>NC_141699.1:733003643-733596143 GCF_964263255.1 Lissotriton vulgaris
CATCAAGAGCTAGCCCAACTCATAGGTCACTGAGGGGGAGGAGGAGGCTCATCAAGAGCTAGCCCAACTCACAGGTCACTGAGGAGGAGGAGGAGCATCATCAAGATATAGGCCAACTCACAGGTCAAGGAGGAGGAGGAGGAGCATCATCAAGAGCTAGCCCAACGAGGATGAGGAGGAGGCCGAAGCCCTGCCAAGAACCTCCGGATGGCGGAGTCTGCTGGGGAATGGAACAGAAGAGTGCCATTGAAGGGAAGGTCAACCAGCCGTTCCCTAACATTTTCCGGTAATACACTGTCCCAGGTATGGCGCAAAGGGCAACCAAAGAAGCCATGGCACGGACCAAGCTCCTCTGATATGTCCAGAGCAGAGCGAAGAATAAATTGCCGCTAGCTCCCGGCCACCCAACGCATGGTCCTGCAAATTAACTCGAGCATCTTCCTGTGACGAGGCGGACACCAGGGACTCAGCAGAGTCCCACAAACAAGAGGTGGCCCTAGCTAACACACAACGTGTTAAGGGACAGTAGATTGCACTCAGCCCACTGAAACCACCAGACTGTTCAGGTCAGGCAGCACCAACTGTCAGATTTTTAAACTTTACTTTTACGTGTTTTTAAAACTTAAAATTGTTACTCCTGTTATTTGCTCACTTGTGTCCTTCGGTGTCCCCCTGGTCCGTCGCGGCGTCTGCCGTTTGCACGGAGGATCTAATCACCATCTCTGCTCGCGAATCACCCACTTCCTGGAACGCAAGGTCAGCGATCCACGCACTGCTGCTGCGGTCCCGCCCACTCCCTGCCTACAAGCGAGTGCGCCGAGCGGACGAGCAAAGCGGTGCGCCAGTGGCGCACCGAAGGCAAGCCCATCTGCACCCATCAGCTCCTGACCGTCGCCAGGCACACCCTGCCCAATTTTACCCAGAATTTCTGCCTCACAAACCTCTAATGGCCATTCTCAAATATACTAGCCAGGAGCTCCACTCCCTAAACATAGCTCCCAACAACCTGCTTGGTAATACTCCCGTCCCACCGACCGAAGGACTAGCAGCTCAGGAACACCCCCCCCACCTAGACGGCAATATATATGAAAGCATACAGTAGCATCAATTGCCCCCAAACAGAACCCACCCCTTTAACCCCTTAACAGTTAACCGGTCTATACTGTAACGTACGGTCCCTCCCTAAGCACACATTAGATTAAAAAAAAAACAGACCTATTCTTTGCCACAGAAACCTGGTTCCAAGAGTCATAATTTCCAGACATTGCGAGAGCCCTCCCCCTGATTACAAATTGATCAGATCAGATTAGACAGGACTGACTGAAGAGGAGGGGGGAATTGCAATTGCACACAGGGCAAATACTAAATTGTTTATCATAGATACTGTAACAGGGAGACAAGGCTGGAGGCGGGTGTTTTCCCTTCAAGTGAATGGTGGTTCGTTGATTCTACCACCCCTCCCTCTCTCCAAACCCACCAGAACGAGCGGAGTACGGACCGGCATCCACTTTGGTCGGCACAAAAAGAAGAAATGGGAGAAGGCTCCTTTAACTGGGCGTTTGCTGATGACGAAGACATGCCCCGCCTGATGCAAGGACTGTAGGACTGGTTAAAATCCAGGAAGACCCAAGAACGGCATGTGATGTCACCCAGGAGGAGTGCTGAGTTCGAGCAGCGGTGCAAGGAGAAGACAGCGGTTACCGGAGCTGGGAGAGGTGAGGGGATACAGCCGAAGGAGTCGCGGAGCCAGGAGGCCAACAACCCTACGAGGCGCCGTGCCACACTCTTGAGGGAGGAGTGTGGCTTAAGCAGGTACTGCAGCGGGTGTCGGGCTGGATTTGGAGGCAGGGAGACTCGTCTCAGTAAAACCTTGACTGACCTGTTGGTGCCTAATTTTCCTTAGTGTATATATCCATTCCTCTCCCCTCTTTTCGCGAGTTACCTCTTCACCCTCTCCTCACTACTGCCTTTCTCACGCCCCTTGTACATTAACCTGATTTGTGAATACACATCTGCAGAGGTGTCCCCTTCACTCCCTGGTTCCCCACAGGTGTACAGATTTAGAACTTGTGTCCTGACCAGCTCTTCTATATCTTCTTTCCCCGCATGACCTGTGGTGAGGAAACCAAGGATCAGAAGGAACCTATCGAAGAAAGAAGAACAAGGCCATAGAGACTTTTTTTCTCCCCCCGAGGGTACTTGCTATCATGGATCCTCCAGGATATTCAAGAGAAAGACTTTCTTCACGCTATAAAAAGACCTTCACTAAAATAAAACCCTACTTAGCACGATCCAGTCTCCGGTCCCTTACTGCAACCCTGCCACAGATACCCATCTAGCGGATTGGGGCGAAATCTGCCCCTTCACAATAGAGATGAGGAGCAAGGAGTCATGGAAAGGTGCCCTCCTCTACAGACCCCCTGGAAACAAAGCACATTTTATCAACAAGCTTACAGAGACAATAGCACCACATGTCCTGGCCTCTGGTAACGTTCTTCTATTAGGGGATTTCAATAATCACGCCGAAATATTAGATCTCCTATTTACAAATTCACCTAAAGTAGAGATCGACCAGATACTCCCAATCCTAAGGTCAGACCAACATGTTATCAAGTTTCACATTCATGGAAATTCAATTCAACCCCAATCCAGGAAAGAACTGAAACTGAGCAGGCCCTGGAACAAGATTAGCTTAGATTCCCCCCCCCACCCCCCTCCCCTATTACTGAGCTCACTGAGCCCAACAAGGCAGCAATCAATCTAGATCTCGCGATTACCACAACCTTAGATACCACTGCCCCTAGAAAGCTGACCAGATGTCCTAACAAACTCTCTCCCTGGTTTACCCCAGATTTCAAAATGACCAAACTCGCTGTAAGAGCAGCTGAACGCAAATGGCGGCAAACAAAACACATAACAGACAGACATCAATGCAAACAATCACACCGGCTCTATATGAATGATATAGTCTTATATAAAAAAGCCCATCTGGGGAACAGGATAAACCAGGCAGCAAACTCACACAGAGAACTATAGTTAAATAGTTAAGGAATTCACGAATCCCCCATCATGTCAGACTCCACTCACCGAGACCCGAGATAGGGTCAACTCTCTCGCATCCTTTTTTAATAATAAAATTAACTACATCCACAAACTATTTCCCCAACCCACTTACACAACCTCAACTGACTCACCACCCGAGCAGACAATCAACGAGTCATATCCCACCCACACCACTGCCCTTAAGGAATTCCACACATTTACAGAGGAAGAAGTAGCCCTTACAATAAACAGAATTAAATCAGGATCCCCAGCCGACCCAGCCTCCTCTCAAACTATCTAAATTTGTGTCGGCTCTTCTCCCCAACTAGACCAAAATCCTTAATTTTTCATTATCTCACTCTACTGTACCTTCTCACTGGAAAGAGGCCATAATCAGACCGATCTTAAAAAAAAAAACTCTACTGACCCAAAACAGCTTCTCAAATATCGTCCAATCTCCCTCCTGCCACTATTCGTAAAGGTTATGGAATCCCTGATAAATAACCAATTATACAAACACCTAGAAAATATCAAGCTCTTAGACCCATCCCAATCAGGATTCAGAGCGTGTCACAGCACCGAAACAGCCTTACCTGAGATCGTGGACAACATACAGCTGGCCCTTGATTCAAGACAATCCCCCATCCTGATTTTCCTGTCGGCGGCCTTCAACACCATCCCACACAGCATTCTTTTAGAACACCTAGCTGAGGTTGGTGTCTAGGGCTCAGCCCTACTTTGGATCAAGAGCTACCCGACTGCAAGGCTCTCAAAGGACAAAATAGGAACATTCTCCTAAAAAAAAAATCAGGATATCGACAAGAGTCCCCCCCCAGGGATCCATACTAACCCCTATACTTTTCAACTTATGTGTGTCCCCACTAGCGAAGGTAATCAGAGCACACGGTTTTGAAACCGTGTCTTACGCAGACAACACACAGCTGCTAATTACCCTAGGTCCTGACTCCACTGACACCAAATCTAGGTTCCAACAATGTAGGCTTGCAATAAAGGACTGAATGACTAACAAATATTTGTTACTCAACGTTGGCAAAACAGAGATACTGCTCTTTGGAAATGCACACAAACACTGAACGGACGATTGGTGGCCGCCGACCTTGGGTCCCTGCCCCCCACCTAAGTCTACAGTCCGGAGCCTGGGGATAACATTAGACAACAAACTTTCCATGGCTGACTATATTAACAATATAGTGCACACCAGTTTTGGGCTTATGCGCAATCTTAAGAAAATCTTCAAATGGATCCCCCTCCCATCCTAATGCCCCTGGTGCAGGGATTAATCAAACCGTCTGGACTACGGCCACGCACTGCTCGCCTCCATAAACGAGGACCTTCTGACAAAACCTCAGGTCATGCAAAACACTGCGGCCAGGATGGTTCTTAACCTCCCTCCACGCACCCCCTCAGCACCCAGTCTTAGGACATTACATTGGCTTCCCATAAAAAAGCTCATCAAGTTCAAACTGTGCTGTCTAGTTCATAAGACACTTAATGGTCAGGGGCCAAAATACCTAGCAAAAAAGCTGATGGACTATCGCCCGGCTAGAACCCTTCGATCCACCAGCAAGTATCTTCTGACCGTTCCTAAAGTCCCCACAGTTAGGAATGGTGATAGATCCTTCTCTAAAATAGCCCCAGAAACCTGGAACACCCTGCTTCTATACATCAGGCTGGAACCAAATCACAAGAAGTTCTGAAGAAACCTAAAAACCTGGCTTTTTTAGCTCTGCCTGGCCACCTGTCTAACTACCCTGAGTATCTGCTGGCGCAATGAAACTTATGGGTGATTTACGCACCTTACAAATACCAAATACAGGGGCCCGCAGAGCTGCACTGGTGGAAGCAAACATGTTGCGCCCCCAAGAGTCAAGCCAGCGTGCCTCCCATGATGGTGGAGGCAGGGAGGGGGCTTGAGGCAGAGGGGTGGAAGTAAAGACACGTCGGGTCATGCGGCGCTGGAAGCTGCCAGTGCAAAAGGTGTTGGGGACCGGGTCCCCCGTGGTGGGATGTCCCCAAGTCCCCATCAGGGAAGAAAGGAGCAAACCCTCAAAGGGAATCAAGAGCTCCCTCCCACCAGAGCCCTGGTGGAGAACTTCCAGGAGCTGATCCGCTGGAAAAATTGCAACCGGATCCGCCATGCGCAAAATACCCACAGCCGTGGACACAGTGCGAGCGAAGGCCGTACCCGTCTCTGTAGGGCCCTGCGGTGGGGAAAGCAGCTCCTCCGTCGGTGACGGCTGCAAGCTAAGGCGGCCGTCCCCGAAGCCAAGCCAGGCCCGGAAAGGTAAAAGAGGGATAGAGTAGTGGGGGATCTGTGTCCTCCGGTGAAAACCGTGGCCGCGGTGAGGAGCCACCCTTTGATGACAGGGAAAAGCCACGGCGCAGCGGCCCGTCTCCAGCGAGGACGACACCAACAGGCATCCAACCTCCGGAGAAGAGGGGGCTGTCCGAAGACAAGTCCGCAACTCGACACCTATCCGGCGCCATAGAGTCCGCAGCCCGAGGCAGGATGTCATCATCGTCCAGCACCAAAGGAGACGCCGGACAGGCCTCCTCCACACCACACAGCACAGGGGACCGGGGCTGGGCTGGAGCTGGGGTGGCTAAGGGACCTCCGACAAGGCAGCCGCCTGCGTGGAGGGACGAGAGGGACCCGGGGGATGACAAGGAGCGCTCCGCCAGGCACGGCCCTCGGGGTCCACCAACCCATGTGGCGCCGCCAAGGCTGATTCAACCTCCGACTCGACTTACGACGAGGTAGCTGCCTGCATAGAGGGACGAGAGGGGCCCGGGGGAGGACGAGGGATCCCAGACAGCCTCCACCCATGACGGGACAAGGGGGTACGTCGACCCCTGTGGAGCCGCCAGGGCCAGCAGCAGCCGGTGCCGTAGCGGCGTCACCTCGGCCTCAGGCAAGGCCACCGCCTGTCCAAAGGGCCGAGAGGGGCTCAGAACGCGACCCGAGCCCCGGCTACCTCCCGCGACACCACAGGAACTCCCGCACCCCAACGGCACCACATCCTCCAAGCCTGGAGCAGAGCCAGTAGGCGCCGGCGATGCCGCGGAGGGCCCTGCACAACGCAAGGGATCCGCCGACATCCAAGGAGGGGAAGGAGGAGAAGGAGAAGCCAGCGAGGCCTGCAAAACCGCCACATATGTCTCCATCTGGGCTCTAGACGCCCCCTCTCCGGGAAACAGTGGATAAGGGACGATACGCGGGCTGCATCACCCACGGAGAGCCCACGCCCCCAACAGGCCCAAAACCAGCCCTCGGGGACGAACTGTGACACTTATCCATCGAATCCCTTCCGCAGAAGTCGATCGAGGTGACAAAGCCGACCTGGACAGACAAGCCGAGAGAAGTTTCATCCGGCGCTCCCCCCGCAACTTTGGCTTCAACTGTTGGCACGCCTCGCAATGAGTGGAGCCATGATTTTCACCCAAACAAGGCGAGAGTCCATCGCAGACATAAGGCGTCCACACGACAATCTCGTTTTAAAGCCCGAAGGCCTCCGCACACTGTTCCCACAGATACAGCGAAAGAAAAAAGGGGGCCTAAGCAGGCCCGGGCATGGACAGGATCCGTGTGAGGAAAAAACTGATGTTGGCGCGCCGGGGTGGGACTTGTGACCACGCTGACGTTACGTACGCGGACGACGCCTGGGCGGAGTCGCGTGATGCCGTCCCCCCGGCATGCAGGGATGCTGTGACAAAAAAGTTTCCGGATCCAGTCTCATGCCGGAGGATAATTCTACGTTGAGGAATCTGCGGCTAGTAGTCTCTATCAGATATTCGTAATTTGTTTACTTAAGACATTCTCCAATATATGACATGGATGATATGTTTTCAATGGTCTACTGAAATGTTACTTACTTTACATACTCTACACACTAGTATTTCATGGACAATTCTTGTAAATAGTCTACACTTGTCCTGTATATTTTCTCAGATGTTTTACATGATATGCTAATTCAAATACTATTTCCTTTTCCTTACTCCTTCCTGTCCCCCCGGGGTACATGAGACCCCCTTGCATCACCACAACAACCCTTTCCGCTCTAGTGGTTGCTCTACCCTGATGACGTGTGCACGTGGTCACGTGATCTCGTCGATTCATACCCAGACTTTCCTGTGCTTCCCCGCTGTGACTTGACGATGAAAGGCTGAAGCATCTGTTTCGTCCTCTGCCGGACTCACACCGACTCCCCCGCCGAAACCTACGATACCGGGCTTGGGACACTTCACTGATTGCTCTTGAGACCAGCCCCATTGCTTTGTCTAGATTTTATCTTGATTCACAACTTTGCTCCAATTGCTCTAATTGGATTACCTTGTAACCTTGGACCCTCCCTCAGATATGCAGCTTTTCAATATCCTCTCGGACCTCTAGAGTTCGGAGAACCTTCGTTCCACAGACTGGATCCCCTGGAGGGCCATCTCACCATACTCGCTGGAACTCCCCTGAAAATAGATATCCCCACGCTGTGATTTTCTTTTTATTGCGGTAAGTGGATACTTCGGTCTTCTAAGATCATGTTTGTTTGATTGCTTGTCATCCTTTTAGGCAATACACGGGATACATCCTGACCCCTAATCGGGCTCCTTCTTTTCCAGTTAAACACAATGACGCTCAGGGGAGTATGTGAGCGTTGGCACAGATAAGTTTATGCCATGCAAGCACATGCTGCCAGTCACACCCAGGTAACACTTACTTTACAAATTAACGCAGTGCTGATGTTACTGAATTATATGTTGTGAATAAATGTTTTTCCCATGTGAAATGGTGCATGTATGACAACCTGTTGATAACATTGAAAACCTAATAAAAACATATTTAAAAAAAATATAAGGCTTGCTGTATGGGTGACTTACATATATTGCATGCAGTGTGTGGGCATCGCACACATGGTGTGTGTCGTGTTTTCCCTTTTGTTTGCACCATTTCACTCAGCCTGCAATGGTGGTCTACATGAGTTGGAGGATGGGTCCCTTAGGGTGGCACAATATGTGCTACTGCCCTTAGGGGCCCTCTTTAGTGTGCATGGCCTAAGTACCAGAGGTACCATTTACTAGGGACTTACAGAGGTGCTAAAGGTCTGGCCAGCTAGGGAATAATTCAACAGTTAACTTGTTTTTAGGGAAGGAGCACTGGCGACCTGATTAGCAGGAATCCAGTGCGCGTCAGTGAAAATTGCTTTAAATACCAGGGAAAAGGGGGTTGGAACATGTCAAAAAGGGGCTCTTTTATAAAATATCCAGGTGCTCAAGCTATAGGACCTATCTGTCTGATGTTACTGCCTGCCAACCAGGGAAGAATCAGTAGATTCTGCTTCTTGCTGGGTGGCTGTGCTGTTGTAAGGGCAAGCTAAAGAGGTTTGGCAAGTGAGCCTTCAAGGGGAGGGGTAGACTGCACTACAGCCTCGACCATGAAACGGCTGGGTTCCTTGTTGAGGCTGGCGGTATGGGGCACCTTTAACAAATCCGTGAAAGGAGCAGTAGAACTGTTCCAGTTGCCGTGGGGAATCTCAGGGGGGGGCTGGTCCCTAAACGGGTGAGCCCTGCCAAACAGCATGTTCATCAGGGAGGACTGGACATCTCCTGGGAACCCAGTTGACCGCAGCCACGTATTGCGGCAAATGGCAACACTGATGCCGATAGCCCAAGCAATGGAATCAGTAGTATCCAAGCCACAGTGAATCGTGAACTTGGCCGCATCACAACAGTCTTGAATGTCTGAGCAAGAGTGGGAGATCAATGGACATGTCATGGAGCATTGTGCCAACGAGTTTCAAAGGGCATGGATATAGCACCCAAAGAAGCAGGTGGCTTCTACGGATTGGATTGCTAGACTGGTAGTGGAACGCACTAGCTTCCCAAACATTTCCACCCACTTAGATTTCCAGTCAGGCGAGTCGCAGGAAAGGTGTTACACCGGCTTGTGAAGGCTTGCACACACCACTAGACTTTCATGGAAAGGTTGCTGCAAGATAAAAGCAGGGTAACCTTGAGCAGGGCGATGGCACCTGGCAGTTTGTAGATTTACTAGGGGGTCTAGTACAAGGAGTGGCCCAAGCCCCCAATAAGGTATTTGTTAGTACCCCTATTAAATGTACGAAAGGGCTCAGAAGATCTTTGCCCTGGTTGGAAGATGTCTGTCAATACATTGGTCTTAACTTCCAAGGTGGGGAGCTGGAGGTCAAATACGTCTGTCACCCTACGCTCTACCATGGCGTAATAAGCAGATTCCTCCAAAGCCAGTCCAGGGGGTAAAGAGTAGGTCTGTTTACGGGCCCCATTTCCAGTAGTCTCGGCCCAGTTTCTAGTCGTCTCCTGTAAGTTATCATACCAATTATCATCTTGGTAGGGTTGAACAAAATCCTCGCACAGGTCATATTCATTGTCTGAGTCTGTACCGAAAAAGTAATGCAGTGTTTGTGCTCCCGTGTGGAGGCAGCAATTCAAGTGGGTGAAAATGTGCCTCTGGTGGAATTGGGTGCAACTTCAGTAGCAGTCAGACTGGAACTGCTTCGGTGTCAGAGTACTATCGGGACCTCCTTTTTCAGTGTTGATGGAATCTGCACCAGAGTCAAAGCGCTGAGGGCCGGCGTAGTTTGTGGTGCTGGAAGTGGGAGTAACACAAGCAACTCAATAAGGGTTTATGCCCAAATTACCCTCCTATACATGAGCAACGGACATCAAAGATGGATATCAAAAAACAAAGAAGTACAGAGGGACCAATTCAACATTTATTTACATACAAGGTACAACTAATTACCCTGATGGTCTCAATATTATTTACATATTCTGTATATCAATAGGTCAAAAAAACGTATATAAGTGTCAAAGGACAGGGTAGGGCACAAATAAACATAAATGTATATATACACTTCATAGCTGTAAAACAAAAACAGAACACTCTTAGTCACATTTAAATCACATATCTATATTACAATACATAATACATTATATACACAACATATACAATACATACATAAATCAAATAATATATTCAAAAGGAATATACCCTAAATAGGAATAGACTATCACAGTGTACACTCCTGACTAAAAGTAATACACTCAGAGGAAATCCTAATTGCGCCATGTGACCATGCAGTGCCAGAAACTTAAGGTGCTTCTAGAGGAAGAGAACAAAACAAGCACCAAAAACCAAACCGGGAAAAATTAATAATAAAGAAAATAAATTATTAAAGACAGTGGAGCAAAACCAAACAGGAGCCTAAAGGTGGAAAAACAACACCACAAAGATCCATGTGTATCCAACCAACACCACAGCCATGGTGAATGTTACCAAAAAGAGGCACACAAGTACCATCAATGAGAGCGAAGTAAACACTCTCCACTCCCTGAATTCCAGGGAAAGTCAGCCCAGCCACTCAGTCCCTTGGCTCACTGTGCATCTGAAACAACAAACAGATGCACAATTCTAATCAACCCTCAAGTATCATAAAATCTCCAGCCGACTAGTGTTTAACAGAAATATCGCGGTTAAAAGGGTGCACAACGTACCTGAAAGGACACAGTACTTCGGTGCACACTAAATCACCCACAAGTCACTCCTCAATTTTCGCAAGTAAGCGGCTCTCCTTCTCCTAGGAAAAGACCACAAAGTACCAAAGAATCAATATTCAGTCATACTGTAGTCGCGCAGAGACTACACCATGTACAGAGTCTTCCTCTAGGTCAAATAAGGCGACCCCTCGCTAAGTACCTGTCAATGGAGGTCCCCGTCATCCGGCACAGTTCCTTAATTTAGCGATCGGCACCCGTCCAAACACTGGGTCCAACAGCAGCTCCACACTGGGCGTATAACGGGCCGAAAACGCACTGACGTCATGTGCGTGACTAAAACGACAAAGAAAACGGACTCCCGGAGCCACATCCCGAAGGTTGCACCTACGTCACACGCGTTGAAAGAACAACAAGAAGGATGGTCTCACAACCACGTCCCAATTGCTGGCCCAACAAATCGTTAGAGTAAACAAAGAGTACACTGTCCACACAGAGATGAACTGGAATGACCCCAACCCCTACCAATCAGAAAACCAGGAGGTAAGGGGAAAAACCAATAACACTAATAAATAGCAGTGCCACAATAAATGCACACAAAAAGGGAGGAGTGGGGAAGAAGTATCTTTTATAAGTACCAAGGGGAATCGGGTGTAAGCCACGGGATACTGTATAAACCCTGCCCACGCAGACAAATTGTGAAGTCCGCCACGGTTAATGTACGCCACTGTACAGCGTCACAAAACAAAACCCTCAGTAGCTATAAACGTACAACTTCTCAACTGAGGTAATATATATACCCAGTGCGGGGGCGAACATCAAAGACATCATGGGCGGTAGAAAATCTTTAGTTCACCAACACCGACACAGAGGTAATATATGTCCCCAGAGCGGGGGAGAACATCTCAGACATCAATGGAGGTAGGAAATCCTTATTTCACCAGCACCGACACAGTCAAGGGCTTGTCCACATGTGAGGCACCTAACAGAGCAATATTCAATAACACTTTTCTTGGCACTGCATTATCGCACCTGGGCTTACACTTTTATTCAAACAAAGTTAAATAATGTACCAAGAGCTCAATCTCTATAACCTGCTACTCAATACAGGGAGGCAAATAGTGTCTAAATAATTGCCCATAATTCATCTCAGTCACTTAGCCCCTTAGTAGCAGTATGGTATCTTTTGATTAGCCTAGCTTCTGTTCGATTAAGCTTCATCTCCAATTCTCCCTTGTTACTTGCTTTAATTACTACTAGCACTGTCCAGGTTAAGTCATCTTCACTATGTCCAGAATCAATAAAATGCTGTACCAGCAGTGCTCCCTGGGTCCTACATCTTATGCGAGACTTATGATGGCAAATGCGCATTTTCACAGCTTGAGTGGTCTGACCTATATAGGCGAGGCCACATGGAAATATCACCACATACACCACATTTTAGGTGTTGCAATTCTAAAAAGACTGCATGGCATGAGTCTTCTCATTAATCACAATCGATTTAGAGTCTGTGGAGTTAGGGCAAGCAGCACAGTTCGTACAGCGATAGTGTGCAACCAAAGCTGGCAGACCCAACATGCTTCTGGTGTCTTTTTTAGCCAACGGTTCTTTGCTTGCTCGAACCAGATGTTGTTTAAGGTTTTTTCCTTTCTTGGAGGCGAAAAGTGGCTTGGGGATATTGAGATGTTCAATCGATCTCCAGTTTTTAAGAATTATCTGCTTGACTTTATTCGCTTTAGGATTAAAGGTCAATACACAGGTCATTTGTTCAGCTTCAGTTTTCACTTTGGGGGCGAGTAGGGTTTCACGAGGCATATACCAAGCCCTTTTAAGGGCAGCTTTAACTAATTTCCTCGGGTAGCCTTTCATACACAATTTCTTTAACAGGGTCTCCGCGTTATCAAAGTAATCGTTCTTATTTGAGCAATTACGGCAGATCCGTAAAAATTTCCCATAGGGCAAATTTTCTTTTAAACTCCTTGGATGTCCACTTGTAATTCCAAAAGAGTATTCCGATCGGTTGGTTTTGTGAAGAGGCTGACCTATAGTTTGCCATTATTATTAGAAATCCATCTATCCCAAAAATGTATTCTGTCACTACTGAAGGTTTTAGTAAACTTTAAGTCAGTACACAAATTAAGCCACACATGGAATAGGTCATGGTCTTCTATATTGCTATTCCATATTAGAAATATGTCGTCGATGAAGCGCACCCACCTCGACAAATGGTGTTGCTTCATTGAAGACATACCTCCTCTCAAATTGGTCCATGACGAGGTTTGCTATCTCTGGGGCGAAACACCACCCCATTGCCACTCCTTTTAATTGCAAGAAAAGCTCACCCCTAAATAGGAAGAAGCTGTTTTTAGGCAAATTCTAGCTAGGTCCAAAATGAACTTAGTCGGGACATGATGAGGCTTGCACGTTTGATCCAAAACCAACTCCATCACCAGCAGTGCCTCGTCTTGCGGGATATTGGTATAAAGACTCTCGATGTCGAAGGAGACCAACACCTTCTGGTCTCCATCGAACATCGAGCCTTCAATCTTATGGATGTAATCCATAGTGTCCCTTATGTAGGCACGAGTAGCACTAGCAAATGGTTTTTAAAAGGTGTCTATAAGTAGGAGTAACAGTATTTTAAGACACGACACACACCAGCTTCTTAGGCTATTTAGGGGGTTTAATGATTGATTTGACAGAAATGGACATCAACAAGCTAAGGTCTTCCAACGTCTCTTCTAAGGTTCTTCTTTGGAGTGTTCACACCTTCCTTGGCAGTGACCAGGAAGGAACCAGGCAATGTCGCGATGATCTCAGGTGAAGAGGTGAAGCTTGTCTCTGCATCCACAAGGACCAGGAGCTGGATTCGAGCTGTCCCACGAAGGATCTAGTTGACTGCGGTGTCGGTATCCGGACTGGACCCAACAAGCCTTGGCAAACGCAATCCACGCAGGAAGTGAAGATTGGCTTCGAGTCAGACCAGCAAGGTCTGGGGAGCTTCTCCTTTGCAGGGAAGCTGGAGCAAGCCTGGAGCAACCAGGCCAGCGGTGTAAATTCTAAAAGAAGTCTTCAGAGGGCTAACTAGCCAACGGGCTAGCAACCGGAAAGACGCGTCGAGCTGAAATGCAGGAGCAGGCCCCACGCGGCACTCGTGGAGTGTGGAGGGCTGAGCTTTGGTGCAAATGGCGCTTGGGTCTGTGGCTTCTCATACCCCAATGCAAAACTGCGAGGGTACCTCGGGATTCGAGCAGTTAGCAAAATGCAGGAAGTCCAGGGTGTCCGGTCTCACGTCTCTCGTGTCCACCACGGGTCTCAGCTTTGCTGTGGATCGGAGTCGGAGAAGTCTGGAAGTACAGTTCCTAAGTTGCTGAGTCTTCAGGTTCCGGCAGGAGCGCCGACAAAGCAAACCGGCAAGTTACTGGTGGTGCCTGTTTGCACAGGGTGGTCACTCCTTGACCACAAGGGAGATGTCTTCAGTCTACTAGTCGATATAGAACTTTGAAGGTCCAAGAGTTTCTTATCAGAGTTTCATTCCAGGATAATCTAAAGTCTGTAGACAAAGCTGTTATCTTTATACTGATTCTAGGGGCTGGATTACCTGCTAGGTCCCTCCTATGGGTGGACCTGGTAAGGGGGTGGTTACACCGCTTTTCCTTTGTCCAGTTTCGCGCCAGAGCGGGCTGGAGTGCCCCAGCAATTGGTTTGAACCGGGCTATGCATGGAGCACCTTGTGTGCCCCAGGCAGTGTCTGAAAAAGCATCTTTCCATTCAACCCACCCTGCCCCAATACACTACAGGCTGTCTGGGGAGGTGCTAGCACCTCCCTCGACAGCAAACCTACTGTCCAGGCCTCCCTTGCCGGAGTTTGGTCCAGCAGCAGGAGGTCAGACTCGTGTCTGTGGCAGCAGCATCCATTTTGTGATGCTAGGGCTCTGTTTAACTTTAACTGGGTAAAGCAGGAACATACATGTCTTGGCAGGGGTGGGTGGGGGTTAGTATTCCATAGTGTTTGACACCTTACAGAACATGTTTTGATGAAGCCAAACCAAAGTTAGCATTAACCGCGAGGATTATAATGCACTTAAGAGTATATGGTATGGCTATATCATAGAACAGCTATAAGGAGATGGTTCCGAAAGCTGCAGAGGGGCCCAGCTCATGCTAGGGCACCCTCTCACATAAAACCAAGCACTCTGCCTCAAGGATTGTTAAGGCCTGCCATAGGAGTGACTTATAGGTTACTATGTGTCTATATATAAGGTAGATATAGATATACTATATCTAAGTAAGGGGTGATTACACCACCTTGCCCAAGCTGAGTGATCAGCCTGTGGTGTCAGTTTAGATGGCCAGCCAGGGGTGGCATAATACATGCTGGAGCCCCTGGTAGGCCTTGGATGCACCTATGCTCTGGCTACCTATGGTACACTATACAGGGGCTCACAAAGGTGACCCAATATCCAATCTGATATGTACCTAAAGTACATGGTATCAATTTAGGGAGAACAGCTGGGCTGTGGGTCTGATTAGCAAGCCCACAGCCACACTAAAGTCGAAAAACCAGAGAATCACAGCAAAAAGTGGGGGTGACCATAGGAAGCAGACCCTACTCTCCTACACCAACTTTTAAAATACAATAACATTCCTTAAAAATCACAACTGTAACCAAAACACTTTTACTCAATTGTTTACAGGCGATGTCTCAGGACTGAATCTAGGATCCAGTACTGTGATTAGAAAAGTAATCCTTAAAGTAATCGATTGCATTTAACTAGAAATTCCCATTGAGCTCAATGTCACATTGTAGTTGAAATTGTGTTGCTTATTGCAACAACTAACTATTGCACTCAAAAGTCTATTGCCTATTTGAAAAGTATTTAACTAAAGTAACTCATTTTGAGAAAGTATATTTTGATACCTTGTTGGTCCTAAAATAAAACAACTATATTTTCATATTTAAAACAATTGGCCTAGAGTTCAGTTCTGGAGTGTGTGAGACCATTTGCTGACTGAGTGTGTACAACAAATGCTTTACGCTGTGCTCTGATACTGCCTTACTGCTCGACCAAGCTACCACTTTAGAGAGTAAGGTTATATCTAACGTTAGCCTCTGCCAAACCTCTAGAGACTGTGGACTCTGTGCACACTGTACCTTACTTTGGTCCAGTATATACAGAGCTACTTTCTTACATTCCCCTCTCCCCGGTGAGATATGTGATACAAGTGGTGCCAAGAAACAAAGCCTAGTGTGCCAAAACTAACCATGTCCAGAAAATAAACTTAATCACACCATACGCCAGCCAAATGACTCGGCATACGCCCACCAAATATTCCTGTGCCCCAATCCACCTAGATAAAATAAGTGCCACTCCCGGGTAACTTGCCTGAAGCCTTGACTCTTACCCAGAGTTGCGGTGGCTTTGTCCTTCTAGCCATTCCCCAGGAATCAGGAACACAGTTGGTTCCTTCTGACCGGTCCTCTGCTTCTTCTGGCACGGAGGTTGTCCCTCTGCTCTACAAGGGTCAGAAGGTCGGTAACTGGGTCTTCTCAAGTCCCTCCGACGGAAACGTTCCGCTGTCCTCACTCTGGCCAGCCCCCTCACTTGCAGTGCAACCGCACTCCTCTCCGCCTCGTTGCCACTCCTTGCCCTCCGATCCCGGTGTTGTCTACCAGGCAACGTCAACCTCCTCATCATGTTCAGATAGCCTATAAGTCTGCAAGCCTGCTGTGGCCATCAAGATGGCATGACCTCACCTACGAATATGACCCTAGACGAGGTTAAGGTTGTGCCCCAGCGGTCCGTGCCATAGTTCTCCCCCATACTGCCAAGCTGGCCCTGCAACAGCAGTGTCGGAACTAGAGCCAGAACCAAGACGGGCTTGGAGGGTCCAACTGGCGCACCCACCTATGGTACTCCAGAGTACCTCTTGGCTCCTTGGGGACTGAAGGCACTCCAGAGGGAGTCAGTACGATGCGAGTAGCCGAAGCATAGCTGCGATGCACTCTTCCATCTGATGTGGCATCGTTTTAGGCCTCCAAAACTCTGGTTGCATTGGAAATAGCTGCAGGATCAGCTCAGAAATCAGTCGACTTTGGGCGCAAGATCAAGATTTGTGGTGCCAGCCCCACGTCTGTTCAGGTAGGTGAGAGTGGATTGAGGAAGTGGAATCCTGCTTAAGATTTGTGTTTCTTTTTTTTGTTTTTACTTCCCTTACAATTTAGAATGTGACAAGGACTGACTGTAAGGAAGTGGGTTTCTGCTGCAGTAACCCTCCCACTTTTTGCCTGAACCTGATGCACTTTTCCTTGATGTGACCTGGGACCCTGCCAATCAGGAACCCAGGGCCTGTGTTCCTTCCCTAAAACCGTGTTGAAACTAAAACCCAATTGGCATCTCTGGCCACCTGTCAGGCCCTAGTAAATGGTACCCTAGGTACCCAGGGCATGGTGACCAAAGGAGACCCCTAAAGGCTGTACCACCCTTAGGGGCCCTGTGCCCCGACACCCACATACTGCTTTTGCAGGCTGAGTGTCTAGGTGCAGAACTAAACAAAGAGTCAACATGGCACACATCCCTGTGTGCCATGCCTACAAGCTCACTGCCCTGGCATCCATCAGTCACCCCTCTAGCTGGGTGCCCCATGCCAGTTGTGTGGGCACAGGTGCATGAGCCCAGTGCCCCTACAGTACCCAGGGCCATTCCTGGGCCCTGTAAGTGCAGTGCTGCCCTTAACAGTATATGGTGATGGGAGGGTGTCATTACGAACTCCACAACACCATGATGGCTTCACTGAAGACTAAGAAATTTGATATCAAACTCTTCAGCACACTAAACTCGCACTGATGCCAGTGTGGGATTTAATGTAAAATGCACGACAGAGGGCATCTTAGAGATGCCCCCTGAAACCTAACCAACTCCCAGTGTCCTGATTGCGTGGCTACCGAGGCTGGCACCACCAGTCATGTTTCTGGACCCCTGGGTCGAGAGCCTGTTGCTCTCTGGGGCCTGAAACAATGCGCATCCTGGGTCGAGGTGCCAAGCCTCCTCCCCCAGATGGGCAGGGGAAGTTTCAAAGGCATGCTGCCTTTGTGAGCTTCTCCAGGCCACTTGCTGTACTCCGCAACTGGCCCCCACCGGTTCTGACCCCACTCTGGTGGGAACAACAGTGGGAAACCCTAAGTGAGGAAAGGGGATGTGCCAGCCTATGCCAACGCCACCCCTAAGGTGGGAGAGGCGAGGTGAAACACAACTTCGGGCTCCGGCCATCTTGAGGATGGGGAGCCCTACCCAATCAGAGCTAGGCTCCTGCCCCCCTCCCACAGGGGAGGAGCAGGCTAGGGGGTGTATTCACCCCAGGACAGGGACCAATTGGTCTCTGCCCTTGCCCTACCTGTAACGCCTCTAAAGTTAGTATTTAGGGGCACCATGAACCTTCCTTCCTCTGATCCAGATTACAACAAGAAGAAGAAGAACAAGAAACAAAAAGACCTGCCGTGCAGCTGCTAACAAGAGGACGACGCCCACTGACTTGGCCCCAGAACCCTACAGGCCTGTTGATCCTTGAACCTGCTCCTGCGAAACTCCGAAACTTTTTTATGTTTGCCATGTACAGATTCCCCTCTTGATCTCGGACTGCATTTGATTGCACGAGAGCACACTTGCCGTACAACTTTAAGTTGTGATAGGAGCACAAGCATCACAATTACACATTGCGCAGATCCAGCACAGATTTCGGTTTCCTGCAGTCTGTGCACAGTGTAAATCCAGTCATTAACTTCCATTGTATTATGGAGCCACCACAGAGCCCCACAGTTTTACCTACAGGAACACAACTGAATTGCCAGTAAACTTCTCCAGCTACAGCCTGGCGCCTGGGAGTATTTTAAATGTGAGGACCTGCGGTTAGAAGTAATCACCAGAAACACAAAAACATAGTAAAAGTAAAAAAATAAAGGGATTATAGGCGAAGGCACAGGTTAGAGAATTCTTTCTAACACAAACGTTTAGGGAAGGGAACATAACCACCTGCAACTAGGGCATGGAATATAAAAAAGAGGAAAGGAGGACGTTTTTCAAATGAAACATACAATAACCTCAGAGAAAGCATCTTTACCTTAAGCTGCAGTTATTCTTACTCTTGTTTCTGTTGGCAGTGTTACGTGGCCCAACATCCTTTGCAGCATCGTCCCAGAAGCCCAAATTGGAGTTTTTGCTGTCTGCGTTGCTCCATATGCTGCTGGAGGAGTCAGAGGTCCACTGGCTGGTGGGACTTGTATTTATAGTCCCCCAGACAGAACTCCCAACATTGGTTTGAATGCTAGAAGGCTGATAAGAAATATAAAAAGGTAAGAAAATGTGGCAAAGGAGGACGAAATCAAGGTAAGAGATTTCTTTTGCAATTAAAAGTGTTCCACATAGTGCAGACCTAATCATGACAATTTTCAGAACTCTAAACAAGGCACAGTTTAGAATGGAAGATATTGGCGGCATGGTACAAGGAAGCTAACTAAAGAGTAGCTTTATCTTAAGCGGAGTCTGCATCATAGAGAAACAATACAGTTTACATATAAGTATACCAGGGTTTACAATGGTTTACATGATAGAGGCATAAAAATGAATTTAGTGGCAGTGCATCTTGGAGTGTACAAAAGTTGACCTTGATTACGAAAGCAAGCGATTGAACTAGTAGCCAAAAACCCATAAAATAACACACTGGGTCTGTGCTCAAATAGCGAAAAGGACCAGCAGTACAAAACAGTCTATGTAATCGGAGAGCAATGAAGTCATCAGGAGTTTCCTTAGAGTTTCAAGCTCAATCAAAGAGATGATCGGATTTATTTGGCAGGAAATCTCAGTTGCAATTATGAGCACAGAGAGCAGCATACACTTCATCCTGTCACACAAGAGATGAATACGCTTCTAGAATTATGCAACAATCTTGCAAATGGGTTCTGAATAGAAAGAAATTAACCGGGGAACACCGACTAGTCTATTTCATTTCTTGAAAAAGATTTGAACAGTGTTCTTCCTTCCAAGTAACCTGGAACCACAACTGATTCCCAGATTCAGGGTCAGGAATTTATTTATGAGTGTTAGGATAGATGACTTTTACATAAGACTGTTTTTTTTCAGCGGAAGGGCTTTGATAGGCTGCCAAATGAGAGATGAGAGCTGAATGACATGATCGGATTTTATTTTATGCTGGCCGATCAGTAGAGGGGCTGTGACATGTAAAGCTGCCACTGGGAAAGACATTTTTTCAGGAGACCCAAGAAGATAATAAACTTGTCCAAGGGACATAAAATAAACACTTTCATAATAGCAGGAGAAAATGCTCTTCAGAGTTTTGATTTCCTGCAGCTAGTATCTTGCAGTTTAACCACAAGCCTGTAATTTGCATGATCCTAGGGGCCGAAGTTATGGTCATCAAATATAAATCTTCTAAGTAAGTAAACCAACAAACTGCACAGGTTGGAATGTTGAAGCTATAAGGAAGGAAAAACATCAAATTCAACTCCTACTAAAGTACTATAAACGGCGTGGGAAGAAACCAGTATTGCACACCTTTTCGAAAACCCATCTATAGGGGCGACCTAAACAGTTGATCAAGGAGTCTCAGACTGTGAGGAAATCGGCTGTATTATATGGTGTGGTTGTGCGGCCTCACAGTTTCTTACACTAAACAACCCATTTAGGTCCAGTACGTTTAGTTTATGAACTCCTTAGCTCAACCCAGGATAGTTGTGGCTCGGAGCAGTCGGGCTTACACAAATGAACAATTGTAAAGTATTTAAACAGCACCAAAACAATTAAAATAGAAATACACGATACTCAAGAAATCCAACACCAATCTATAAAAACGGATTATATTTTCATGTAATTTTAGACACCCAAAAAATAAAAGGATCTATCAGAGGGTTTCAGAGTCGCAGCTTTTTAACGGTGTAGTAAATATGCAAATTTTCCATTTAACTGCAAACAAGTATTGGCAAATTCAAAAAATGTGACACTTAGAAACTTTTTCAAGAGAAACTTTTTCAAGAGAACTTTTTCAATGCAATAACTTAAGAGTTACTTTAGGCGACTAACTCTGGCAAGGGGTCAGAAGGGGACGAGCAAAGCACTCAGAAACAGTTACTTCTGTTAAGTACACAGGCCAGGCCCATGTAGCGAAGCTGCACATGTTCTTACATTGTTCTCTTTTGCACAGAAACATTACTGCTGTGACTTTTGCACATATTCAAGTGCATGACTATGTTGGATTCGTTTCTCAGAAACTACTACTGTTTACTAATCTAGATCACATAACATTATCACAATGCTTCGAACAACAGGTACAAGGCCTTTACGCACAAATGTTGTTCTATCGACATCCATGGGACGACAGGGCTATCTACATATCCATAATATTGCTAATCTATGCAAAGATGCTTTTCATTATAAATAATCAGCCTCTCATAGGATTAGCAGAGGAGGAACTTTAGCGGGCACTGAGGGTCCCTGTATGTTGAGACTTCACCATGCAGCGGTCTGACATACATCTCTGTGAGGGCTGTCCAGTTCATGACCAAGACAGGGTCCTACATTATCGGCCAGTTAATGGGGCTGGATCGTCCCTGGGAGGGGGGATTCTTGGCTTCACCTACACACACACTCTAGGTACATGCAGAGTAGAGTTTGCATAGTAGGAGTACTTCAGATTACTACCTTGTTTTATATGCCCGCATATACACTCTGTTTTAGTACCATGGTAGAACGTTATCAACTATATACTCTTTTGATGCTTGTAATCACTTTCATGATTTGCAAAAATGAATCAATTAGAAGCAGTCTTTAGTCAGTTCCAGTCATAGCCATTACACCTCCTTGTCATAGACTCTTATGGAAGTGATCCTGATGCAAGATATACAGGATGCTGAAGATGCTCAAGGATGCGGTGCAGTCAAAAGGGGCTTCCAGCAGCTACTCCTCAGTCCACAGGTTTGGTTAAGAGGTTCTGGCCACATGGGTGGACTTCCCCGAAGTCCTCTCAGGCCTGGCAGGAATCCAGTCGCCACTGGACTACCAGTCTCCCAGTATCGCAGTCACACTTGTTCCTTCCTTGGGCGATAACTTGCCATCTGGGTGACCAAACTGCACTCTGACAACTCTCCCAGGTCCAGCAGATCTGGGAGCAACTTTTGAGCTGCAGGTCCTTGTTCCTGTAGTTGTACAGTAGCGAGGACAGTGATATGAAGGTCTGAACTACCAACTTGCCCCAGTAGGATTTTTCAGCTGTTGTGGCAGTGGGCTGTGAACAGGTCATCAGCCAATTGACCCTTGGAGTCTTACTTAGCCTGGGCTCAGGAGTCGACTTCTCCATGAGTAGGACACAGCAGGTACAGTTCCTTCTCCTTTGCTAGCCACCAGGTTCAACAGGTGTAGTCGACGTCAGTGCAGCTGGTCTTCGCCGGGTCCTTGGAATAGCAAGGCAGTCTTCCTTTGGTCCTCTGCTCCAGTCCAACAAGTTTTGGGTGCCCTTTTTATGCCCAGAAAATGCCCTCCGGGTAGAAACGCTGTGAGTAGCTTGTGGGTTGCTAGGTTACCTCACTCTAGATGACAACTTCATGCGATGTATGAAATCAGGTTATCCCAGAATTCCCAACTCTCCTCACTCTCAAGAGGCCAGGACTCCTCCTTCAGTGTGTACAGTGCACAGGCCCAAGCCAGAGTTATGGCCACCACAGAGGCTACTGCATGCCCCTGAAAAACGGATTAAAAACTGCTTTCCCCTCGTTGTTCCCAGTGCTGGCCTGCCTGCCTAAACAATAGAGCAGCCCCCTCTCTCAAGTGTTTCCCATTTGCCATTCAAAGGTGGCTTCTCCTTTGAAGCTCTCCTTTTGGGCCAACATCCGTGTGGCTTCCGGCCTGGAACAGGTAATACACCTCCCCAGTGCAGGCTTGTGTTGTGTCCTTTTCTGGGAGTTGTTTGCGCATCCTCCCCAGGAGGGCAGAAAGCAGCCCCAAGGACAGATCATAAATGGGTACAGGAGACTGTGGGAAACTAAGTGGCAACTTTGTAAAAGTTGCACACTGCATCTAGTTATATTATTTTTGACTAAGGGCATCGAGTCAAACTTAATTTAATGAGTTGTTTGATACTTTACAGTATCAATTTTAGTCCCAGACAGACCTTAGCAGGGCTGATGTGGCAGCCTGCAACTCTGCACTTTCCAATGGGGCTGCTAGCCTTTTCCATAGTAAAAACAACAAATGTGGGCTTTTTCTGTTGAAACATGTAAAAACACAAGTTCCACTTTTTAATACACAGCACCCTGCTTTCAGTTTCGATAGGCATACCTTAGAGGTGACATATATACTAAAAAGGGATGACTTGCTATGCCATTGCTTTAAAAGGCAAAATGAAGTTAGCAGATAAGGTGACCTTTATAAATAATTCACCATCCTTTCATATTATTCTAGCTGAAGAGCACGGGAAAGCAGATTATTGATTAACTGGTATAATAGTAACTTTTTAAAACCTGCTCAAGTGACAGACGAGTTGGAAGAAATACGGGAAGCCCTGTTGCCACATTATCCACAACCAATTCTTATTATTTGGGCTGGTGATTTTAACATGCACTGTTGTTCCAAATCTGGCTAACATATTTGTGGGCTAACTGATTCTAATGACTTACTGCTAGTCCATATATTTTAACCATCATAATTTTGAAAATGTTATAAACAGGTTTTGATATTCCTGGGATCTAGTTATAATACACCCATGTCAATCCTCCACAGGTCAACTTCTCCCAACTTTCCAACCAACCAGGGCCACCTCGACAATTGATTTTATTATTATTCATGCAAATTCTTAGAGAAGCATTAGGTCCCCATTGGCCGAGATGACAGGATTTCGTGATCATGCTTTTCTGCTCTTTTCCTTTGCCTGGCCTCTTTCTGTCAAGTCAAACCTTCTCTTCGCTCCAAAAACCTATTCTTACTAGAAAAAATGGTTTAACACTAAGGTGGGAGAAAATTGATCCCATTTCCTTCCTCCCAAAGGTTAAAAAAGAAGCGTTCACTGAGATTCTATCTTGCTTGGAGCTCCAAACTAATAGCTAACAAGTTGTAACAGCGTTTAGCAAAATTCTAACATTTATTAGTTCTATTCTCTTACTCCCCAGCAACATGCAACACTCCACTACCGACTAGATGGTTTGATGAAAACTGCTCAAAGGTTTCTAAACAACTTCTAACTGCTCTTAAAAAAAATCCTAGAAACAAAGACCTGATAAGAAATCTTCGAGCTGACTATAAGTCGGCAAGGGAGATGAGAAAGAAACAGATGAGAGAGGAAGCAAGGGGAAATTTGCGTGAGGCCTCCAGGAGCAAAATGGAGCAATGCCTTCAGGAAGGTGGCGATTGCCTCTATTTTGCACGAGCAAGAAGTCCCTCTCTCGTTCTCCATATAGATAAATCCTCTTGGTGGACTCACTTCCAGGACATTTTCCATTTATAGAGGGTGTTTGTGTTCCTTACTTCTTTACTCCGTTCCTGGTTTTGCTCTGTCCAACACACTGTCAGACTGTCCAATGAGGTGAGGAGTGGTTTGAGGCTGTGGCAGCCGCTGCAAAGGAAGCAGGAAACAAGCGCAGCACGGGGGAGAATCCATACCTCACCTACAATTTGCCATCGGAAAAAACACTCCCGGGCGCAGCCGCCCTGATTTTGCCGGCAAAATGTATACGGCCGGACAGACGCGGATACTGCGGCCAGGAGTCCGCAGCAAGTCTACGTCTACGTGACTGACTAAGCACCCGGCAGCCTAAAGATCATCTGCCGAAACCCAAATATAAGCCCGAAAGATCAATAAAGCAGAAGAACAAAAAAGCAAAGGTGAAACGAAAAAGTAAGGGGTCATTTCAACCCAGTAAAAAGGAAAAAGGATAAGGTATCGGCAAGAAGGGGAAAAGGCGCAGTAAGGGCATCAGAAATGCCTTCAGGAAGAAACAGAGCTGCCCAGGCTCAGGCCCAGGACCTTGACAAAGGTCATGGGAAACCTAGACATCCAAAGAGGTTTAGGAAAGACTCCCTCAGTCAGGAGCAACAACAGGATTCAGTCATAGCCCTGAATGTCACAAATGAGAAGAAATCTCCCAGCAAAGTTTCTGCTAAGAAGAAAGCAAGGTTGGTCCATAGGAAAAGGAAAGAGGGTTCTAAGATAACAGACTTCCTAACCGCCAAAGGGTTAGCAAACAAGGGAAGTTCAAAAAGTGCAGTGCCACAGATGGAAAACGGATCCAAAGGTGCACTTTTAATAAAACAGCAGTCCGACCAGGAAAACGGAACAGAAGGTGCACCCTTAATAAAACAGCGGTCTGACCAGGAAAGCGAAATTGACTTTCAACTAGCAAGGGAAGCAGTATCCAGAAAGGATGGACAAAGCCAAGAAGGAACAGCAGACATCTCAATTCAGAAGTGCGCAGTCAGCACGCACATAGCAACAAACTCAGTAAGGAAAATAACAACAGAAGCAGTCATTCACAATCAAATCTTTGGTGAAACTCTTTTCCTTCGATCTTAGCAACTGGGATAAGCAGGGGGAAGAGAGTCAGTCAATTCCAGCAACAAGAATCAACAGATTTACCTGCCAAAGGAAAAGTGCTTGACCACAAACCAACGCAACTGTCAGCAATATGCAACAACCTCTCTCTCACACAAAAAGAGGATACAAAATTGTAACATTCAACGGACCTCATCTGTTAAAGAAGAGGCTCTGTCAACTCAGTCATTCCATGCAGTAGGGACAGACATGTGTAAGGCAGAAAGCCCTTTAACTTTAGACAAAGGGACACCATCAAGCTTGCGCTTATTAACAGAAAAGTTAAGGGCCACAGACATCTCACATCAGCTAGGAGATCAATTCCTAGAACCAAGCAATCATCTCTCTCCAATCAAATATACTCACTTAACAAACATGGAAGATCAAGCACCACCCAGTACCTGGGGCATCCTTTTGTCAACATTGGAGTCTATTTCAACAGCAATTTCTCATCAAGCGGACAAACTATCTCCAAGTGGATCTACTAAACATAATGGCAACATAAAGAGTAGGTATCGAAAAGAAGTTACAGACACTCAACCCCCTGATCATGAGAGCTCAACAGCGTAGCTATACACAGCAAGTCAACTGCAAGTGCACAACGACATGTGTAAATCAGGGAATACTAAACAATCCTGACGAATATACTGATGGAAGTGAGAGCCCAAGCTACCAGGCCATCTAAAAGAGAAAAAGACTGGGCAGTGGAGGATTTTCCCAGGAAAACAACAGGACTGCCACCAAAAGATACAAACACTCCAATAACCGAAACGTCGAGTCTGGAAACAACTTTTAACAGAAACAAGTGAAAGCAACTCTAAGGGAAAGATATTAACCCTATTACAAACAGAACCAAGGACAGAATAAAACAAATAGCGGAGGTCAAGCCTGTGCTCTCAAAAAAAAGAAAAAAAGAGGCAAAGAAAAGCACAAAACAAAGGGAAAGCAATTAAAAAAAAAAATATGGCCATTATTCACGCAACATTAGAATGTCAGGTCCCAAACTTTAAAAAACGAAATAAAAACGGCATCAGAATGTAAAATCCCTATAATAAGCACTCAAGGAACCAAACCACAGGAAACGAGTGAACAACCAAAAGTGATACCGAAAGTGGATTGATATTAACTGCAGGAGAACAAGAGAAATCACCCAACAGGCAAACCCTAATGGCTCATAAGTGTCGGAAATCCTCCAACACTCGAAAGGAAGGTAATACTAAATCAGAGGGATATGTCCAAATGAGACCTGGGATTCGGGAAATTACTAAAGAGGAAGCCAGAAATAGATGTCCCCCCGGGGTGGAAGGCAAGGATACACCACTGATGCAGGCGCCACGCACAAACACGCCAAGGGTCAATGATTCAAACAATAGTGTTGCTCCCAAATTACATCCCAAGAGGCAACTTTGACACTTTAAATAGAGGCACAATTATAAAACTGGTAAAGGAAGTGCGGGAAATAGCATATATCAATTCTTCCAATTTGTTATTGATTGAATTCAAACCGCATCCATCTATGATTAACCCCTTCGCTGCTGATGACGAGCTGAGCTCGTCATGTAACGCAGTATTTTTTAAAAAGCCGCACAACGCAAAAATCACCGCAGCAGCGATGCGGTTAAGAGAGAGGTAACAGTAACAACTTGGTCTTCACCGGAAATTGCAGAGCATATAATGACCCATAAGCAACAGTTTCAGGCTAGGGCTATTGAAATACAAAGGATAGAGGCCCTATGTTACCCTGGTCCGCTTCTCCCCAAAAAGGAAAATGAGGGATCCCTACTGAGAGGTGCCATAGGTGCAGCAACAAATCAGACAGATTTTGAGAATCTAATAATCACAAGGCCCCTAATAACTGCCCCACTCGGAAGGCATATAGTCAAATTAAATACGACCAAACAGGTGACTAAGGAAGGGGTTACCAAAACATCGAGTTAACTCACAATCCTGACGAGCCAAAGCCCCACAAGAAATTCAAAAATTATCTAATATCTGCTCTTGGAACACTCACAGCCTAGAAAATCTGTTCGGAAACCCTGGTGCATTGGAATTCCTGCAAGCGTATGACATCATCTTAGCCCAAGAAACTTTAAGCAAAACTCCCTACAATATTATAGGTTTCATCGGTCATCACGTACTAGCAATAAAATCTGCAAAATTTGGACACCCAAAGGGCGGTTTGTCCTTGCATTTTTCAACCAAATTAGACTGGTCATTAGAAAAACTACCCATAGGGATGCATTGGGTTCTTGTATCCAAGCTGGAACACCATAAGAATGATGGGACTCTATCAATACTAATACTACTAAATGTCTACATTCACCCAAGTGAGGAGACGAAAGACGAGCATATGAACATGTTATTTAAAATAATAAAATCATTACAAAGGCTGTATTGTCAAGCACAGTTCATTATCTCAGCCGACTTTAATATCAATTTATGTAATATCCCTGGGAATCTGAACAAAAAGGGAATCAACTTTAGACAATTTCAAACACTAGGATTGACTCACCTTAATGGAAACACAAAAGAGGATTCACCAAGTGCAATTACTTTTTAAGCGGGATCAAAAGTTCAACCATTGACCATACCCTAGTGAGTAAAACTGTAGCGCAACAGACGCAAAAATTCCAAATCAAGTCACACAGAGAGCAATCACATGCCACAAACTTTGCAATTGGAGCTATTTACAGCCAGGCTGACAGCAACTAAAAATCTACTCTCAACTCCACATGCCTACAACTTAAAAAGAATGAACTGGCTAGGAACAGGGATTGGGAAGGTAATGGCTGAAGTATATCGCAAAGCGAGCGGGCACGAGTGAAGGAAGTGTAGAGGAATCCGGAATTTCAGAGACACCGCTAGCCGGGAAGGGCGAGAGATTAAGAGCTTGGGAAAATCTAGTGGGAGCCCTAATGGAAAGCTTCGCGGACAACAAGAGGCAATATCCCTCTAAGCATCACAGGAATCCCATTTGGACAAACAGTCACCATCCCTGGTTCAGTCATAAATAACAAAAACAGAAAAGCCTAATGGTGCGCAAAATAAGAGCTGTCTCAAACCAGCTAAAAATGGGGGGAAAACCAGACAGAAGTGAGCTTAAAAATTCAAGAAAGCAATACAAGAAAAACTGTCAAATAGCCAAAACCAGATACCTCGTTGCAATACAGAATACACTTCTTTTGGCAAGTAAACAACGGAACAGAAAACCCTTCTGGTAGCAGATAAATTCACTGACACTTGGGGAAAATAGACATCAAAACGCAGGGATAAATGAAGATACATGGGTAGCACACATAATGAGTATGTATAAAGAACCAAAGCTCAAATCAACACCAATCAGTCAAATAGCAAAAAAAGACTGCAAGAAGAGCGAGGAACGAAAAACAGAAATTCCCCCTGGGGTCATCAACTTGAATAACATACATATCGACCTACAACACAAAAACTCATATGAATTAAAGGAAGTAAACAAATTAATAAAAATCATAAAGAAACTAAATTTAGAGGGCGCACCAGGCCCCAATGCACTTTTTAGGGGAGACGCCTCATATTGGGACCATTACTTTACTCCACTCTTTAATGAGTTGTTCATTACAAATGGGATCCCAGAATCATGGTGGGGAAGTATCATCCAGCCAATTTTTAAAGGGGGAAACTCAACAAAGCAGACAAACTACAGATTGATTGCTTTATTTGATGTTGAAGCAAAGCTATATGCAAGCTGCCTGTTAACCCAATTGCAAAAATGGTCAGACAATTACAACTGCATCCCAAGATCTCAAACAGGGTTTCGGGCCGGAGCAGGCACGCTAACAAACCTAACGGCACTAACATTGCTAGCCGAAAAAGCCAAATTTAGGAACACCCGCTTGCTAGCCTGTTTTGTGGACCTTGAGCAAGCTTTTGGCAGTGTGCCCGGTAAACGTCTATGGGAAAAACTGGATAGCTGGGGCATCACTACAAAGTTATTAAACGCCATCAGAGAACTATATTTGTGCACATGGAGTCGGGTAAAGTTAGGTGATGGCCGGTGGATAACAACGAAAATATACACCCAAAATGGTCTGAAACAGGGGTGCCTGTTTGCTCCAACTCTTTTCAATCTGCATATATCTGATCTTGAAGACATTCTTCTGGAAATCAATAGTCATCCCCCATCAATAGCGAATGAGGAAAATCAGGTGCCTTCAGTACGCCGACGACCTAGTACTATTAAGTCAAACTCCAATCGGCTTACAACGAGGAATGAGTGCTTTAGCCAAATATTTGACAGAACAAGGGCTAGAACTGAATTTACTAAAAACCAAGTTTGTACGGCTGGGCAGATGCCAAACACAAGAAATTCATATGGCATATAGAGGGTAAAATAGTTGAAGCGGTCACCTCCTATAAATATGTTTGATTCATGGTACAACAAAAATTGAGCTATACATCACAGCTCACCTCAATGAGGTCAAAAACTCAAAACCTGATATACGGTTTTAAGGTACTAAAAAAGAAATTGAGCTGTCCATCATACGGTAATCTATTAACTGTCATGCAGGCACAGTTAATGCCAACAGTAACCTATGGCACTGAAATAATGAAAGGTTGCGACATCCCTGCCTTGAACAAAATACAAACAAAAGTCTATAAAAAAGTCTTTCATATGCAACAATGTGCATAGCCACCCCATGTGCGGCTAGAGTGTGGCATACTAAATCAGGAATTTCGGAGCAAAGACGCCTTTATTAAATTATGTTGGATGTTGTGTGCTTCTGAAAGCGGGACCATAAACCAACTATGCTGGAAAGAAATAGGACTAGCAGACAAAAAGAAAAGAAAATGCACGGATCCTGGGGTAGTTATTTAAACCAGGTGATAGAGGACCGGTCTGCGCAAGACATTTGGAATCTCAGCGTAGGGAAAAAGGCTTTCAACAAATTAAACAACACTACAATAAAACTCTTGTCTCACTCAACGGATGAGAATACCTTACTGCTTATACGGCATGCCTGGACGGTTATCAGCTCATATGGGAAAAGGAAGCCTCAGGAAAAATTATCAGCTTATTTCTCACCTAAACTAAAACATCAATTTATGAGGCTGCATCTTGGCATGTGGGAAACAAAATAGTTAATTCCAGCATGGAAGGCTAAAAGTGATATTCGAGACTGCAGACTTTACGGATACAAATATTAATCTATTCAACATATTTTTTGTGTATTCCCAAAGTTATTAAAAGAACGGAAGTCACCAATAAAAGCACTACTGAATAGAATGAGTATACAAACGTGTAGAGAAGCTGTAATCACCTGGCTCGACAAGGCCACAATCCCCCTAGTATGCAGTGGAGTGAAACTTTTAAATGTGTATTTAAAGGAAATTTGCTGAAACTGTGGAGATCAAAATAGACTGTCACAAAGACATGAACTCCCTTCCATTTTAAACTAATTTTATATTATTGATGCACAGAAGTATTTTGTAGATCAACCGTGTAAAAATTCTACTAATGATTTTACGTGTTTATAGAAGTATGCAGTAGTACTATTTAAATGTAATGGGTGTAATGGTTTTTGTTTTTAAAAGACCGATCACTTAAATACATAAATCTGAAAGTAAACCTATAGAGGGATAGAAATACAATAGACTCTGAGGATTCTCCTCTGGTCCATTGGGGATAGATTTCTCCTTAGAAGAAATTGAGCTTGCACTTTCCCAATCGCCTGCCTTAAAGGCCGCAGGTCCGGATGGGGTCCCATTGGATATTTTGCTTGTACATAAACCTTGGTGGGCCCCTCTACTGACCCAAGTTTTTAATGTTGTTGCCAAAGTGGGTCCCCATGCATCCTGGAAACAATCATTTATTATTCCTATCGAGAAGGGAGGTCCATCAAACCCAGCAAATTACCATTTAATCACCCTACTGGATAGTACTGCCAAGTTAATGGGGAGATTGCTTTTAAAGAGATTAGAGGACTGGCCACTTAAAAACAATCTTTTAGCCAAGATCCAATACAGTTTTAGAAAGGGGAGGGGTACGGTTGATCAAGGCTTAAATTTTGCCTTGATTGCAGCTAAATGTGTGCGAGCTAAAAAGGGTCAGTTCTACATGGCCTTTATAGACATGTCTGCGGCCTTCGACTGTGTGAGCCACACCACATTGTGGGATCTCATGGAGTCGAGGGGCGTGGAAAACTCCATAATCCTTTTTTATTAGAGAGCTGTATAGAGAGACAGGGGCTGTAATTAGGTTTGGGAAGCAGGGAGAATGTACAAAATCCTTCAGAACTGAAAAGGGGGTCCACCAGGGGGCGTTCTCGCCCCCTTTTTCTTTTCGTTATATACCAATAATCTTAAAGCTCTGACTGCAGAATGTAGGAACGCCCCACCTGTAAGTGGCCTTCGCCTGCCCGCTCTGCTTTACGCAGATGATGTTGCCTTGATGCACAAGTTACTTACCTTCAGTAATAATATATCTGTAAGAAACAGTAGTTAGTGTTAGATTCTTTACCTTAGAATATCACCAGGTGTCAGACTGGATTCCTAAAGATTTCATGAGCAGTACCCCTGCGCGTCGCTAGGTGTCATCTGCGGCTACGCGTCCGTTGTCAGCGTCGCACGCGGATGTCAGTTCCGTACATAGCTTTCCACACCAGGAACACAGAGCCATACAAGAAACCGACACTGGTGCCATGAAAGTAAGGCCCTCAAAGGGAGACACCTTAACCTTAGATATCGGTTCGCAGAACGGGGAGGATGGGTGGGGCGGTAAGGAATCTAACACTAACGCACAGGTTACTACTTGTGTAACGATATATCTGTAAGAGACATTAGTTAGTGATAGATTCCTTACCTTAGAATATCCCCAGGCGTCAGACTGGATCCGGAAACTTTTGCGTAGCAGTACCCTTGCGCGTCGGTAGGCTTAGTCTGCAGCGCCGTGATGACGTCGTCGGAGTACTTAGACGCCGCCTCCGCGTGCTGACGTCAGTTCTTAGACACAGCTTTTCCGCGCCAGAAACGCAGAGCTATGCCAAAAACCAACACTGGTGCCTTGAAACTAGGGCCCTGAAGGGAATGACCTTAACCCTAGATATCGGTTCGCAGAACGGGGAGGATGGGTAGGTCGGTAAGGAATCTATCACTAACTAATGTCTCTTACAGATATACCGTTACACAAGTACTTGTGCATCTGAAAGAGACACATTAGTGTTAGATTCCTTACCTTAGAATAGATACCCCAGCAGTACCAACCCCGGTGGTAGGCCTGCGAACCAAAATCACACCAGAAAGTCCTGGAGAACGGAACGGCCGAAAAAGCCATCTCTACGGACTTGGCTGTTCAGGCAGTAGTGCTTAGCAAACGTGTGCAGCAAGGCCCACGTAGCTGCCCGACAGATGTCCTGCAAGGGGACTCCCCGACCCAGGGCAGTAGTAGCCGTCGTGGCCTGAGTGGAATGGGCGCGCAGCCCCACAGGAGCAGCTTTTTTGCCAGTAACAGACCTTGATGCACAAAACGACCAACCAAGAGATGGTCCGTTTGTGCAAAGCCCGTCCCTTTTTAGCGCCCACGTAACCAACAAAGAACTGACTGTCCACCCGGAACTGGCGTGTGCGGTCTAGATAGAAGGAGAGGGCACGTTTTGGGTCCAGACGGTGGAGCCTCTCTTCCACTTTCGAGGGAGGTGGAATCAAGGTGGGCAAGGTGATGTACTACCCGATATGAAAGGCTGTAACCACCTTGGGCAGGAAAGAAGGACAAGTCCTCAGAACAACTTTGTCCGGATGGACAGAGAGGAAAGAAGGCTTAGAAGACAGAGCCTGGAGCTCACTCACTCTGCTGGCAGAGGTGATGGCAACCAGGAATGCAGTTTTAAGAGTCAGAAAACGAAGAGGACAGTTATGGAGGGGCTCGAAAGGAGTGCACATCAGATAGGTCAGTACAAGGTTCAAGTCCCACTGAGGCATCACAAAGGGAACAGGCGGGAACATGTGCGTGATGCCCTTGAAGAATCTATTTACAACAGGGGAATTGAAAAGAGAAGGCTGATCAGGAAGCCTTAAGAAGGCCGAAATGGCCGAGAGATAGCCTTTGATAGTGCTCAGAGCAGAGCCCTGCTGAGCAAGAGAAAGAAGGAAGAGGAGAACCTCTGAAAGGGGGACAGAAAGAGGATCCACAGCCTTTGCTGTGCACCATGCCACAAATTTGTTCCACTTGCCGGCGTACACCGATTTTGTTGAGGGACGCCTGGCTGCCAAAATCACATCACAGACTTCAGGAGGCAAGTCAAATGGCCTCAACTGTCGCCGCTCAATCTCCACGCATGTAAGTGGAGACTGGACAGGTTCAGGTGGAGGACCGTCCCCTGCTGCTGCTACAGAAGGTCCTCCTGAAGAGGCAGACGAATCAGGGGATTGACTGACATGCTCAGTAGCTCGAAATACTAGTATCTTCGTGCCCAGTCCGGAGCCACACGGATGAGTTGGGCCCGGTCTCGCCTGATCTTCTTCAGCACTCTGGGAAGAAGTGGTATAGGCAGAAAGGCGTACAACTAACCACAGATCCACTCGCAACGAAAAGCGTCTCCGAGCGAGTGCCGACTTGGAGATTCCAACACGCAGAACTGATGACATTGCACGTTCTCTTCGGTGGCGAATAGATCTAACCAAGGCTCTCTCCACTGCTGAAAGAGACCTGAGTTCAGACATCATTCGTGATCCATCATGCACCGGCGGCTGAGTTAGTCTGCCCTGGTATTCAGTGAACCTGCCAGGTGTTGAACCACCAGGGTGATGCTCTGGCGTTACAGCCATGTCCAGAGGCGCAGAGCCTCCTGACAAAGGGTCCACGACCCCACCGCGCTCTGTTTGTTGCAGTACCACATGGCGGTGGTATTGTCCATGAACACCTGCACTACCCTTCCCCGGACAGAGGGAAGGAATGCCTTCAGTGCAAGCTGGATCGCCCGCTGCTCCAGAAGGTTGATAGTGAGCCGGGACTCCGCCAGAGACCAGAAGCTTATGATCTCCGCCTCTCCCATGTGGTCCCCCCATCCCAGGTGGGACACATCCGTAACTACCACGTGCTCCTGTTGGGGAAGGGAGAGGGAGCAGCCGCTGACCAAAGCCACCATTGCAACTGTCTCGCAGTGCCCTCCGAGATCAGGACGTGGTCGGACAGGTTGCCCTGATGCTGTGCCCACAAGCTTCAGGTCCCACTGCAGAGCCCGCATCCGCCATCTGGCGTGATGCACCAGCAGGATGCAGAAGGCCATCAGCCACAGGAGCCGCAGCGTCAACCTGACCGAGCCTCGGGATAAAGGCCAAAAGATCGTAATCAGAGCCTGAATATCCCGAACCCGCTGCTCGGGAGGATGAACCCGAAACTGCGCAGAGTCCAGAACGGCTCTGATGAAGAGGAGCGTCTGAGAGGGGCACAGGTGTGACTTCGGCACGTTGATGGAGAACGCCAGCAGGTGCAGGAGGTCAGCCGTAGTCTTGAGGTGGGAGAAGACTGTCTGGGGCGAGCCCCCCTTCAACAACCAGTCGTCAAGATACGGGAAGACTGGAACCCCTGATCTGCGCAGATGAGCTGCGACCACCGTCATCACTTTCGTGAACACCCGAGGGGCACTGGTGAGGCCAAAGGGGAGCACGGTAAACTGAAAGTGCTCGTGGCCTACCGAGAACCGCAGGTAGCGCCGGTAGGCCGGCAGGACGGGGATGTGGCAATATGCTTTCTGCAAGTCCAATGCCACCATCCAGTATCTAGGGTCAAGGGCAGCTAGGACCTGAGCTAAAGTCAACATCTTGAACTTCTCCTTCTGACGGAAGCCGTTAGCGCTCCGGAGGTCCAAGATAGGGCGTAGGCCTCCTTTGCCCTTCTTGGGCACCAGAGAGTAGTGGGAATAGCAACCACGTCCTACTTCTGGCCCAGGAATGTGCTCAACGGCCCCCTTGGCCAAGAGGGCCGTAACGTCCTCCTGCAGAAGTTGCAAGTGATCCCTGACATACGGTGGTACTGCGGTGGCATGGCTGGAGGGGTCGCCTCGAAAGGGAGGGAGTAGCCCATTCGGAAGATTTGCAGCACCCACCTGTCCGACGTGATGGTACGTCAGTGGAGGAGGCGATGGCGGACCCTTCCCCCCACTGGCATCGAATGGGCCTGAAAGTTCGGACTAGGAAGGCTTTGAGGCAGATGCTGAGGGAGTGGATGTGGACTGACCTTGCCGTTGTCCCCCGGCACCGCCACGGTGGTTAACACGTCTGTGGCCGCGTTGAGGCTGGTTCTGCGGCCTATGGCTAGCAGGACGCGTGGGGGCGCCCCTTCCTTGGCCACGAAAGGCGCCCAGGATATGGAATGCCCTTCCCCCGAAAACAAGACTCAACCCTTCCACTGCATATTTCAAACTGGAAGTAAAAGGCATTCTTATGGCAAAATTCACTGAAACACGAACCTATGATTCCGTGAGAACATCTGTACACGGTATCAAACTAGTGAACCTAATCAATCTATGTGCTGTTACCATGTCTCTTCTGTTTGCTCTTGTTTGGCACCTTATTGCTCTGCTTTTGGTTGGCTCAATGATGTTATTCTTATTTGACCTACTTATCTTTACTGTATTACCATCAGTCATCAGGTCGCTCCTGTTCTGCCTTTTACTGCCTGCTTTTTGTTTGCCCTATAGTGTTATGTATACTTCACTGACCTATCTTGTATGTATGTATGTTATTACTATCCCCATGTACTGTAAAGCACTCGGATACCCGCAAGGGGCTTGTCCGCGCTCTATAAAACTCTAAAAATAAATAAATAAATCTGTATTTCTATATGATTATGTTGAGATTGGTCAACATTGATTTGTGTCAAATTTTATAATTGCACCATACTAAACTCAGATTAAGTTGTCAAGTGGTTTACAGACAGGGGGTGTCTCGGGAACATCATCCTAAAGCATTGGCTAGGGTGTTGTATATTTTAGAAGACTGAATGGATACATGGGCTCTCTGCACCCAGAGGTTAGAGAGGGCACGTGCGTGACAACATCGGAATGCTTGGTCTACACTGGATTATTGGCTGGTGTCCAGAGATCTCCATACTTGGGTCAAGGAAGACACACATCTTCGACGCACACTCTCTGATCATGCACCCACTCAGATTAAATTGCAGATTCCACCGCAGTACATACAACCGTTTAGTTGGAGATTCCCATCTGCGGCATTACGAGATTAGGTCTTTCGGGAGGAACTTTGGGAGAAACTAGTTGAATATTTTGAGAACCTGGAGCGAGACATCCAGGACGTGGAGAGGGACAACCGGGTGAGCCCATATAGTGCCACTACGGCACAACTTAGGGCGAAATTGACTGAATTTCTGGAGGAGGCAGAGGGGGAAACGGCGTATATGTATCAACACGCTCAGGCCAGGCGTTATGGTGAGGGGGACAGGGCTGTGAAAATGTTGGCTAATCTACCCCAATGGCGAGGCCTGTCGGGGGGGGGGGGGGGGGGGGGGGGGCGGAAGGGATAGAGATGACAGACCGGGACAGCTTCATAGGGCGCTCCCGCCGAGACTTCGGTTTCAGACGTTGGCAGGCTTCACAGTCCGTGGAGTCATGGTGCTCGCCCAGACACCACATACAAATAAGATGCAGGTCTGTCGCGGACATCTGCCGCGAACAAGAATTACAAGATTTGAAGCCCGAAGGCATCGCACTACGGATCCGCGTTGCACGCGCGGAAAAGAAGGAAACTGACGTCAGTGCGCCGGGAGGGACTTATATGACCCCGCTGACGTCACGTACGAGGACGACGTCAGGGCAGGGTCGTGTGGCGCCGTACCCCGGCGCGCAGAGGTGCAGCTGCAAAAAAATCCGGATCTCTTCTCACGCCTGGGGATATTCTAAGTTAGGGAACCTGCGGTTACGAAAAGCTAGCTTTCATTTCTCCCTCCCATGCCAGTTATTCTCTCTTGAGGTCGAAGCAGGTTTCGAGGGTTTGCCTCTATCGGTGTACCTTGACTTAGACCCATGTGGCTCCTTGAACTTCACTTGTTCCTCTGATGTGGACAATTTCGGGGTCATTAATGCTTTCTTCGAGTTGGAGGTCCTTGGCTCAACTGTGTCTCAGCTCTGAGGTATTACATTATGATTGTGTTCCTCCTTCAATGCTTTCTTGTGGCCCTTGCCAGTTTGGCCATTGTGATCTCCTTGAGTTCTGGGTGTTCCCCTAGGGCCTCCTCCGTCTCTAGGGTATTCTCTTGGTCCCTCGACACACCCAGATTTTTCAAGAACTCCTGTTTTCTGGTCCCACATCTGCTTCTGTGTTGCCCTGATGGTCATGAGGAAGAACTCTGCGCACTCTCTGCAGTCCTCGGCACTATGGTCATTAGAGACGTAAGGGTTACAAACCTCATGCAAGTCCATCTGTGCATAATTATGGTGGCACTTGGGGTACAATCTAGAAGGGTATGCCCCATGACCCCTTCTCATTCTCAGCCATGCAGTCTTCTTGTGTCTGTCTTCTCACCAGGGTGTCACTTGGTGATTTTCTGTGTCCTATGTCCTTTTAGTCGTCACCAATCTTGGTTTCGTGGCGATACTCAGCTGGAAAAATATATTTTTCTTCTTTATTCCTTCTTCCTCGACTCCGGAGCTCTCCCCTAGGCTTCCAGACCCAATGGCGTAAAAAAGAGATCTGAAGTCAACTGAGTCAAGGAATTTCCAGGGCATACGTCCGAAGTCACACAAGTTGGAGTTTAAACCCAAATAGCTGACAACACACACAAAACAAGCATTTGCAATGCAATGGTCTCGGCATCATTAAAGGTAGAGCTATTGGCATTGCTCATGACATTTCTTTTTTTTTCTTTAAATCAAAAATAAATGGCCATTGTCATTAACATTGCCAATACACAGCACTCTGCACTCAACAGCACACAATGCTCTGCACACTTGCTCTGCACTCACTGCTCTGCACTCACTGCTCTGCACACTCACTCTGCACTCACTGCTCTGCACACTCACTCTGCACTCACTGCTCTGCACACTCACTCTGCACACTCACTCTGCACTCACTGCTCTGCACACTCACTCTGCACTCACTCTGCACTCACTGCTCTGCGCACTCGCCGCTCTGCGCACTCGCCACTCTGCGCACTCGCCACTCTGCGCACTCGCCACTCTGCGCACTCGCCACTCTGCGCACTCGCCACTCTGCGCACTCGCCACTCTGCGCACTCGCCACTCTGCGCACTCGCCACTCTGCGCACTCGCCACTCTGCGCACTCGCCACTCTGCGCACTCGCCACTCTGCGCACTCGCCACTCTGCGCACTCGCCACTCTGCGCACTCGCCACTCTGCGCACTCGCCACTCTGCGCACTCGCCACTCTGCGCACTCGCCACTCTGCGCACTCGCCACTCTGCGCACTCGCCACTCTGCGCACTCGCCACTCTGCGCACTCGCCACTCTGCGCACTCGCCACTCTGCGCACTCGCCACTCTGCGCACTCGCCACTCTGCGCACTCGCCACTCTGCGCACTCGCCACTCTGCGCACTCGCCACTCTGCGCACTCGCCACTCTGCGCACTCGCCACTCTGCGCACTCGCCACTCTGCGCACTCGCCACTCTGCGCACTCGCCACTCTGCGCACTCGCCACTCTGCGCACTCACCACTCTGCACTCACCACTCTGCACTCACCACTCTGCACTCACCACTCTGCACTCTGCACTCACCACTCTGCACTCTGCACTCACCACTCTGCACTCACCACTCTGCACTCACCACTCACCACTCACCACTCTGCACTCACCACTCTGCACTCACCACTCTGCACTCACCACTCTGCACTCACCACTCTGCACTCACCACTCTGCACTCACCACTCTGCACTCACCACTCACCACTCACCACTCTGCACTCTGCACTCACCACTCTGCACTCACCACTCACCACTCACCACTCACCACTCACCACTCACCACTCTGCACTCACCACTCACCACTCTGCACTCACCACTCTGCACTCACCACTCTGCACTCACCACTCTGCACTCACCACTCTGCACTCACCACTCTGCACTCACCACTCTGCACTCTGCACTCTGCACTCACCACTCTGCACTCACCACTCTGCACTCACCACTCTGCACTCACCACTCTGCACTCACCACTCTGCACTCACCACTCTGCACTCACCACTCTGCACTCACCACTCTGCACTCACCACTCTGCACTCACCACTCTGCACTCACCACTCTGCACTCACCACTCTGCACTCACCACTCTGCACTCTGCACTCTGCACTCACCACTCACCACTCACCACTCTGCACTCACCACTCTGCACTCTGCACTCACCACTCTGCACTCACCACTCTGCACTCACCACTCTGCACTCACCACTCTGCACTCACCACTCTGCACTCACCACTCTGCACTCACCACTCTGCACTCACCACTCTGCACTCTGCACTCACCACTCTGCACTCACCACTCTGCACTCACCACTCTGCACTCACCACTCTGCACTCACCACTCTGCACTCACCACTCTGCACTCACCACTCTGCACTCACCACTCTGCACTCACCACTCTGCACTCTGCACTCACCACTCTGCACTCTGCACTCTGCACTCACCACTCTGCACTCTGCACTCTGCACTCTGCACTCACCACTCTGCACTCTGCACTCACCACTCTGCACTCACCACTCTGCACTCACCACTCTGCACTCACCACTCTGCACTCACCACTCTGCACTCACCACTCTGCACTCACCACTCTGCACTCTGCACTCACCACTCTGCACTCTGCACTCTGCACTCACCACTCTGCACTCTGCACTCTGCACTCTGCACTCACCACTCACCACTCTGCACTCACCACTCTGCACTCACCACTCTGCACTCTGCACTCTGCACTCACCACTCACCACTCACCACTCTGCACTCACCACTCTGCACTCTGCACTCACCACTCTGCACTCACCACTCTGCACTCACCACTCTGCACTCACCACTCTGCACTCACCACTCTGCACTCACCACTCTGCACTCACCACTCTGCACTCACCACTCTGCACTCACCACTCTGCACTCACCACTCTGCACTCACCACTCTGCACTCACCACTCTGCACTCACCACTCTGCACTCACCACTCTGCACTCACCACTCTGCACTCTGCACTCACCACTCTGCACTCTGCACTCTGCACTCACCACTCTGCACTCTGCACTCTGCACTCACCACTCTGCACTCTGCACTCACCACTCTGCACTCTGCACTCACCACTCTGCACTCACCACTCTGCACTCACCACTCTGCACTCACCACTCTGCACTCACCACTCTGCACTCACCACTCTGCACTCACCACTCTGCACTCACCACTCTGCACTCACCACTCTGCACTCACCACTCTGCACTCACCACTCTGCACTCACCACTCTGCACTCACCACTCTGCACTCACCACTCTGCACTCACCACTCTGCACTCACCACTCTGCACTCACCACTCTGCACTCTGCACTCACCACTCTGCACTCACCACTCACCACTCACCACTCACCACTCACCACTCACCACTCACCACTCACCACTCTGCACTCACCACTCACCACTCTGCACTCACCACTCTGCACTCACCACTCTGCACTCACCACTCTGCACTCTGCACTCACCACTCACCACTCACCACTCACCACTCTGCACTCACCACTCTGCACTCACCACTCTGCACTCTGCACTCACCACTCTGCACTCTGCACTCACCACTCTGCACTCACCACTCTGCACTCACCACTCTGCACTCACCACTCTGCACTCACCACTCTGCACTCACCACTCTGCACTCACCACTCTGCACTCTGCACTCACCACTCACCACTCACCACTCACCACTCTGCACTCACCACTCTGCACTCTGCACTCACCACTCTGCACTCTGCACTCACCACTCTGCACTCTGCACTCACCACTCTGCACTCACCACTCTGCACTCACCACTCTGCACTCACCACTCTGCACTCACCACTCTGCACTCACCACTCTGCACTCACCACTCTGCACTCTGCACTCACCACTCTGCACTCTGCACTCAGCACTCAGCACTCTGCACTCTGCACTCTGCACTCTGCACTCACCACTCTGCACTCACCACTCTGCACTCACCACTCTGCACTCACCACTCTGCACTCACCACTCTGCACTCACCACTCTGCACTCACCACTCTGCACTCACCACTCTGCACTCTGCACTCACCACTCTGCACTCACCACTCACCACTCACCACTCACCACTCACCACTCACCACTCTGCACTCACCACTCACCACTCTGCACTCACCACTCTGCACTCACCACTCTGCACTCACCACTCTGCACTCACCACTCTGCACTCTGCACTCACCACTCTGCACTCACCACTCACCACTCTGCACTCACCACTCTGCACTCTGCACTCACCACTCTGCACTCACCACTCTGCACTCTGCACTCACCACTCTGCACTCACCACTCTGCACTCACCACTCTGCACTCACCACTCTGCACTCACCACTCTGCACTCACCACTCTGCACTCACCACTCTGCACTCTGCACTCACCACTCTGCACTCTGCACTCAGCACTCAGCACTCTGCACTCTGCACTCTGCACTCTGCACTCACCACTCTGCACTCACCACTCTGCACTCACCACTCTGCACTCACCACTCTGCACTCACCACTCTGCACTCACCACTCTGCACTCACCACTCTGCACTCACCACTCTGCACTCACCACTCTGCACTCTGCACTCACCACTCTGCACTCACCACTCTGCACTCACCACTCTGCACTCACCACTCTGCACTCACCACTCTGCACTCACCACTCTGCACTCACCACTCTGCACTCACCACTCTGCACTCACCACTCTGCACTCACCACTCTGCACTCACCACTCTGCACTCACCACTCTGCACTCACCACTCTGCACTCACCACTCTGCACTCACCACTCTGCACTCACCACTCTGCACTCACCACTCTGCACTCACCACTCACCACTCTGCACTCTGCACTCACCACTCTGCACTCACCACTCACCACTCTGCACTCACCACTCTGCACTCTGCACTCACCACTCACCACTCTGCACTCACCACTCACCACTCTGCACTCACCACTCTGCACTCTGCACTCACCACTCTGCACTCTGCACTCACCACTCACCACTCTGCACTCACCACTCACCACTCTGCACTCACCACTCTGCACTCACCACTCACCACTCTGCACTCACCACTCTGCACTCACCACTCTGCACTCACCACCACCAAGCATTGACAAACCCAATACCTTATGTAGACGAGACCTATTGGCTTTTCCAATGCTTGTTTTTAACTCTGTGGTCGCGTCCTTCTGAATATGTTAAAATATAAACGTTCACATTCTATCGCACGTTGGCTTGAGGGCTGTTGGAATTCACTGTATGCTTTAATCCAAAATGTTGATGCGGGTTCAACGAGAGAGAGACAGAATTTGGCAGTACGGCAAGCGATTAATATAAACGTTCACATTCTATCGCACGTTGGCTTGAGGGCTGTTGGAATTCACTGTATGCTTTAATCCAAAATGTTGATGCGGGTTCAACGAGAGAGAGACAGAATTTGGCAGTACGGCAAGCGATTTTCTTGCATGAGTTCAATCAATGGGTGATGTAAACAAAGCGTCTTTCATCATTGAACTCGCGGCCGCCCCGGAAGTCAGGCACGGTCGCCTGTGACGGGGGCGGGGCCACGTTCACACCGGAAGAGGAGGCAGGCGGAGTCGTAGCGTCTCGCGGCCCGGGCCTCCTGTGAGCGGTGTAGAGCCCCGGGGCCGCGCCAGCAGGAGGTTGGGCGCCGCGTGCTGAGGTAAGGTAAGTTCTGGAGCGCGATTGGTGCACTTGTGTGTGTGTGTATGCTCGTGTGTGTGTATGTATGTGCGCGACGGTGACGGCGGGGGAGGGGGAGGGGGGTCTGGAGCGCGATTGGTGCACTTGTGTGTGTGTATGGTCGTGTGTATGTGTGTATGTATTTGCGTGACGGCGGGGGAGGGGGAGGGGGGGCCTCGGTGCACTTGTGTGTGTGCGCGCGTGTGTATGAGTCAGGGGTGGTGTCTCTGTATGTATGTATGTGCGTGCGTGCATGGGCGCGTGTGTGTGTGTATGCGCATGCGTGTGTGGTGCTTGCGCTTCCCAGGAGACAGCGCCTGGCCACAGCGCGCGTTCCAGTTACAAATCGCCTGGAAGGATGCGCGTGGCCAGGACTGTCTCCTGGGACTGCTACTCGCTGACATAAGATCTCGGCGGAGACGCGCTTACGCGCGTCTTTTAGCCGAGACCTAAAAATCGATAAGAGACTTCAAGGAGATTTTCCAGACCCAACCACTAGATGGCGCAAACATGCAAGTCATGTGAATCCAGAAACAATTTACGCTGCATAACCTCAAACAAAGGTGCTGAAAGGGGATCAACCATTTTGGTAGCACACCTAGGCACACATTTGTCCCAATTAGCAAATGTATATGTTGTGTTTGAGGGATGTATAGCTGTCAGAATTATATTGCAGACTTCTGCAGGGAGGACAAAAACTGTCAACTGCTGAAGCTCAATCACAGTGCATGAAGGTGAAGCGTGCACAGGTTCGTGTGCAGGGCCCTGCCCTGTTGCTGTGACAGTAGATCCTTCCGAAGGGTCAGCCTGATGCTCTGAAGTTCAGGATACCATACTGTCTGTACTCAACCCAGAGCCACAAGAATGGCTTGGGCCCGGTTGTTTCTGATCTTCTTGAGAACAAGAAGCAGGAGTGTTATCGGGGGAAGGAGGCCTGAGCTCCATTTGAGATGAAAGAAGTCTCCGAGCGAGAGTCATCTTGGAAACTCCAGCACACAAAAGTGCTGACATTTAGTGTTCATGGCAGTGGCAAATTTATCTAACCAAGGTTCTCTCCAATCGCTGAAGAGACCTTGCGCCACCTCTGGATGAAATGCATTAGTTGGTTGAATGTTGGTTGAAAGCTTTATTTCGATATGCAGAGATATCTTAAAAGCATTACATACATATAAAACTGCAGATCGATAATACAAATGTGTCAAGAATTAAAAAGAGTAAAAAGTACCATTTATACATACAATAAATTAGTTGAAAGTAGATTAAATTGAGATAGACAATCTATTGCAGCGAATCAACCATGTCCATTTAAAAAATTTGGAGATACCACAAACTATGGGAGGGAAGGTGTCGGTTAACAAAATACGTAGCGCCACCGAGTGCAGGCGCGTCCCCAGACGTCTGAATAGGGGTTTAAGCCAATATCTCCTTGGACGAATATAATCCGGGCACTCAAAGAGTATATGTGCCACCGTCTCACGCCTTGTGGAGCAGAGGGCACAAAAAGGCGATAACTGAACTGGCGATTTCCATCTGGAAAGCAGGTCCCCTATCGGGAGAGTGCCTACTCTAAACTTAAAGTAAAGAGCCCTATTAACTGGCATGGTGATCAAATCCAGGTAGGGTTCGTAGGCTACCACGTCCTTAATTCTTAGAAATACCGCTGTCGAATTGCAGTGGCGTGGATTACCGAGGAGTTGGCAGGAGACCCAGTCCCAGTACAGTTTTTTGAGGACAGCCTTGGGTGGAGCAGATTTTGTAAACCAACAGTCCCCCAAACCCAACTCCCCCAGGAGGTTTTTAGTATCCCTCAGCCACTTGATCTTGTGCCAGCCCCCCATTCCCATCACCTCGGACAACCCATCAGCATAAGATTTTAACTCTGGGACCCTCCACAGGCGAGCCCATAGAAGCAATGGCCGGAGACGGGCCTGGTCCTTAATCGACTTGCAGCCCACACCCAAGAGCACGGGAACTGTGGGGGTGCTCGAGGGGAGAGCTAGTAGATCTTTCAAAAATTTGCTCTCAGACTTGGATAGGGACTCCAAATTACAATGGCCCCACAGCTCTGCCCCCGTAAAGTGCTAACGTGACTCCTCTTGCCTTGTAAATGTCAATTGCAGGTGCCACAAAGTGTTTGGGTGAGGCTCGATACTCCCTTAACAATGCACCCCCTACCCTTTTATGGCTAAAACCATCTTATTAATGTGTGACGTCCAGGTCATAGTGTCACTCAGGCGTATTCCCAGATAGTCAAATTCGGAGACTTTCTTGAGAGCGACTGAGTTCAAAACTGGAGGGCGGCCTAATTTCCGTGGTGGATGCATTATCAGATATTTTGTTTTGTCCACGTTGATAACCAGTCCCTTTGTCAAACAGAAATCCTGGAAACGGGTCAAAAGCTTCTGGAGACCCTGGGGGGTCTTGGCAATAGTGATCTGCTAGGCATTGATGGCTGAGTTTGTATGCTCTGGTGTTCAAAAAACACGTCAGATGTTGAGCCACCAGGAATATATACTGACATTCCAGCCATATTCAGAGATGCAGGGCCACTTAACACAGATTCCAAGACCTCAACCTGCCCTCTTTGTTGCAATGCCACATGGAAGGTGTAGTCCATGAATACCTGAACCAGCCTTTTCTTGATAGAAGGTAGAGAGGATTTCAATGTCAGGCAAATCGCTATCAATTCCAAAAGACTGATGTGAAGTCAAGACTCCGCCAGAGATCGAAGTCCTCTGAACTCCACCTCTCGGTAGGTAAGGGAAAGTAGTCTGCTGCTGACCCAATCGCAGTTAGTCAGCCACCACTGTAGATCTTTTTCAGTTCCCTTCGATATCTGGACCAAGTTAGAGAGATTCCCAAGATGCAACTCCCACTAGGACTTAAGATCCCATTGCGGAGCCCGCACATGCCATCAGGCATGTGATACTAGCAGGATGCCATTAGGCCCACCAACTAAATTGTTTTTTCTGTGTCTCATTGTTTACTTATCCTACATATTTATAAGTCATGATTTAAACCTTCTTTCGATAAATTGTGTAGGATTCAATGTTAATCAACTGAATAAGTGTTGTATGTGCTGAATGACGGGTTCAAAAAGGTTTTTACATGTTTATTATTTTATGTTTCTCAGCACCCCTGACGAAGGGAAATATTCCCGAAATGCATTGGGACTTGATTATGTATTCCTTTCAAATTGATTTTTTTAGTTCAGACAGCAAATATAATGTCTAGCACAAAACAAAGGAACATTGATTGTTTATTTAAAATGTATACACAGCATGTTTAAATAATCTTGAAATAATGAAATGATTTGTTCAAAATTAAAATTTCGAAATAATATACAAGCATCAGTAAATTTGTAGTTTACACAGGCAGATGGATTTCTGCCACAGGCAGCATGTATTATGCCACCCATGGCTGGCCACTCAAATAGACACAACTGGCTGATCACTCAGCTGGGGCAAGGTCGTGTAATCACCCCTTGCTTAGGTGTAGTATTCCTATACCTACTTACATATAGACACATAGTAACCTATAAGTCACTCCTATGGCAGGCCTTAACAATCCTGTAGGCAGAGTGCTTGGTTATGTGTGAGATGGTGCTCTAGCATGAGCTGAGCCTGTCTGCAGCTTTCGGAACCATGTCCTTATAGCTGGTCGATGATATCGCCATACCATATACTCTTAAGTGCATTATAATCCTCGCGGTTAGATGCTAACTTTGGTTTGGCTTTATCCAAACATGTCGTGTAAGGTGTCATACGCTTTGGAATACTACCCCCCCTCGCCAATTCTGGCGACGGGGGTAGCATTCCACCCCTCTAGAGGGAGAAGACATGTTAAGTCCAACGATCCCGGTTAAAGTTAACCAGAGCCCCAGCATCACAAAATGGATGCTGCTGCCACAGATACAAGTCTCAATGAACAACGGAGAGTTTGCTCTTCATCAGTTAGGCTGAGCATTTAAACATAATAAACCAAGAGATATGCCAAAACTGAGATGCTGATTCAACCTGGAATTTTGCTCATAAGTTAGAAAAACGCATTCCAACCTACGATGTTGCTAGTCAATAGCAATTTATTCAATTAATTTCAAAGAGAATTTTTGGACAAATTAATACATTTTATACAACACTACACCATTATTTATACAACACTCATTCAACTAGTCATCCATATCACAAACATACAAAATCAGGCATCCATATGTACACAGAATTTAAGAATAATCACAAAGGAAAAACAACAAAACAGAAATTAGAAAGGGAGAGACAAAGAAACAAAGGCTGCTCATACAATATTCATCTGTGATATACCATATATCTGTACATATACACAAAATTGGAGATTAATCATAAACAACTTAGATGATGTCACACATTGTATATACACAGGTTCGGAGTATCGAAATTCACACTTGTTTGAATTTTTCAATTTAGAGAGAGCAGCACTCTGCACGGGGCCTACGCGTTTCGAGTCCTATACAATGAGGGGACTCTCATCAGGGCCGGGGAAGTTATCTAAAAAGAAAATGAAATATCTTCAGTGTCAGGAGTAAGCTCAAGACCATTTCGGAAACTTGTAAGCATAAAGACCCGTTCCTTCACTCAGCTTACCCTGCTGGTCTGCAAGGCCACTTTACAGGTGTAGAACACGGGGATGCGGTCGGTCGCGCTCACTGGGGGGGATGACGAAGTCACACTGGGGGGTGAAGGGCAACGGTTAGCCTACATTCTGAGTAAAGAGCTAGTGCTTTTTAATATGCACTGGGATGGGCAAGTTCTTACCTTACTTAATCCAAATGGACCGAGAAGGTTTTCTCAATTGTGGTGAACCCAAGGTGGAGACCAACGGGGTGTGGAGTACCTTAAGGGAATATGAAATGGGCGGAACATGAGAAACTGGACGCCGCCTGGGAGAACTGGAGTCCCTATCTAGGTAAATGAGGGAATCATACCTGTGTGGAGAAGGCTTTTGGACTAAATCAGCATTGCCAATTTTGTGGTAAGAGCAGCCACCCCCAGACAAACCCCTCCGACCATCAGACAAATGATGGGACTTAATCCGATCACAGGGCACCACAAATGTGGCACCTGTGTGTGCTGTGAGTCCACAATAGAGGGATCTCTGTTCCAGCACAGAGGCATTTCATGGAAACACGAAACCCACAGTAATTGTAAATCGAAATACGTGGTATATGGAATCTTGTGCCCCTGTGGACTCCTGTATATCGGGAAAACCAACCAAGAGGCAAGACAAAGGATTTCCCAACACAAATCCAGATTAAAAAATCGGGTTGAAACAGCTCCATTGGTGAATCATTGGAACAGACTGGGTCATCAAATCAAGGACTTGCAATGGACAATAATCTCCAAGGTGGAGCGCGACCCCAGAGGAGGAGACTGGGATGCCAGACTCTCCAAAAGGGAAGCACTCCTTATTGTTAACTTCAACACGGCCGTTACCGGCCTTAATGAACTATCAGAAATATATAAACTCTGAGGTTTCTGGCAACACGCTGCCCTCTACAGGGCCACCCGTCCGTTTGCACAATGTGACCCAAAACCTACACAAGTACCTGGTGTTTCACCGGGACTCTGTCTGTAGAAACCTGGAAGCGTAGGTCGTTGCTCCAACACTGCCCCCGTTTTTCAATTCATTTTTTCTCCTCCACAGCGCTCAAGCGCCAGAGAGTAGCGTCCCTCCTGTACTCTGTCTGCTGTAACATGCCAACACTACCCCCTTCCTTCCCCACAGCGCCCATGCGCCAGAGAATAGCGTCCCTCCAGGACCCAGCTACATTAATGGCTCCACCTTCGGACCCGCTATCCACAGCGCATGCGCGAAGGATCAGCGCTCCGGAGACGCCGATCGAAACGAGGAAACCTTTTCCCTCAGGTTTGCTGACTTTTTTCCCCCCCAAGTGGAGCCGCCCTATGCTTGTGACACCCCGTTTTTAAAGCATCTCGGTGATTTATACCTTCTTGACTCTTTTCCAGGAGTTCAAAGAATATTTTCCAGCATTCGTCCAAATTCAAGTGGGACGCCTGCTGATTTAGTCCAAAAGCCTTCTCCACACAGGTATGATTCCCTCATTTACCTAGATAGGGACTCCAGTTCTCCCAGGCGGCGTCCAGTTTCTCATGTTCCGCCCATTTCATATTCCCTTAAGGTACTCCACACCCCGTTGGTCTCCACCTTGGGTTCACCACAATTGAGAAAACCTTCTCGGTCCATTTGGATTAAGTAAGGTAAGAACTTGCCCATCCCAGTGCATATTAAAAAGCACTAGCTCTTTACTCAGAATGTAGGCTAACCGTTGCCCTTCACCCCCCAGTGTGACTTCGTCATCCCCCCCAGTGAGCGCGACCGACCGCATCCCCGTGTTCTACACCTGTAAAGTGGCCTTGCAGACCAGCAGGGTAAGCTGAGTGAAGGAACGGGTCTTTATGCTTACAAGTTTCCGAAATGGTCTTGAGCTTACTCCTGACACTGAAGATATTTCATTTTCTTTTTAGATAACTTCCCCGGCCCTGATGAGAGTCCCCTCATTGTATAGGACTCGAAACGCGTAGGCCCCGTGCAGAGTGCTGCTCTCTCTAAATTGAAAAATTCAAACAAGTGTGAATTTCGATACTCCGAACCTGTGTATATACAATGTGTGACATCATCTAAGTTGTTTATGATTAATCTCCAATTTTGTGTATATGTACAGATATATGGTATATCACAGATGAATATTGTATGAGCAGCCTTTGTTTCTTTGTCTCTCCCTTTCTAATTTCTGTTTTGTTGTTTTTCCTTTGTGATTATTCTTAAATTCTGTGTACATATGGATGCCTGATTTTGTATGTTTGTGATATGGATGACTAGTTGAATGAGTGTTGTATAAATAATGGTGTAGTGTTGTATAAAATGTATTAATTTGTCCAAAAATTCTCTTTGAAATTAATTGAATAAATTGCTATTGACTAGCAACATCGTAGGTTGGAATGCGTTTTTCTAACTTATGAGCAAAATTCCAGGTTGAATCAGCATCTCAGTTTTGGCATATCTCTTGGTTTACAGATACAAGTCTGACCTCCTGCTGCTGGGAGTCCTTCCAGTCACGGAGCTTTGGACAATAGGCTTCCTGCTTGGGGAGGTGCGAGCACCACCCCAGACAGGAGGATGTGTATTGGGACAGGAAGGGCTGAATAGATTGAGACACTGCCTGAGGCACACTAGGTGCTTCATGCATACCCCAGTTCAAACCAGTTGCTGAGGCACTCCAGCCCCAGCTCTGGCGCGAAACTGAACAAAGGAGAGGGGGGGGGGGGGGGGTGGTAACCACCCCCCTTCCTGGTCCCACCCACAGGAGGGACCTAGCAACTAAACCAGCCCCCTTTAGTTGTATAAAGGTAGGAGCTGACCCAAGAGACTTTAGATTAATCCTGGAATCAAACTGAAACGAAACTCTGGACCATTCGACATTCACCTGAGCTGAAGACTGAAGAAATCTCCCTTGTGGCCAAGGAGTGACCACCCTGGGCAACCAGGCACCATCCAGCAACTCGACGGCTTGCTTTGTCCCCGTTACCACCGGAACCCGAGCACAGAGCCTGAAGAGACCTCGACTCCCGGACCTCTCTGACCCCACTGCACGACTCCAGCACAGCTGAGCCCCGTGGTAGGCGTCGGAACCTGTGGAACCAGGCAACTTGGAAAGTCTTCAACTTGCTAAAAGCGCAGCTCCTGAGGCCTCCTCGAAGCTGTGCACTGGGGACTGAGACACCTCGACACCGAGCTCCACCTGCACCGAAGACCAGCCCTCCACACTCCACGAGATCTGCGTGGGGCTCTCCTGCTTGTGTTCTGCTTGACATGTTGTCCCGGTTGCTGGCCAGTTGGCTAGTAGCCCTGTGGCGACGATCCCTTTGAAAATCCATCGCTGGTCTGGTTGCTCTAGACTGGCCCTTGCTTCCCTGAAAAGGTGAAGTACCTCAGACCCTCCTGGTCTGCACCAGCAGCCTTTTGTGTATCCTGCGTGAGCTGCCTTTGCTTAGGCTTGTTGGCTCCGATCTTGAAGTCGACCCTGCCATCTGCGAGAACCTTTTTTTTTTTTTTTTAGTCCTCATTGTGCAACATTTATAGTAAGGAGTTCTCAGGATCCTTTTTTCTTGAATCCAGCCTTTACCTTCGCTACCATAATTACGGTTCTAGGCAGCAACCCTCAGGAGTTTCGGAGAGAAGGAGCCCCTTACTTCCATTTACTTAAAGAGAAGGTTACTTTTCCGAGGGGGGTGAGCTAGCCATTCTGGCTACTCTTTTTGGCCTTCATCTGATTTTACGTTGCTTGCATGTAATCATTGGACTTGGTAACAGAATAAGGAGTACATGCACTTAATATGTCAAAATCTTGTGATTCGATAACATTAACCCATATGATGATTTTCCCATATCTCCCAGAATTTATACTTCTTAGATAAAGGTTTCTTTTTTTATCCAAATTATAAACTTTTAACACTGAAAATAGCCATTCCCTGGGGAGGGGTTGGACTTATCCATTTTACACACACCTCTCTCCTTGCCAAAAGTATCAGTAGGAAAACCAGATTTTCCTGAGCTTTTGTTAGATTTCCTGCCACACTTGAGCCTGTCACCCCAAAGATAACTAAATCAGTACTTACAGTTAGATGTCTTCCCACTACCTCTTCTAGAGTCTTACCCACATCCTCCCAGAAACCATCGAGATGGGGGCACTGCCGGAACATATGCAGGTAGTCGGCCTGCTGTAATCCGCATTTCGGGCAGCTCTTCACTGTGGATCCGCTGAGTTTGGATAACCTTTTCGGTGTCCAATACGCTCTATGAGTGGTATATAAGTGATTTCTTTTTAGTGCAGCAGATGTCACGATTGACCAGCATTTGCTCATTGATACTTGCCATAGATTATTTGTATCCAAAGTCGGCAGATCTTTCCCCCATATTCTCTCTGGAATCCGGAAGTCTTCCTCCCCTGCTGAGATTACGGCCCAATACCAGTAGGATATTTCTTTCTTGAAAGGTTTCTTTTCCAGCATCTTTAATTCTAAAGGCTGGTTTCCTTTTCTGACTTCTTTTAGTGACTTTGCCCAGCTTAGGAGTTGATAGTATTTAAATTTTGATAATAGGGAATTCGTATTTTCAGATAATATCTCCCAGTCCAGTATCTTGTTCTGAAACAAAAGTTGCCCCCGCTCTATTATTCCTGCTGATTTTAAGGAAACCGCAAGGCTGTCTTTGAGGCACTCTGGTGTGCTCGGCGAATCCCATATCGGGGCCTTGTCACTAAAAAGAGGGATTTCCAAGGTAGATCTTATACAAAACCACAACTTAGCGGCTGACTTCAATATCTTCAGTTTTACTTTTTTGAAATATTTCGGATGGCCGAATTTGAATAAAAAAATGGCTAGTACTATTTGTCATTTTCTGTAGACACGTTGGGTAGTCATCGTATGAGCCTAACAACGTCATGCTAGATTTAAATTGAAAAGCTCTACAATATTCCAGGAGGTCAGGGCTAGCAAGCCCCCCCTGTTCCTTCCTTCTCCTTATTTTGCTCCAAGCGATTCTTGGTTTTTTTGAAGACCAAATAAAACTCTAAAGATCTCTCTGGATTTTCCTTATGGTTTCCCTTTTAAAATCCAGCGGGATAGCACCAAAAACAAACGTACATTTCGGCAGGATTGACATTTTAACAATATTTAATTTACCCAAAATTGATAATGGAAGACCACCCGAGACTTTCAGCAACTTTTTCACCTCCACCTCTATTCTGTGAATGTTGATATGGGCTACCTTATCCAGGTATCTGCGAGAATCTTCGTGGGACAGCTCCTCTCCAGCACCTGGTTGTCCTCGACGCCTCCTGGTCCGCGTGGCTGCAACAACAAGCTTCACGACAGCACCTGATTGCTCCTCGACGACGTCTGGTTCCTTCCTGGTTCCACCCGGTCACTGGCTAGTGACCTAGACTCTGTCCCCTCTGCTTTCAGGTCTTCTTCAACTCCGATCTACCCTTGGATCCACCCAGACATCTTCCTCCTGGTCGCCTGCAGCATCTTCTTCCAAGGCTCCATAGAAAACAACGAGAAAACCCGACGCACTTTGACACCTATGCACCCGCAACCCGTGGGTGAGGTAACGCGAGTACTTCGGTGCTCCTGTAGGGATTGACTATCCTAGTGTCTAGTTTTATTAGTTGTATCTTCCTAATTAGACTGGAAGTGTCGTAAATCTTCACTTACTTACCTTTTAAGTTCCCATTGACTCTCGCGTGAGTGTACTGACACTGCACGCGCCGCCTGTGGGCCTCCTACTCCTAACCTAAGGGTCAGATAGTTTAGCCCCAGCGATTCCCTAGGCCTTCTCCTTTCACAAGTCGTGGTTTTTATACCACTTACTTAGTATATGGTTTTACGCGCCCCTAGGGACTAACTGTAAATTGTGCTATTTAAAGTGTTTCTAAGAGTAACTTGTAATGTGCTTTTGCCTCTGACCTCATAAAGAGTTCAGAGGAGTGTGTTAGTGAATAAATACATATATATTTTATATATATCCTGTGTGGTGTCCTTTCATTTGGTATTCAAGGGGTTACATATGGTAAAACAGCTGGCTTTACACGCCCTCAAGAGTCTTTTAGCCTAAGACTGTTCTGTCCACGCTACCGCTAGGATAGCTGGTCTATAAGGTTGACTTTACAACCATCACCATAAGGGTTGTTTGGATTGGTACAAAGTGCTCACTAGAATAGTGAACATCATATACCAGTCCAACTTCTCACATGTATAGTAGGAAACATGGCAGAGTTAACTTTGGAGGTGGAGGCCTAGACAACCAGACTCTCTGGTGTTGTAAATAAAACAGCGATAATGTTAAGCATTCACTGAAGACATGCTATTGTGTCTTCATTGTAGTTTTCCCGCTCATACTTGAAAATACGGCCGAACTCCATTTTGTTTTCTGGCGTCCATTTTATAAACCACACTCTGCCATGTGCTCGCCACCAGGCAAGTCCTACCTCACTGATTGTCACCCCTGGAGTTTGCCCAGCAACAGGCTATAAATAGTTCCAGCTTGCCTAGCGCATGCCCAGTACGTGTAACATCTGTTTCTGCTTAGAGGGGATTGGAATGTGTATTCGAGGGGCTTCATGAACAGTTAACTCCACCCATGTATCGATCATGTTTAAGAAATGTCCTTATATGGTCGTAAATCATGCTTTTTGAGTTGTAACCGCCTACTTATGAGCCCCTTCTTTGTGTATAAAAGGGGACCGCATGTTCGAGTTCTTTGTGCTACCTTGTACAATACTGTAGAGTGTTGTGTGGGCTGTAGTACCACCTTTAAAGGTTTATTAAACTATGTTTTTGTATTTCCAGTTTCCGTGCCAATTTCTTATGTAGTCGGAGGACTTTGCGTACAGAAGGGCGAACCCTTTCGCACTCACGGGCCTTGCTGAGGCCTGTATTCATCAATTGGCGCCCATCACGTGGGGCTCATCGGCGACTCGGACGCTCGAAGGACTGGTCGTGACGAAGGATTGGAACCTTGCCGGGGACGTGATTACTGCCAGCAGCGCCTTTAGTCCTGGCATCCCGAGGTATTCTTCCTTCCCTTCCGATCTGACCATCTGGGTGGCGCCGGTCATCGACTGAGACCTCTTCTGTCGGTTTGCCGCGTAGTGGCCGTTTGGGCGAATTCGGAACTTGGCAGTTGTAATCTGGACTCTCTTGATTGGTAAGAATCGTTTTACGATCCTTGCTCCGAGCCTTTGATAGTCTTGTTTGGCAAGGCAGTTTTATACGCTTGCCCCGACTGAATTGTTTGATTGTTTGGCAGTGACTAGTCATATTATTGATTCCGTGAATGTACATATGAGTTGCAACCCATATAGGCGGGCAATGTGGAAATATTTCTCCTGATCTGTGAATTTGAGCGGTGCAACGTTTCAAGTGCCATTTAATTATAATATTGCATATTCTGCATTATTTTAGACATGCCTGTTTTTAGCGTACTCCGTAAGTGGTGCTGCTGTTTTGGAAATGACCGGTTGGTACTTGAAGAATCACAGCCGGCTCCCCCAGAGGGGACGCCGAATAGGGATATGTACGTGAAATTTGGTCTTTCCCCCATAATGTACAGCACGTTGTGGAGGAAATATACAAAGAAGGATCCTGAGTTGCGATGGCCTATGTATGGATCTTTTGATTTGAAGAAAATGGAGTATGTGGAGCACTGTATGTGTAAGAGGCGAGTGAGGCAAGATATGTTTGAATGTATACGAATGTGGGTGAAAGAGGCGTGAGAAGCGTGAGCAAGCACTGATTGAGAAAGAGCAGCGAAAGAGTGAGCGTGAGAAGGCGCATGAGGCGAAGCGAAGGAATTAGAAGAGAAGCAGGAGAAAGAACGTTGGTTGCAAATATCTGGCCAGTACCCTGTTCGACAGCCTCTTTATCCTGTCCTTAATAAATCGGTTGATGATTTTTCGTTATTAGATCGCTCACCGCCCCCGTACGCTGGTCCGTCTGCCCCGAGTGGAGGAGATCAAGATTCTAAACCGTCCAGACAGAAAGTGGATACACGGTCTAGGTTATCGACCGACCGTATGACGGAGCTTCGTAAGATTGCTCATCAGGTTAACAAAGATTCTATTACACTCACTGACTTGTTGACAGAACTAGAGTCATGGGAAGATAGGGAGAAATTATATTTTACTGATTATGTTTCTAGTGAAGTAGTGTCAGCTTTTCGGAAATACTCTGATGTTCTTGAACCAGACGATGTGTTAGCGGATTCTAAAGAATTACGTAAAGGTCTCTTTTCTCCTTTTCAGGTACCCGCTGCGATTCGACGGCTATTTGCGTTGCGGGATGACATGTTTCGGCTACGGGACGAAGCACGGAAACTGAAAGCTGGTGAGGAGCAATTGAATCAGACTGGCGGCGGGAAGCAGTCGTCCATCTTTTATTCAGATAAGATCGATGCCGTGCATGCTAAACCAATGCGGGAGGCGGCGCCTTTGTATGTTCCTCCTAAAGGAGTGAGTACTAGTTCAGATAGAGGGTCAGCGGATGCTCAAGGGTACTTTATCTACAATTGGGTTTATACTCCTTGGAATAGGGCAGACGTTATGGCATTGAAGGCAGCATTACCTGATCCTCGAAAGAATCCCGCAGCCTTTTATGAGGAAGTTGAGGGGGCTTTGAATTCTTGTACTATGACTTTGGCCGATATTGACTTATTTTTCGGACTTATATTACCCCCAGATATGTGGAGATCAATACGAAAGGTTGATGATCTTCCAGTATTCAAAGCGCGATGGAGGGATCTCGAGGATGAGGACAGGGAGAGAAAACCAGCCCAGAAGCCACCTCAGTCGATTTTAGACCTTCCTGCTGCTATTGTAACTAAATTAAAAACGCTTATTCCCCCTAAAAAGATTGATTGGACTATGTTAGCGTCATGTAACAGAAGGTAGATGAATCAGTTTCAGGTTGCTTTACTCGGTTTGAGGAAACTTTTCATGATTTTAGTGGGCAGTTGCTTACGGACGACACGGGTCGACATCTTTTTGTTGATAAATATGTTTCTAATTTATTACCAAGTATAGCAGCTCGATTAAAAGCGAGTGAAAGTTCTTGGACGACTTCAACACCAGCATCCCTCCTGACGATGGCTCAGTATTACGAGCGTCAGGAATTAGAAGCAAAGGGTAGTGAGGAAAAGAAATCTAAAGATCTGAAAACAAAGGTTATGTTAGCGCAAGTATATGGGCCGCCTCGTAGAAGTAATGATCGGGGCGGCAGGAATTTTTCTAACTCTCCTTCGGGCCGTACTGATTTGGCCCGGGATCAATGTGCGTATTGTAGGCAGAAAGGCCATTGGGCGAACGAGTGCCCGGTGTTGCGTGCACAGCGCCAGGAGCGTGGGCAGGGGTCTATGAGGGGTAGAGGACATTTTTCAGGCCCTAGAAATAATACGAATGACCGAGCTAGGTTTGATTCTAATGTGCGACCCCGAGATGGGTCCAATGTCTTTGATCGACGAAATCAGTACCAAATGTCTGACTATGCACCTCCCGAGCAGCACGATTCCCAGTATGCATAGGATTGCGTAGGATGGGGTAAGGAACCAGTTGAAGTGCCAGTAGATCAGAGGGGTCCTTATGTTACAGCACATGTTTTGGGCTCTACTGATAGGTTCCTGGTTGACACAGGAGCTACTCGTAGCGCTTTGTCCAAAAAATTGGTTCCGAGGGCTCCCCTGTCTGGCTCAACAGTTACGTCAATAGGGTTTGATGGAACGCCTTCTGTTAGCCCACTGTCACAACCTCTTGCACTTTATGTAGCTCAGTTTGCTGCACCATGCCCATTCCTACTTTCCCCAAAAACTCCTGATAATATCGTGGGCCTGAATATGCTCAAATATTTTCGGGCCACGATACGGTGCTCCCCTGAGGGAGTATGTGTTATTTTGAATGACAATTATCCCCCAATGAAAAGGGTGTACATGATCACCGTAGAGGCTGCACTGGCCTCTTTGCCTGACTCTTTGTGGGCCACGTCCGATACCGACGTGGGTCAGATGATTATCCCTCCGGTGCACATTAGTGTAAAGGACCGAGCTGTGCTGCCACGCCTGCCTCAGTATCGGATATCACAGGAGGGGGAGGAGGCGCTCATACAGATAGTGCAGGATTTAGGGGTGGTTGAAGAAGTTCCATACAATGTGTGCAACAGTCCTATTCTACTGATTTTAAAGAAAGACACTGACACCAGGATTTATCGATTTATTATCGATTTGAGGGAGGTTAATAAGATAGTGATACCTCAATACCCAGTGGTTTCCGATATCACGACACTCCTTACTTTGGTCCCGCCAACTACAACAACGTTCTCTGTTATAGACTTGAAAAATGCTTTCTTTTCGATCCCTATTCATCCTGACAGCCGATGTCTTTTCGGCTTCACGTTGAATAATAGATCGTACAGATTCTGTAGAGTTCCTCAAGGCTATACTGAGAGCCCCAGCATTTACAGTCAGGCATTGAAACGACAATTGGATAATTTTGTTTTACCCGATGGTGTGGCGCTTATACAATATGTCGATGACATCTTGTTGGCTGCCGACACCCCTGAGCAATGTGAAGAGTGCACTTTGTCATTACTTACCTTTTTGGCATCCCACAATCACAAAGTATCGAAAAAGAAACTGCAATATTGTAGACCAAAGGTAACCTACTTAGGTCACCTTTTGTCTAAGGAGGGGCGTGCACTTACACCAGTTCGTATTCAAGCCATTTTAGACACACCAGTACCCTCCACGCAGAAAGAAGTTCGAGCCTTTCTGGGTCTTACCACCTTTTGTAGACAGTGGATATTAGGGTTTTCATACATAGTTAAACCACTGTTAAGCCTGTTGACAAAGGATACCCCAGTTCCCCTTCCATGGACGGATGAATGTGAGAATGCTTTTCACCAATTACGTCAGGCTCTTTGTTCAGCACCAGTATTAGGCACCCCTGATTACACAAAGCCCTTTACATTGTATGTGCATGAGAGAGATGGATGCGCGTTATCAGTGTTAGTGCAGAGGCACGGCGATAAGCAGCGCCCTTGTGCATACTTGTCGGCAGTACTTGATCTTGTTGCTCGAGCGTTGCCTGAGTGTTTTCGCTCAGTTGCGGCGACAGCTGTGTCAATACGCCAGAGTGAAGGGATAGTCTTATCTCATAAGCTGTTGCTGTTGGTCCCCCATGTGGTTGATGCCCTTTTGAATCAGACAAAGACGCAGCATTTAACTAATGCTCGTCTGACAGGATACGAGCTGACATTGTTGGCTCCTCATATAACTTTGAAGAGATGTGCAACACTGAATCCAGCTACGTGGTTGCCCTTCCCAGCGACTCAGCCGGAGGCGCAAGAGACGCATGACTGTGTCTTTGTGACCGAGGAACAGACAAAGGGTCGTATTGATTTACAAGGTACGCCCTTTACAGATGTGGATGGAGAGCTGTGGGTGGATGGGTCCTGTTTAAAGTTACCAGACGGAACCACTTCCGCAGCATATGCAATTACCACATTACACACGATAGTGGAGACAGCACGCATACCACAGAAATCAGCTCAGGCAGCAGAACTGATAGCGTTGATACGAGCTTGTGAGCTTAGTGCAGGATTATGAGTGAATGTCTACACAGACAGCCGCTATGCTTTCGGAGTAGCGCACGATTTTGGCCTGCTCTGGAAGGAAAGGGGCTTTTCGACATCACATGGAACTCAGATAATGTATGGAGAATTAGTACAGCAACTCTTGACTGCACTGACGCTCCCTAAGAGGATAGCTATAGTGAAATGTAGTGCACACAAGAAAGTGACAGACAAAGTGGGACAAGGAAATGCTTTTGTAGATCGAGTGGCACGTGAAACTGCGATGCAGCCTGGCTCTACTTCAATGTATGTCGTGAAGTCACAAGCTGAGCGGTGGCACGATGCTAGGGAAAAGGTACTAGAAATGCATAACACTGCTACTGAGAAAGAACGAGAGCAATGGTCCAAAGATGGAGAGTTGGACGATGAGGGCTGTTGGAGGAATAAGCAGATGGATAGGTGGAAGTTACCTACAGCCTTCGTACAACCTATTGTTCAGATGGCACATGGGCTAGCACATGTTGGAGCTTCGGCAATTGTGAAATTGCTTATGCAAGTTTGGGAACAGCCAGAGATTGCTAGCACAGCTAAGAGAGTGGTACAGACCTGCATGATTTGCCTTAGATTGAATCCAGGAAAAGGGACACGAACTCCAGCAGGAGGATTTGCAACACCCACTGCACCTTTTGAAGTACTACAAATGGATTATATTCAGCTGGAACACTGCAATAATCTGAAATACGTCCTGGTTGTGGTTTGTGCATTCAGTAAATGGATTGAAGCACACCCTACTAAGGACAATACTGCTATGACTACTGCTAAGGTGCTTCTGAAGGAATTCTTTCCTTGTTTCGGTGTTTGTAGATTGTTGTGGAGTGATAACGGGCCCCATTTTGTGGCGGACGTTATTAAGTATGTCCTGAAGGGATTAGGCATCGTGCAAAAGTTCCATGCAGTATTCCACCCGCAATCGGCAGGATTGGTGGAAAAATACAATGGCACGTTGAAATTGTAAATCGCGAAAATACAGGCTTCTACTTCTCTGACTTGGCCAGATGCTCTGCCTTTGGCGTTGTTGTCTATCATATCAGTACCATACTCGCGGACGGGCTTAACGCCCTATGAGATAGTTTTCGGGCGCCCCATGAATATATGGGGGGTGCCCAAACCAACTTCAGTGTATGATGTACTTTGTGTTTTAATGAATGACTATTTGGCACAATTAACTGATAGCTTGGTTTCCATTCATCAACAGGTTCGAGAAGCACTCCCTGATCGGTCCACAGGAGAAGGTCACAATCTCCGGCCTGGTGATTTCGTCCTTGTAAAGTCCTTTGAGAGGTCGAGTAGTCTGGAGCCGAGGTGGTGTGGCCCTGAACAAGTCCTCCTAGCCACGAGAACAGCAGTACGAGTGACTAATCGCAGGAATTGGATACATTCTATCCATTGCCGGAAAGTGCAACCTGATCAGGTGGAACCTGCTGTACTGACTGACCATCGAGATATCCTGACTACGGAGAGAGGCCGTGCTGTGGTACCTGACGATTCTGAGGAGTTCTTCCCGGACCAGACAACGCCTGCATCGAGAAGATACGATCTGCGATTGTATGAGAAGTTGTCAGAACGGTCCCTAGGTTTGTGAAACAAAGAGCCAATGAGGCAGGGGGGGGGGGGGGGGGGGGGGGGGGGGGGGGGGATCAGCCATGCATTAGAGGAGTGACACCCGTCTTGGCCCGATGGTGAAGAAAACAACGGCTTCCTATGGGGTAAGAGGTCTGACCACACTTTAGTTTCAGGAAGATGTACATTTTCTCGAGATGGATAAAAGAAAGATTTTTGGTTCTGTAGGGTTCATTTTCGTTATAGCAGTCATTGCTACAGTCATGTGCTTTCATGTGGTTTGTCGAGGAGAAGGCTCCTGCCCGTGAACTGTATGTTGTTTCTACTCCAGTCCCCGATGAGCTCTTTTTCTATACACTTCCATATCAAGTTGAAACATCGACAGTCATATTTGAATAACACCTTCATTCAGATGTTGCATCACACCCACGTTGCTACAAATGCTACAGATTGTTGGATATGTGGGATGATTCCAGCGCATCAAAAGAAAGGGGGAACACCATTCATACCGCTTCCCTTTTCTCACAATGGCTCTTGTAGAGCGTGGTACACTTTGCTTTTTGCTACAAGAAAGCCTACAGTTGGACGATTGATTATCAAGCTGAACAGAGAATGTCACCAAGATAAAGACGGCTATCCACAAGCCAACGGAACTATATGGGAGTGGGAAGAGTATCGACCGGACAATGAATCGACACCTTATATTTTTACGAACACTAGAGACACTGTTGGACAAGAGAAGTTTGTGATTTCAGTGGCCCAAGCACAAGCTGATTTATGTGTCCAAAGCGTAGGCCATATTCCTGTAGGTGTTAGTGATTGTATTGTTGTATTGAACATTGATGGCCTGAATAACAGTACTTTCCTTGCTTCACATAACACCTATTTTGTATGTGGGAATAAGGGCTATTATCGATTACCAGCCGGATGGTCTGGAGTATGCTATGTATCGTTTTTATTGCCACCTGTATTTTTGGCACCTGCTTCATATCATAAAGACTTGAAATTATTGAATAATGTAACGGTGAACAGATTTAAACTGACTTTATCCATAGATGATGTTGATCAGACGGACCCTAGTCTGCAACAACATATAGATTTCAATTTAGGACTGTTTTTCGTTGTGGGAGCTGCCTTGAATAGCAGAAAGATACGGCGATTAACAAGAGTAGTGGAAGCTATTACTAACCAAACTGCTGCGGCTCTTGGGAACCTTACTGAAGAGCTAAAAATTACTAGGATTGTTGCATTACAGAACCGGATGGTTCTTGATGTGATGTTAGCAGATAGAGGTGGAGCTTGTAGAATTATTGGAAGCAGCTGCTGTGTTTTTATACCTGACCATACTCCTGTGTATAAAGCCATTAACAAATTACACAAAATTGCAGCCGATATACATCAAGAAAATGGGTCTTGGACTTTCTCTGGGTGGTTCTGGACCTTGATTTCTACAGGGGGTTGGAAGGTCCTCACTGGACTATGTATAATTGTTGCCGTATTATTCACCTGCTGTGTATGTATTCAATGTAGCCCTACGATATGTTCGTTATGTGTCTCACTTTGTGTACCCAATAAACAAGCTGTTGCGGATGCTGCCCATAAGAAAACTATAACTAGAGAGATAGCGGATATGACGAGCATCGATATAAACGATGAGTATTTAGATTATCCAAGAAAACCGAATGTCTTCAGCAAATGCTGAAAGGGTCGTCTGTTGTAAATAAAACAGCGATAATGTTAAGCATTCACTTAAGACATGCTATTGTGTCTTCATTGTAGTTTTCCCGCTCATACTTGAAAATACGGCCGGACTCCATTTTGTTTTCTGGCGTCCATTTTATATAACACACTGCCATGTGCTCGCCACAAGGCAAGTCCTACCTCACTGATTGTCACCCCTGGAGTTTGCCCAGCAACAAGCTATAAATAGTTCCAGCTTGCCTAGCGCATGCCCAGTACGTGTAACATCTGTTTCTGCTTAGAGGGGATAGGAATGTGTATTCGAGGGGCTTCATGAACCGTTAACTCCACCCATGTATCGATCATGTTTAAGAAATGTCCTTATATGGTCGTAAATCATGCTTTTTGAGTTGTAACCGCCTACTTATGAGCCCCTTCTTTGTGTAAACAAGGGGAACGCATGTTCGAGTTCTTTGTGCTACCTTGTACAATACTGTAGAGCAGAGGTCTTCAATCTGTGGGGCACGACCCTCAGGGGGGTCGTGGAGTCCTGGGAAGGGGGTCGCAGATTCTGCCAGAGTGCAGTTCCTGGCGTCCGGCTGATCGAGGGTGCTCAAGGCGGAGGCAGCCTAATTCACACCGAGGTGTGAAAAACATCAAAGCCTCGTTAACCAGTAAAGGTCTTTTAAAGACCTGTGATAGTACTCTGGTGTGCCTTTGTGTGTGTGTCCAAGCTGTTTCAGCCAGGTTGACATACACGAGCTGGGGGGGGGGGGATGCTGTAGCACTTTGGGTTCAATGGACTTAGCTGTGGGTTTATTTTTACTTTTAACGTTTTATATAGCGCTAGTTTAACCCGTAGGTATCAGAGCGCTTTACAAATACACAGTAAACAGCAGAAGGACAGCAGAAGGACATTACAATCATATCATTGGTTCAAGTCCCACGAGCCCTCATACCTGGCGCCTATGCAGGAGAAATGTGGCTGAGAGTCTGTTCTTCATGGTGAGGTGTTTTCACAGCCGGCTGCCAACCTCCCCCCCCCCCAAGCAGGGAGGCACAGAGATGCCCTCCCATGAGAGAGGAAGACGAAGCAGAGAGATACTGACCCCCCATGAGAGAGGCACAGACAAGGTGGGTGAATGAATGATGGGTGGATGGATGGATGAAAGGGTGGACCGATGAAGGATGGATGGATGGATGGATGAAAGGGTGGATGGCTCTATGGATGGACGGATGGAAGGAAGGATGAAAGGGTGGACGGATGTGTGAAAAGGTGGGTGGATGAATGATGAGTGGGTGGATGTAAAGATGAAAGGATGGATGGATGAAGGATGGATGGATGTGTGAAAAGATGGGTGGATGGAGGATGGATGAAAGGGTGGATGGAAGGATGAAAGGGTAGATTGATGAGGGATGGATGTATGGATGGATAAAAGGATGTATGGATGGATAAAAGGTTACATGGATGAATGATGGATGGATTTGTGAAAAGGTGGGTGGATGAGTGATGGGTGAATGGATGGATGTAAGGGTGGATGGATGAAGGATGGATGGAAGGATGAAAGTGTGGATGGATGGATGAAGGATGGATGTATGGATGGATAAAAGGTTGCATGGATGAATGATGGATGCATGGATGGATGTGTGAAAAGGTGGGGGATGAATGATGGATGGGTGGGTGGGTGGGTGGATGGATGAAAGGGTGGGTGGATGAAAGGGTGGGTGGATGAAGGATGGATGTATAGATGAAAGGGTGGATGGATATATGGATGGAATAATGAAAGGGTGGATGGATTAATGAAAGGTTGGATGGATGAAGGATGGATGTATGGATGGGTGGATGGATGTATGGATGGATGGATAAAAGGTTGCATGGATGAATGATGGATGGATGTGTGAAAAGGTGGGTGGAAGAATGATGGGTGGATGGATGGACGGGTGGATAGGTAAAGGATGGATGTATGGATGGAAGGATGAAAAGATGGATGTATGGATGGATAAAAGGTTGCATGGATGAATGATGGATGGATGGATGTGTGAAAAGGTGGGGGATAAATGATGGATGGGTGGACGGATGGATGAAAGGGTGGGTGGATGAAGGATGGATGTATGGATGAAAGGGTGGATGGATATATGGTTGGAATAATGAAAGGGTGGATGGATGGAGGATGGATGTATGGATGAAAGGGTGGATGGATGAAGGATGGATATATGGATGGATAAAAGGTTGCATGGATGGATGATGGATGGATGTGTGAAAAGGTGGGTGGAAGAATGATGGGTGGATGGATGGACGGGTGGATAGGTAAAGGATGGATGGATGGAAGGATGAAAGGGTGGATGGATAATGGATGTATGGATGGATAAAAGGTTGCATGGATGAATGATGGATGGATGTGTGAAAAGGTGGGGGATGAATGATGGATGGGTGGGTGGGTGGATGGATGAAAGGGTGGGTGGATGAAGGATGGATGTATGGATGAAAGGGTGGATGGATATATGGATGGAATAATGAAAGGGTGGATGGATGAAGGATGGATGGAAGGATGAAAGGGTGGATGGATGAAGGATGGATGTATGGGTGGATGGATAAAAGGTTGCATGGATGAATGATGGATGGATGTGTGAAATGGTGGGTGGAAGAATGATGGATGGATGGACGGGTGGATAGGTAAAGGATGGATGTATGGATGGAAGGATGAAAGGGTGGATGGATGAAGGATGGATGGATGTGTGGAAGTGTGGGTGGATGAATGATGGATGGATGGATGGATGTGATGAGGTCTAACAGGTGCATTTATGGTTGTCGATAGTTGTTTATGATGGGGAGTACTAGTTTCTAGAATCTTTTGTCGGAAGGGGGTCCTTACGCCTAAAAAGGTTTTACAAGGGGGTCTCGGCATCAAAAAGTTTGAAGACCTCTGCTGTAGAGTGTTGTGTGGGCTTTAGTACCACCTTTAAAGGTTTATTAAACTATGTTTTTGTATTTCCAGTTTCCGTGCCAATTTCTTATGTAGTCTGAGGACTTTGCATACAGAAGGGCGAACCCTTTCGCACTCACGGGCCTTGCTGAGGCCTGTATTCATCACCGGGGTGGGGTGCTGGGTGAGGAAAGCTGGGTCCCCGGGAGCAGGACAGTGGCGGCGGGCAATTGTCCTGTGTACAGGAGGCCCTTTGCAGGTCTTGGGCCATGCCACAAGCAGGACATCGGTGAGGGCTTCATTAAAAGGGAGGAGAGGTTCTGTGGGGGAGACAACTGGCTAAAGCTCTCAGTCAAGACTTTTATCTTGACTGTCACTAAGGACAACGTAAGGTCCAGTACCTCAGCCGCCCTCACCACCACCATTGAGGAGGAAGCCCTTAGTTCCATAGCCACACTAAGAGGAGAGACTAGGCCAGTGTCTGGGGAGGTGTTCAGACCACTGGCATCCAATAGTTCCTCATACCAGTTGTCCTCTGGTTCTTCTATGGAGTTTAATAGCATTAAGGATCCTCCCCAATCGTACACTTCACAGGGGATGGTGAAAAAAGAAGACCTGGCTCAGACTTGGAAGGTCAAGTTCAGGTTGGCGCTGGAGTAGAGGTTTGTTGACACCTATCTGGCTCCATATCAGAGTCAGGTATGATGATGGTGTTGGTTCCACTGGGAACGACATCAGTGGAACGGGCTCTGGGGAATGTCATGGTCCCACAACTGGTGCTGGTCCAGATCCAGCACCGGATCCAGGGGGGCTGACTTGCGCTGAGGGTGAAAAGATGGCGGAAAACCAGTGGTGGCACCTGCCAAAACCAATGGGGCCTGAAGGAACTCCAGAGTGGTTGGCCCACCCAAAATGAAGTGCTCGGCCTGTAAACTGACTCTGGTCCTTCCACGTGACTGGGACCTGGAGTGTTACAGTCAACTGGCATCCAGGAGCTTCAGGGATCACTCCTTTGTTGTTCATGGCTTTACAGTCCTCACAGGGCTCGGAGTTGTGTGCCAGCTTTAGGCCACAGAGGCAAAGATGGGGGTCTGTTAGAGACACCTGCCTGGGACAGGAACCACAAGGTTTAAACCCCACATGTTTCTTGAGTGACATACCTCGCACACTGGGAGACAAAGCTCAAAATAGGTCAACAAAAATGTAAAAAGAAAAAAAGAAAAAGTAGTCCAAAATGTAGGCAGAGAAAGCTCTCCCTGGGTCTGCATTGATGCGTGGAAAGAAAACAAATGAGGTCAGGGCACTGGAGGGTCACCTATATAGGCACTGCACATGTCACTTCCGGCACAGATGAGCTGATTGACGCCTAGGGAATATTAGACGGTAAGGAATCCGCAGCTAGAAATCGCTAGCAGACGTGCCTTACATAGCCTAATGTAGTCACATGGTGAGTGGATGAAACGTGACTGGTTGTTTCATAGCTGGTAGCACCTGAAATATATCACTGGGTAATAGTTTATTGGATTCAGTGTGGTGCCTAGAGAATACTCATTCATACAGAGAGGATAGCACCTGCAAACAGTCAACGTCCTATAGCTCAACATGAGTAGCATGTGTTAGGGACCATAACATCTATCCGGTTTGGCAGCTTAGTGGACTAATGCGTCCACTGTAGGGGCCTATGTTTGACCTCATGGTCACAGGTTTAAATTCAGACTGGTTCACTCAGCCTTTCATCCTTCTGAGGTCGCTAAAATGAGTACCACTGAGTTGGGTAACAAACATCTGTTATTCAGCGCCAAAGTAGCCTTCTGGGTGAAAGTGCTCTTTACAAATACACATTGTTATCTGAAAAAGAACGATCATTTCAAAAAATAAAATAAAAAATAACATGTTTGGCAATCATCTCAAGTCTGCAGGTTCACCCATTATTACAATCCTAATTTGGAAAACCAAGGCAATGATAAATCCGGTTGATCGTTTTAATGCTGTTCACACATTTTCACTTCTGAACTAGCAATTAACACCATGTGCACGGTCCCATATATAAAGGACAGGAAGCAGAATGCAAAGAATGAGTGGGAGAACAGGTAACAGTAAATGGAAGATGACATTCAAGGTAAGAGGGTGTAGGACAACAGACATGAAAAAAGAATGAACGAGTGGTCCTTTGGAAAAGAGTGTCTAGATCTCCGCAATGTTTCTTTGATTCTATCAATACTCACTGTGATGGTTGTGCTGGTAGTATCAGCAGCAGTGCTGACACAGCTGGTACCACGGGAGCGAGTTTCTTGCTTGTGTTTCTGCATCTGTTTGGCCTCCTCTTTCTGAATTTCAAGCAAAGACTTTGTGTTTTCTGTCCCTTTGGGGATATGACCCCAGCCTGAAAGTTTCTGCTGTTGCTGCTGCTGCTGTTGATGTTGATGGAGGCTTTTCATAAGCTCCCTTTGTTGCTGTGCCTGCTGTGAAATAAGGGGACAGAAGGATGAGGCCACAGTGCTAGCAATCGAAACATAAAACACAAAGCTCTCTTCCATACGGGACACCTACACACAGATACAGAGGATTTCTATATTACAACATAACACTGTGGCTCGCTTTTTGCAGCCAACAGTTTAAGTGCCCGATCGCTATGCATCACAAAAAACAAATAGGAACTATTTCTTCAACATTGTTAAAACTATCAAATAAAACAGTGTATTTTGAAATCATGGAATACAGTTCATGAGGGCATTACTTCTTAATAAAAACAAACCTCTTCTTGCAGCTGTCTTTCTCGTTCCTCCTCTAATTTCTGGATCTCTGCCAAAGAGAGAGAAGACTGGGATGCTGATATGCCTGTTGTGCTGGCTTGCTGACCCCATGTTGATGATGATGGAAGCTGAAAAATACAAAGAACAAAGCGCCAGTTAGTTTTATTACAGTCATAACCAACACTTCTTGTTTTAATAAGAATCAGACTTAGTGAAGGAGGCATCAAAATACATTTAACAGAATGTCTCTACATTAAAATAGGGTTGACACTGTTGAGGTAATAATGCAGTGTTGTTCACTATTACCTACAATTCCACAAATGTTGAATTTTAAAAGCTATTTTTATTACAACCATTTATAAAACAGTCCCCTAACAACTGTTTTGCATCATTTAATGCTTCCCATCCCTGAACCCTTAAAAACCCTTACTAACCCCAACGCTACACATCCCTGAATCCTACAAGCCCTAATTAATCTTCACCACTACACATTCCTGAACTCTAACAACACTTTTTAGCCCTTATATGCACAATTTCCTGAACTATAAAAGCTCCTTACTTCCCCCTTTACATCCCTTTCCCTGAACCCTAAAGACAATTACTGCCACTTAATGCTACAATTTCCCGACCCTGAAAATCCTTATTACCCTTATTTTTACCAATCAATGACCCCTAAAAACATCTTCCAACCAGTTAGCACACTTCCCAGAACCCTTTATTACCCATTTACACTACCTATCCTTGAGCCCTAAAAAAAAAATCACACCATTAATTCCATGAATCCTAATAAACCCTTACTGATACCTATCCCTCAACTCTACAACCCCGTACCCCAGTTATGCACTGACCCAAACCCTAAAAGCCCCCTACTATCCCTTAATGCAACAAAACCCTATAACTTACCAATTATGTACTGCCCTGAACACTCGCATTCCCTGAATTCTAAAAACCTCTTAACTATTCACCCTGCCCAACACCCCGGCCACACTCACGAGGATTATCCTTTGCTCCTGCTCCCAATACATACCTTTGTCCCTATAGCACAAGTTACTACTTGTGTAACAATATATCTGTAAGACACATTAGTTAGTGATAGATTCCTTACCTTAGAATATCCCCAGGCGTCAGACCGGATCCGGAAGGTTTAGCTAGCAGTACCCCTGTGCATAAGTAGGTGGCGTCGTGTGACTCTGCCTCCGCCGCTGGCGTCGTATGCACTGAGATAACGTCACGGAGACTACTTAGGCACCACCTATGCACACTGATGTCAGTTCTGTGCAAAACTTTCCACACCAGGAACGCAGAGCCATGCAAGAAACTGACTATTGGTGCCATGAAACTAGGGCCCTGAAAAGGGATGTTCTTAACCCTAGTAATCAGTTCGCAGAACGGGGAGGATGGGTGGGGAAGAACGGTGAGGATGGGTGGGGCGGTAAGGAATCTATCACTAACTAATGTCTCTTACAGATATATCGTTATACAAGTAGTAACTTGTGCATCTGAAAGATAAACGTTAGTGATAGATTCCTTAACTTAGAATAGATACCCCAGCAATACCAACCCCAGTGGTGGGTCTGCGAATAATATTACACCAGAAAGTCACGGAGAACAGAACGGCCAAAGAAGCCGTCTCTCCGGACTGGACTGTCAAGGTAGTAATGCTTGATAAATGTGTGCAGCAAGGCCCACTTAGCTGCCTGACAAATGTTTGCAAGGGAACGCCGCGTCCCAAGGCAGTAATGGCTGCTGTTGCCCTGGTGGAATTGGCACGCAGCCCCACAGGAAGCTCCTTCTTAGCCAACGAGTAACAGGCTTTGATGCAGAGAACGACCCACCGAGAGATGGCTTGTTTGTGCGCGGCACAACCTTTTTTGGCGCCCAAGTAGCCAACAAAGGGGGGAGGAGCTACGACACCAACCAAGATGGCCACATAGTCTCCCGGCTCCGCTGACCTCCATCCTTCGCTCTATCATCCTGTTGCTCATCCTGATTGCCTGCACCGGATCTGTGTGTGTGATCCGACCCGCACTCCAGTGGTGCAATCCCGGAGTATCTCCGCCGTTGTGAAGCGGAGCTACGTCGATGGTCGCATTGAAGCCTAACCCAGCAGAGAAGCCGGGGACTCGAATGCTGGCTCTGCCGGGTCCGAGTTGAATAACAACGGACTGCTGAAGGTGGTTGGGTCCGGTCTCTGGAACACTCAGACTTTTTGATTGTTTTGTTGCCATCAACTGCCTGGTGCCCTACAGAAGGTGAGGTGACGGGTGACGCACGGTGCTGTGTCGCGGGGGTCCTTGACGTATTCACACCATCGTTCCCCCGGGTCGATGCCTCGCTGCGTACTACTATTCGCTGACCGTCAGTCCCTCATGGCTTACTCCTGCTCCGCTTAATTTTGCCCGGGGAAGGCGCCTCTCCGTGGGGTCCACCATGTTGGAGGACGAAACGAATCTAGCGGAACAGGCTCGAAATGGCCCGTCACTGCGTACGGTGCTGGAGGCACTCATGGCACTTAAGGGAACTATTGCAGTCCAGACTTGCTGTTTGTTGTCTGCGACGGATGGACTCACAGGCATGAGACCGGATCCTGACTCGACGCCCGCGACCGGCAGCCGGCCCGCCTTTCAATAGATGTCTCGGAGGTGTGTTTTAACCCGGCGCTGGAGGCAGTGTTTGCCCCTATTGAAGTGGCTCTACCTGACTGTACTGTGCCAGGTCACTTCACGGAACCGTTGGAACCCCCGATTGTGTATCCCCCGGAACATTTCCATGTAATCCCCATTTTGGAGCCTTCTACTTTCTATCCTTTGTTGTTTCGGACCGTGTCGACTCCCCTCCCCTGCCGGTCTTTCAAGATGGCGGATGGGGTAAAGCTTGGCTTCGGAGGCAGGGAGGGTCAACATTGGTACCAGCCATCTACATCGGGACCTGCAGTTCCTTTCTCATCTGTGTATTCCTGTTCGTTAGACTTTGGCAGTACTTTGTGGGAAGCGATTTCCTTAATTGATGACTTCAGTGCATTTGATCGACGGGGCCAGGGTTGAGATTCTTCTCCGAGTCTCTCATTGTGGCATTATGTTAACGGGATTGTTTTTATTGACCTAACGGAGTCCGGGGCGGGGCTGGCTACGACTGGGGAAGGAGACCGGGAGCCCGTAGAACTATGCCCTCCTCCGATTTCCCTCATTGTGTGGGATTCTTTGCCTTTTCCTTTCTTTCTCTTTCAACTATATTTCGGGTTCTGGTTACTGGGCGACAGGCACGCTGCGAGGGGGGTGGCCGTAGTCATCAGCAGGGGTGCAGGGTGGGGGGGTGTGGGGGTGGGTGTTTCGTTTTTATTTTTGTTCTATGGCCTCTTTTCTTCCTTCTCCTTTCTCGCCTTTTCTTCCTTTTCCGTTTCCGGGTTAGTGTAGTGGGTTCGGCTTTCCTTACATCCTTGTTTCTACATCTGTACCTTGACTTTTCTGAGGTTTTGGTGCTGTGGGGCAGACAATAATGATGGCGTAGACGAATAATAATGTGCTACTTATCCTGATGTCGTATGTCTTAACGCCGCTGACCTACATGATAGCAAACTTATTTTGGACACGGTCTTTTGCTCGCCCCCTTTTGTGATCCGAGACACTGTAAGACACCTGATCCTTTCAACTTATTATATGTAAAATGAAAACCTCTTATCCTGTTTCCGAATTGAACTGCCTTTGCAACCGATGTGCTTTGTGGATGGAGTTCCTATGCTCCCCAGGGAGGCTGGGTCTGAAGTGGGATTGTAATAACGTACTGAAATGCTTAGCGGCCAGCCCTGGGGGGTTGTAGGCCCGTGTCTGCATTTGATTGCAAATGTTAAATAAAGGTTTTCAACAACAACAAAAAAAACAAAAAAAAAAAGTAGCCAACAAAGAGCTGGTCATCTACCCGGAACTGTTGCGCGTGCGTTTCAGATAGAACGAGAGCGCACGTTTTGCGTCCAGAAGGTGGAGCTTCTCTGCCTATCGAAGGATGCGGAGGCGGAAAGAAGGTGGGCAAAGTGATGGTCTGCCCGATGTGGAAGGGTGTGACAACCTTGGCAGGAAAGAAGGACGAGTCCTTAAAACCACCTAGCCACCTTGTCTGGATGAACAGAAAGGAAGTTTGGAAGAAAGAGCCTGGCGCTCACTCACTCTTCTGGCAGAGGTGATAGCTACCAGGAAAGCTGTCTTGAGAGTAAGAAGACTGAAAAGACAGTCATGAAGGGGCTCGAAGGCAGCGCACATCAGAAATGTCAGAACAAGGTTTAGGTCCCATTGAGGCAAGATGAAAAGCACAGTAGGGTATGTGTGCGTAATACCTTTCAGAAAACGGTTAACAACCGGGGTCTTAAAAAGAGAAGGCTGATCAGGGAGCAGTAGAAAGGCGGAGATGGCAGAAAGATAACCTTTGATAGTGCTCAGAGCAGAGCCCTGCTGGGCCAAAGAAAGGAGGAACAGAAGGACCTCGGAAAGAGGGGCAGTAAGGGGATCCACAGCCTTTGCTGTGCACCATGCCACAAACTTGTTCCACCTGCAGGCGTTTACCGTTTTCGTGGAGGGACGCCTGGCTGCCAGAATTACATTTTAGACTTCCGGAGGATAGTCGAAAGCTGTTAACTGTCGCTTCTTAATCTCCACGCATGGAGGTGGAGGGTGGACAGGTTCGGGTGGAGGACCGTCCCCTGCTGCTGCGACAGAAGATCCTCCCGGAGAGGCAGTCAGATCGGGGGATCGATCGACCTGTTGAGTAGTTCGGGATACCAGTATCTTCGTGCCCAATCCGGAGCCACAAGAATGACTCGGGCCCGGTCGAGCCGAATCTTCTTCAGCACTCTTGGCAGAAGTGGTATAGACGGTAAGGCATACAACAGACAGAAATTCCAACGAGCAGAATTGATGACATTGCGCGTTCTCTTCGGTGGCGAATAGATCTAACCAAGGCTCTCGCCACTGCTGAAAGAGCCCTTGATCCACGTCAGAGTTCAGACGCCATTCGTGATCCATCATGCACCGGAGGCTGAGCTCGTCCGCCCTGGCGTTCAGAGAGCCTGCCAGGCGTTGCACCATCAAGGTAATACCTTGATGTTCTAGCCATGTCCAGAAGCGCACTCCTGACATAGGGTCCACGACCCCACCCTGCCCTACTTGTTGTAATACCACATGGCGGTGGTGTTGTCCCTGAACACCTGCACTAAACTTCCCTGGGCAGATGGAAGGAATGCTTTCAGTGCAAGCCGGATCGCCAGAAGCTCCAAAAGGTTGATATGGACCCGGGACTCCGCTGGAGACCAGAGGCCTCTGATCTCCGCCTCTCCCAAGTGGCCTCCCCTTCCCAAATCAGAGTAGGTCTTATCACCGAACAGGCGAGTTCCGTCAAAGGGCAGGTCCATGAGCGAGCCCTGGACGTCCAGGGAGAACCCGGTGGACCGCAACCAGGCATGGTGTCAGAGCACCATGGTCGTGGAAATAGCCCTACAGAGGGAGTCCGCGGTGTCCAAGCCACAACGAATGGCGAACCTAGCTGCGTCCTTATCCTCAGCCACAGCCCGAGCAACACAGTCTGGACCTCCTCCGGACACTGAGGCAACACCTCAGCCACGGAATTCCACAAAGCGTGGGAATAGCGGCCCAGGAGGCACGCTGTGTTTACTGACCGCAGACCTAAGCTGGCCGAAAAGAACAACCACTTGCCAAACTGCTCCAATTTTTTAGAGTCCTTATCCGGCAGAGCCGTGGGAAAGGCACTCTGAGATTTAGAAGCTTGAATGACCAGACTTTCAGGTGTAGGATGAGTGGTCGAAAAGGAAGGGTCACCCGGCGCCGGGCGACGACACCTGGCGACGTTCTTCTCCACCGGGGCCCCTGTGGCGGGCCATGACCAAGTGCCCAACAAGACTTCAGGGAGGGCATCATTAAAAGGCAGCAGCGGCTCCGATGAAGTGGACGCCGGCTGGAGCACCTCTGAGTAGATTAGTCTTCAGGGTCATCGTGGGGAGATCGAGGTGAAGGACCTCAGCAGCCCGACGGAGCACCACCGTATACGAGGCACCTTTCTCCACAGTGGACAGGGGAAATATCCAGGATGTTCTTGAAGTTAAAAAGGATCAAAAAAACAAACCACCTTCTCTGAAAAGACAGAAATCTTCTCAACCATGTAAGACATGGCCATATGGTAAGTATTCAGCCATTGCATCTTAGATAACTTCCGAAGCAGAGCTCACGGGACAACCATGTTCCAACACTTAACATAAGAATAAATAACAACTTCAAAAACTGAGGAAATCAAGACATTAAGTATTCAAAAGAATATAAATCAGACACCTAGAATTGTCAAACAATGTGGAGCACACTCCATGGGGCAAATTCCTATGTGCAGGCTTGGAACACATCACATAATAAAGTTGGCCTGACCGCCTCATCAGGAAGCATACTCCATAAGGTATCCAACGCGAAAGCTCTACGTGCACTGCTTGAATTCAACAAAAAGTGCACTCCACTAAAGTAATAAAAAGGAATGGGCTGGAGAAGCCAGAGACCAGAATAATCAAGAAGTGGAAATTCATTGTACACACAAAAAAGTATAAACTCTTCATACAAGGTCTCATAATTTGCATAAGTACATGATCTATACGAATTGCTGTAACCCAACAGCCATACACACCATCATACTGCACTGCTTCAAAGAAGCATGATAAAAGGCAAACTCCCTAACTGGAAGACACACCTGCAAATGACCTCTTGAACATGAAGCTCGTATTCAGAGGAAAATGTAAAAGTAAAAACATACCTCAGAAATCCTTACCACATAAACTGTTAAAGACAGTATTGAAACAATAACATCTGCTACTCGAAGAAACACCTATCTGGTGTAACTAAAAGGCAGACATGTCAATGCCCTAACCAGCACGTAAAAAGAAAAACCCTGAATTACCTATACAACTCAAGTTTAGGGACAACTAAAGAATACAAACAGAGAAAGAGTACTTAAGACTCTGTATCACTTCGCCTATCAAGGAAGCAACTTAAAGCCAAGTCGGCCTGGGCCCCAAAAAGATTGGCGCAATCAAAGGGCATATTTACCAAAGTCTCATGGATAGCCTCCAAAAAACCTGAAGATCTATGCCACCTCTAATTATTAGCTTTGCTGCCTGAAGGCTATCTTTAATCGGCTGCTCAATATCAGAACAGAGGTTATCTGAAAAAGATGGTAACAGTCTGCAAAGAATCCCACAAAGTGTGCGAAAAACGCTCAAGAACACAAGATGTTTTAGTAGACCTCAAAGCTGATTTAGCAGAAGAAAATATGCCTGCCACATGCATCTTGACTCCTAGACTCTCTATATAATGGAGTTTTAGGCAAACAATCCACATCCTGTGAAGCGGTAGCAACCCGAACTACCAGACTACGAGTGGAAGGATGCCCGAAGAGACAAATTGGGTCTCCAGGGGCAGATGCCTGCAAGATACTGCATGGTCCACCGAGACCCCAGTATCAGGTTTAGCCTACGTTCCCAACAATATTTCGAACAGGGCCTCACTGAATGGAAGAACAGGTTCTTCCCCGGTCTGACCTTGACAAAGGACATCAACCAGAGGGTTGGTGAACTTCACCATAAGCAGTGACAACTCCAAAACTGCAGCCACTCTCCTCAACATATCAGCAAAAGAGGAACTTGCCTCAGTAGCAAGACTAGGAGGGTAGACAAGCCCCGAGGCTGGTGAAGACTACAGACCACTAGCCTCACCAAGTGCAGATATATACATGTCCTCCACTTGAGGTGGAATGATCTCAGAAATGTCCTACAATGGCCCAGAGCCCCTTGTTTCACCCTCCACAACTTGACTCCCATAAGTCTCACCACGAGAATGAAGTGAACATGCCACATTTCCCTCAGTTTGCTCTGTCAACTCGGCACCTGACATCCATCGACGCTGAGAAGGCGATGCTTCAACGCCGATAAAAAGAGGAGGATTGACTTTATCAGCAGCACAGAGTTCAATAGCGAAGTTGGCTGATCAAGAACGGATGCCGAAGGTGGAGACTATGAAGGGCTGTGCACCGCGCTGAAGCGGAGTCGGCCGGTGCCGACCCAATGACTCAGATGGCACCATCAAGGATAAACCCACTGGCTTAACTCCACTCACCTCCTTGGGACTTGAGGCCACTCAAGAGGAAGGCTGGCCCAAAGACTAGGTGTAGAAAGTTATAGTACTCCCTCATCTGGGCCATCGATGCCCCGGTTCCCGGAAAGACAGAGGCGCGGGTGGAGTCGTGTACGGCCTCCTCAAACGGCGAGCATGAGGAGCTGTGGGAGACGGATTCTCCACACGGAAAAGTCAGGGGTGATACAACTTCAAATGCCTGTGCCTACTTTTGGATGGCTCCGGAGAGCGATGTCCATTTTGTAAGGTGAAGCAGAGGCAGTGGTGTCTCTGAGGACCGCGACATATGCACCACCTGTAAGTTCATACAGTGTTCCTTAAGCGCCATCAGCTTCAGCTTCTGGCAGGAGCCTCAATCCTTGGAGTTGTGGTGTTCTTCCAAACACCACATACAAACGAGTGCAGGTCTGTAGCTAACATTTGACGAGTACAAGACCTACAAGGCTTAACACCTGATGACACAGGAAAAAAGGCACACTGTTCCCAATCAACAAAATGTGTTGAAATAGGTCAGAAATAATGGCCTGGGTAACCCGCTTCTCCGGATCCGCGTTGGAGCACAAAAAGAAGAAACGGATGTCTGCACGCCGGAGGGGACTTATTGACTCCACTAATGTCACAACTGGAGTCTACATCATCGAGTTGTCAGGCACCGTCCCTCGGCGCGCAGAGAGAGTGCTGAAAAATTTCCCGATCCAATCTGATGCCTGGGGAGAAGAACGAGTTACTTACCTTCGGTAATGATGTATCTGGTAGAGACGATTTTAGCCGCAGATTCCTTAATGTAGAATTATCCCCAGGCGTTAGACTGGATCCAGAAAAATGTTTGCCCAGCATCCCTGCGTGCTGGGGGGAAATCACCACGCGACTCCGCCCTGACGTCCGCATACGTGACGTTAGCGAGGTCACAGGTCCCACCCCGGCGCGCCTATGTCAGTTTCCCTTGGAGAACTTTTCTGCGCCACAACTCAGAGCATTCAGACAAAACTGTGACAGTATGGGAACAGTATAGGAACAGTGTGCGAAAGAGCAGAAACATAGAAAAGGAATGGTGAGGAACAACACCATAAGGGAGGGGCAGTGCCAAACACTGCAGCACCTAAAGGCAGGGAAAGAAATAAAGAGCAGAGCCCTAGAGACAAAGAACATATGAAAAAATGTCATGGTAACATGTAGCAGGACTACAACCCCAATCAATAACAATGAAGGGAACCAGTCCGGGACAAACAAGGAACGACAAAACTCCAAGACAGCCCCAGCACAGAATATGACATCCCCCATAAGGAACAAGGGCAGAGGCCCGGCCAAAAGACCCCAACCCAGAGGCAGCAGAGAAGCATAGGGGCCAGAATGCCAGCATTGAAAAGGGGGCAGATGGGGGGGGGGGGGGGGAGAAATGGGGTTTGAAGGTAGCCCCAACCTGGAGCAACCAGAGCGTAAGGGCACAGAAGCACCCATAAACCTATCCTCCAATGACCAAAAGGGTGGAATCGTTACAAATAAGCAGGACAAACATTCTGCTAAAAAGAACAAAAGAATGCATTCACAGAAGACATCGCCACCCACAGGGAGGCGAGTGCAGAAGACCAAGCAAAAGGTCCTCGCAGAAGGGGGAGGAAGAGTGGGTCGTTAAGGAATAGGCGGCTAAAATCGTCTTTACCAGATACATCATTACCGAAGGAAAGTAACTTGTACATCTGATAGAGACTACTAGCCGCAGATTCCTTAACGTAGAATAGATACCCTAGCCATACACAGAGGGGAGGAGGGTCCGCGAAGGAACCTCACCCACCTGGATGCAACAGAGGGTCCTACAGGGGACGAGTCCAACAGGGTGAAGAGCCCTGTCTCCCTGGGCAAGGGGAAGCCTCCTCCAGAAGACAACCGACCCCAAAGGGGACTCAGGAAAACAAATACGAGGAAGCCCGTCCTCACTCAACAGGAGAAACAAGGCAAGGCGAAAGGAGGATAGAGCACCCCACGCCCACACAGGGTAAAAAGAAGCTCCGCCCAAGGCCCACGCAACGAAGAGGTGCAACAAAGAAGAAGAGCAACCTAGAGACGCCAAGGAGAAGAGGTTGAGCAAAGGCAAGCCCCCCCACCGGGAACACACCCAGTGAAAAGGGCAGCCAAGCCCATCACAGCCAGAAGGCAATAGACCAGACAGAACAGCGCCGTCAGCAATAAGCAGGCGGAAGCAGAAAGAGTATCCAGAGGCCACCCCGGAAGAACCGTCCAACGCTCCGCAGGGACACACTGCACCCAAAAAAGGGACAAGGAACTCAAGGACCATCACATCCCCCCAGGTAGGAGATGTAGAACTGAGGGCAGGGCCCACTGGAAGAAGCGGACAAGGCAAGGATGACTGTCCCACTAAGTGTCAAGAACGCACAATGGTGCACAAAAACAGTAGGTCGGCACCAGCAAGCACAGCCAGACACAGAGAACACCACGGAACGATGCACTCAGGGCAAGCCAGACGCCAGCCAAAGACAGTAAGCAGGAAGGCGAAGAAGGGCCCGGACACGCCACAGAGAGGAGTCCGCATACACGTCCCAAAAATAGGTGGAACCAGACAAATCCATGACGCCAGGCCGCAGACAGCAGGCCAGGATAGGCTAATAGCGCAGCAACCCCAGAGAAGGATACCCTGGGGCGCAACCCAAGCCATTCCAAGCCATCAGCAAGAGCCTGCACCTGCAACATACCGTAACACCACAGAGAGCAGAGGCCCGAAGACAACCACCGCTCCCCAGCACATGACAGAGCTATATAACAGCTACCACTACCCCATATAGGGTATGTTATGTCCCAAGACATGAGAACCCTCTTAGAAAAAAACTTCTGCAGCAGAGGACAACAGAAAAACTTGTCAAGCAGCCAAAGACAAGCAAATCGAAGGCCTAGTCTCAGGGCCAGCATGGGTTAGAAAACCCAAAGCAAAAACACAGAATCAAGAAGGGCAGGCCAGCAGCCAACAGAACCACAGCCTGAACAAGGAGGACACAGAACACACAACTGGTGCGACCCGCCCAAACGGAAGAGCACCGCACAAAAACCAGATCAACTCACAGGCCACTGAGGGGGAGAAGGTGGAGGAGGAGGAGGAGGCCGAAGCCCCGCCAAGAACCTCTGAATGGCTGAATCCGCAGGAACATGGAACAAAAGGGTGCCATCGAAAGGAAGGTCGACCAGCTGTTCTCGAACGTTCTCCGGGAACACACTGTCCTGAAGCCAGGCATGGCGACGAAGCACGACCGAAGAAGCCATAGCACGACCAAGAACCTCCGAGATGTCCAGAGCGGAACGAAGAATAAACGCCGCCAGCTCTCGGCCATCCAATACATGGTGCATCAAATCAACACAGGCACCCTCCTGAGAAGCAGGAGACATAAGGGACTCCTCCGAGTCCCACAAGCAAGAAGTGGCCCTAGCCAAATCACACAGTGTTGAGGGCCCGCAGAGCTGCACTGGTTGATGCGAATATATTGCGCCCCCAGGAGTCCAGCCAGCGGAGCTCCTGTGACTGGGAAAACAGCGGTGGCAGGGAGGGAAAGGCATTCTGCAAATGAGGGCATCTGGTGGAGGGAAAGACGCAGTGCCAGATGGTGGCGGTGCAGAAGATGTTGGGGCACCGGGTCTCCCATGGCGGGAAAACCCCAAGTCCCCAAAAGCGAAGTTTGGAGCGAACCCTCGACGGGAAGCAGAGCTCCCTACCTCCAGAGCCCTGATGGAGAACCTCCAGAAGATGATCCACAGGGAAATGGGCAGCTGGATCACCCATGCGCAAGATTCCCACAGCAGTGGAAACAGCACGAGCGAAGGCCACACCGCCTTCGTAGAGCCCCGCAGTGGGGTAAGCACCTCCTCAGTAGGCGACGGCGGCAAACTAAGGTGGCTTCCCCCAAGCCAACCGGAGGAAGGAAGCGCCAGGTCCGGAATGGAGGAAGAGGGACCGAGGAGTGGGGGACCTGCGGCGCCTCAGGCGAAGACTGCGGCGACGGCGAGGAGCCGTCCTTAGACGACGTCGGGGAAAAAGCCACGACGTGGCGGCCTGTCTCCGGCGAGGATGAAACCAGCAAGCACTGAACCGCTGGAGAAGAGGCGGCGTCCGGAGACAAGTCAACGGCCCGACGTTGGCCTGGCGCCGTAGAGTCCTCAATCTGAGGCAGGACATAGTCGTCGGCCGGCGCCAGGGGAGACACCGGAATTATCTCCGTCACAGTGAGGGAGACCGGGGCTGGGCCAGGGCCGGAGCCGGGGAAGTGAGGGAACGGCGCTGAAAAGGCATTGACTCTACCTCCGACGAGGCAGCCGCCCGTGTGGAGGGACAAGAGGGACCCGGGGAGGGACGAGGGGTCCCCCGTGACGGAACGAGAAGGGCCCTCCGCCAGCCCCTGCAGCGCCTCCAGGGCCAGCAGCCGCCGGCGCCGAAGCGGCGTCACCTCGGACAAGGCCGCTGCCTGTCCAGAGGGCCATTGGGTGCGACCCAAGCCCCGGCGGCCTCCCGCGACACCACAGGGTCTCCCGCTGGAGTTTGCGGTGAAGCAGAGGCGCCGTGGTCCGAAGTAGGGACCCCCGAAGGGCCGCACCCCAGCAGCACCACATCCTCTGAACCTGGATCCGAATCAGTCGGCGCCGGGGCCAGAGTCGCCGGCGACGCCACGGAGGGCCCCGCACACTGCAAGGGATCAGCTGATGTCCCAGGAGGGGAAGGAGGAAGAAGAAGGAGAAGCCAGCTAGGCCTGCAAAGCCACCGCACATGTCTCCATCTGGGCTCTAGTCGCCCCCACGCCGGGGAACGGCGAATAGGGGGGACGACATGCGGGTCGCACCACTCGCGGAGAGCCAAGCCCCCGACAGGCCGGGAACCAGCCCTCGGGGACAAGCTGCGACACTTACCGACAGGTGAGCGATGCTCTTTCGGCCTGGGAGAAGGATGATGTTGAAGACTGAGGCAACGGTTCCGAAAACCCTCCGCAGGGGCAAGGTGTGGGGACGCCACTGACCTGAGAGAAGTTTCATCCAGCGCTCCCACCGGGACTTCGGTTTCATCTGCTGGCACGCCTCACAATCAGTGGAGTTGTGGTGTTCCCCCAAACACCACATGCAGATGGGGTGAGGATCCGTCGCCGAAATCTGGCGCGCACAACACGAGCAAATCTTAAAGCCGAAGGCATTCGCACACTGTTCCCACACAGACTCAATAAGCAAAAGGGGAAAGGCCTGAACAGGCCAGGAGCACGAACCGGATCTGTGTTGCATGCGGAAAAGGAAATAACTGAAGTAGGCACGCCGGGGTGGAACTTATGTGACTTTGCTGACGTCACGTACACAGACATCAGTGTGGAGTCGCGTGATGCCGTCCCCCCGGCATGCAGGGATGCTGGTCAAAAATGTTGCGGATCCAGTCTCACGCCTAGCGATAATTCGTTAAGGAATCTGTGGTTAGTAGACTATCAGATTAAGTTTTTGTGGGTACATGCTATATTTTGTTTTTGTGTATATCAGTCTGTCATACTGGTTATAGGCCGGGATTTCCCCCGAGAGTTGGGTAAGGGGGATGGGTGGGGGGATGGGTGGGGGGGGGGGGGGGGGGGGGGGAGTGTGGGGTGTGGGTAGATAGGCTAATGTTTGTAATTTGGTTTTTTCACATTTGTCATTTGCAGTGCAGTCATGCAGGGCCAGGTGCCTGGGTGATGAAAATGCCGGGTACAATCATGGTTAATAAGGTAAACGCAGAGGCCAGTGTGGTTATGTCTTGGAATGTTAGGGGGTTAAATAATATTCGCAAATGCTATCAGGTAACAAACTATATGCAACACCACCAGGTGGACATTGCCTTTCTCCAGGAGACTCCACTTGCAGTAAACGCTAAGACGTTGGTATCCGGTTGGGGGGGGGGGGGAGGGGGGCATAAATATTTTGCAGTGTTGATTCATAAGCAGGTGCCATTCTGGGAGGAGGAGGTCTACTAGGATGTGGGAGGGTGTTGCATACTGGTGAAGGGATGTCTGCTTGAGCACTCTGTCCTCTGTGTTGACATATAAGCTCCTAATGTTGATGACCCCGATTTCTTTGACACTGTTCATTCATATATGGAACGTATGGTGGCAGATCACATATATATGGGGGGGGGGGGGGAACTTTAACTTGTTGCTCAACCCAGAGAGAGAGAGAGATAGCACGACACATGCAATGGCTACAAAACCTAGAGCGAGACGGGTGGTGTTGGACACTATAGAACGCTTTGGGCTAGTTGATATATGGAGATATCACAGTGCTGACCGCAAGGGGTACACTCACTACTCAGTGCCACAAACACTAGGACATGTCTGGATTATTGGTGCCTCTCTGCCGGTGCAGTGCTGTGGGTTGACATAGTTGCCCCACTACTGCGTACGTTACCAGATCATTCTCAAGTATTGGTTAAACTGAAGATTCCCAGAGCGGGGGTGGGGTGGGATGGGGGTAGAATAGAGCGGCTGTTGTGATTTCCTGATATGGCCCTGAGGGACACTGTTTTTGCATCAGAACTAAGAGAAGCCATAGTTGAGTACTTTGAAATAAACGTGGGGTCAGTGAAAACTAAGGCCACGCTGTGGGAAGCCTTTAAGGCACATGCTAGGGTGTATTTCGAAGAATGCTGGGGTGCTCGAAGATCTGCGCGGCAAAGAAGAGCCGATAGAAACACAGCTCCTTGAGATAGATCGAAATACAGACGCTAATGCTGTCCCCCTCTGATCTACAAAAACGGGGAATGTTAATGCCAGCATTTAGGGAGACTGCGGAGCAGGGGGCACTTTTTTAGGCAAATATGCTGTTGCAAGGCGATACAGTAGGGTGAGTGACCTGGTAGGACAGTAGCCAGAATGATGCAACAATCCCGCAAACCCACTTATAAACTAAATTAATTCAGAAAGGATCAGGAGCGAATAACTGGCACAGTTGGGATTTTAGATGAGGTACTTGGGTACTACAAAACTTTATACACCTCCAAAAGCACCAACATCCCCCTGGACACACAGTGATTACCGTGATGAGATATCATTGGTCTGGATGGAAAATGTTCACCAGGAGTTCCTGGCTGAACCCTTCATGGAAGATGAGGTGACTGAGGCTATTAACGCACTGGACGGTTCCAAGGCACCAGGGCTAGACGGGTTCATGGGCTGTTTCTATAAAAAGTACAAAATCCTACTTACGCCCCTTCTCATTGACTTGTACCAGGAGGTAATAGAGACAGGAGAGCTCCCAACCACGTTGCGGGAGGTAGTCATAATCTTATTGCCCAAACCTGGAAAGGACGTCCAGAAATGTGGCTCATACCGACCTCTTTCCTTCCGAAATTGAGATAATAAAATATTAGTTAAGATATTAGCCACTAGGATTGTATTAATTGTGGAAAAGTTGATCTCTCCAGCACAGTCTGGTTTCATCCTCCATAAATCGACGGCTCTCAATCTCCGTACGCTGTTTGCTACACTACATCGGATATCGCCGCTGGTACTGGCGGCCACCCTCCTCAATGCTGACAAAGCATTTGACTCGCTTGAATGGCCCTTTCTGTATACCGCTCTGGGGAGGCTGGGAGTAACGGAGCGATTCCTGGCAGTAGTCAGATTGTTGTACACTGTCCCCACAGCATGTATTTGTCTCAACAGTACCCTAACCAGTCCATTCCAGCTCTCGCTTGTAATGCGTCAGGGTTGCCCGCTATCCCCCTGTTATTCGTAATTGCGGTCGGCCCCCTGGTGAGACATCTGTTGGAAAGGTATAGTCACCGCAGGCTGCAATTCAATACTGGCCCTCTATTACTCACTCTATATTATCCTGTATGTACGTAACCCGGACGATAATTTGACACCTCTACTCCGGGAAGTGACTAGGTATAGACCTAAGTCGGGCTTGTGCATCAACTGGGAGAAGTCAGAAGTGTTTCAATTGACCCAAGTGAGCTGTTGCAGGATGGGAGACTATCCACTATCCTGGTGCGATGACTCCGTAAGATACTTAAGTGTCCATATCCACAGACAAAAAGATTGCATCCTCAAACTGAATTACGGCCCGGTGGTTGAAAAGTTGAAATACAACATAGAAAGTTGGCTAAAACTGCCCCTATCGATGGCTGGAAGAATAGCCTTAAATATAATGGTGGTACTACCACAATTTTTATATCTTTTCCAAAACATCCCGATTCCATTCTATAACAGCTTTTTCACCCACCTGAGTACCTTGCTGATACGGCTGGTGTGGGGTGGCAAACTGTCCTGCATCTGCTGAGAAACCTTAGTACTGCCATATGAAAGGGGCGGGTTTGGGGAGCCAAACGTCCAGGTTTATTATCTGGTGGCGCAAGCAAGTTTTGCCCGCCACTGGTACCATGCGGACGTTGGGATCCCATATCATCTCCCAGAGGCCGACTTGGTGCTTCCTGCGCCTCTCCACACATTGTTACCGTCTGGATTCCTGCATGATCCGCAAAACATCTAGACACTGTCCACAACCAGTTGGGCATGGCATAAGCTGTTGCGAGTGATGGGACCTCGTGTATTGTACTCCCCGCACGCTATCCCTCGCGGGAAGTAGCTGGGTACCCATCCTTCAGGAGACTTTAGTGAAGCCCACACTGGCGAAATACCATCTAGTAACCTTTGGAGATTTGTTTCCGGGCGGGCACATTTTCTCTTGCACGGAAGACCCACGTTTCAGAAACGCCACCAATAGGGACCAATTTGTACTGCTCAGACTACAAAGGGCGCTGCGTGCATTCTTTAGCAGTTACCCCTTGGAACCTTCTGAATTCCCAATTCTTAAGGGGGTGATCAAGGATGGGGACAGGAGCCATTTGATGGCCCATATGTACAAGGCGGCAGTGGCCTACTTCCGCGCATGATACGGACGTGCGTGCGGCGTGGGAGCGTGATCTTGGTTACCCGCTTGCGGATGGCCAAAGAATCGGTGCTCTGGACAAATACGTGGAGTGTCCCCTAATCATCGGCACAAGTTGCTACATTTACATTTTTTATGGAGGGCATATGTGACACCCAGCAAACTGCATCGCATTGACCCCACCCGGTCAAATGCCAGCCCAAGGTATCATTTCCCCGGGGGCCAACTTCGCACACATGCCATGAACCTGTACCAGACTAGAGCGCTATTGGAGGTCGGTCTTTGGGGAACTATTCAAGATGGTTGAAATGGAGGTTTCACCCTCACCCTGGATGGCCCAACTGGGGTACGTACACTACCTCCCTAAGACTAGGCGTTGCTTTGTTGCCATTGCGCTTCTAATTGCCAAGTGTGAAATTGCCATCAGGTGGGCATGCACATTTAGCACCACACTTCAAACCTGGCTACACAGCATGACATATTGCAACACCACCATTGACACCTATGAACAGCTGCAGCAGCCAGCCTCTAGACCAGTGGATATTTAGTTACCATTTCAGACATACCTTAAGGCAACACAGGATGGTGATAATACTCCATTGCAGGAGCAGCCTGCACCCGCTAGTATTGTAACCGACAGACAGAGAATGTAAATGCATCGATGTAGAAATTGCTGTGTACCCAACAGGTTATTGTATTCCTTCCTCACTGTACAGATTATAGAGTTACTGCTACATGGGTCTTGTATGTATACACTTGGATATTTTGACCACGTAGATATTGTTCTACTTTGATTTTCTTGATTTCTGCACTGCAACGCAATGCTGTTTTCTTCAATTGCTGTAACTGTAAACTCAATAAAAACAGTTTTTAAAAAGTCTGCTCGTGTGTTTTAGACAGTATCAATCCTTGGACCACTGTTCTGAAACTCCACAGGTAGCCGTTTGAGTGTCTACCGGAGAGACCTCAAAAGGCCAAAGCACATGACTGACACATCGTCAGGTCTTTGTCTAGAGTGATGCTTCGGCTCTTTACTTTGGACTTAGGGTGGGGACATTCCCCCAAGTACGATGGCCAGAGGTAGTGGTCCCTGAGTGCTGGATTGTTTCTGGTCACCATTACCTTAGTCTTGCCCCCGTTTAACTTGAGACAGCTGGTAGCTAGTCAGTTGGATACCTCTTCCAAAAGGTAAATACCCCAATTTGTCCCATTCTCTGAGCTGATCCATCTATGTGGGTGTCTTGTACTGGATTGAAGTCTCTGCCCATCAGTATGTCAGTTTCAAGGGGGGGATGCCATTACCAGACCCATAGCATCCAAGAGGTAAGGCTCCTGGTGATCGTTGGGGGCATACACTGTGGCTACTGTAAGTGTAGAAGTTTGTATGACAATACGGAGTGAGGGAAGTCTACCTATTATCTTTGCTTGCGTTTGGATTACACAGCCTGAGAAATGTGTGGCTAAAAGTACCGCGACTCCAGCTCGATTCTGTAAGTCCGAGAAAAAAACTGGTGATCAAACCAGAGGGAATACAGGCAATGCCAGTCCACTTTAAGGTGGTGGTTCTCCTGGATAAAGCAGATATCGCATTTGGATTCCCTGAGCATTGTAAGGAGCAGCAATCATTTCACTGGGGCATTAAGGCACATTTAGGCTAAGTATTTTAATCATATTATCGGATACTTGGTCTTGCCTGGCCTGCTAGTAAGAGTGATCGGTTCTAGATCCTTTGAGCAGCACAGGTTCTCCTTGTGCATCCGTCAGACTGCATTCAATACGTATAGGCAATTGAGCGTGAGTTGTACTGAGGATGGGTACGGGGAAACAATGAAAACAACAGTGCTCCCTCTCCAAGTGATGGCGTTCCCATGTCCATGGCAATTGGGCATCCATGCAGCTAAGCATGGTGAGGCGAGAAGCTCAGTCAAACAAAGCTCAAATGATTTCACTGCTGCAACTGTGCAGCAAGGGATGAGCGCTCTATCTTGAGGCTAGTGAATGGCACTCCTAGAACATTGGCTTATGGATCCGTAGTTTTAGGGGTCAGCTGCAATGTCTCATTGTCCTAAGATCGCTGACCGCTCCTTGTGGCTTTGAGATTCAGAAGGTTTAGCAGCAGACTTATCCACCACTTGTGGCTACCGTTGTAACCTAACAGAGGGGCTAGGTGATGAAAGTATCATAATTTTGTGAGCATCATTATCTTAGGTGTTTTAGAAGCCCATGATAGAGTGCGCTTCCTTAAGGGTACGAACTTCATGGGTCTCCTTGACAAAAGGGATGTCCCCACCTGTATCAAAACCCTATCTCTCACAGGAATGCTGTAGCCAGTTGTAGTGTTCTGTGCTGCTGGAGTGTAAATGGAGACAGAGCTAGGAAGATTCCAATTTTCGCATATTCGAAGATGATGGTGCTCTTGTCTCAGACAGTCGCCATGATTTCCTTCTGTTTATATGAGTAGAAGCATGTGAGAATAACTTGACACGCACCGGGAGTCTTGGCTGGCCTGCCCGCTCTATGGGTGCATTCCAGGACAATGTCTGTCCATCAGTTCCGGCTCAACCTGACTAAATAGTCGCACCACAACCTTCCAATTTCCCAGAGTCTGCCTGCAATGGGATGCCCCTGATGCAAATGTTGGAGCATTGTGACTTATTTTCAAAGTCTTCTAAGTGATAGTATCCGTCCTCATTTCTATCTCTTAGCTCAGGCAGTTCTCTTTGATGGTCATCGAGTTCTTCCTCTCATTAACTCACCTGACCGCTCCAATATGTCCAGTCTTTAACCAATTTCACCCAAGCCTTTCAGTTCTTTGACATCATTCACTGTAGCTCATTTGAGGGGCCAATGTCATCTCTCAGGGCCCCAAAGACATGCTCCTAGAACGTGCAGGTAATAGGCTCTTCGGGCGTCACTATTTCGGTCTCAGGTGCACCTCTCTGGGAGGATACATTGGGTGGAATGTTGGGCACGGCACTCCTTTCTTAGTGGGGGTTTGCCCAGCATGTCTTTTCAACATTGTGTCTTTTATAGAGCGGTGCGTAGTCATGATGCAGTGTGATACCGTCCTTCTCAAGGGCAGCAGGTCGTTCCTGTGCCTTGTGTTGTCACAGATTTACTGTTTGACTACCTGCACTCCTGACTCTAGAATGCAGAGCCCCCGGCTGGTGTTTTGCCAAATAGTTGCTTTGCCTGCATAAAGGGCCCCGCACCAGCTCAGGAGGCACCACCACCATGGAATACACCGGGCAGCAACCAGCGCAAAGAATCTTGGGCACAAGTGTCACGGGTATCATCCATTTCAGGGCCTTAAGTGGGGATCTTAGCCCCTACAGCCAGTCTCTAAGGAGTGGTGTGCCGGAGCGCCACATCACTATTTTAGGTAGGTGTTACTAGGCTGTGTTGTAAGGCCCTTAGGTACTCAAGAATGATTGCCACAGCTCGGAGCCACCAAATACAGTCAGCACCTCGTGGTCCGGCGCAACGCTATCTCAGCCAGTAGCTGTCATCAAGGTGTGCGGGCAGCGCCCAAAGCAACTCTAGGCCCACTGGTTGTCTCTGCCCCCGGCGTCACTACAGTGAGAGGTAGTCGGCAGGATCCCTGCTATGTCTTTTATGGTGCTGATCTTGCTGTGCCTCACGGCAGCAGGGCCCATGCATAATGCCACTCGAGTTCCCACCTCCGTAATGTGCTTTCATACGAGCCCCACTCCTCACGGACAGCTACGCTGCATGCTCCGGTGCCCTGCACGATCCAGCATGGGCCTTAGGCACCATCTGGGATGCTCCAAACTGGGTTACAGGGCGGCTGACATTTTAAAACTTCGGCATCAAGGCATACAGAGCAGCTGATCACACCAATTTTGCAGCCACAGTAACTCTGTGCTTCAAAGTGTGCTCTGCCCCACCACCCCCTCCCAAGTGCACTGGAGGTGTATCAATGTTGTTGCTGCCTCTGCAATGCCTCCAATGCTGCTGTCCCGTATGCATGCAGCGGAGCTCCATGGTAGTGCTGCTACAAGGGTGCAATCGTGGCCACGCTACCTGTATATTTATATTTGTTCTTTGGGAGACCAGGTGTTCTTGTACGTTCATTCCTTCATGTAGTTTTTCCAAAACCAACCATGTCATATCATGAGGTGTAGGTTTTCGTTTTTCAAGATATTAAGTGGGTAGTTTAATTGTAGAGCGTTTACAGTGAATGGGGCGCCTGAGTTTGTTGATTTGGATCTTTATAGGTCTTGTGGTCATGCTGATATATTGTAGTTGGCTAGGACATGTGATCAAGTAAAGGCAGTTTGATCATAATTGTTAGAGGACAGTTATTGCAATTGCTGCATGTAAAATGTTCAATTATCTTTTACAACCTCCAGCTGGTGGTAACTGATTCAATTATGATTTCTTGTTTTGATCTGGTGTGCACCAGGTAATTTCTCAAGTTGCTTCAGCGTTTTTAAATGCAAAAAGAATTTGGTGTTGTAGGGTTGCCAGTATGCAAGATATCCCACTTATTATTAATTTCCTTTATCTCACTTAATGTAGGTGAAAAGTTGATAACCCAGCTCAATTTTATAAAAGATACAGATTTTACAAGCAATAATAAATCAGTGCAATTCCATTAAACAGCGAACAAGCTTTGGCAAAATCATCAAATTGGATACTTAGAAACTTTTTCAAGGAAATTTTAGGTAAGTATTACTGCGGTCAGTTAGAACAACTTGAGGCGACCAACTCCAGTAGGGAGGTAGTCCGGAGGACTAGCAAAGCCCTCAAGAAAAGTTACCTCTACAGGTGAAGCAGTCCTTCAGCAGTTCCAGGCACTTTAACTGCGTTGTAATGGATTCCTGTAGAGTGGTCCTGATGCAAGGGACGATTGTTGCTGAAGATGCTTTAAGTAGTTTGTGGATGTGAAGCGGTCAATGGGGTCTTCCTGTAGGGTATATTTGGTCCACGAAGATGGATGAGGTGGGGGATCCTGTTTGCAGGGTTGAGGTCCCACCAAGTCCTCTTCGGTCTGGCCGAAGTCCAGTCGCCAATGGACTAGCAGTAGCTCGTTTTCACGGTCACAGGCAAATCCCTCCTGGTTCAATAACTTTCCTTCTGAGGATCCCAGCAACTTTACAACAGCACTCCCCTGCTCAGCGAGCTTGAGTGCAACTCTGTGCGCCGGGTCTCCGTTCATGGTGCTGCATGGCAGCGTAGTAGCGGCTGGATTTGGGTACCTTATTTGCCCCAGTAGGCTTCTTTAGCTGTTGTGTCTCTGTGCAGCAAACAGGATGGTAGTCAGCTGGCCCCTGGAGAGCTCCTTGCTTGACTGGGCTCTGGAAATAGCTTCTCCTTGCAGAATCCCTTCCTTCACTATCCACCATTTGCAGTCTTCGATGGTGCAGCCTCTCTTTGCTGGTCCCTCGGTGCAGCAGGGTAGACTTTTTCGGAGTGTGTTGTGATTTGATGTCTGTGTGTCAGGGGTTCCCCCTTTATTCTAGGAAAGTGCCCTCAGGGCAGGATGTGGTTTGTAGCCAATGGGCTACCAGGTTCCTTCTCACCTAGTGACCACTTCATCCAGTGTGTGGTATCTGGCTGTCCCTGAAAGCGATATACTGCCCACTCCCAAGATGGCGAGACATCTCTCCTGGTGTACACACCGCTCTAACCCAACCCCAGGGTGTGGCTACCTCAGGGCTACATGTCTCTGCTTCCAGTGTCAGCCTGTCTTTCTCAACAATGGGGCAGCCTCCCCCCCAGGTGTCCCACATCTGCTCTTCAAAAACTGTGTCACCTTTGAAGGGCTAACAACTAAGTGGCTTCCTGTAGGAGGGAGGGGACACCTCCCTGGCCTGCAATCCCTCATATTTCTCCTTCCTCCGTGTCATTGGCCCCTCCCTCCAGGAGGGCAGAAAGCTGTCTTGTGGAGCAGGCTCCATGTGTGCTCAGGAAGGCACAAGGGTTTTTAAAAGGGACCAACGTGGCAGCTGTGCTAAAGCTGAACAGTGCAACAAGTTACATTAATTTCAATGTGAAGTAACACTTTTTTTAATACCTTGGAGTGTCTACGTTGGTCGCATCGTTCAGGATTTAGTACAGCTGAGGGGTCAGTGTGTAACCCTGTACTTAAGAATTGGGTGAGAATATGGAGATGGGTATACTAATCACTGCGACTCCAGACTGGGCTAGTAAGAGGTGAAGGGCTAAAACAAAACCATGAGTAAATAAGGAATATGTTAGTTACCATTTAAGCATCTACTTGTTGCATGTAACTCTGTAGATTCACATTCTGTGCATACTCCTGCCATTTGGTGTTAAACTTGAAGGTGTTTGTTTGCTTCATAGAAGAGGTCTTTCTAGTCACGAAGTCTCTGTGAATCCTTCTGTGGATGTTGATGCCCTTGGTCATGGACTCTATTGTTAGATTCGCCTAACGGGTGATGCTAAGTATGGAATAGTGTGCACAGAAAAGAAAAGTGACCATGCAAGTAGAAAGTAGTGCGGTAAGAGGAAGATTTCTGTATTAAAGACTGACTCCTGGTGAGAAGAGTGGGGCATGTAAATATACAGCAGTACATGCAGCGAACCAATGCTGACGAAGTAAGTAACATATTCCATTAGTATCAAATGTGGCTGTAGGTACACATGCTGTGCAAAGACTGAAAAGCAGTACTACCCAAGTTGTGGCAAACCAGTGGATTGCGCAGAGGTCTGAAACAAAGTCTTGGGGACAGCTTGACCCACTTTGGCTGGCTCGCTTGATAGGATGTCCAACCAATGTTTTGTAAAAGTGTGTGGAGTAGACCAAGTGGCAGCTTTGCATATGTCTGCTGTATGTATGTATGTTCACCAGACAAGCTATAGTAGCGCCCGGTGTGTGGATGGAGTGTGATCTGGGGCAGGAAGGTAGGGTTCTTTTTAGCTTTAGAGTAGCAGGTTTGGGTACGTTTAACAATTGACCTGGCGATCCCTGCCTTTGAAATGGTACGGGAGGAAGGGGTTTGGTCTTGTCAATGTAATACATAACAGCATGTTAAACGTCAAGGGTGTGGAGTCCTGTTTCAGCTACTGAGTCAGGCTGTGGGAAGAAGACTGCGTTCAGCGAAAAAAAGAGACCATCTCCAGCAGAAATTAGTTCTAAGACACACTTTGTCCTTAAGTACTTGGAAAAAGTGTGAAGTGTGAGGGACGGCAATTCACTAATGCATGTGGTAGGTCTATGATCTTCTCAGAGTACGTCCACGCTCTCCTGACACAACCCAAGGTAGCCAAACTCTATGACTTCAGGAGCCAAATTGTTAGGTTGAGCAGCTTGGAGTCTTGGAGTCCGGGTGTCTGACTTAGCTGTGATCGTGAGTGAGAAGTTTGGTCTGTTGGGAAGCTTCTCTTGCAGGACTATGTACATCTCGAGTAGGATGAAGAACGTTGGCTATCTGGCCCATGTCAGAGCCACCGGGGTGCTTGATGTTTGCCTCTACTTCCAGAACTCATATGGAATCAGTGAGAGAGGAAGAAAAGTGTATGCAGAGATCCCTATCAAGCTGATTTGCAATCCATACCCCATGAACTGGGTGTGTAGAAATCTGGTGGCAATGTTTTGGCATTTTATGTTTTCTACTGTGGTGAAAATATTTATGTCTGGGGTTTTCCACCTGCAGAAAGAAGGGTAGTGTTCCCACTTGAGGACTTGTTGCTGAATCCTGCTGAGCAGGTCTGCGAACTCGCTGTTCACTCCTTGTAGGTACTGTCAGGAGATGAACTTGGGTGTTGGCTGGTCCAGTGCCAAATCTGTTGGGTAAGAGCAGACAGGGATGGTGAGTGAATAACCCCTGTGTAATGTGGCTAGATGGATCATCTCCTATGTTGGCTTGTAGCGGGGTTAAATATATGAGGGAAGTACAATCTCTTCTACAACAAGTGGACCCAGGAAAACACAGTGAATAGGAAGTGCACACTTGAAAACTATAGCCAAAAAAGAAATGTACAATCAAAACGAAATTGTTTATATTGTATTAATTGTACGGACTATTGATTTTACCTTGTGAACAATTGAGCACATTATTTATTAACTTTTATCGTTCACTTCAGATGTATTTTGTAATAATTTTTAATAATTTGAAACACTAAAAAGTGACTTGACTTGAAACCCCTGTGTATGCAAGTAGGTCACGGCAGTCATGTTGGTATGCACCAGGACAATTTGGTTTTGGATGGATTTGGAGGAGAAACGTCCTTAGAGCAAGTTGAGCTCTAAGTGGTTAATGTGGTGACCCATCAGATGACGTTGCCCCAGACCATGGACTGTCATGTTATTTGAATGTGTCCCCCCTCCCTCAGCCAGCTAAGAATGCGTCAATTGTGATAGCCACTTGGGGAATAGGGTTTGTAAAGGGTCCACCCTGCAACAAATTGTTGATGTTCCACCACTGCAGAGAGAGATGGGTTCTGGCCCTTACCAGCACTAGATCCTCTATGTGATCCCTCGCTTATGAATATTGGCTGGAGAGGGACTCCTGCAGCAGGCGCATATTAAGCCTGATGTAGGGCACTATAGCAATGGATGAGGCCATGATTCCTATGAGATGCATAACAGTGCAAACTGAAGTGTGACTGAGCGGCTGAAAAAGAGGCAGCAGTTGTTAGAACAACCTGCACTCTCTTAAGGCTGTGGAAGGCTTTTCCCACTACTGATTAGGGGACTCCCCCTAGGGAGGGTTGGACCTGAAGTGGCTTCAAGTAGGGCTTTGTGGCATTCACAGGGAAACTTAAGCTGTGAAGGAGGCAGACTGTGGCCTGGGTGTGAATCAGGCATTTTTGTCTGGTTGCACTGTTGATCAGCCAATCGTCGAGGTAACAGTGAAATACATAAATTCCCTTTCCTCCTTAATTGGGTGCTACCACCGGTAGACATTTGGTAAAGACCCTTAGAGCTGTGTTGACTGCAAAAAGGGCAGCGCTTTGAACTGGAACTGCTGAGCACTTACCATGAAGTGTAGGTATCGCCAATGGGCAAGGTGAATCGAGATGGGAAGGTTGGCGTCCTTCAAATTGAGGGAGGCCATGAAGTTGACTTGTTGCAGAAGGGGAATGCCATCCTGTATGGTGACCATGTGAAAGTGCTTCAACAGAATGCATCTTTTGAAAGGACTGAGGTCGAGGATTGGTCTGAGGGGAAGTATAGGGAACAGGTGCTCCTTCCCTGGTGCTGGAGTGGCACTGGCTCTATGGCTCTTATTGAGAGGAGCATGAGATGTTTGTGGCTGAGGGTGTGTGCACTGGGGGGAAGAAGTGGTGGATTGGGGTATGTCAGGTGAAGTGGCTATGAGTTCTAGGCAGTAGCAGTGCTCTACGATGGAAAGGCCTCCCTGTCCAAAGTGACCTCTTCCAAGTGGGGAAGAAAACATCCAGGTTTCCCCCTCGACAGGTGTTGTGCGATTAGGAGGGGTGCAGGGTAAGGCAGTTTTTGGGAATGGAGGTTCGTTTGCAAAGTGTGCCTCTGCATCTACCCTTAGAATTGTTACATCCTCTAATGCCCTGGTGCCGATAGCCCTGTCATCAGCTTTTGTAGGAGTGGGTGGGATCTTAGGAAGTGTATTTGAGCCTCTTTTATAATGCTGTCTGAGAAAAGAAAACCTGCCAGACTGAGTCTGCAAGGCACCCATCATCTATGCCGTATCAGTGTCCTTTTCGATTTTTTCAAGCACTAATTTAAAGTCTGACGAGGTGTTCCCCATCAAACAGTAGGTGGACAAGGTGCTGTTGCACCTCAGGCTTGAAACGGGACACTTAGTGCCAGGAATGGTGCAGCAAAATAATGAAGGTATTAACTCCTTGTGTAGCGGTATAAGCTGCATCCAAGGCACACCTGATAGTAGCATTACAGATGGGTAAGCCTTCCTCTACTAACTGTTCTCCTCTATTCTGGTACTGTTCAGGAATGTGCTGCAAGAGCCCCTCCATTTCCTCCCAACCGTGCTTAGACAGAAGACCTAATGAGTTGGCGATGCACAAATATGCAGCAGCGATGGCTACTCTTTACCCGCAGCATCTATATGCTTATTCTCCTTGTCAGGAGGTGGAGCATCCCCAGTGGAATGAGCTGCTGCCCTTTCTGTAGCAGAGGTGACTATAAGAGAGTCAGGAGGGACATGACCTCTTATGTTGAGAGGGTCTGAGGGAGCTTGTTTGTATTTCTTTTCTGCGTGTGGTGTAACCTTATGAGACTTTACAGGCATTTTAGAGTTGGCGGGGGTAACCATTCCCTTAAGAATGGGTAGATACTGCACAGAGCGCTCGTATTTTAAAGGGTTCCTAGCAAGAAGTTATCTTCCTCTGGGGTGGTGTAAAAGTCTACTTTATTGTAGGTGGTGGCACGCTTGATGACGCTATGATATGATGTTGTGTCAGCCAGGGGTCAAGCCCTGAAATGGCATGTGTTATTGGTCTGGTTCTGTAGGGGTGTCTACCTCATAACCCTCCCAGGGATCGCCTGAAGCACCTGAATATGTGGGTGCAAAGGTTTCACCAGGTGAATAGGGGCTAGGCCTGCCAGTGTCAGAGTAAGGCTCTAGGATCTATGTGGAGAAGGCATGAGGGATGTGGGTGGGGAGGTGTATGTGAAGATGGAAGCAGCGGATGAATTGAAAGTGGAGGGGGTAGTGAGTTCTTCGGCCTCTTGTGCGATAATTGCGTTAGAGGAATAGGACCGATGCCGGTCCTACTCCTCTAACGCACGTATCGCGTGCGCTCCTTTCTGATCAGGCAGCCACTTATCCCAGGACGGCATTGGCCCTGCTACCCTTGCCTGACCTGGTAACAACTCTTTGGCGTTTTTTCGCCTCATTGCACACGCGGATGGGGTCTTTTCTCCGCCGCTCCATACTTCTACGATTCCGCCAACCTTGTAGCCCTACAGCCCTGATGAGTTACACCTCCTTCACGGTGTCACGAAACACGTGTCGGCTGGCTACTTCCTTACTGTACTGTCCTCTGTATGACTTATAAAAACTTGATTTACATGAATTTTGACATTCCATGTTCTTTTTTCAAGCAATCACTCTTTATGAGTAGAAACCTTAGTCCTCATACTCGGACTATCCACCATACGTGCGTGTGCACAGGATCTGTTCTCCTTCCAGTTGGTCCAGGCCTGCCTAGACCATTTCAGGGGTGTTTTTCCCGAAGGGTTTGTGTTCCCCTGTCCTGTTTTGCACCGCATGCCTACTGCACACCGATCTCAGCTACAATATCATACTGCTCAGAGCGCCACTACTTCCTACTTCCTAACACAAACCCAGTCTCCAACCATACCTCGAAGTGGTGCTGAGAAGTCTTCATTTTCGAAGGTACCGCTGGTGTGTCAACACCAATGTGAGCTTTCAAGGATCAAGGGTTTGGCAGAGTCCATCATCAGCATTGAGGCCTTACCTCAGTGTTGGCGAGCGCTGGAGGAAATTGGTGCACCAGAGACTGGTGTCAGTTTTGGCAGTGGGCTTGAAGACCATACCCCAGAGAGGCAGTGCTTGGCTCTAATATGCCACCACTTATGCAAAGTGGTTGGGAGAGGTACATTGACTGTACTTGCATACAGCATGGTCTTGACACACAGGCTGGCGCTGAACAAGGTGAATAGAGCATCCAAAGGGGCATCATCTTCTTTCTCCTCTCAACTGGACTCTGAGGCGTCAAAATCTATGTACTCGGGGCTGGGCTGGTAGTTCAGGTGACCCACTCAGTGCCGCCCCTACTCTTCTTCGGTGCACAGGGGATTGGCTGACCAGAGGATGTTGGATGTCTTCGAAGCAGACTGGGCCATCCTGATCTGCCTGTCTATTTTGGCACTGGTGCAGTCTTTGCGATGCGGAAGGCCGAGGAGAGGTCGCAGGGGCGATCATTGTGGTCTGGCTCGAGGAACATGTGACACTGGGGGCATCTCTTGAAGGGCATCCGCTCCATCACTTTGAGAGGGACTTCATACTCTGAAGGGAGTCTGAAGCACACAGTGGTTGACCCGTAGGGCCAAGAGGGCCGTAAAGCCTGGATTCTAGTAAATGGTGCTAATGGACGGAACCCGCGCAAGTGTCACAAAATATGCGTATTGCTCTTGTAACAGAATGGAAGTTAACCAACACAAGGTCATAGCATGAACCGATGAGCTCAAGACAGGGAGCACACTGAATTATGTTCAAACCCAATGGCATAGAAAAACAATCCAACAATGGAGCTGGTGACAATGCCCATCTACATTCAGAGGTGGAGACATTGTGACACAAAATACTTCGAAGAAAAACAACTTGCAACGTCTGAGCCCAACATTAGATGGCAGGAGTATGCACAGCATGTTTATATACAGCCACATGTTATGAACACACATTTTCCTCCTGCAACTAATTTTGTGTGTTTATACCTCTCCTTCTTAAAATAGATAAAAGGGGTTTCCCATTCACATAACCCTGGCCAATTTACTTATGGTTAAGCTTCCTTTAGACTTATGAGAGAGATGTACTGCACTTTGAAAGACAAAAGGGATAGAATTAATCACTACCACGGTGATATGTGCTGTGACCACCCAGACCCACTGCATGCATACATACATTTACTTATCGACCCGCACTATATGGCAAATATGAAGATTCCACTATATATAACTAAATGTCTGTATATTTCTTTTCCAGGTTGTAGGTAGAAGGAGATCTGAGTTCTGAACAGGGAACTGCATACTACATAAAGTAATGTTATCCATTTGTTTTGGTTCTTATGGGGATGCACATTACCAAATTTGGTGCCCTACAGAGAAAATTAGGGTAACTGAAGGTCCTGAAGAATTGCCAATGACTCCTCCTGTGCATTTATAGGCAAAAAACATGCTAAGCAGACTATATAACTCTGGGATCATTAACGTCCCAGGACTGCACTTTCTTGCTTTTTAAACTTAACATGGATAACCATTAGGAATAAAATTACTTGGGACATCCATAGTTATTATTTTCCATCCTAATCTACCATCTATCATCCTGCTCAAAAAGGCAAGGGAAATTGTATGTGGTTGGACTGACAAATGACTTTGAAAAAAAGAGCCCTGGCAAAGTTAGGTACTTAATTGTCCAACCAACGAGGAGCATGACCCAGTAATGAAGCATGCCTATTTGGTGGGTGAGAATCTGTGAATCTTAAAAAGGGATCTCCCCAGTGACCTCTGGTTGGCCTACTAATAGAATCTTACTCAGTTAGGACCACCGTTTCTATGGAACTGCACACCTTTTCTTACATAATATTCAAAGTAAGGAAGGACGAGTGAAGGAAAGGAAATGTTTTATTCCCCTCTTTGTCCTTCTGGCATGCATATCTACAGTCAAACATGCTATGAACATAGTGTTTTCCACACTTCCCTCTTCGAAGTTAAGATTGTCACCAGAGGTTACAGGAAGCTTCAAAAAAGGGCCCTTCTATGGTCATAACTCAAATTGGCTCCTCTGGTCTTCAAAGGTGGCATCTTCTTTTACCATCAAAATCTATAGCTGTCACCTCCTACCATTGTTCTCCCCTCCTGAGTCCCTGATGGCATTAGCTCTTGGATTTAAAGCACAACCATAGACACAGAGCTCCATTTTTGGTTTCCAAACTCAGTGATGGAAAAGAAAATCTGAAGATGGCAACTACATTCAGGGGCATTTTGGGCTTACATTCAGCATCAAGATGGGGATCATCTTAATGCCAATGCCCAAAATGAAAAACTATGAAATAATACAAGGCAACCTCGAGACCCTTAGATGGTGGAATACAGAAAAGCAGTTTAATCCAGAATAGGCCTAAGGTGCAAATCAGAAAGTTGTCATTTTATACCTTTCCCTTGCACAACATTGTACAATCAAGGGAGGCCATGAAGGAAACAGCAGTTTCCCACACAAATTAAGGAAAGCTGACCGAAGCAACACTTAAGAGTACCTTAAAATGGAACAAGCAGAATACAGAACTCTATAGTAACCTCTTCAGTCTTCCCCCTGCAGAACATGAATGTTTACTTAGAAGTGATTTCTGTATCATTTCAAGCCACTTCAAGTGTCACAGGAAACTCTATGAACTAACTGTTGAAACATGCAGACAGCTATGTAGGAAATAGGAATTGTGTTTTAGTTGTCCCACCACTTTTTGCCCCCCTTTTGACGCTGGTTTTCAACTAGGACAGTGAACCTAGGCCTGCTAACCAGACATCAGTACCAGTGCTCTTTCCCCTAAAAGAAGTTAAAGTCTAATTATAACACAATTAGCAAGGACTGTAGCACCCCTATAAGTCCCTAGTAAATGGTACCTCTGTTACCTAGGGCATGAGTGCCTTAGAGGGTCCCTAAGGTTATGTCACTCTAAGGGACCCACACACAAATTACATGCAGACAACCATTGCAGGCTGCATGAAATGGTGTAAACCATTCTGAAAACATGACATGGCACACACAACCTGTGCCTTGCCAAACTCCAACTCAACGCTGGAAAAACGGAGGTGATGTTTTTCGGGAAGAAGCTGCCTCCGGCGCGGGATCTCTGGTGGCCGATAGAAATGGGACCACCCCTGTCCCTGCAGCTACTATAAAAAAATCTAGGCATGAAGTGGGAGGTTGATATTTCATTCTCGGCTAAAATACGGCAGGTGACAGCCACCTGTCTCAGCAAATTGAGAAAATTACAGAAATGTCTGCATCTGCTACCAGAGGATTGCCGCAAAATCATAGTCCACACCATGGTGACACCTAGGCTGCTAATGGCCTCTATTCGGCTTTCCAAAGTACCTAATTAGACTACTGCAGATGGTACAAACTGCGGCTGCAAGACTGATTAGACGTGTACCATTTCATCAGCATGTCTCTCCGCATATAAAGGAGCTCCATTGGTTACCAGTGGCAAAAAGAATAGAATTCAAGGCTCTGACATTGGCATTTCGGGCTATACATGGTAACTGCCACAGCTACCTGAAACAAAGCTTATGCTGCCATAAGCAGACTCACTCATTGAGGTCCAATTCACAAAAGCTGCTCTGTACCCCTTGTTTTAGGAAGGCTCGCATAGGCGGCAGATCCTTCACGGTCGGGGCTGCCAAATTGTGGAACTCCTTGCCAAGCAACTTTCGCCACATTGATTGAGCCTCTTTTTAGGAAAGTGGTGAAGACTTGGCTCTTTTGGTCAGGGTACTAGTTTAGGGTGTCTGCAATGAGTTTTTTACTGCCTAATGCTAGAGCGCCGGGACACCTCTGTTTAAGGTAACTGTTTGTGCTTTATAAGGAAAATGCTACTTACCAGTATGCATCTGTTCTTGGCATGTAGAGCTGCAGAGTCGTACACTTTTGCAATAGATCGCCACCTGGTGTTGGGCTCGGATGATTGCAGGTTGTTGTCTTCTTGGAAGAAGTCTTTGTAGTCACGAGATAGGGGACTCCTCCCTTGGACAATACTGCGCATTGTCATCGACTCCATGCTCAGATTGTTTTTCGCCATGATGGGAAATGATGGAGTTAGTAGAAGTACAGAGAAAGGATGTCCATGCATGTGCATCTCAAGTAAGATGAGTACTGGAACGGATACAAGTCCCGGGGAGGCGGGAGGGCATGAACGACTCTGCAGCTCTACATGCCAAGAACAGATGCATACTGGTAAGTAGAATTTATTGTCCGAGGCATATGAGCTGCAGATCGTACACTTTTGCAACGATTGTGCAGCAGTGTCTCCCCTAGCGGTGGTCGCTTGTATCCGTTGCAGTATTCTGAAACAGTGTTCTAAGGACAGCTTGGCCTACTGCAGCTTGCTGCTTGGCTTGTACATCAACACAATAGTGTTTAGTGAAGGTGTGTATTGTAGACCATGTTGCTGCCTTTCATATGTCCTCTAGTGGTATATTTCCTACGAAAGCCATAGAGGCTCCTAGTTTGCGAGTGAAGTGCGCTCTAGAAGGAACCGTTAGTGTACGTTTAGCTTTTTGATAGCATTTTTGTATACACTTTACAATCCATCAGGCAATTCCTTCCTTAGAGATGGGGTTGCCTTTGTGTGGGTGAGAGAAAGATACAAATAGTTGTTTTGTCTTTCTGAAGGATTTAGTCCTGTCTGTGTAGTATAACAGAGCTCTTCTAACATCTAAGGTGTGTAAAGCCCTTTCTGCAACAGAGTCTGGGTTTTGGAAAAACACCGGTAGCTCTACTGATTGGTTAAGGTGAAAAGGAGTAATAACTTTTGGCAGGAATTTTGGATTAGGCCCAAGAACCACTTTGTTAGGATGTATCTAAAAAAATAGTTCTTGTATTGTGAATGCTTGTATTTCACTAACTCTTCTGAGAGAGGTGATAGCAACAAGGAAAGCAGTTTTCCATGTTAGGAATTGCAATTCAAACTTGTGTAAAGGCTCGAAAGGGGGTCCCATAAGTCTTGTAAGGACCACGTTTAGGTTCCATACTGGAGCAGGTGGTAACCTAGGTGGGATTATTCGTTTTAATCCTTCCATAAATGCTTTGATTGCAGGCACTCTGAAGTGAGATATATGTTGTCTATTCTGTAAATAGGCTGCAATTGCTGCCAGATGCAGGCGTATGGAAGAATAAGCTAAATTGGACCTTTGTAGGTGTAGAAGGTAGCAAATAATATTTTGGATGGAAACATCCAGTGGATCAATGTGATTACTGTTACAATATATTGCAAATCTTTTCCACTTAGCGGCATAACATGCTCTGGTAGTGGGTCTTCTAGCTTGTTTAATTATGTTCATACAGTCTGGTAGTAGGTTTAAGTAACCAAACTCTAAGACTTCAGGAGCCAGATCGGCAAATTCAGTTGGCTTCGTTCTGGGTGTCTTATTTCTCCATGGTTCTGTGTTAACAAGGAGGGCGTGAGCCGTAATTTTTGATGTGGAACCAGTGAGAGATCTAGTAGTGGGGTGACCACGGCTGACGTGCCCATGTGGGAGCTACTAGTATTAGTTTGAGAGACTGTTGTCTGAGTTTGCGCACTACTAGTGGAATGAGTGGGAGAGGCGGAAAGCGTACACAAATCTGCCTGACCAGTTCATCCATATCGCATTCCCCTCTGACCGTGGGTGTGGAAACCTGGCGGCGAAGGTTGGGCATTTTGCATTTTTGTGGGTGGCAAACAGATCTATCTGTGGATGCCCCCACATTTGGAAGAATGGTTGAAGAACTTGTGGATGTATCTCCAATTCGTGAATCTGTTGTAACTGTCGACTCAACAGATCTGCTATCTGATTGTGAATTCCTGGAAGGTGCTCTACTGTCAGGTGTACGTTTTGAAGAATGGCCCATCTCCAAATGTTCTGTGCAAGCTGGGACAGTTGCAGAGTGTGTGTCCCCAACCCTGTTTTTGTATGTAATACATGGCTGTCATATTGTCCGTCCGGATTAAGACAGCTTTGTTTTGCACTTGTACTTAAAACGTTTTGAGTGCTAGAAAAATTGCTAGCAGCTCTAGATGGTTGATATGGAACTGTTTTTGTTGGTTGTTCCATTGACCTTGTGTGGTATAGTGTAAGAGATGGGCTTCCCATCCTGTGAGGGATGAGTCTGTCGTGGGCACTATTTGTGGAACAGGTTGTAGGAATGGCCGTCCCTTTGTCCAAGTTTTTGGTGTTCCACCATTGCAGAGAGCGATATGTATGGCTGTCTACCAACACCAGGTCTGTGAGCTGACCTTGAGCCCGATTCCACTGCTGTGCTAGACATTCTTGTAATGGGCGCATTTGCAGTCTTGCGTGTGGAACTATGAAGATGCAAGACGCCATCATGCCTATCAGTCTCATGAACACTCCTGCTTGGAAAGACTGCTGGTGTTGAAAAATGGAGACTAAGCTATGAATGCTTTGTATCCTGGCTGGAGTGGGATACGCTAGAGCTGTAGATGTGTCTATGGTAGCTCCCAGATATTGATGAACGTGTGAAAGCTCTAGGTGGGACTTGGTGTAGTTTATTGTAAACCCTAAGTCGTGCAATGTCTGAATTGTTTGCTTTGTGTGTTGGACACACTTGTTGAACGATTTTGCTTTTATGAGCCAATCGTCGAGGTAAGGGAAGACATGTATCTGTTGTCTTCTAAGATGTGCTGCTACTACTGCTAAGCACTTTGTGAACACTCGTGGTGCTGTTGTGACCCCGAATGGAAGGACTTTGAACTGATAGTGCTGTCCTTGTATGACAAACCTTAGATACTTCCGGTGAGCAGGATGTATAGGAACATGAAAGTAGGCGTCCTTTAGGTCTAGTGTTCTTTTTGGCAGGAACCACAGGTAGAAGTGGTGTCTCTGCTGGTCTCTTCTTGTAAGGAATTGCTTCCACATGTCCAGTTTTTGGATTGATATGGACTTTTCTTTGTTTAGGATCTGGTCTAAACAGTTCTTCCTCCACTACAAACTTCTTCGGCGTCGATTTTTTCGGTGCCGATAGAGGTTGTTTTGTGTTTTTTGCTGTAGGAGGCGTTATCGAGTCCTGTGGAAAAAATTTTGGTGCCGAAGGTGGTTTCGGCTTGGTAGGCTTGTTAGAGGGTTTAGGTGTCTCATTATCAGGCCTTGGAGTCTTGCATACCGAGGTTGGAGATTTTGGAGTGGAGACAGGTCTCGTTGGCCCTGCGGCGCCGGACTCTGGCTTTCCATCTTTATTTTTGGAACCGGAAGGTTTCTGAGTCGAAGCTTTCGGATCCGGTACGGTCTTCAGCACTGATGCATCTTTTGGTTTGGGTGCCGAAGGATCTTTGTCTTTGGGCACCGAAGGGCGTTTTGGCTTCAGTGCCGAAGAGTCCTTCGGTGTCGAAGGATGTATGTGCTTCGGTGCCAATGGAGGAGGTGGAATTGGCACATGTGGTTTCGTCGGTGCCGAGGCACCAGAAGGCGTAGTCTTTTTCCTCTGAGCCAAGCCCGAAGGCGCCCCGGGGGGTCTGCACGGATATTTCGGTCTCGACTGGGCCCTACGGGCGGAGTGCTGACCGTTGCCTTTGGCTTGGGTAGTGTATGTTGTGCAGGGGCAAGAGTACTCAGGGGTAGCCGAGATGGAATCGAGTCATCTGAGTCCTCTGCCCCCGATATGATCTGGAGATCAGGCGAGTCTTCCTCGGCGACAAGCGGAGCCTCGTCCTCGGAGACGTCCTCTTCAACGATCTCCTCGAAAATGGCCTCCGGTGCTGGCGCTGATCTCCTCATCTCGTGTCGATGTGCCCTCCGATCCCGAATGGTCTTCTTTGATCGGAAGGATGCACAAGCTGTACAGGTCGACTTGTCATGTTCCGGCGATAGACAGAGGTTGCAGACCTCGTGATGGTCGCTATGAGGGAATTTTGCTCGACATACCGGGCATCTCTTGAATGGAGTTCTGTCCATGAGGTGTAGGCCGTACGGCAACGATAGGCCCAACGGCACGCGTCGACGCACCGGAATGTAGCTGGTGATGTCGAAAAGTGTATTCGATGTCGAAAATGTTTGTATAAAGTTTCACGCTTCGAAGTTGCTGAAAAAGTCTTTTCTAGCCGGAGCGGAAAACTTTCATCCGAACCCAGTGGCGGAAAAAAACAATCTGAGGATGGAGTCGATGACCATGCGCAGTATTGTCCAAGGGAGGAGTCACCTATCTCGTGACTACAAAGACTTCTTCCAAGAAGACAACAACCTGCAATCATCCGAGCTCAACACCACGTGGCGATCTATTGCAAAAGTGTACGATCTGCAGCTCATATGCCTCGAACATGTCATCATTATTATTATTAAATGTCGGTATTAAAGTGCACTGTATGCCCCATCTGTAAGTCACCACCACAGCAGACTTTAAAGCCCTAAGGCAGGGTGCATTATAGTATATGTAAGGACATATCTCCATGAGCAGATATGCCCCTGTGATGTCTAGTTCTATTGCTAGATATTGCAAGTGCTCAGGTAAGCCATCTTAAGGCATGCATGGACACTGGCCATCATGAGTTACCAAGCTACATGATGGCTTCACTGAAAATAATGGTGTTTGTTATCAATCACCTTGCCCTAATAAATCTTTACTGTTCAAGTACTAGATTTATTATGCCATGCACCCAGAGGGCACCTTAGCGGTGCCCCCTGAAAAACCTACCACTTTCTAGTATGACGGCTGACTGGTATCGACCAGCCTGCCACCACAGATAAGTTTCTGACACCCTGCAGGTGACAGCCCACACTCTGGGGTCAGAAACAATGCCTGCTCCGGAGGAAGGTGTTCGCAGAGTCCTCCAGCAGGATGGCTAGTGATTTAGCACATCAGTGCCAGGGGGATCTTAGCCCCTGCCGCCTTTGATAAGAGACCCGAGCTTCCCCTGAACCTCGGAGATGCCACCAACTGCCCTTAGGCCCATTTGGCAACAAGACAGGAGGAAAGTTAGCTATGCAAGTAAACATGTTGCACCCCCAAACTAGTCACACTCCTAAGGTGGGCAACCTGATGTCTTAATGAAAAAAGGATTCCACCAAGACAACCCAAAGAACCAACAACATTTGAGAGTCTGAAAGAGCATTCTCACAAGATATCTTGCGTGGTTGTCCCATTGGCAATGGGCAAACTCTCAGCATGCTTTGATGGATAACTGCCTTTCGATGGCTGCACTACGACAATGATCAGGAGAGCAGAATTTTCTATATGCTGACCCTAAGTTTAAGGATTTATCGGTATACTGTTTCATTGAAAAGGTTTTGGATTAAAGAAAGAAAGCAATGCCAGGACAGTGAAGAAATGGTAAATTGTACAGCTTTTTAAGGATGTGTGATTCTATGTAGCAGATGTGTACTTACTGCACCGATTCATTGTTTTGCCTTACATGTTTTATCCGCTCTATGCTTCTGCTAGTACTATTATCCATTTCGCCTCACCCAGACTAATTTAATTACACTTTTACACCAAGCCATAATGTTTTGATTTCATTTTTATTAAACGCTCTTTATTTGGTCTTACAGCCATTCCTTGCACACCTTTGTGGTATTCATGTATTACCCTTCACATTTCTTGGTATGTACCTTAACTTATCATTTTTGCGATGGATACTTTCAACCGATTACTAATTTGAGGAACCTGTAAATGTGTCAGGCTGGGCCTCTAATATTAGAGCTGCGTCTCTCACCAGCAAGAGGCATTGTTGAATGGCTCCAGCTGTTCAATCAGCAACGATATTACAGGAACCAAAACTGCACTACCATAAAGGCACCATCCAAGCTTGTGACTTCAATACTGAGCACACACACTACTTCCCTGTGGAGTCCGGAACCAAACAGATTAAGATAGCCAGCATGATAGAAGATAATAGACAAACTTTTTAAAAGAGAAGAGGGAAATAGTTAGTAATCTATCGCAAAATGATGTATCCACTATGACAAAACTTTCGGATTGTAAGGAACTTCAACCTTACACATGAAAGAGGAGCATCTGATGAGAATTGCAGATTTCAGCTCAAAACTCTTTGGAGAATTGCCCTACCAAATGGCATGGATGACTTACACCTACATTAAGACAGTGAAACTAGTCACAATTGTGCATGGATGCCCATTATGGCAGCTTCCAAGACATTCAAGAACTTTCTGAAGCACTTCATTCTCGCTCACACACGAGACACCCACCAAAAATCAGTTTTTATGTTCTATACTATTTTTATTTCAATAAGTAGTAGCTGAGTGCAGGATCTTGGGTCTAATCTGTGCAACTTCTGATCCACCTTAGAAGGATAAGGTAGATGAATAAAAGCCAGCAATGACATCTGTATAAATGAGTGAAATTCGGAAAGAGAATTACGTAAAAATGTAGGTTAGATGCATCATCCGGTCAGTAAAATAAAAAAAATAACAGACAAAGGTGCTCTGTCAAAAGCTTCTATAATGCACTTCTCTCAGCACACATAATAGCCATAAGAAAAACAGCAATCACCATACAGGTCTTTAAGGAACTCAAATTAATCTACTCAAATGAAATGGAGGAGCTTGCCTTGTACCCAAGCAAGAAACACAAACGCCTTGCTGGGGTCAAATACAACTCTACCCAAACTGCAGCAATGGCCAAAAAGCCAGTTATGGAAGGTATGTATGTTTAAAGGCTCAGAGGCAGTAATAGCTACATCTAGCGGTATTTTCCCCAACTTGAGATTCAAGTTAAATTGCTTCAAGTCTGTTGTAGAATGACTAAAATGGTTGTCAACTTGGCTATTGTGTCCACAAGTCAAAGATAGCCCGTGTTGAAAATTGTGTAATGGCACAAGTGGTAGGACCCCTAGTGCGGTCTTCAACATGGCTCTTATAGTGAGGTGGACTGCTGCACTCTCTAAAGTCTGTCATTCAAATTACAGTACAACTACAGTATGCTTGTGTCGTTGTGTAAATAGAACTGCATAGAAACTAAACAGCTTTTGAAGAGCAGGCTAATTTGTAATGCAGTGTAAAACGCAAGTGGTCTGAAGTTCAGCTTGCTATGTTTCAATGAGTGAAGCTGTAGTCCAAACATTGTTTTTCAACTTTGCAAAGTCCAAGGGACAACCGGGGTGTCTCCAACAAGATCAAGCTTGGATTTCTCTGCCTCCCTCTCTTAGAAATAGAGCTGGCACCTAAAGCATGATGAACCTACTCAGATTGAGCTGTTTGACGAACCAGATATTACCTCTATAGCTAAGGGTGGCTTCCTAGACTTTCAAGGGGTAGTACTATCCCTCACCTCCATCATCTCACACCTGGAAAGCCTACCAGATACAATACGTGGCGCTATCAACAAGACCCATTACAGATATGAAGGGCTGACGAGTGAATATCACTTAGTAAACAATAATTTCTTAGACACCATCAGGCCTTGTTTACCTCACTCCCATCCTAGGTCATTGTGGAAAATTACTCAACCATTTCTGCAAGTTATGCTGAAGAACCAAGCTTTCTTTTATATATTTTATCCCTTGGCTACAAACCACCATTCTCACCTTTCAGCTGCTAGTTGGCTTACATTTTCTCCCCTGCACTGTAAGCCACCTGACTAAAATGGACCACGATTTATATACCCTGGTTAACTTGGTCAAAGGGCTGTCAGTTTATTGGTGCTTATTAGCACCCATTCCTCCTTAGATCTGTATTCATCTGAGTCCCTTCCACACCAAGCTTTACACTGTGTAGTTACTCTAACTCATTGGCAGATTAAGTTCAATGTCTGCAAGCACACACATTGGGCACAGAGAGCACTGTCCTACCCTGCTAATTTCACTATAGCTGCCCGGCCTATGCACCAAACAACCCGACCTATTAAATAGCGTACAAGTGCCACAGAATGGTCCCCATTACACCACAAGGTTTGTCTTTTTTAGCCACATCATTTAGTAAACTCTACTGCATAATTTGATTGTGATTTGACATATGGAATGCAATATATATATATATATATATATATATATATATATATATATATATATATATATATACATACATACATACATACATACATATATATACATACATACATATCCACAACAACTCTCCACTCAACCATGTTAGTCCAGCTGCACTTTCCCTCGTATCAGAAAAAACAACAGCGTAGCACCAGGTTCAAGTGCTTGGTGAATTTTATTGTTGCATATTACAATGTCTAAGCAACACCCCCACAAGAAATATCTATCTATCTATCTATCTATCTATCTATCTATCTATCTATCTATCTATCTATCTATCTATCTATCTATCTATCTATACTGTGATTCACCAGTGATGTCATTTGAGATATCAGTGATGTCACTGAGCATGAGTGATGTAATATGTGACGTCATAAGCAGTGCATTGCGGGGGGCGCGAGTTATAGTTAGGTCTTCTAACTATAACTGCCATATTTCTATGGTTTTATACAAGTTAAATCTCCAACTAGAACGTCTCTGAAACCTATGGTTTTTTAAGTGAATTTCTAAGGTTTTTTTAAATGGTAATTTCTACCTATGCCTACAAAGGTAGGACATGTGAAGAAAGAGGAAGAAAAGTGGAGAAAGAAGCAAGACAAACGCAGAAAGAGACGAAGAAAAGTACAGGAAGAAGAAGAGATGTGCAGAAAGAACCAACAGAGGAGCAGAAAGAGGCCTTGTCGCAAAATCATTGTGTGCCCACAACTTTTTCAGACGGGTACTGGTGGTAACTGACTGACTAACCTGGCCTAGAGCCAGTGCTGTGCTAAAAGACACTTAGAATACAATGAAAACACCTACATACACTAAGGAACACTATGCGTTGGGGTACCCCTGTGATTAGCATGACCTCCTCTGTAAGGCCCTAGTACATAGTAGGCAGGGGGGATTAGAACTACCTCTAAGTCAGAGGTGCAGAAATATGCTACTTTAACTAGTGGTCACATTTGCAGAGTGGTGGAGAAAGGGTGCTGGGCGTTCAACCAACGCTCAGGAATTCCGCTGCGTCGGACTTACAGGAGGTACCAGCAGGGATTCTTGTCCCCCAAACTCCCTCAGGACTAAATTGAACTTCATCCCCCATCCCGTAGTCTACCACGAGGGACGTTTGCAGAGTGGTAGAGAAAGGGGGCCATGGCCTTCGAAGACGTCTTAGCAATCCCACTGAGTGGGACTTACTGGAGGTAACAAGAGGGGTAGTTGGCCCCCAAGGACATCCGTGGGGGCCAACTTCCCAAACTATCACTTTCAGTCAGTCCCACACAGCAGCACTGGTAAGTATTAGTACCAGGCCACATCCACGTTGCCCACCACTCGACACACGCGCTCCCTGGCACTCTCTTGGATGGGGAATGAAGCCCCCTTCACTGCTGGGGGTCCTTTAGGAGGCAACTAGCCAACCTATTACCTCCAGTAAGCCCCATGCAGTGGGATTGGTGAGAGGTAGACAAAGGCCATGCTACCTTTCTCCACCACTCTGCAAACACGCCCCCTGGCGCGTTGTAAGTTGGGGGATTAAGTCCCCTTGAATCTTGAGGGTCCCTGGGGTCCAACTAGCCCACTAGGTACTCCAGTAAGCGACACAGAGATGCATTGCAGAGAGGTGTAAAAAGGGGCGTGGCCTGGACCACCTCTGCAACGCAAGGCCTGTGGCGCTAACTGGAGGCACCTGGTGGGCTAATTGGCCCCCAGGATTTAAGGGGAATTAATTCCCTAACTTAAAACATGCCACAGGCCGTGTTTACACATATGTCACCTCAGGCCCTGCCCCCTCCCTTCACCACCGTGCAAACGTACCCTGTTGTGCATTTAAAGTTGGGGGATTCAGTCCCCTTGAATCCTGAGGGACCCTGGGGTCCAACTAGCCCACCAGGTACCTCCAGTAAGCGCCACAGTGCTTAGTTGCAGAGAGTTTTTAATTTTGGGGAGGGGGGGCCGCATGGCCCCCCCCCCTCCGGGGCCACTTCTAGCCCCGGAGACCCAATCCCCTGGGGATGGTCCTATCCGTTGGGGACCGTGGTGGGAGTCCCAATGCCCCCAGGGTCCGGTTGGCTCCCTGCGTCCTGCAGGAGCCAGCATTGCTTTTCCACATGGAGAGCTGCTGACATGCAGCTCCCCGTGTGGGAAAGCAATCTGCTTTGCTTCATTTAAGCGAGAGCAGGATTCCCAGCTCTCGCTTCAATGAAGCAAAGCAGTTTGCAATGACAGTGTGGGAGCTGCACTGCTCCCACACAGTCATTGCAAACAGCAGTGTCCCAGGGGTGGGCACCCTGGGACACTGCAGGAGCCGGCCCTGGGGGGTTGTAGTCCCGAGTGCCATCAAGGGCTCCTGGATGGGGGCCGCGCAGCCCCACTCCCAACATTGGCAAAGCCAGGGAGAGGTGGTGGTCCACCGAATTTACAAAGTTAGTGCCCGGGGAGGTGGAGGTCCCCGGGGTGTGTGGGGGGCTCGAGCCCCCCACACAGGTTCTGGGGAAAAAATAGCCCCGGGGTGGGGGTCCCCGGGGCAGCGGGGGGGGGGGCCATGTGCCCCTGCAAATATTTAAGAAAAGCCCAGGGGGTGGCGGTCCCCCGGGGTTTTGGGGGGCCTTGGAGGCCCCCCACCCATTTTAAAAACTGGCCCCGGGGGTGGCGGTACCCGGGGCTGCGGTGGGGGGCCATGTGCCCCCGCAAATATTTAAGGAAAGCCCTGGGGGTGGCGGTCCCCGAGGCTGCGGGGGCCCCCCTGTGCCCCCGCAATCCCAATATAGCATGCCCCCGGGATTTGACCCACCTGGGGGCTAAATAATAACGGATCGCGGGAGCCCACGCTTTTGCTTTTTTTTTTTTGCCGCAGAATCCGCAGACCCTCTGCGACATTTGCCGATTTCAAATTGGTCCTTGGGGGTCAGGGTGTTTCTACCCTTCCCCCTTTTCTTGTTTTACGTTGGGGACCGTGAGGGGAGCCCCAATGCCCCCACAGTCCCGCCAGCTCCCCACGTCCTGCAGGAGCCGGCATTGCTTTTCCACATGGGGAGCTGCTGACATGCAACTCCCTGTGTGGGAAAGCAATCTGCTTTGCTTCACTGAAGTGAGAGCAGGTTTCCCTGCTCTCGCTTCAATGAAGCAAAGCAGTTTGCAATGACAGGGTGGGAGCCGCACGGCTCCCGTCCTGTCATTGCAAACAGCAGTGTCCCGGGGGTGGGCACCCCGGGACACTGCAGGAGCCGGCCCTGGGGGATGGTGGTCCCCAGGGCCATCTAGAGCTCCTGGATAGGGGCCGCGCGGCCCCACTCCCAACATTGCCAAAGCCCCGGGAAGGTAGAGGTCCCAGAGGGTCCGTAACGGACCCCCAAATTTACATAGATAGTGGCCCGGGGAGGTGGTGGTCCCTGGAGCGTGTGTGGGGACTCGAGCCCCCCACACAGGTTCTTAACCCGCTCCATGCTCATGACGAGCTCAGCTCGTCATGAGGCACGGTTGAGCTGTGCTGATGACGAGCTGAGCTTGTCATGTAAAATGATAATAAAAAAAAAGTCAGCACAGGAGGGGAAAACACCTAGCACACAAGGGGTTAAAAAAAAAGCCCCTGGGGGTGGCAGTTCCCAGTGCTGTGGGGGGCCATGTTCCCCCCGCAAATATTTAAGGAAAGCCCCGGGGGTGGTGGTCCCCAGGACTGCGGGGGCCACCCTGCCCCCCCCGCAATCCCAATATAGTATGCTCCTGGGACTTGGCCCACCCGGGGGGCAAATAATAACAAATTGCGGGAGGCCGAGCTTCTTTTTTTTTGATTTACGCAGCAGGATCGGCAGATCCTCTGCGACTTTTGCAGAATTAAAAAATTGTTTTTTTTGTCCTACGGGGTCAGGATGTTTCTACTCTTCCCCCTTTTCTTGTTTTACCTGTTTGTTTTTCTGTTTTCTAGTGACTCGGTTCTACTGAGTCATAAAATGGCTGCCAACACTTCCTGGTTTGGAGAGTTGACCGCCAATTAGAATAAAACTGGTGGTCGGGTGGGTCCGTGGATCCACTGTGCCAATAGATATCGAAACTTTTGTTTTTTTGATTTTCTCAGCAACTACTGAACGGATTTACACCATTTAAAAAAAAAGTCTCTTACTGAACCAAGAGCTACCTTTTTGCCAAATTTGGTGTAATTCTGTTCAGCAGTTCGAGCTGTATCCGTGTCTTAAGTTTCCTATGGGAAATTGATTTTCTAACCTTTTTTTTTTTTACATTTCTCAGGAACTACTGAACGGATTTACACCATTTAACAAAAAGGCATCTTTCTGAACCAAGGGCTACCTTTTTCCGGTGTAATTTCGTTCAGCAGTTCGAGCTGTAGCCGAGTCTAAAGTTTCCTACAGAAAATAACATGGAGAAAACACATTTTGGGACCTCCCTTTTTTCTTGGCCCCTGCTTGCCGAATCACCCAGAAACTTTCAAGATAGGAGCTGACAGGAGCTCCCTACGAGTTTTGAAAATGTTGCAAAGATTCGCCATCCCGCGCCAAAGTTATTGGGAAAACAAAAAACGCTTTTCCTATGCAAACGAGGTCCTAACTATAACTATCTACTGGCGACCGCCAGTAGATAATATATTAGCGTTTGTGAGAGAGTGTGTGTTTGTGCATTTGTGTGGTCACTGAAAAATCAAAGATTAGCTTAATGTTTTAGCTATGTGACTATGTCAGTGAAAACATTAACTTTTTGAAAAAAACACAGATATTCGCCATTTATAGTTAGCAGAGCCAACTAGAACTTGCTCCCCACCATTCACTGCTTATAACCTCTCATATTATGATACTCATAACATGTTCTATGAACTACTTTATGACATCAGTGATGACCTCTCAAATGACATCATTGATGACATCACCGATTAAATCATTTAATGAGTGTGCTAGTTTGTTTTATAGTGTACCTAGAGGAGGCTAACTATCATGTTTCTTTTCTATCTAATTTTGTACTGCCTGTGTCCAGCTAATCAGTCTACGCGTTTACAAAATGAAAGCGATCCTAATGCACCATAGGTGTGTGGAAGTATTGAACATGTTATAAATATTTGTTTTGAACATAACGTGCATTTGTAAAGAGCACATTCACCCAGGGCTATCTTGGCGCTAAATAACGAACAAGTTACTTACTTTCAGTAACGATGTATCTGGTAGAGACATAGTCTAGCCGCAGATTCATTAACTTAGAATATATCCAGGCGTCAGACTGGTCCTGAAAATTTTGCGCAGCAGCACCTTTGCACGTCCGGATGTCGTCCATGGACTCTACTTCAGCTGAGCCATATATGCCCTGCCCCGCCATCAGTTTTCGCCATTCAACTTTTTCGCGTCAGAATGCGAAGCCACCGCCAAAAACTGTGAAAATATGGAAACAGTGTGCAGAAAAAGAAAAAACAAGGTATGGTGAAAAAACATCACCATAGCAATACAGTGCCAGGCACCGGATTTTGTAAACCGAGAGGGGGGGTTTGGGAGGGGGACAGAGCACTACTCTGGGAAGGACCCCCACAATTGTCAAGACCAAAACCTCCCCTGGAGGCAGATGAAAATGCAGAGCATAGGCAGGATTTGAACCCTTGGCCTGTGTGAGCTTGTGCCACCAGAGGCACATGATTTACCCATAACTCCTTGGTGAGCCATCACAGCAGCCGGCATAAAGGTTGTGACCACAATATAAGACAGTGAAGGACAACCAGTCCAGAACCCAGGAGTAAGGACAAACTGCAAAAGTCGCCACCCAAAAGGAGACGTCAGATCCGAATAAAGGACCTACAGAATGTAGCATTGCCAGAGACTGTATCCACTAGAGTGCAGGGGATGCAAGAAATTTCAAGCGGTAGATGAAAGGATTAAGACTCAAAACGGCAACCCAGGGTAAGGGTTGTAAAGGACACAAGACATATGGGCCTACGGTCCAATACAAGGATGGGTAGAGCAGAGCCATGAAACAGAATGTAGCATTGTGAGTTGGAGAGAAAAGACAACATCAGCCCGCAGAGAAATGAAGCCACCCAAAAGGAGGCGAAGGCAAGAAGCCTAACCTGAAAATATTGTCGCAGGACGGGGAGGATGGGCGGGCGTTAAGGAATCTGCGGCTAGACTATGTCTCTACCGGATACATTGTTACCGAAGATAATTAACTTGTTCATCTGATAGATACGTCTAGCCACAGATTCCTTAACTTAGAATAGATACCAAAGCCATACCCAAATCAAATCAAAACAAGCTTATTCGGTATATAAATATATAACCATGAAAGCATACTACATATATAAAATAAAAGCAACCATCATAAACATTTCGGGAGGATACAAGCATGTGGCAGATTTAAGCAAGGGCATATTTCATCATAAATATACGAGGCAGTATCCTTAAAATGATTCCAAATAAAATACAAGATGAATTACTCATAGCTTCATTAAACGCAATAAAGTACATACAGATCTAAAATCAAGAAATCGCTTGACATTATATATAAAAACATTGAGTCAAAAATATGTAACAAACAAAATTATGTGGAAAATTCCCCACTAGTCGTGTTCATAATTTAGCAGTTCAAGATGAATAAGATCCTTTCTCTGTTTAATTGCCATCAGGGTAAAAAGGATCACTGCATTGCATATCGATGAATTTCCCAAGTTACAAACAAGCTGAAAAGCAGGCTTATAAAAATACAATTCATTTGATATAAAAAGGGGTCTTACAATCGATCTTCTGATGTCCCTGTAAAAGTGACAGAAAAGTATAAAGTGCAAAGTGCTCTGATGCCAAAGCCATACCCATAGAGGAGGCGGGACTGCGACTAAACCCCCCTAAGGTTCAGAGAGAACCTAGCCGTCAGTAACATGACCAAAAGAGTGTTGTCAACCAAAGGACGAAACGCAGTGGGGACAGAAATGACAGCGCAGCCAACCACTAGACCCTTACGCCCTGAAGCGAATAGCACAAACCCCCCCGCCCCCCGCCCCAATGTAGAGGGGATGAGAGAATGAAAACAAAAAGCCAGACCGCTTGTGCCTGATTGAAAAATGCCGACTTGAAAGAAGACAAGCAAAAGGCATGAAGGTTCCCCAGGATCCAAGGTGTCGACAAGAAGCCAGAGCTAGTCCCAGCTAAACAACCCGAACAGCATAAAACACTGTTGAACCTGCTCCTGGAATGATACGAAGGCAGCAGGATACCGACCCCTGCCCAGTACGGGCCGATATAGAGCAAAAACACACCTAGTAAAGAAACTGGCTTGAAAAAGGCAGTTTTGTATCTCGCAGGAAGTAGAACTGAACCTATGGCGAGGAAGAACTGCAAAATGCAGCAGTCAACAAGCCAACCCAAAAGACTGGTATGGTGGAGAGAACGCAGACCGCTCCCACATGTACCACACAGGAAGAGTACTGCGAAAACCCTCGCAAACCAGACATGTGTGAGAGCATTGAAAGGATGCCCATACACAGTCAGAAGGACGCACATACGCGGCCAGAAGGAACACCAGAAAGCAAGACAGCAGGAACAACTGAGATGCGCACAATAGCAAGGAGGCAACGGCCACCAACACCAGAGGAGATCTGGTGATGTAAGAGGACAGGGCCAATACCTAGGCAGGAAAGCCAGCACAAGCCATTAGAAAGAGCATGGCGCAGAAACAACTTAAGGAGGATGCCGAATCCTGGCCAAAACCAGGGACTAGGGTATGCTCAAATGTACCCGGATTATGCAGAAGGTGGGACTAGTCCATGCTATAAGCAGCGTTTGCCTCCAGTCCGGAAGGGATAGAGCAGCATCCTTTCAGGACACTTCAGAAGAAAAGACAAGCCTAACAAGGGAGTACTCAGAACCAATTCATGGGTCATAGACGCCAAGCGGGCGGAGTTCAGGGAGAACCGGCTCCAGGAATCCGCCACATTAAGAATGCCAGCAGGTGGCAGAAATCCCTGTGTGGAAGCAGCTGGGATGTGGCTAAAACTGCTCGGGAATAAGCCAAAGGGTCATAACAATTGTAAAACAGAGGACCATAGCAAATCCATATCGGAAAGAACAACCTAGAAGGGGCTGGCGTTAAAGAACAGACCATGTGACAAAAAGCATGAAGGCTGGGCATATGAGGTAGATATTACACAGCAGAGACACAGACCAGGAGTGGAAGCACCACAGACAACAGAGCAATACGACCCTACGGGACGCAGTAAGGGGGTATATGAATCCCAGAGGGACACCCACAATGAAAACTCCACAGGAGCGAACAAAGGCGAATGCAGAAATCTGCCACCAGCCAATACCCCACATAGGGCAAGGGTTAACCCCTGGCAAGAAGGGGGGGCGTCCTCTTGGCAAAACAGACAGTCAGAGGACTGAAAACAAAACCAACCAGCTATACAGCTGTACAGGAAACACAGAGACACCAACCAGTCTCTGATAAAAACCGGGCCGTAAGGAAAAACCCGCAACCAAGAAGAAGTCAGCTAGTGACACAGCAGAATCACGGCAGGCCTGACAGAAGCCTGGAAATCGCAGTCGGCATGGGACCCAAAAAGATCTATACCGTTAAACGGCATGTCTTGAAGGCTATCCAGAATATTATCAGGGAACCGACTGTCACGCATCCAGGCATGGCGGCGCGAAGTCACCGACCGAGCAAGAGCACATCCCACATAGTCTGTGGTATCCAAGGAGGAGCGGATTGAAAAAAATGTGCCATCTCCTTGCCGTGGAGAACAAGACGGAGAAGCTCTGAGTGCAATTCCTCCGGAAAGGAAGGAATAAGGTTAGGCACGGAGTCCCAGAGTGTGGAGGACGAACGTGCAAACATGCATGTGGTGTTTAAAGCGCAGATGCTGCGCTAGAAGAAGCAAAAAGCTGTCTTCCACATGCATCCAGCCTCCTGAATGTCAGCAGCCCAACATGCCAAGAACAGATGGATACTGGTAAGTAGCATATTCCGTTCGAGGCATGTGGGCTGCTGAATTCATATCTGTGCATAGTATGTATAGCAGTCTCTCCCTTAGCGGTTGCTACCTGTGCCAGCTGCAGCAGTTTGAAAAATAGTTTTTAGAACAGCCTGTCCTACGGCAGCTTGCTGTTTGGAATGTACATCTACACAGTAGTGTTTTGTGAAGGTATGTATGGTAGACCATGTGGCTGCTCTACATATTTCCTCTAGAGGAATGTTTCCCAGGAAAGCCATAGATGCCCCTAGTTTGCGTGTAGAATACGCTCTTGGGGGAACTGTTAAGGTGCGTTTTGCTTTTTGATAACATATTTGAATGCACTTAACGATCCATCTGGCTAACCCGGATTTTGAAATTAGGTTGCCTTTATGTTGTGGTGAAAATGCAACAAACAATTGTTTAGTTTTCCTAAAATCCTTAGTTCTGTCAATGTAGTAAAGAAGAGCTCTTTTGACATCTAGTGTATGTAGTGCTCTTTCAGGTACTGACTGTGGATTTGGAAAGAATACTGGCAGTTCTATTGTTTGATTGATATGAAAGTGGGATACCACCTTTGGCATGAATTTAGGGTTTGTTCTAAGCACCACCCTATTTGCATGTATTTGGATAAATGGCTCTTGAATAGTTAGGGCTTGCAGCTCGATAACTCTTCTAAGCGAAGTAATCGCTACTAGAAAAGCCACCTTCCATGTTAGAAATTGTAATTCACATGAGTGTAATGGCTCAAATGGTGGTCCCATCAGTCTGATTAAAACAATGTTTAGGTTCCAGACTGGTGAAGGTGGGTGTTTTGGAGGAATGATTCGTTTGAGTCCTTCCATGAATGCTTTAATTGCTGGCACTCGAAACAGCGAAAGATGCTGTCTGTTTTGAAGATAAGCTGCTATGGCAGCTAAGTGTATTCGTATAGATGAATAAGCTAAATTGCAACGATGTAAGTGCAAAGGATAGCAAATGATGTTTTCTGTTGAAGCATCTAATGGGTTTATGTCATTATTATTACAATAAATGACAAAACACTTCCACTTTGAAGCGTAACATGCTCTGGTAGCGGGTTTTCTTGCCTCTTTGATAATATTCATGCAGTCTGGAGGTAAGTTTAGGTACCCAAACTCTAGGACTTCAGGAGCCAGATTGCAAGGTTCAGCTGTTGCGGATCTGGGTGCTGTATGTCTCCATGGCTCTGCGTTAGAAGAGCGGGTGTTAGATGCAGTCTTTGATGAGGTACCACGGAGAGTTCCAGAAATGTTGTGTACCACGGTTGCCTCGCCCATGTTGGAGCAACTAGGATTAGTGTCATTGAATGCTGGCGTAGTTTGCGTGCCACCAGCAGTATTAGTGGTGCTGGGGGAAAAGCGTAAGCAAATTTGCCTGCCCAGTTCATCCATATCGCATTCCCCTGCGGATGTGGGAACCTGGCGGAAAAGTACTGGCATTTTGCGTTTTCTTTTGTGGCGAACAGGTCTATGTCTGGTTGTCCCCACTGTTGGAAGTATGGTTGTAGCACTTTGGGATGAATCTCCCACTCGTGCATTTGTTGGCTGTGTTTGCTGAGCAGATCCGTTATATGATTGTCCTTGCCTGGGAGGTGTTCCGCCATGAGAAAAATGTTTCTTTGAATGGCCCACTTCCACATGCTTTGAGCTAGGTGTGATAGTTGTGGAGAGTGTGTTCCTCCCTGCTTTTGTATGTAATACATTGTTGTCAGGTTGTCTGTCCGGTTCAACACAGTCTTGTTGCACAAATGTATTTTGAATGCTTTCAGTGCCAGAAAAACGGCCATCAGTTCTAGTAAGTTGTTGTGCATTTTCTTTTGTTGTGTTGTTCATAGGCCTTGCACTGTGTATTGAAGGACATGGGCTCCCCATCCTAACAGGGATCCGTCCGCTGTCATGACTATCTGTGGTACAGGCTCTTGGAACAGTCTACCTTTGCAAAGGTTTTGTGGATTCCGCCAATGCAGAGAGTTGTATGCACGACTGGTTACCAACACTAGGTCTTTCAATTGTCCTTGAGCCTGGCTCCATTGTTGTGCTAGGCACTGTTGTAGCGGACGCATTTGTAGTCGTGCGTGAAGGACTATGAATATGCATGAAGCCATCATGCCTATGAGTTGCATATACAGTTGTGCAGAGAGCGAGTGTTGTGGCTTGAACTTCTGGATGAGCAGTTGCATACTGTTGATCCTTGCTGTGCTTGGGTATGCTTTTGCTGCTAGAGTATCTATTGTCGCTCCCAGGTACTGTTGTACATGGGACGGCTGTAGGTGAGATTTTGGGTAGTTCAGCGAGAAGCCTAGACTGTGTAGGAGATGAATGGTGCGAGACACGTGGCTGGCACATTGCTTGTATTAGCCAGTCATCCAGGTACGGGTAGACATGAATATGCGGTCTTCTTAGATGTGCAGCTACTGTCGCTAGGCATTTTGAGAACACCCTTGGGGCTGTTGTCACACCAAAAGGAAGGACCTTGAATTGGTAGTGTTGACCTTGTATTGTGAATTTGAGATACTTCCTGTGAGCCGGGTGTATAGGTATATGGAAGTATGCATCTTTGAGGTCTAAAGTAGCGAGGAAGTCTCCTTGCTGTAGCAGTGGTAAGGCCTGTTGTAGAGTGAGCATATGGAAATGCTCTGATAGAATGTATTGATTTAAGGGCCCGAGGTCCAATATTGGTCTGAGAGACCCGTCTTTTTTGGGGATTAGGAAGTATAGAGAGTATACCCCTGTACCCTGATGTTGTATTGGTACTGGTTCTATGGCTCCTTTTTGCAGCATACTGATAGCCTCTTGCTGCAATAGGTTGAGATGTTCTGTGGACATAGAACGGTGTACGGTTGTTATGTTGGGCGGTGTGGAGATGAGCTCTAGGCAATAGCCATTTTGGATAATTTGTATTACCCACCTGTCCGTGGTGATGTTTTGCCAGGCAGGTAAGAACTGCTGTAGTCGTCCCCGACCGGTGTTGTATGGTCTGGGGGTAGCGACAAGAAGTCACTGCTTGGTGTTGGTAGAGGATCTGGTGGTATTACCTCCTCTCCCTCTGCCCTTGTTGCTATTGCCTCGGTAACCACCTCTATTATTGTTTTTGTTGTAGGTGGTTTGCGTGTTCCCCTTGTAGTTGGAGCTGTGCTGTGACAAGGTACCTCTTGCAGCTCCTCAGTAATTGGAGCGACGAAAGGAGCCCCTATGTTGTTGGGATTGCAAGGCTCCCATCGACTTAGCAGTCTCAGTGTCCTTCATTTTGTCCAGAATGTTGTCTACAGCTGGACCAAACAAGAAATCTGGATTCACTGGCTGATTTAATATAGTGGACTGAACTTAATTTTTGAAACCTGAGATGCGAAGCCATGCATGTCTTCTGAGCAGGACACTGGTGTTAATTGACCTGGCAGCTGTGTCTGCAAAGTCTAAGGCACATTTAATGGAGGCATTAGTTATTAACTTTCCCTCCTGTACTAGTTCCTCAGCCTGACCTTTGTACGGTTCAAGTAAATGCTGGAGGAGTGTCTCTAAGGTGTCATAGTGTGCCCTGTCGTACCTAGCTAGCAGGGCTTGCATATTTGCAATACACCATGTGTTTGCTGCTTGGGCAGCTACCCTTTTGCCTGAAGCCTCAAGAATTTTTGACTCTTTGTCTGGAGGAGGAGCTTCTCCTGTTTGAGAGTTTGCACGTTTACGTGCATTGGATACAACCAATGAATCTAGAGGCAGTTGCCCCTTAATATATGTGGGGTCTAATGGAGCTGGCCTGTATTTTTTCTCTATTCTAGGCTTAATTACCCTTGCCCTAGTTGTTTCCTTAAATAGGTATCCTGTTTGTTTAAGTACCCCTTTTAGCATAGGTAATGTTTTTACAGACCTTTCGGATGTAGCAAAAGTGTCAAAAAGGAAATCCTCAATGGGGTCTGCATGCATTTCTACATTGTGATGGAGGGCTGCTCTGTCTATTAGTGCATTAAATGCAGCCGTATCCTCTGTAGGGGAAGGCTTAGTAGGGTATGCAGGTGTATCTGGAATGGGTGTAGAGCTATAAGGGTCCACTGAGTCCGCCTATGGTTGTGTCTGGGTCAGGGTCTACAGGGTAAATGTAATCCTCATTATCTTCATCAATCACCTCTTCCTCTGAGTGTGTGGGTGAATCTGTGTATGGGTTAGGCATAGCTGGATGGATAGGCTCAAATAGAATAGGGGAAGTAGCACAGTCCCTTTTTCTTCTTTAGTGGGATAGTATAGGAGTCTTTACTGGATACTGGTCTGACTTTCCTTTTGTAGAGGGTAACTTTGCCAGTATTAGGGTCAATATAGAGTTTTGACTGTTCTTCAGCTGAGGGGTCTGGGTATAAGATCTCCTCTTCAGCAGTTTTTGTCTTTAATTGCTTCGGTCTGACACTGCTCTTCAGGTCGACCAGTTTTGACGTTACAAGAGTTTTTTTCGTTTTGTTAAGGGGAGTTGGAAGTCCAAATTTAATTGGTCCCAAAGTCTTCGGCAGTCCAACCGTGTTTTTTGGCTGTGCTGGTTTCTTTGGAGCTGATGTTTCGATCTGTTCGACGCTTCTAGTCGGCTCGATCGCCCCCTTTTGAACTTGAGGCGTCTTCGAAAGCTGTTGTTTCGGAACGATGCCTTTAGTTTTCGGCTCGATGCCCCTCTTTGGATTGATTGGCTTCGGCTCGATAGTTTTTGATGGAACTACTTTTGGCTTGTCGACTTTGTTTCGGTTAGACAACCCTTTTGGGATCGAAGCTTTCTTGGAGAACCCCTTTTGTTTTATTTGCAGTCGGAGCAGATTTTTTCGGTTCGACGGCCTTCGGAGTTTGTATAGGCACATTGGCCTTCGGCTCGGCGACCTTTTTGTTGGACTCCGATGGGTCTACGTAATTCGGTCCGAAGACTGTATTGTCTATCAGTTTCGGTTCCACTGTTTTAAGTTTTGATACCAATTTTTGCTGATGTTTATGAGATGGCTCTTTTTGAATATTCTTAGCCGAACTGGAGTGCGGGCTATAGAATCGGTATCGAGATCTTGGCTAACGCCTTCCGGCGATGCCGCGACCTGAGCCTTTGGAACCGATGTAATGTTTTTGTGGGGCTTCGTCACTGGAGTCGTCCTCGACAGCTCCAATCCCTTGATCATCGTCTCCTACCTCGACGATGTCTTCTTCGTCGTCGACGTATTCATAGGATTCATGCTCGGAGTCTTGATCGGACTGTTCCTCCGATTCTTCGGCTTCGACAAGTTCTTCCTCGTCGTCGAAGATATTTTCTGGCTCCGGCGCTGATTGCTGTATTATTAACCTAGCGGCCCTTCGAATCCGGAGCGTCTTTTTGGATCGAAACTGGGCACAGGCTAGGCAGTCGTCTTCGTTATGATCTGGGGATAGACATTCCTCTATCCTTCACATTAAAGAGAAATGCAAGCTACAACAAAATAAGAGAATACAACAGACATCTATTACATACAGGGTGTTTGTCTGTATGTGGGAATTTAGCGTTACATTGAGGGCATTTTTTAAAGGGAGTCTGTTCCATCGACGACCGGTCCACGTGGCGTCGAAAGGCCCTGTGGCCCGATTCGACGTCCGGAGCTGGATAACTCTAAACAAAGTTTCTCTAGACCGATCGAAACAATACCGACGAACTCTAAGGCCTTTTGGCCTGTTAGAATAACTTTTTTCGATTCCGAACTTGGAGTAAAGGAAAGTACATCCGAACCCAATGGCGGAAAAAAATAATCTGAGGATGGAGAGGATGCCCATGCGCACTGTAGTCCGAGGAGGAGCCACCTATCTTGTGATACTTCGAAGACTCTTCCAGGAACACAATATGCAATCATCCGGACCCAACACTAGGCGGCGATCTATGCACAGATATGAATTCAGCAGCCCACATGCCTCGAACCGGTTGTCGCTGGGGCAGGGCATATATGGCTCGCGGACTTCAGGGCAGAGCAACGCAGCACCGCCCCTCCAGCGCGCAGAGGTGCTGCTGCGCAGAATTTTTCAGACAAGTCTGACGCCTGGTGATATTCTAAGTTAAGGAATCTGTGGCTAGACGTCTCTATCAGAGAGATGTTTATTATTACCCAAACTTAATGGTACTCATTTGATTGACCTCAGAAGACTGAAAGGCTGAGTGGACCCACCGGGATTTGAACCTGTGACCATGAGGTCGAACATAAGCCCCTACCCTACAGTGGGTGCTTTAGTCCACTAAGCCACCAGACCCAGCATTGTATTTAAGAGTAACTGTGTGCAGGTGACAGTTGGCAACGTCTGTTCATTATGATCTACACAAGTTTTCTGGTACTGCACAAAAAGTTTCCAGCTGGGAAAAGATTCCATGTACTACATACAAGGTATTGTAAGCAGCCTTGAGTTATTAGACAGAATAACCTCAGCACAACAATCTCTACTTAACATAGAGGACTGTGTGCACCAGGTATTAACCTATGTACATGTGCTTGTTTTGCTTTAGAAGATGGATTATATGTAAAGTTTTCACCACAGTATGAAGGCTGCAGGTAGTATTATCTTTAGCACCTTCAGACCTTGTTTTTTTTAAGTCAACGGTCTCTCGTTGGACAAGTTTTGCATACAGTGTACACTGTTCTTCGTAGATGAAATACTCTGGGGTGTATTTTTCATGAGAGTTTCACTGTCCGCAAACAGTGTGGTACAGAGTTAACTTTTTCCATACAGCCTTCAGTGTTAACAGTACCCACTTTTCTACTTGTATCCAACTTCAGTTCTCAGTGTAGGTTCAGTGACTGTCAAGGGTTTGATACAGGAAAAGACTGTTCGTAGTTGGGAATTAGTCAGGTAACAGGGGTTCAGTATCTGGAGGAACTTCGTTTTTCCTGAACAGTTGTATACAGACTGAACAACGTGTGCAGGATAGGTTACCCTTTCATCTGTGGTTCATAGACAACATGAACTCTGCTACCCATGAACTGCATGGTATAGGGGCATTGCTGCACATAACAAGCTTACTTTACCTATGGGGGTTGTATGCATGATATCAGTAATGATGCTACATATTATTCTGAACTATTTTGCACTTATTGTCATAGCCTAATGCTATACTCATTTATAGAGAAATGTGTACAAAAGTAGGTTGGATGATGTAATCAGTGATATGAATGAGCTCATTTGAGATGTCATAAATGATGTCCTAGAACATGTCATGAGTGATATGTGAGGTAACAAGCAGTGCACGGCAGGGACAAAAGTTGTAACTGGTAAATTTGTGGGGGTGGGGAGGTTTGTACGAAACATGCAAATATGCAAAGACAAGGTTAAGATCCCACTGTGGCATAACAAAGGGTGAAAAAGAAAACAAAGGTTGGAGTCCTTATTTAAATTCTTTTTTTAAAAGCATCACAAGAGGTGATTTAAAAAGAGAAGGGCTGCTCAGGCAACAGCTAAAAAAATCTTTTACATGTTCCAGCAGTAAAAACACTAAATTGTTGTTTTTACTGTAGAAAGGCTAATAGCCCCACTGGCAAGTACGGAGTTACAGGATGGCACCCCAGGCCTGCTAACTTATGAATTGGACTCCCAAAGTTGGTACTGTTTAGTATCAAAAGAATCAGTGCATTAAATCTGATTTAATGGTTAAATTAAATTTAACATCACTGGTGGGCAAAGTGTAATGTTAGAAGTTGGCCCTTTAGTATTCCAAAGTTTCTATTGCCTGTTTACTGATGTACACCAAACTTGTCCAACAGACAGAGATCTGCCTTGCTGGGGAGACGTGGCAATAACTTCCAAGAAAGGACACACTGGTGTTAGTCCAAAGGGCACTCAAAGAAGCCGCCTTTAAAGTGCAAATGGTGAGCACTTGGGAGAGGGGCTGCTCTATTGTTTAGGCAGACAGACTGGCACTGGGTACAGGAAAGGAGAAGCCAGGTGTCAAACCGTGTTTTCCAGAGGCGTGTAGCTTCATGGTAGCCACACCTTTGGGATGGGCTAAGGAGCACCAAGTGTCGAGAGAGGGGTCTTGTCAGGCTGGGAGTGGGCAAAACAGTGCATCCTGAGATAGCCAGATAAGACACTTCCCAGGAAGTGGTCATCAGGAGGGAGGGAGGAAACCTGGTAGCCCATTGGCTTCCAAACACATCCTACCCAAAGGGCATGTTCTGAAGGAAAACAGGACACCTCTGGCCCCCAGAACTCTGATATTGACTGACTTAAAAGACCGACCTAAGAATGACTACCCTCCTGCACCGAGGGACCAGAAAAGGGAAGCTGCACCGATGAAGGCTGAACCTGCTGGCTAGCACAGAGTTACCTGCTGTGTCCTGCTCAAGCAGAAGTTGTCTCCAGAGGCAACCCAAGACAACTCCAAGGGACAGCTGACTGGCGTCCTGATCGCAGCACAGGGACACAACAGCTGAAAAAGCCTGCTTGGGCAAGGGGGTAGCCCAAAGTCTTCAAGCCACTACCACTACCACTACCACTACCACTGCCACCAACAAGCACAGAGGACCAGGACCTGATGCACAGAGTTGCATCAGAATTCTCTGAGCCCCAAAGTGCAGTAAAAGAGTTGCTGGGAGCCTCAGAAGGTGAGTTATCGACCCAAGGATTGGCCTGTGACAGCAACAACTGGTAGTCCAGTGATGTTTGTATTTTGAGCGGACCTGAGTGGACCTCGCTGGACCTTGACTCTGCAACCAGGATCCCCCTCACAATCTCCGTGGACCAAGGAATCCCCACAGGAAGGCCCCAATCGACCAGGTCACATTTATGTAAATGTAAATGTAAATGTGGCGTATTTGTATAGCGCGAACAGTGACCCGGAGGCATCCCGGCGCTTGTACTCCTACCACAAGGGAACCCCTCCTGGCTTTTCCTTGTGGGGTGTCCACTCCTGGGCATCCCATGGTGAAACCAGGCATCCCTTGTGTATCAGGGGGCCTTTGTGGAGACTAAGCAAGCTATTGCCCAGAGTTGCAGCGTGGGACCCATGCTTAGAATCGGCACTGAGGCGAGAATACCAGGTCAGAGGAATTTAAGCCCGAAACCCGCCGAGGCAGGAATCGAACCCTGGTCCCTGGCCAGCGTTCTGCATCAAGGTCTGCCGCTCTAAGCATTGAGCCACACTTCTCCACAAGACCCTTAGAGCATATTCACCATTCTTCATCCCTTGCATCAGCACCACTCCACAGGAATCCACTGCAACACGGAGAAGGTGTCTGGAACTGCTGGAGGATTACTTCTTCTGTGATGGTAACTGTTGAACAAGCTACTTACCTTCGGTAACAATATATCTGTAAGAGACATATATTAGTTATGGATTCCTTACTTTATAATTACCCCCCAGGCGTCAGACTGGATCCGGAGAATTTTTCTTCAGCAGTACCCTTGCGCGTCGGTTGACTGCGCGTTCGACCTCGGCGTCGCCGGAATATTGACGCGGTATCTACGTATACGCCACCCCTGCGCACTGTCGGTTTTTTACACGACATTCCATGCCAGAAGCAAAGAGCCATGCAAGACACTGACCACTAGTTCACAAAACTAGGGCCCTGAAAGGAAGTCCCTTACCCTAGATGTCAGTTTGCAGAACGGGGAGGATGGATGGAGTGGTAAGGAATCCTTCCCTAATATATGTCTCTTACAGATAAATTGTTACCAAAGGTAAGTAACTTGTTAATATGGAAAAGACCATTAGTTATGGATTCCTTCCCTTAGAATAGATACCCCAGCAACACCAACCCCGGAGGTGGGTCTGCAAACTAAATTCACACCAGAAAGTCGTGGAGAACTGAACGACCAAAGAAGCCATCACTCCGAACTTGGCTGTCCAGACAGTAGTATTTGATGAACGTGTGCAATGAAACCCACGTGGCTGCCTTGCAGATGTCATGAAGGGGGACTCCACGTCTCAAAGCAGTAGTGGCTGCCGTCGCCCTGGTGGAATGGGCACGCAGCCCTACTGGAGGTTCCTTAGTCGCTAAGGAATAACACATTTTGATGCAAAGAACGACCCATCGAGAGATGGTCTGCTTTTGCACAGCCCAACCTTTCTTGGCACCCACCTAGCCAACAAAGAGCTGATCATCCACCCAGAATTGTTTTGTGCAATCCGAATAGAATTAAAGAGCATATTTTGGATCCAGCTTGGGGTGCCGCTCCTCCTCTTTGGAAGGATGCTGGGGCGGGAAGAAGGTGGGCAAAGTGATGGTCTCTCCTGTATCGAAAGAGTTAACCACTTTGGTAAGTAAGGAAGGCCTAGGGCGAAGGACAACCTCGTCCGGAAAAACAGCCAGGAAAGGAGGTTTAGAAGAAAGAGTCTGAAGCTCACTCAACCAGCGAGCAAAGGTGACTGCAACCAAAAAAGGCAGTTTTGAGGTCCAAAAGTCTGAGAGGACAATTATGTAGCGGCTCAAAAGGAGAGCACATGGGGTAGGTCAGAACAAGATTCAAGCCACACTGGGGCATTACGAAAAGAATAGGAGCAAAAATTTGAGTAATGCCCTTAAGGAAAAAATTTACAACAGGGGACTTGAAAAGAGAAGGTTGATCTAGAAGGCGAAGAAAGGCAGAAATGGCCGAAAGATAGCCCTTGAGAGTGCCCAGAGCTCAGCCCTGCTAGGCCAAGGGAAGAATGAAAAGGAGAACCTCTGAAAAGGGAGCAGAAAGGGGATCCACAGTTACTTACCTTCGGTAACAAAATATCTGGTAGAGACACAGTCTAGGCGCAGATTCCTTAACTTGGAATATCCTCCTAGTCGTCAGACTGGATCCAGAAAATCTTTTTTCCCCAGCATTACCTCTGCACGCCGGGAGGTGGCGTCGCCCGGCTCCGTCCTGACGTCATCCACGGAAGTGACTTCAATGGAGCCATATAAGCCCCTCCCAGCGTGCTGATGTCAGTTTTCTACAGGAACCTTTTCCGCGCCACAACACGGAGCCGTGCAAAAAACTGCGATAACACAGGAACAGTATGTGTTAAAAAAGTATAAAATCATTGAAAAAGCACCCAGTACCCAACCCAACTGACTGCCAATGAAAGGAGGAGGCCTAGGTGTGGGCGGTGGGAGGGAATTAAAACAGAATAACTCCACGCATGAGTAGCACAGGAGGAAAACATGAGAAGGTAGTAAAATGTATATACCTAAACCACCATAAAACGTGGACGGAGTGGAGAGCCAAAGGTCTGGAAAGCTGCCGAAGGAAGGTGTGAGCGCACGCCACCAACCAAACATTAAGAGGTCGAACGGCACCCACATAGAACAACACACCCTACCCCAGATAGAGAGGTGCGAAAGCACATCTCCGGAAGACCAAAGCCACCAGAAAGAGAGGGGCTAGGTGGAAAGACACCATATAAAAAGGTCTTCGCAGAGTGGTGAGGATGGGTGGGCATTAAGGAATCTGCGGCTAGACTGTGTCTCTACCAGATATATAGTTACCGAAGGTAAGTAACTCTTCCATCTGATAGAGACATCTAGCAGTAGATTCCTTAACTTAGATTCGATACCAAAGCCATACCCCATAGGAAGAGGGTCTGCGAAACAACCACCAAGTTCCAGGAGAACATATTCATCAAGAGGCTGACGAAAAAACGGTGGACACCGCAATGCCAGGACAACCGGCATCAGACCCATGACCCACCTTAAGGAGCATGAACAAGGGATGGTAAAGACACCAAACCAGACAAGGGACAGTGGAAGACCTCTCTCGCCCAAACACAGATGAAAGGAAAACAGAACTAGAAAGTTCTGAGCCAGCGTAAGAAACAATGCAGCGAGACCTTCAAAGAAGGATCCAGGCATCACCCTCTATAACCCAAGAAGAATGAAGTACCAGGGGTCAAAACAACATGACGACAGTAGTGCATACAGCCTGAACACACACACCACAGTGGAAGCCACAAGAAGCAGGGGACAGTCGGAAGACTTTCCCCCTCAAGAACCGGAGCCGCAGCATGAGGCCCGTGGGTGGAAGGAAAAACACTTTAATGTGTACTGCATAGGACTTGTGACAACAGTGGCAGGGCTCAGCCCAGAGCCCAGTGCCAACAGAGACAAAGGAGCCACCATTTGAGCAAAGCACAAGGAAGGCATGCAGACAAACAAATTAAAAGGCACCACTGTGAGTGGATAACCTGCAAGGCTATAAACACACAGAGGACACTATCCCGAAGGAAAGAGTAAGCAAGAATGTCTGACACTAAGGAAAAAATACTTTGTATGCGAGCACCCCAGTGGTGTGTAGAAGTCACGACATACGCATGAGACAGGAATGTGGACACGCGTACGTGGAGTGACTAAATCCTAAATAGGGGAGTAATGTAAGCATCACCGCGGCACTGGTGTACTGCATAACAGTTAAGCATGCAGAAAACATTAACAGGTCCTGAGGGGGAAGAATCCTGGTCTCCCGTGAGACAGCAGAAACAGACCCCAAGACTGACCATAAAAGATTGAAATAAGGCACAGACAGAAGCCTGGAGCCAAAGCCTACACCGCCAAAGACCGACAGAGTCTACGAAAACAGAGAACTTCGAGAAGAATACACACATAGTAATGCCACCTAAAGGAGCACCTGTGCCATAATGGAAGTAAGAACTCACACCCAGAAAAACATCAGGGGTGGAGCACAGAGACAGAAAGGCATAGACCAGAGCCACTCTTCGAAAACTAGGAATATGCACAAGACAGGAAGTGACAAACCAGACCCCGTGTCCTGCAAGAAGCAAGGAACCGGAGACTGTTCCAGGGAAGACCTGCCGGTCAAACAGGCGAGGTCAGTGGGAGCTGGCCGATGTGCAACAGCACGATCCAGGTGGTCCCCCGAGGAGTGCAGTGCCCACGTTCCGAGAAGGATATCAAACAATGACTCCGCAAAAAGGCAACAAAGTTTCCATGTTCCCCGTGCCGTGGTGGAGAATATCCAGCAAAGGCTCCGAAGGACTAGAGACTGAGAGCGGCTCCATCTTTAAAATGTCTGCAGCCCTGCGAAGAGTCCTGACGAACATCCACTAGCCACTGTGGCCTCGCGAGGCGGTGAAAGCAAGTCATCAGTAGGTGATGGACGCAACCTAAGCCGTCCACTTAACAGAGGCTCAACAGCAGGATGAGTGGGCCAATGTTCCATTGGCACCTGCTCTGGAGGGCAGTGAAATTACTCTGGGGGTGATGAACCCACCGGAACCACATCCTCAACCACTAAATCTGGAGACGGTACTGGCGTTGATTGGCTTCGAGGCAACGTTGAGCCGGCGTCGGAGACCTTTCAAAAGACCCCGACTGGCGGAGTGGAGCAAGCGTCAGCTACCTCCGAAAAGGCCTCGACTGTCCGATTCGAGCCGGCGACCTCCGAAAAGTTCTCGACCCCTCAAGTGGAGCCGGCGAGGGTGACCTCCAAAGAGGCCTCGACTCCTCGAGTTGAGCCGTCAACCTCCAAAAAGGCGTCGAGCCAGCATTGTGACCTCCAAAAAGGCCTGGACTCCTCAAGTAGAACTGGCGACTTCCGAAGATGCCTCGATTCTTCGAGCGGAGCCAGCGTGGGCGCCGAAGGCCTCAACTCCTCGAGTCGAGCCGGCGTCTGTCACCTCAGAAAAGTTCCCGACCGTCTGAGTTGAGCCAGCGTCTGCGACCTCCGAAAAGGCCTCGACCGCTCTGAGTCAGACCGGCGTAGACCCACCATTCCCCGAGGGGGGGGGGGGGGGGGGGGGGGGGAAGAGTACGCCGAAGCAGTGTCGTGCACCGCGCCGCAGCTCCCTCCAGCGATGCCGCAGGGAGCCTCGGAAGACTGTGTGACAGCGCAATGGAAGGGCTAAACGTCGTGGGATGCCCCTCCGGGCCGTGTCCCAACATTGTGGCAACACCGGTGTCAGAGTCAGGGCACTCGGTTGGAGCCGAGGATAAACCCGCCGGCTGTGTCCCAACCTGAGTCCCTACACCCCCTATGGGGCCTGGATGCGCGCCAGGGAGGTGGGCAATGCTTACTTGAGGCAGGCGAATGAGGGCAATGGTACCGGGACCGGCCCTGCCGCGTGGAATACTATGCTGGAGAAGGAGAGCTGTGTCGCGAGGGGTCCGTTTTCGGGACATCCGGGCAGACAGTATATCTATTCGGCAAACGTCGCACTCCACGGAGTTATGGTACTCCCCTAAGCACTGTATACAGAGTATGTGAGGGTCCGTCACTGGCATTTTTCACAAGCAGGACTAGCACGGTTTGAAGCCCACAAAGGACAGCAAACACACTGCTCCTGGAAGCGAAAGGGCATCGAAAAGGCCTGTAAGAAACAAAAATAGGCCTGCGGTATTAATTTCCCGGATCCGCGTTAGGATGCAGAAAAGAAGAAATCTGACGTCAGCACGCCGGGAGGGGCCTATTTGGCTCCATTGATGTCACTTCCGTGGACGACGTCAGGATAGAGCTGGGCGACTTCACCTCCCAGCGTGCAGAGGTATTGCTGGGGAAAAAAGATTTTCCGGATCCAGTCTGACACCTGGGAGGATATTCTAAGTTAAGGAATCTGCAGCTAGATGTATCTATCAGATGTAGGGTCCACGAACCCACCCGCCCTGTATGTTGCAGTACCACATGGCAGTGGTGTTGTGCGTTAACTGACTACTCTTCCCCGGATAGAGGGAAGGAATGCCTTCCGTGCAAGACGAATCACCTGGAGCTCCAGAAGATTGATGTGGAGCCCGGACTCCGACGGAGACCAGAGGCCACTGATCTCCACCTCTCCCATATGGCCGCCTCACCCCAGAAGGGATGCATCCTTCACCACTGTGAACTCTGGTTGGGGAAGGGAGAGGGATTTGCCGTTGACCCAATCCTGGTTCATTGGCCACCACTGTAATTGGTGTGCCATGCCCTCCAAGATCTGGACGCAATCAGAAAGATTCCCCTGATGCTGTGCACTGGTTCTTCAAATCCCACTGCAGAGCCTGCATATGCCACCTGCATAGTCCACCAACAGGATGCAGGAGGCCATGATGCCCAGTAGCCTCAGGGTCCTTCTGACCGAAACCCGGGATAGAGGATGAGGATGAAAATTGGAATCATAGCAAGAATATCCTGGTCTGCCTGCTCGGGAGGATAAGCCCGAAACTGCACCATGTCCTGAGCTGCTCCGATGAAGAGGAGATTCTGAGATGGAATCAGGTGTGACTTCAGCAAGTTGATGGTGAACCTCAGCGAATGCAGGAGGTCGGCCATAGTCTGGAGGTGGGAGATGACAGTCTGGGGCGAGCCCACCTTCAACAGGCAGTCATCAAGATAGGGAAAAACTGGAACCCCTGATCTGCGCAGATGAGCTGCAACCACCGCCATCACTTTTGTGAACACCAGACGGGCGCTGTTAAGGCCAAAGGGGAGCACAGTGAACTGAAAGTGCTTGTGGCCAACCGTGAACCGTAGGTAATGCCGGTAGGCAGGCAGGACGGGGATGTGAAAATAGGTGTCCTGCAAGTCCAACACTACCACCCAGTTTCCAGAGTCCAGGGCAGACAAGACCCGAGCCAGCGTCAACATTTTTAACTTCTTCTGGAGGAAGCGGTTGACAATCCGGAGATCCAAGATAGGACGCAGTCCTTTGTCCTTCTTGGACACCAGAAAGTAGTGGGAATTACAACTACAACCTACTTCTGGGGCAGGAACTCGCTCGAGTGCTCCCTTGGCCGAGAGAGACTTAACTTCCTGGTGGAGAAGGGCGAAGTGATCCTCCGACATACGATGGAGTTGCGGTGGCATGGATGGAGGGGTAGTCTCAAAGGGGAGGGAGTAGCCCCTTCGGACTATCTGCCAAACCCACCTGTCCGACGTGATCTTAAGCCAGTGGGGAAAGAGGATGGCAAATCCTGCAGCCCACTGGCAATTGGTGGCCCTGAAAGGTCGGACTAGGAGGGCTTGAAGACTGGCAGTCAGGTGGTTAGTCTTGACCGCCATCGTAGGAAGCTCGAGGTTGAAGGCCTCAGCCGCCCTATGCAAAACCACAGCGGCATAAGAGGCACCCTCCTCTGTAGCCACGGTAGAGGGAGAAAGCATGCCAAGGTCTGTAGAAGTGTCCAGACTACTGGCCTTACCCAATTCCTCTCTCCAGTCCGATTCTTCGAACTTGTCTGCTAGAGAGTCCACAGACCCTCCCAGTCCTCCTCACGTAGCCACTCAAGGGGATAGGGAACACCAGGGGAGAACAGGGGTACAAAAGTACCGGTTGGCACCGGTACTGACGTCTGTTGACGCCAGTTAGGCTCTATGTCCACGTCGAGGGGGAAGCTGTGGTTGACATTGGTTGGGGACACAACCAACGTTAAGAGGTGGCGCCAATGGATGCGGCGCCGGAGGTGTCGCAAGGTCCCTAGGCCCTGTGGCGCCAAGACAGAAGCTGCTGGCATCGAACGCCTAGAGCCCCCAGCCAAGTCTGCGGGGACCGAAGGCACGCCAGTGGAGTAGGGCTGCTCAAATATGTAGTGGAGGTCTTCGTAAAAAGTACAATGTTGGGCAGGGGTTGCTCTGGCTCCCGTGAAAGGGGGGAAGCTCTGAATCGACCCAACAGGCTCCGTGGGCATCCCGCATCGGCCGCCCGACAGGGAGAACGCGAAGAGGGATAGTGCTTCTTCGCCTTCTTATTGTGCTTCGACTTACCCAAAGATGAAGACTTCGATGAGGAGTGGTGGTTATGGCTCCGCAACCGGTCACGCAAACTCCCTCTAGACCAGGACCTCAAGGGACACTGAGCCGACTGCCCGGCCTCCAAAAGTTTTCGGGACCGCTCTCGCAAAGACTTTGGGGTCAAGACCCGGCAGTCTGGGCACAACTTCGGGCCGTGGTCGCGCTCCAGACACCAGAGGCACAGAGCCACAAGGCTTGAAGCCGGTCCGCCGATGTGACATCCCTGTGCACCAGGAGTCAGACGACTCAAAAAGAGGTCTACAAAAAGTCAGAAAAATATAGTCAAAAAGTGACTCGAGGTACCGCTCTCTCCAGATCTGTGCTGGCTGCCGTGAAAAAGAAAGAATTGACGTCAGGGAGCAGAGGCAGCGTCTAAGTAGATACCGCAATGTCATTCTGGCAACCACAATGCCAACGACGAACATGGGGTCAACCGACACCACCTACTGACGTGCAGGGGTACTGCTGAAGAAAATATCTCCGGATCCAGTCGGACGCCTGGGGGTAAATCCATTACTAATAGTCTCTTTCAGATATTGAGGACATCGCTGGTCCCCTTGACTAGCTCTCTGTTGGAGTTGGCTGCCCCAAGTACTTCTAACCAACCGCACTGACACTTATCTAAGTTTTCTTTGAAAAAGTTTAGAAGTGTCCAATTTGTTTACTTTGCCAAGGCTTGCTAGTGGTTGAGTGTCATTGCTAGTAAAATCTATATCTGGAGAACCCCCCCAGTGGAATTTTTTCTTTCTAGTGTCTAAATTCTTATAGAAATTCAATATATATTTTTTTTATAAATTGTTGTCGAATTTCTTGAGTGTTGTGTCAATTTCTTCTGCAATTCTTTTGGTGGTGTTTAAATGCTTTACACTAGTTCATCTGTGTAAGCCTCGCTGCTCAGTGCCACAGCTAACCAGGGTTGAGCTGAGGGTTTTACAGACAAAAGCTACTGGACCTAAAGACTTGGTAAGTGTATTACACGGTGAAGTTGCACAAACCACACTATATAATACTTCCCTATTCCCTCACACCAACCATATGGGTGACATATTAAAAAGGGAGAACTAGGCTTTGCCATTACCTAAAACGGCAAAGTCAAGTTAACAGTTCAATACTGCTCTACCAGTATGCAGTGGCAGACTGGAAACCATGTTATACATTATCCCACTCAAGGGACTATGCCAAGTAGGTATAAGCCAATCAAATGTACACCATTTCAAGGGCCATAGTCCATGCACTGAGTCACGATTAGCAGGGCTCAGGGCATTTCAGAGTCATCACATCAGTACCACAGCAGTCAAAATGAGTGCAAAATTGTGGGTAACCCTACAAAAAGCTGGCTTCCTTACACCACATATGCCACCTGGCGGGATTAAAGGCTGGGCACCCTGCTAAGACTAAAGTGGTTATCTGTTGTGATGCCATGCCAGAGCCACGTAAGTGTTGGAAACGTTGGTGACATTGGCGGGGCAAGGCAGACAGCACAGGGAACGTGCTTTGGACCGAACTTCTTTGAAACGCTCAGAGTCTGATTTGTTCTCAAAAAGGTGAGTCCTGTCTAAGTGCATGTCAATAACGGATTCTATATGGCCTGAGAAACCTGCAGATCTCAACCAACTAGTTGACGGATAGGGATGAAAGTGACAACTGCTCGACCAATGGAAAAGGTGCTATTCAGGCCACAACAGACAGTAAACTTTGCATGAAATACACTGCCACAAGTGGTGCTGGAGGATCATAGAGGTGTTTTACCCTCTGGTAGGTTTATCAGCTGAATCCAGCATGGGTAAAAGGCTTTCCCCTCCTTAACAGTTTCTTCTTGCCTCTTGAGAGACTGGGCCGGAAGATGTTGGACCAAGGTTTAAAGTTTTTTCCACTGCTTCCTGCGTTACGAGATAACCAGTCCATGAAATTGCTGATATGCCAGTGTGTGGCAGCACCAACTGCACCATTTTGTCAGCTTGCACTTCATATTCAAGAGTGGGAGTGTCACCCGTGGCTTTGCAGCTGCTGCTCTCGATTGGATGGTGGAAACCAGAGAATCTTGTGGAACATGGCCTATGATACAGAGAGGATCAGATGATGCAATTATGATTTTTTTCTCAATCCTGGGTATTACCACTTGGGATTTAACAGATTGCCTGAAACTTGCTGGGGCAAACTTCAACATACTCAGAAGCAAAGGAACTAGAGAGAAGGTTCTGTTCTAGATAAAGTATCTACCAGGAAGCATCCGTGGTGACGTACACATCAACTTTGTGTTAAGCAGCTGAAGGATGAAGTGGTATTTTCTGATGGGGGAACCGTAACAGGGATGTGCTCTAGGTCATGGTCTCCTGGGGGCACTGGAGTAACAAAACTTATGGGAGCCTGCCTGCAAAGTACAAGGAGGGGGCCCTTCCACGCTCAGGACTCAGTCAGGAGTTCTAAGTCCAGAGGCCTGATGCCCATGCACAGTGCCGGAGGGGATCCCCTGGTGCTAGGGCCCTCAACACACAGCAAGGGCTGCGCGGGCTATTGCTACACTCCTGCAGGGGGTTCCACACCATAATCTCAACAAGGATGGTCTGTGGGGTGTGAGTAGACTGGTGTCCCAAAGTCCTCTGATGGAGAGTAGGGACTAGGACTACCTGAATCAGAATAAGACTTCGGTGACCTCTGAGACGTCGCAGGAGGTGAGGGAGGTGGCAGAGTATGGCATGAAGGAGGAGGACTAGCAGCCCTGTTCTTCATCCACATGTCAGGTATTGGTTGTAGGGGATTGTCAGGTAGTGGAGCATCCTCAAAAGCAAGTCTCCACTTTTGAGGCACAGTCTTTCTAGTGGAAGATGTCTTGCCTGTGTGGGGATGAATGATGTGTTGATGCCTGTCATTGAGCTCCAGTTGGAGCTTCTAAAGGATGGGCCCTTCTTTCAAGTCAGCCGTGGATGTCTCAGAGCTGACACAGATTTCAGTGCCATCTATAGAGTTGTCTACTTCAATGTTTCAGCACAGATGTGTGCTCTCGAACTCAGAAGCTGATGGAGGTCAAGGCTTTAGGCTGGCTGGATACAGTGTTGGCTCAGACATCTTACCTAAATGCGGACTGTAGTATGAGGGCATTGGCATACTCAAGAGGCAGCGGTGGTCTGCGCACGAGGCTCAACAGCCGACATGCAGCTGCTTGTGAGTTTCGAAAGTCTGGGTATCGACTGTACTCAATCGTCTTGGTGTGCACTTGGTGTGAAGTCTGGTGTCAACTGAGGTGGATGGTGTGTCTCTGAGCATCCCTTCCTTCTCATGGACCTACTCCTCTACCGGCTCCAAGGAATGAGAGGACTAGGTTGATGGACGATATGTTGCATGGATCATCGATTCGTCCTCTTTGGCGCAGAGCGGGACTGCTTCGCCGTAGATGTCCGACATCTTTTTGGGGCTCAACAATGACCTCTCCACTAGCTACATGTCTTCTTTCTCCTGAATGTCGAGCAGGTGTCACAGTGGGTGTTGTCGTGTTCTGGGAAAAGATACATTACAGATTTGGAGATCGATCCAGGGATGTTTCGAGTAGCACTGAGGGCATCTCTTGAGGGAGTCTGCTCCATCAGCCTCTACACCTCTTTATTCTCTGCAGTTGCCACAGAAGGAGTGGGGCCAGTGAGGCAGGGGCACCCTGAGGGCTGGGAGGCCCGGTCTTTGATGACTAAGTCCAGAGAAAGTTGAGCGAAAACAAGGCGAACTCTTCTCAGTGACGGGAAGGGAAACAATGGGTCTCAAGACAACTGCGTTCTGTGCAGACAGCATCAAGACTGGGAGCAAGGTTGAAACGAGTCTGAACCTGATGGTGGAGAAAAACAATTTAATAACTGAGTCGATGCCCATGCAAAGTTACTACCAGAGGAGTCACCACCACTACCTCTTGACTCAAAATGTCCAACTCGAGATGGCAGGAGTATGCAGAACATGTGCATCTAGAGTCACACTTTGTACAAACTTTTTTTTCTTTTTAAACAGAGTCTGCCTTCAATTCCTTTGTGCCTGGCAGAGGAGATCAAAAGATTGTTAGCATATTTTCCGAACACCAGAACACAACATGGCCTCATTCCAAAGCTGGATAAAACTGAAAGCCCTTACCCTCAACTGTCCACAAAATGCAAGGCAGCCTGTACATCAGAACTTGCACATGCTTGCTCTAGAAAGAGGGCAAGAAACCATTTTGCAAATCAATACAAAGGGTGTTGTGCTCCTCTCTGGTCCCACAGGCTGAGATGACAACCCCAAAAGGAATTTATCAGTAACAACTATAATTGGTGATCAGTCATGGTCAGAATTACTCCTAGGACAGCAAGTTGTGCATCTGGATCCATCAAAGACATGCTTGATAGGTCTTACATAGGAAAAAGAGGTTGTCTTGCAGCTGGCTCCGGACAGATTGCCCAAGAAACTGATGCAATTGCCTCATCCACAGTTCCACTTCAGTTATCAATAGGAGGCATAATGTCATCAAACCCAGCATCCACAGAACATGCTCCAAAGGGGATATGCATTGCAGTTGAAGACAGAATTAGCTGGTGCCAGGAAATAGGGTGTATTATATGGTCTGTTTGTGTGTGCGGAAATGCCTCTTTTTGTATGCCCCCTCCCAAAGGTTTGGGCTGATGCTGTTTTTTTTACTTTGAGAGCGCACAGAGGCTGCTAACCAGACCACAGTGCTAGTGCCCTGACCTTACAGTGTATATTGTTGATTGACTTCTACCCAATTGGCTTAAGCTAACCTGTACACTGCTAGTACATGGTACCCACAGTATGTAAGTTTGAGGGTCACCTCAGGGACTGCAGCACTGGCTGTACCATCCAGGGTGTGCTAAAAATAAAACATGTTTCACAGTCTGCCACTGCAGACTGGGAGGGCAGTTTTTAAACTGCTAACTTGACTTTGCCATTTAAAGCAATGGCAAAGCCTAGCCCTCCCTTTGTAATGGTATATATGTATGTCATCCCAAGGCAGGCTTGTTGAGTCAAAAGGCTAAAGCAGGGTGCTGAATATTAGAAAGTGGAACATGTACTTTTACATGCTCCAACACTAATATCAAGCATTCATTGTTTTTAGTGTGGAAAAGGCTAGTAGCCCTTTGATGAGTGCAGAGTTACAAGCCGACACATCAGACTTACTAATTTCTGACTGGGACTAATAGAGCGGATACTGTAAGGTACCCAAGGCCTGTAAAGTTAAGTGTTGTTTATGGGACTGTAACACTTGTGCCACTCTGAGTGGGACAGGGTAAAACGTGACTCCCAGACGACTGCCACTGCAGACTGGTGGAGGAGTTAAAACTGCTAACCCGAGTTTGCAAATGTAAGCAATGGCTAAGCAAAAATTCCCATTAATGTATGTATGTCACTCCTAAAGAAAAAAGACCTATCGAGCCCCAAGTCATGGTGCAGCATAATAAAAAGTAGTTTCACACATTCTGATGGTAAAAACTCACACTAGTTGTTTTTACTATGAGAGAGACTGGTATTCTTATTGGCGAGTACAGTTTTACAATCTTTCACCTCAGTCTTGTTAGCGTCTGACTAGGACTACTAAACCTGATACTAAGGTATCAAACAACCGGTTACATTAAGCCTGGCTTGATGCCCAAGTAGAAATTAATGTAACTTGCTGCACCGTGCAACTTTCACAAAGTTGCCACTTTGCTGCACAAAGTCTCCTGTACGCATACACATCTGCACATGGGGTCTGTCTGAGCCAGCTTTCTGCCCTCCTGGGGACGACTCAAAAGAGGAAGCTGACACTGAAGGGCAAAATGTGAACACTTGGGAGAGGGGCTGCTCTATTGTTTAGGTAGACAGGGAGGCACTCGGGACCGAGAGGGATAACCAGTTATCAAACCGTTTTTTCAGGGATGGGTAGCCACACCTCTGGGTTGGGCTAGGGAGCCCTACATGCAGAGAGAGGTGATCTGCCATATTGAGAATGGGCAGAACAGTGACTTCTGGGATACCTGGATGCCACACTTTACAGGAAGTTGTCATCAGGCGGGAGGGAACCTAGAAGCCCCTTGGCTAGTGACTGCAACTTCCCTTCAGGGCATTTTCTGTGCATAAAAAGGACACCGCTGGCACTCAGAACTCATCTTGCTGGACTGGAGAAGAGGGCCGAAGGAGGACTGCCCTGCTGCACCAAGGACCCAGCAAAGAGAAGCTGGAACGACATGGATGGCACCTGGTGGGTAGGAAAGGGACTTTGTCTGATGTGTTCTGTGTGACTCCTGATCCAAGCCAAAGCAAGAGACTTCAAGGGTTAGTAGACTGATGACTTGCTTGCAGTACAGGGCCGCATCAGCTAAAGAAGCCTGCTGGGGTGAGCTGGTACCCCAGATTCCTGAATTACTGCTGCGCTGCCTAAGGGGCCAAGACCCAATGCTCCACAGTTGCCACCAAGTCTGCTGGACCCGGGAAAGTTGTCTGAGTTATGCTAGTTTGCCCAGAAGGCAATTTAGATTCAAAGGAAAAAACACAGAAACTGCTGTACCTCCCGTGCCATACACCCCAAACCTTTTAGGACCAGTCAGGGTTCATTTGGTAAACCTTCGCTCAATCCTGGATAGCTGTGTCCTGGAGCAATCAGGCTTACACAAAGGACCATGTGCAAAACAATGAAACAGCACCAAAACAACTGAAGAAGCAAGAAACTGCACACTCAAGAAATCATACATCAATTAATCAAAATGGAGTATGTGTTTGTGATTTTAATGATACCAAAATGAAAACGATCCACTGGAGGGTTTCGGAGATATAGATTTTTACAAGAAAAAATAAACCAGGAATTACTCGCGAACAACCATTGGCATATACAACAACTGTAACACTTAAGAAATGTTATCAAGAAAAACGTTTACAAATTATAATTCTGTTAGTTACTTTGAGAGACCAACTCCATCAGGAAGCAAGTCAAGGAGACCAGCAAAGTTCAAAGAAACGCAGTCTTCAGTCAGTTCCACCATCAGTAGCTCCTTGTCACTGATTTATATGGAGTGGTCCTGATATGAGGGATTTAGAATGCTGAAGATGCTCAAAGATGCTAAAGATGCAAAGCAGTCAACATGGTCTTCCTTGGTCCACGGTCTTGATGAGGTGATTCTGGCCATAAGGGTCGACGGCCCTTGAAGTCCTCTTAGCATCAGCAGAAATCCAGTTGCTACTGAGCTACCAATCACCCGAAAAAGCGGCTTCTTCTCATGGAGAGAACTCTTATTTTGGGTGACAAAACTGCACTCCAACAGCTCGACTAGTCCAGCAGACTCGGGTGCAGAATTTGACTGAAGTTGCCTAGTCTCTTTGTGCTGCACTGTGAAGCGGAGCGGTGATACGTTGATCTGGCTATCAACTCGCCCCAGCAGGGTTCTTTAGATCCTTTGGCCCGGTGCTGCAAACAGGACGGCAAGCCAACGGACTCTTGGCAGTCTCTGCTTCTGGCTGGGCTCAGGGACAACTTATCCACAGGCATGACACAGCAGGCACAGTCCTTTCCTTCGCTAGCCCAAGGCGCAGCAGGTGCGGTCCAACTTCAGGGCAGTCTCTTCTTTACTGGTTCCAGGGTCAGGATGGCAGTCCTCCTTTGGTCCTCCTCTAGACAAGCGAGATCTGAGCTCTAGGTGCTAGTAATGCCCCTTTTATGCCCAGAAAGTACCCTTAGGGGGGGTAGCGGTAACTAGCCAATGGGCTACTACATGCCCACCCACCTGATGACAATTTACTCTGAAGTGTGGTACCTAGCTATCCCAGAGTGCTCTATTTTGCCCACTCCCAAAAAGTCAGGACCCCCCCCCTGTGTGTGGAGCTCGGTAGCCTGCCCTAGAGGTGTGGGTACCTGTGACCTACACCGCCCATGTAAAACTCAGTTTGACCAGTACTTCCACCTCTGTCTGCAACGCAAACCTGCCTACCCATACAAAACAGCAGCCTCTCTCTAGTGTGTTCACTATTTGAGCTACATAAGTGGTTTCCCCCTTGAAGCTCGCCTTTAGGCCAGCACCCTGATGGCTTCCTGCCAAGAGGAGGTAACACCTTCTTAAGTGGCAGGCTTCTACTGTAACCTGTCCAAATAGCCATTGACACGTCTTCCCAGGCGTGCAAAAGGTTATCTTGTGGCCAGCCTCCGCAAATGGCCACTGGAAAATTGGGCAACAGAGTGACAACTTTCTAAAAATTGCATGTGGCAAAAGGTTTCATTAATTTTTGACTTGGGCATTAAGTCAGTCTTAATGTAACAAGTTCTTTGATGCCATGGAGTACCAACTCTGGTAGTCCCATTCAGAAGCTAGCACAGCTGAGATGTCAGAGTGTAACTCTGTGCTCTTAAATGGTGCTACCAGTCTCTCTCATAGTAAAATCAACAATTGTGGGCTTTTAACGTCAGAACATGCAAAAGACACATTCTACTTATTAATATGCTGCGGCCTGACTTAGTGCTCTATAGGCCTTCTGTGGGGGTGACTAACATATTAAAAAGGGACTTTGGGTTATGCCATTGCATAAAATGGCAAAGTCGAGTTAGCAGTTTTAACTGCTCTATCACTCTACAGTGGCAGGCTGAGAGTTCAGTTTCACCTATCCCATTCAGAGGGGCACAACAACTACTGCAATCCTTGAACGGAACACCGACTTACAGGCTTAAGGTACCTTTAGTACCCTATACTAGGGATTTGGAAGCAAATTAGCTTACGCCAATTGGGTTTATGCCAATCAAACAGACGTTTAAGGGTTAGGGCATTGGCACCAAGGTCTGGTTAGTGGCCTCTGTGCACTCTGAGTCAAAACACCATCAGCATCAGTCAAAAACTTTGGGAGTGACCATAGAAAAATAATCATTCCCTTACACACTTCAATGCTGCATACTAAGACGTCTATTAATAAAGCAACTATTTTTCCTGGCCCTCATCATTTACCTGGGACACCACTGCCCCAATCACACATTCTGAAAAATGTGTCTCAACAATGAACTCTCAGCTGTAGTCAGAAGCTTGTAGGATAGGTGCTGTGCACAATGCTTCAGTCAGGGTGTTAAAGCTTTCTGACACACTGCAGACAAAATTACATTCAATGGTAGGTAAGAAATACTGTGGTGTAGAGTGTCAAATATTCAGAGTTGACTTTTGATATTGTCCAAGTGGTTGACCTCTGCCACTTTTCATGGACCAGGCCCTCTCCTGCTACCTAGATTGGCATTGTGAGTTCAGCTGAGTTCATTGCACTTGCTGTATTGATTGGCCTTTTGATGGAGCCTTCCCTCCCAAGATATGGTCTTTCATGGCACTGCATATTAAAATATTAACATGGAACGTTAAGGGCCTTTTCTCCCCATCCAAGCAATAAAATGTGCTGTCCTATTTGAAAAGGTGGGGAGCTCATATGGCTTCTCTTCAAAAGACTCATCTCAAGAAATTGAATGGCCGGGCCCTTCGGGACACTGGTGTGGTCATCTGTATGCTACCTCTTACTCCGACTTCTCTTTTGGCACTCACATGGATTCGGCCAGGAGTCACTTTCCGCTTACATAGGACAGTTACAGACCCGGATGGTTGTTACGTTCTAGTGTTGGTGAGTCTGGACAGCAGGGATGTTGCTCTTTTATACACACTTAACATGGATCAAGTCACATTTCTTGTTGTCTTGGTGCCCGTGCAGTCGCAGATGGTCCCCTACTGGAGAGTAGTAAATAAATAAATAACTCGTAAATCATACGTTCTTATATAGCGCCTTTCACCGTAAGGTCTCATGGCGCTTGCTTTGGGAACCCGTCCTGGCTTTTCCCTGCGAGATAACCCCTACTGGGCATCCCCAAGGTGAAAGCCAGGCATCCCATCGCGGTGGGGCCGTAGTGGAGATTAAGCAAGCTATTGCCCAGAGTTGCAGAGTGTGAACCCATGATTCGAGTAGGCACCGAGGCGAGAATTATCAAGTCCGTGGACATTTTAAGCTCAAGACCCTGCCGCGTCGGGGATTGAACCCTGGTCCCGGTGGGCGTGGCTACCCATTCGATCTCAAGTGGATTGGATCTGGTGGATTGCTGGCATTTCCATCTTGAGGTGCGTCTTGATCGTCTTTGTACCGGTCGATATTTATATGATCAGGCGATAGGGCTGCAGTATCTGGCAAAAAAGTATTCTGATCATGCCCCTTTGTTGGTTACTTCTAGTTGGTTCCCAATTAGGCTCATGGTTCCCACTTGGCGCATTGATCCAACATTGTTAGATGGGCAGGCTTTCCGTGGGTTGTTAGGGGATCACATTAGCCAGTACTGGGTGGATAATGCTTGGCTGGCCTATTTGACTGGGGTGGAATGGGAAGCAATGAAAGTGGTCCTTCAGGGGTGCTGTATTGCTAGCAAGATCGGAGTTCGTACCCAGCTCCTGGGTGCTGGATTGGCTGTCAGGAGAGTTGGAAGGGTCTCTGGAGGGTAGGGGTCGTACTGTGTGCCTTCCTTTGGGAGGGTGTGGGGACTGAGAAGTGTGGCTCTCCCTCCCAAGACGGACTGCTGGGCTTCTTGTTGCGGCCGAGGCGAGCCTCCAGAGTGCAGTTCACGAATGTGCTAATCAGAGTTGCAAGATATGTAAGGACCCGATCATTGAGGCGGATGTGTGTTCCTACCATGTATACTCGCAATTTGCCCATTACGATGGTTGGACGGTGGAGTCGACCAGGTGGCTGGCCAGGTCTTTGGGGTTGGCCAGATAGGGGACTTTATGTCTTGGGCAATTTGTTTGTGGGGGGCAGAGTTGTGCCCTTTTTAGGTCGAGCCTAGCGCTGCAGTGCATGCATTGCTCGCTCTGCGATGCATATTGTCGTAGGGTTAGATGTGGAAGTGCCGTGGAAGCCCTGCCCATATTTTTCATTGACTGGTGTCATTGTCCTTGGTAAATGCTGGCTTCCGATTCAATATGAGGCGTCTTAGTCCCTCCTTGTTATCGCCTGTCTCCTTTTGTGACCGCCCTTAACAACTGGATCTTTTACTTGCGGCATTACACGGTCTCCTTCATTAGTCAGTAAGCACTATTTTTTTTTCAGGCGCTTTGGCAATGTGGGCCGCATGTTTATTTTTGCATCCGCTTTCACTTTAACAATAGCTGCCGCCCCACCCCGATAGTGCTGTGTGGGGAGGCAGTTATTGTTAAATTGAAAGCGTGCTGCAAATATAAACAAGCAGCTGCCTTTGCGCAATGGCGACAGCTTGTTTTCTCTTTGACCAGCTGGTTAGGGTTCACACTCCCCTCCGCATTTCCTATCTCAGTACATTTCATAAACATGAATTAATGAGAGCAAGTGCCTTGGGAGTGAAGTGAAACAAATGGAGGACCTTAAACACATTTATTTTGTATTTTGTCTCCAGTATTGCCCCAGTGGACAAAGAAGACATCCGGAGCAGAGACTGGGTTCGGCAAGTGTTTATTTTCGTATCTCATTTTAGCACTCACTGTACACAGGGCCTGAGGGGTGACATTGGTGTGCCTGCGCATTTCCACGTTTACCTTAACCATTCGATCAATGGAGATAGTGAAGTAAATTGCATCAGGGGCCACTTCTGGCTGTGGGAATTGGGCATAACTGCCAAGGGCCCCCCCACACATGTACAACACCTACACCTGGTCTTGACATTTTAGCCATCAACAGGTTACATACAGTAATAAACTGCAGACACTCAGTTACGCTGGGCAAAGCAGAACTTCAAATCCCAGCATGCAAAGTAATACACACGGGCGAATGTGTCCTTCAAGACTTGCCACCAAATAGACAGCTAGCCATCGCTACCACAGTCATTCTGCGAATTGGGCACTCTACGTATTTTGATGTAGCGCTGACGTAACTTTGTTTACTGGGAACATTTGATTTGCTGTAGAGACAGCTTGAGGATATGTTTGTATACCTAGAACGGTGTGGTAGATGGGTAGATAAGACACTGATAATTTGATTGTATGACGAGAGATCTGATAAGCCAGGGCCCACAGCGTCTTCGCTGTAGGATCCTTAGTGTGGGCTGGGGAGTGCTGCAGTTTTTACCGGTTTTCTGGGTCTCGCAGTGAAAAGAGCAGGCACAGGTGCTAAGGGGGCTCACCAGCGCCTCTCGTGGGCACCGTCCGTCCTGTCATCTCAGGAGGCTCAAACCTCGTGCTTTCTATATGTGTGGAGCTGTAGATGAGTTTGACAGGTGCTCATCCAACAACCGATTACTGCAGATTTACAAAAAAAAACACCAATTGTAGTTCTGTTGTGGTTTTTCGACTGTGTGTGGTAATGTCAGTTTTTAGTTCCTCCCAATTGTGACAGATATAGTGGATATTACCTCTGAAAGCCTGCTGTTGCACTGTTCCTGTTGAACTAACAGTTCAAGGCTTGAGCCCTTTCCCTCGCTTGCACAAGGGCCGCTGTCTGCCAGCTTTGCCTCGCCACTGGCCACCGCACGCCGGGGGCGGACCCTGCACCGGTTCTGAAGGCAGATGGGGGGGGGGGGGGGGGGGGGGGGTGGGTGGGGTGCACAGCGCGAAGATCTGCTTGATGCGCATCTGTTGGGAAGGAGGCTGGGCGTGTTATCTACCGGTCGATGTGCCCCAGATATCCCCCCAGAAGAACAGGATACTGTCCCAAGTCAGTCAAGAGCTCATGCTTCATGCCCTGTAACCTTGACGACTTGCATTACATGGTAACCCGTGCGTTATAATTACGCCACAGCAACAACACGGGGACCCTCTGCAAGCGTGGCGATGTCTTTCTAATAAGCGAATAACGTGAAATTAAATCTCTCTTGTAAAGATTATCATGTCATGGAACGGGGAGGCGGAGAGTGAGGGCCGAAGGAGGGGCATAAGAAATGCTGAGTCCCCACGTTCTCCTGGGGATTGGATTGACCTACATTCTTTATATTTCCAATGTTTATATGCTTTCGTCATCTCAACACGTGATCGCTTGGAAATGTTAGATAAGGCTTGTGCATAGTCTTCCAGGTTTATGGATGTGAAGCCGCAACACCAGTGACATGGCAGGGGTGTCAAACCCTCCACCCACTGAGATTCTGGTTGTGTAGTAACGCCCATGTGGGTGGGGAGTGCAATGCAGTGCAACAGAACAGACCGCGTCGTTCTGTGAAAACAATAGGAAGCCACAGACATTCACATGTGGCCATAACCTTCAAGGCATACACTAAAGCCCAGTGGTTGTTAGGAACATATAGTTTGGTAACCAGTTTTAAGCTTCTACGCTCCACCAAAGCAAAGAGCTGGTTTCACCAGCTATTTTAAACCATTGTTATGTTATGTTATGATGAGTTTGTAGAGCGCTATATCACCCAGGGGTATTGTCTTTTTTTTTTTTTAACTTAAGGGGAGGTAGGATATGCCAAAATACTGATATTTCATTATTGATACTGATATTTTATTATTCATACTCATAATATGCAAATTCAGCAGCAGTTTGGTAATTTTTAAAAGCTAAGCCCATCTTTTCAATTGGCTCCTCTTACTCTCCTTTCAAAATTGTTTCTTTTGATCGATAAATAGGCTTAGTAGTCCCTCCTTGGTACCGCCTTGTCTGCATTTGTAACCTCCCATATGGACTGGGCTTTTTACTTATGTTGTCACACGGTCTGCTTTATCTAATCTGTAAGCACTATTTTCTTTAATGATCTTAAACTATTCCATCCACAACGTGCTTTCCAGCAAGGCAGCATGCCACCCGCTTTTATATTTTTAATAGTAATGGCTGTGGTCCGCTTTAACTATAGTGGCTTTGCTTATTTATTTATTTAAATTGCAGCGCATTCCGTTTAAAATATAGCGGCTGCGCTTATTATTAATGTATTTTTCAGAGAGGCCCACTGTAACTATAGTGGCAGCGCTGCAGAACCTTTATTTATTTTTGGGTGAAAGCACCCCAAACTGCGCTTTCACTTACAAGTTAGCTGTGCCCCTTTTTTTGGACGCTACTCACTGTCACCTGAATATGGCAATCATCATCTAAAGAAAGAGGCGCGGCCACCATTAAAGTGGTCTCACATTTGCGAGAGTTTGAGCTATTGGCATTCTAAATAATAATTCCTTTTATGCGTGTGTTAGTTTTAAAAAACACAAATAAAAGGCATTGTCATTTATAATGCCAATAGCTTAAACTCTTGCAAATGCGAGACCTATTGCATTGAAAAAGCTTGTTTAGATCTTCTGGATACTTATGACATTCCGGTAGGTCGCCTTTTTTCTCTATAGCGTTATTGTTTATAAGCTCAAGGAGTGGAGGGGTGCTAGCGGTACAGAACCTCCGGAACATAAGCCTATGCACCTTCTTTTCCTTATTACTGGTTGAACTAAAACGGTTACCTTGCTTTATATTGTTGGGAGGGGTACAACACTCGCTGTTGTCTCTCCGGGCCCAGTGGGAGGTGGACTTCAGAATGCCTTTCTCTGACTCCCCCTGGAAGAGGGTACTGGAGTCTAGTTTCCCGGTGTCTAGAACACTCACTTTAAACTAATCCAATTTTTCTATCTTCATCTGGCCGGACACCCCACACCCCCATCTTATTCATGCCATGTTTTCATCGGGATACTTGGGTTGTCCCCGCTGTTTGACCACGGATGCATATTTTTATCACATGGTTTGGTTGTGATAATCGTTACTTCCTTATTGGTCCTTGGGCTTGCAAGTAGTGCAGAGGGCTACAGATGGGGAGTTCCCGATTAGCCCTGAGCAGTGTTTGTTGGGTCTTCATGCCCACTCAACGGCTTGGCAGGCCACTGATAGATTTCTGGATCTGGCTTTAATAATTGCCCGCCGGCAGTTGACTATGAGATGGAAGTCCCCCCAGGGTCCAAATATTTATCGCTGGGGAATGGAATTGTTGCGTTTGGCAGATTTTGAGTGGGAGGCAATCTGTCGGGAAGAGGCTAGGCGAATGCGAATGGTGGCAATACTGCTTGCCAGGGATGCCATATTAATTGCATGTCCGTGGGTGGGCTATGACGGTCAGGTGCGTTCATGTGGGCCTGTTTCAAGCAGTGGATCCTCGGATACGGATGCCAAAGCTGCTCACTCAGAGGGAGATGGCTCAGAGGGGAGGCGTGCCTCTAGCGCTGCTTTCCAGTTATTGCCCTCCGTTCTCGTTGTGGGAGTATGTTATAGAGCGCTGTTATTGCTGTGTGTGCGACAGGTGGGATGAGTATTGCTTCTTGATTGCATACACAATATTTGCTTATGTGATTATCTTTGTGTCATGACTGGGACTGATCTTTCTGCCAACGGAACCATTATTGCATCTGTTTGGTTACTGCGCATGATTCACTGTGTGTGTGTCTGCTTGGTTTGTGTGTTAAACTTAATAAAAAATACACACCCCAAAACAAAAATTAAATTACAGGACTCAGGGAATTTCAAAACCATTACACCAGTATCTTGTTGCCAAAATGAAGGGAAAAATGTAGGGTGAAGTAAACCTGCAAAAAGTCAGTTTCATTACACACCCGAAAGACAGAGCAACCAATCACAGAAATTTAAAGGCAGAGGACAGATCTGAACAAAGATATGATATACCCATACCGGCAAGCTTCTACTAGATTACTGCCGACCACCAAGAGAGCAGTTTCAGTCCCATACACTGGTGAAAAACCAGACTGGAATGTTTTTAAGTAGTAATCTGGGATAACTTGGCTCAACTAGATCTGCAATTGATTTCTAGATTCCTTCATTAAGTGATTAGTAATAGCCAGAGGTTCAATACCAGTCAGGTGAATGGTGACACTGGTCCATGCTGGCTCATATGGGGGTTGGTATTTTTTACCACAGGCTAGCTATGTAACAGATTTAGTGTGATCTTCAGTACACGAAAAAAGATTTGTGTTACAATTCATCGTGGGATGGGGTGTATTCACTTTCAAAACAATGCAGAGGCTTGCAAAATGTATTACCTTCATTTGAGCCATTTGCAGTTGTTGCAGTCTGCGCAGTGCTTCCTGCTGCCTTTGCCGCTGTAATTCCTTCTGACGTTGCTGTTCCAACTCCTTTTTCTTCCGCTCCTCTTCTTCCTGCTGAAGTTTTGCCGCCTCTTCCTCCTTTTTTAATCTATTTTCCTCTGCCAGTCGCTGAGCTGCCTCTTCTTCCTCACGCGCCCACCTAGCAGCCTCTTCCTTCCAATGCATAAAAGTGAACATAGGCTATAAGAACATAGGTAGTAAGGAATTTGAACCTACAAGACAATCTGAAAAAGATTCACTCCCCTGCATTCCAATGAAACCAACAATGCATATTTTTAACATGTTTTAACACTTCAGTCAGTTGAAATGTGTAAGAAACAGTAACTTGAAATTCTGATTATATTTACTGGAGTCCAAGAATAAGTAATCTACAGATTACAGATTTCACGAATTTTTGTGGAAAATATTTCAGTAAATATTACTAATGGTGGGTAGAGGATACGGTTGCTGGGAAAGCTGCTATTAGAGACATAGAAAAGTAGTGATGGGGGTCTTGTCAAGTGACAATAGGCAGCTCTACCAGTCCCACTGAGTTTCAGGGAGCAGGTCCCAGACTGGAGCGAGGAGGAAAATAAGTTACTTACCTGTAACTGTGGTTATCCAGTATTAGTATCTTTCACAGATTCACATGCCTGAATCACTCCCTGTCGTCAAGATGGGAGTCCCACGGTAAAATATTCAAGCAGTGCTTTAAAAGTTTCATAGACTTTAATGGCCATAAGCCATGTCAATAGTAGCCTACCTATGTCCTTTTTAAAAACGGACCTAATGGACAAGTTACTTACCGTCGGTAAGGAAATATCTGTAAGAAACATTACCTTATCTTACAATTACCCCCAGGCGTCAGACTGAATCCGGAAAGTTTACGTCAGCAGTACCCCTGCGCATCGGTAGGTGTCGTCGTGCGGCTCTGCGTCAGTCACTGGCGTCGTGGTCGCCGACATGACGTCGCGGGCGCTACTTAGACGCCGTCCACCTGTGCTGACGTCAGGATGCTTGATTCCGGTCCAGGAAAGACATGGCTTGGCAGTTCGGGCTGAACTGCTCCCATGAGGCACAGAGTCAAGGCTGATTTGCATATGGCCATGTCTGAACTGGGGTGGTGTGGAGTGCAAAAAAACGATGGATTAAGGCCCAGATCTCTCTACTGGGGTGAATGTATGACATTGTTCTGCATTCTGTCCATCAATTGTTGTTTTTGCATTGGTCACCCCGAGTGGGATGGGTATGCTCAGATGTGAGTCCCATGCTCTCCACACCACTGGAGTCAAGCTATCCTGGCTGAAGACGGTTGATAGCCAGAAACCGGTCCTAGGATGCTTGATTCCGGTCCAGGAAAGACATGGCTTGGCAGTTCGGGCTGGACTATTCCAATGAGGCACAGGGTCAAGGCTGATTTGCATATGGCCATGTCTGAACTGGGGTGGTGTGGAGTGGAAAAAAAACCTGATGGATTTAGGCACAGATCTCTGTACTGGAGTGAATGTATGACATTGTTCTGCATTCGGTCCATCAATTGTTGTTTTTTGCAGACGTCAGCTCTGAACACAACTTTCCGCGGCAGAAACGCAGAGCCATGCAAGAAACTGACCACTGGTGCATTGAAACCAGGGCCCTGAAAGGGGTGACCTTGACCCTAGAAATTAGTTTGCAGAACGGGGAGGGTGGGTGGGGTGGTAAGGAATCTATCACTAATAATGTTTCTTACAGATATATCTTCACCGAAGATAAGTGACTTGTCCAACTGAAAGAAAAACATAGTGATAGATTCCTTACCTTAGAATAGATACCCCAGCAATACCAACCCCGGTGGTGGGTCTGTGAACCAAGATCACACCAGAAAGTCCTGGAGAACAGAACGGCCAAAGAAGCCATCTCTCCGGACTTGGCTGTCCAGGCAGTAATGCTTAGTAAAGGTGTGCAGCGAGGCCCATGTGTGTAAATGTATGTATTGGCATTTATATAGCGCACTACTTACCCGTAGGGTCCCAAGGCGCTTCGACCGCTGCGAAACCCTTCCTGGCTTCCCTGAGAGATGGTCCCTTAATGGGTATCTCCAGGGTGAGACCAGGCATCCCCGGCGGTCTGGTGGGGCCGTTAATGAAGATGAGGCAAGCTAATGCCCAGAGTTGCCGAGTGTGATCGCTGATCAGAGTGGGCACCGAGGCGAGAGAATTATCGAGTCCGCTGACCCTGGTCCAGAAACCTGCCGCGCCGGGAATCGAACCCTGGTCCCGGGCCGTCCTCTGCTCTCGGGTCTGCCGCCTCTAACCAGTGAGCCACACTACTTCACTGTGGCTGCCTAACAAATGTCTTGCAGGGGGACATCGCGTCCCAATGCAGTAGTGGCTGCAGTTGCTCTAGTGGAATGAGCACGCAGCCCCACCAGAGGTTCCTTTTTAGCTAAAGAGTAACAGGCTTTGATAATTAAGGCAACCCAGCGGGAGATTGTCCTCTTATGCACTGCCCGACCTTTCTTGGTGCCAACGTAGCCAACAAAGAGTTGGTCATCCACCCGGAACTGCTGTGTGCGGTTGAGATAAAAGGAAAGCACACGATTTGGGTCCAGACAGTGGAGCCTCTCTTCCTCTCTGGAAGGATGCAGAGGCGGAAAGAAGGTGGGCAAGGTAATAGTCTGACCAATGTGAAAGGCCGTAACAACTTTTGGCAAAAAGGAAGGACGGGCCTGAGCACAACCGTGTCCAGATGGACAGTCAGAAAAGGAGGCTCACAAGAAAGAGCCTGGAGCTCACTCACTCGCCTAGCAGAGGTGATGACAACCAGGAAGGCAGTTTTCCAAGTCAAGAGATTAAGAGGACAGTTATGAAGGGGCTCGAAAAGAGCACACATGAGATAAGAATCAAATTCAAGTCCCACTGCTGCATCACAAATGGAATAGGACGGAAAAGGTGTGGAATGCCCTTGAGAAATCTATTATACAACAGGGGACTTGAAAAGAGAAGGCTGATCAGGGAGCCAGAGAAAGTCTGAAATGGCAGTAAGATAACCTTTGATAGTGCCCAGAGCAGAGCCCTGCCAGGCTAAAGAACGAAGGAGGAGGAAAAAGAGAATCCACAGCCTTTGCTGTGCACCATGCAACAAAGTTGTTCCACCTGCAGGCGTATACCACCTTAGTGGAGAGATGCCTGGCTGCCTGAATGACATCACAAACTTCAGGAGGCCAGTCGAAAGAAATCAACTGCCGCCGCTCAATCTCCACACAGAGGTGGAGACTGGACAGGTTTGGGTGGAGGACTGTCCGCTGCTGCTGCGACAGAAGATCCTCCTGAAGAGGCAGTCCGATCGGAGGATCGATGCTCATACTGAGTAGCTCGATACACCAAACTCTTCGAGCCCAGTCCGGGGCCACAAGACTAACTTGGGCCCGGTCGCGCCGGATCTTCTTCAGCACTCTGGGTAGAAGTGGTATAGGTGGAAGGGCGTACAACAGACCGCAACTCCACTTGTGAAGAGCGAGTGCCGCCTTGGAAATTCCAACGCGCAGAACTGCTGACATTGCATGTTCCCTTTGTTGGTGAATAGATCTAACCAAGGCAATCCCCACTGCCGAAAGAGACCTTGCGCCATGTCCGAGTGAAGACGCCATTCGTGATCCATCATGCACCTGCGGTTGAGTTTGTCCGCCCTGGCGTTCAGAGAACCTGCCAAGTGTTGAACCACCAAGGAAATGCCTTGATGTTCCAGCCATTTCCAGAGGCGGAGGGCCTCCTGACATAGGGTCCATGACGCAACCCCGCCTTGCTTGTTGCAGTACCACATGGAGGTGGTGATGTCAGTGAACACCTGCACTACACTCCCCTTGACAGAGGGAAGGAATGCCTTCAGTGCAAGTCGGATCGCCCGAAGCTCTGAAGGTGGATATGGAGAATGGACTCCGCCGGAGACCAGAGGCCTCTGATCTCCGCCTCTCCCATGCGGCCCGCCCATCCCAGGTGGGACGCATCCGTCACTACTGTGAACTTGACTGGGGTTGGGAGAGGGATCTGCCGTCGACCCAATGCCGGTCCGTGAGCCACCACTGCAACTGTTGTGCTGTGCCCTCCGAGATCTGGACGTGATCCCACAGGTCCCGTGATATTGCGCCCACTGGAACTTTAGGTCCCACTGCAGAGCCTGCAAATGTCATCTGGCATGATTGATCAGCAGGATGCAGGAGGTCATGAGGCCCAGTAGTCTCAGGGTCACTCTGACCGAAACCCAGGATAAGGGCTGAAAGATTGGAATCAGAGCCCGAATATCCCGGACTCGCTGTTTAGGAAGATAGACCCAAAACTGCGCCGTGTCCAGAACCGCTCCTACGAAGAGGAGCTTCTGAGAGGGAATCATGTGCGACTTCGGCACCTTGATGGAGACCCCAGGAAATTCAGGAGGTCGCCCGTAGTGTGGAGGTGGGAGACTATGTCTGGGGCGAGCCTGCCTTCAACAACCAGTCGTCGAGATAGGGGAAGACAAACCCCTGATCTGCGCAGATGAGCTGCGGCCACCACCATCACTTTCGTGAATACCCAAGGGGCACTGGTAAGGCCACATGGGAGCACGGCAAACTGAAAATGCTCGTGGCCTACCGTGAACCGCAGGTAACACCGGTGGGCCTGCAGGACTGGGATGTGGAAGTAAGCATCCTGCAAGTCCAGCGCTACCATCCACTTTTGTGAGTCGAGAGCAGACAAGACCTGAGCCAAAGTGAGCATCTTGAACTTCTCTTTGTGGAGGAAGCGATTGACGTTCCGGAGATCTAAGATAGGACGCAGGCCCTTGTCCTTCTTTGGCACCAGAAAGTAGTGGGAATAGCAACCACGACCTACTTCTGGCGTCGGAACGCACTCGTTGGCCCCCTTTGCCAAGAGGGCTGCAACTTCCTGCTGAAGAAGCACCAAGTGATTCCCAGACATGCGGCGGTATTGAGGTGGAATGGCTGGAGGGGTAGTCTCAAAAGGGAGGGAGTAGCCCCTTTGGACTATTTCTAAAACCCTCCTGTCCGATGTGATGGTGTGGCAGAGGGGGAGGTGATGGCGAAGCCTGCCGCCCACTGGTGTATGATGGGCCTAAAAGTTCGGACTAGGAAGGTTTGGAGGCAGTGGTGGCCGGGGTGGAGGTGGAGGTGGACTGGCCTGCCCGCTGGCCCCTCAGTCCGCCGCGGCAGAACCCGCATCGTCGGCTGCGCTGGGATGGTTGCTGTGCAAGCTTGTGGCTCTGTTGCAAACGCTGCGGGGCGCCCCATCCGGTGCCACGAAAGGAGCAAAAAGCAGCCTGCTGAGGAGGGCGGGCTGCGGAGAGCCCCAAGGACTTGGCAGCAGCCAGAGAGACCTTAAACCACTCCAAAGCTTGGTCTGCTTTGTCGCCAAAGAGGCGACAGGCATCAAAAAGCATGTCCATAAGTGTGTTTTGGACATCCCCCGAGAATCCAGTGATCCTCAACCATGCGTGGCGTCAAAATGCCACCGTCGTTGCCATCGATCTGCCCAGTGAGTCAGCGGTGTCTAGGCCACACGAATCATGAACTTAGCTGCGTCTCTCCCCTCTGCAACAGCCTGGGAGAGAGCTGTCCGGGCCTACTCCGGACACTGAGGCAGCACTTGTGCCACCGTATCCCAGAGAAAGTGTATATAACGGCCCAAGAGGCATGCGGTGTTCACGGACCGCATTGCAGAACAGGTGGAAGAATGTTTTTTCTTTCCGAACTGATCCAGTTTCATGGATTCCCTATCCGGGGGTGCCGAAGGGAAGGTAGTCGGGGAAGCAGAGGCTTGGACAACCAAGTTCTGAGGGGTGGGGTGTTGGGCGAGGGAAATGGGGTCACCTGGAGCCAGGTGATGGCGTTGGGCCATGTTCCTATCCACAGGAGCCCCTGGGGTGGGCCTGGACCAAGTGCCCAAAAGAACGTCAGAAACTGCTTCGTTGAAAGGAAGCAGTGGCTCCGCAGAATTAGCTGCTGGCTGAAGCACTTCCGTCAGGAGGTTGGTCCTGACAGCCACGGTAGGGAGTTCTAGGTGTAGAGCCTCACCCGCCCTTTGCAACACCACAGCATAACTAGTGCCCTCCTCCGTAACCACGGTAGGAGGAGACAGCATGCCAATGTCTGGTGAGGTATCCAGACCACTGGCATCCCCCAACTCCTCTGCCCAGTCCAGTTCAGACTCGCAAGCAGCTGTGAGAGGGTCCTTAGACCCCTCCCAGTCCTCCCCTTCCTGCTCAGGCTGGTGTACAGGCCGAAAATAAGGAGTAGGGACATGAGGATATAAATCCCCGAACAGCATCTAAAAAGGCATCGAGCGACGCCGGGTCAACACCGCGTCCACTTTGGGGCTGAAACCGGGGCCGACGTTGTCCTGAGGAGCGGGCGACGTCAGTGGAGGTGTTGTAAGGTCAACCAGCGTCAACCGGGTTCCAGGCTTGGATCCACGGGGGTCTTGCGGCAGCGACGCCGGAGTCACCGGCAGTGAAAGGAGAGGACCCCCACTCGGGACCACGGGCCTAAAGACGCACCGGCAGGACTTGACGGACTAAAGAGGCAAGCCATGTCCGACAGGAATTCCTGTATCTGAGCCGGAGTCGCAGACGAACCCGGAAAGGGCGGGTAGGCTGGCGGCGACTACATAGGCTCCCTTGGAGGCACCACCCGCATCCTCAGCCGCGTCGTGCAACCGGTGAGGGGAAGTAGGAGAACGATGTTGTTTCTTCGACTTCTTGTGCTTCGACTTAACTGACCTGAGTGCGAAAACTTTAATCCTGAAGACCAATGGTGATGACTCCGTACATGGTCCCTCGACTTCCCTCAGGACCTCGAATGCCACGGAGCCGACTGCCGGGCTTCCAGCAACTTTCCGGACAGCTGCTGCAAACTTTTCAGCGCTATGGCCCGGCAGTCGGGCCACGACTTGGGGTCGTGGTCGCACCCCAGGCAGAAAAGACACACTCGGTGTGGGTCTGTCACCGACATCATACAGTGACAGTCCTCACAGGATTTAAAACCGGGCATCCTAACTGCACCTTAGGAGTCGAAGACTCGATGAAAAAATTGAGACAAAAAGCCTCAAAAAGTCAGTCAAAAATTGACTGGGGGTTCCTGCTGTACCCGAATCTGCGCTCGCTCACGCGGAAAAATAAATAACTGACATCAGCGTGTGTGGGCGTCGTCTAATTAGAGCCCGCCGACGTCATCTCGGCAACAAGGATGGCAGCGCCGGACGCAGAGCAGCACAACACCACCTACTGACGCGCAGGGGATACTGCTGCCGAAAACTTTCCGGATCCAGTCTGACGACTGGGGATAATTCTAAGGTAAGGAATCTATCACTATGTGCCACTTTCAGATCTTGGAACCAAGCCAATCAGCACCCTCTAGAACACTCAGCAGATGCAGGTTCTCTCAGATTTCACTTTTGAGATTACTTTTCTTACACAGTGTAATATACCTGGATACTACACTAGGACATTTCCTGTAAACAGGTAAGTAAAATCGTTTTTTGTTAGGACAATTTTAAAGAATTTCTTTAGGTTTTCAAACTTCACACTTAAAAACTTTTCCAAGATAAACAGTCAATGTTATCCTATGGAGGAAAATTGTGTTATTGTTTTAAGGGTAAGTATTGGGAAGTGGGAGTTGAGGTTATGGGGGTAGACTCAGGGGTCCCCCAGTGTCAGGGATGCACCCTCGTTACACCCTTAGCTGCACTATGGCGGCCGGGTGCTGAGGCCCAATGTTATCCAAAGGGTAATAGGGGGCCTCCGGTTGGTGGCTGCTGACGAGCAGGCCACTTGGTTGTGGGAGCAAAGCTCCTGGACTGTAGCTCAGGGCAAATGGGGAAACTAAGTAGCACCAATGGTGCACCTTCAGCAGCACTAGGGTGGCCGGTTGCAGGGTACTGTTTCGACGTTGGGAGCCCACTTGTTTGCAATGGGGAACCTCCTGTTTGCAAAGGCACTGCAGGCACGGGGACGAAGGACTTCTGGATGAGACCACCACTTCGAGAAGTAAGATGGGATGTTGGGGGTTGGTTAGGCACCATCAGTTGGGCCACCCAAGGCAATGGGGTGTCCGGTACAGGGGTACCTTTTAAGGTCGGATCTTCTTACCAGCTCCTGGTCGCGGTTGAGGGGGGACCTTCCAGACTTAAGTTGCAGGCATCAGCTGGAGTTTTGAGGCAGGTCAGGGTTCGCCAGTTCTCGGGTCAGGATCGCTGGGGAGACCTCCTCGTGGTGTTTGCCCACTCGAGCTTGAGCTATGGTCGGCGGGTGCAAAATGGTTCAGATTTTGTGGTGTCCGGCCGGAGCCAGAGGTTACAGATGAACAAATCCGGTGTTCACAGGAGACACCGTGTTTGTGGTTGAAGGCAGGCAGGTCCTCTGGGGTTTTCGAGGTTGCTGGCTGCAGGACACCCCGGGATTTCGCAGGAGCAGGTTTGAGGTGGAGACAGGCCGGTAGGGCTGGGGGCGTCTGCCTCTTGTTAGCTTCGGCATGGCTGTTCGGTCCTTCTTCTTTTCTTGTAGTTTCTTCTAGTCTGAGGAAGCAAGGTTCAGGGGGGCCCCTAAATACTAGATTTATGGGCAATACAGGTAAGTAAAAAGGTTGGGACAAATGGGTCCCTTCCCTGGGGTGGTTACACCCCCTATTATGCCACCCTCCTGTGGGAGGGGGACATAAGCCTTTCCCTGGTTGGCTGGGGCCCCCCATCTGCAAGATGGCGGGGACTGAGAGTTGTGCTTCACCTCGCCTCCATCACCTGAGGGATGGAGTTGGCAGAGGTGGGCACACCTCTCTTCCTCACTTGTTTTTCCCGCCGGTTCTCCCGCCTAAAGTGGGGTCAGAACTAGTGGGGATCAGTTGCTGAAAGCAGCAAGTGGCCTGGGGAAGCTCACAAAGGCTGCAAGCCTTTGAAGATTCCCCTTCGTGGACCCTGCCCATCCTTGGAGGCTTGGCACCTTGTCCCAGGATGTGCATTGTTTCAGGCCGCTGAGAGCAGTAGGCTCTTGACCTAGGGGTCCTGAAACATGTCTTTTGGTGGCAGCTGAAAGCAGCTACTCAGCCTGAACACTAGTGGTAAGTCGTTTTTCAGGGGGCATATCTAAGATGCCCTCTGTGTGCATGTTTCATTAAATCATACACTGGCATCAGTGTGGGTTTATTGTGCTGAAAAGTTTGATACCAAACTTCTCAGTTTTCAGTGTAGCCATTATGGTGCTGTGGAGTTCGTAATGACAAACTCCCAGCACCATATACTCTTAATGGCAGCACTGCCCTTACAATGTCTAAGGATGGACTTAAGACACTGTAGGGGTACCAGGCTCATGCACCTGTACCCTCACCACTGGTATAGAGAATCCAGCTAGAGGGGTGACTGATCTATGCTGGGGCAGTGGGTTGTAGGCATGGCACACAGGGATGAGTGCCATGACGACTCTTCACTTTGTTCTGCACCAAGACACGCAGCCTGCAAAGGCAGTGTGTGTGTGTGTAAAGTTACAGGGCCTCTAAGAGTGGCATAATAAGTGCTGCAGCCCTTAGAGGTCTTCCCCGGTTACAATGCCCTGGGTACCTGTGGTACCATTTACCAGGGGCTGAGCTGTGTCCAGAGATGCCATTTGGGTTTGGGTTAGTTTTGGGGAAAGAACACAGGCCCTGGGAACTTGACTGACAGGGACCCAGGGCACATCAAGTCAAAAGGGCACCAGTAGTCTGGCAAAAAGTGTGTGTGGGGGTGGGGGTGGGGGTGGGGGTGGGGGGGGGGGGGAGGTTACAGCAACAGAAGCCCAGCTTCTCACAGCTCCCCTACATGTTTAAGATATTACTACTTTTGGATTGCTGTGGGCTGTACTGCTATACCGGTCTTCCTTTTATATTTAAACAATTCTTTTCTTTTTATTGTCGCTGATATTTTTGTGTGTAATATTGCTGGGTATTGATAGCCGTGTAACTTCAGTTTTTTTTTCTTTGGGTATTGCACAACCTGACTTAGAGCATGAGAAAATCCAATATAAAAAGCTTTTTTATGGATTTACAAGTTAAAAAATTTTGTGATTTTGAGGATTGTGCAAAGCTACTGACTAGATCCAAAAGAAAATTGCTTTCGGGAAACTAAAGGCAATCTCAGTATGTTTTATGAGTTTGATTCACATTATCTACAGTGATACATCAACTGCGATTATTATAAATGAGAGAGCAAAGAGGGTTATGATGAGCACAAAGCTTCTGGGGAAGTTGAGAAAGAAAAACAGAGGCTGGAGGAAAACAACTACGAAGGGTGACGGGAGACAATCATAAGGAGAGCTGAGAAACTAGGAGTTGGTGGATTTCGAGAAAAGAAAAAAGAAACAGACCTGGTCAGAGAAAAGTTGTACGGTGAAGGAAAATAGGGAGGAGAGACAAGTTTTTTTTTTTCAAACTAGGCAAAAAGTTGGGAGAGAGCCAGTAAGGAGGGTGCCACGATTCGCTCCCTGTGTTCTCTGTGTTCTCGTGTCCACCACCAGGGGACTGAACCGTGGGACTCTCCAGGGTTCGAATATGCTCCCTGACACTCCCCTGCATGCATATCTTGACTTCAAGCCATTTGGACACTATTTGGGAATGGACATACATTCCCAATCCATGCCAGGTTTTGTGAAAGCCAGCCTGCTTAGAGTTAAAGCCAGCCTACTCATGCCTGAAACTCCATTACCCAGAATTCCCTGCTCACTGCTTTGTCTCCACCCCTGCAGGCCAAGGATGGGTGGAGGAATTCAGTTCACCTGTGGCTGGCTGCTGCTAACCTGCTCACACCAGCTGCATGTGATTACTGGGAGCTCTTTTAAGCCCCAGCTCCGTTCAGGCAAAGGTTGGTCATTGTAGCTGTTAACGGTGAGACCAATCCTTGTTTACAGAGTTCCCTGAGCTTTTGCTATTCTTGTTTCCAGTGTTTCCTGAGCTTCAATTATGCCTTGTTCCTGACCTGCTGCTGTTTTCCCTGTTCCTGAATTAGCACTGCCTGCAGTGCTACCCTGACCCCATAGCCTTAGTATTCCTTGTTCCTGAACTGCAGCAGTTTTCCCTTCTCCTGAATTAGCACTGCTTGCAGTGCTACCTTGTTTCCCGAGTTCCTGAGCTATAGCTATTCCCTGTACCTGAATTAGCACTGCCTGCAGAACTACCTTGATTCCCGAGTTCCTGAGCTATAGTTATTCTTTGTTCCTGGGCTTAGCTATTTCTTGTTCCTGATTTGCACTGCTTGCAGTGCTCTCTTGAGTCATTGTTTCATGAGCCTTTCTATGTCCCGTTTCCTTGAACCAGTATTGCCTGCAGTGCTACCATGACTCCTGAGCTCTAGTACTTTCCCTGTTCCTGAACTAGCACTGCCTGCAGTGCTGCCTTGACTCCTGAAGCTTTGGTAGTTCCCTTTTCCTGAACCAGCACTGTCGGCAGTGCTGCCTTGACTCCTGAGCCTTAGCTCACTTCTTGTTCCTGCCCCAGCACTGCCTTCTATGCTACTTTGTTTTCTTGATTTCTTAACCTGCACTATTCTAGTATACCCTTGTAGCCTCCCCTTCTGTATATCCGTTTCCAGTCCCTTCCTTGCTTCCCATTTCCTTGGTTCCAGTTCTAGTTTGCTGCCTTTCTATTCTGCTGTCTTACTTCTGTTACCTTGTATGTTTATTACCTGCTTTCTGCCAAATGTGCCCGGTCATTTCCTTCCTTTCCTGTTAAGCACTCCTCCTTGCTAGCTCCTTGTCTATTGTGCTTGTGTTTAGTTCTACCCCTTTGCTGTTACTGCCTTGCGCGTTCCTGTTTGATTGCCAGGATCCGTGGGCTCAGCTGACTACCTAGGTGGTGTTTCTTGTTCACTGTGAGTTTTGTCTTTGAGTTATATTTATAACATCACTATAGGTATAAGCACCACAGACCCTGCCTTTGCATGCATATCCTACATGTGGGTATTTGCAGTCTGCATCTGTAACAGCAAATGCAGGTAAGAAACGTACTGATCTTCAGTCTTACCATGTGGAGCTCCTGAGTGCTTTACCCCACACCCCCCTTTATTGTTAATGTTGTATTATATATATGTCTTGCACGTCCGTCCTGGGTGTAGTTAGTCTGAATGCTTAAATGCCTTGTGAGTGCCCCTCCTTTCTGAGTCTTACCCATCTTGTTCACTTGCACAGGCTTACCCTTTGGATCCTTTTTCTCCTCTGACTCCCTGTATGATCCTGGGCAGCACTGTACTCCTCCTTTCTGTGTACGTCTTCTACCCAGTTCCCAGTCCTTGTCCAAGTCCCTGACTGTGTTCCCCACATAGTCCCGGACAGTCCCTGACAGAGAGAGCCAAGTCAGAGCCACATTAATACTGTTATGATATTCATGTAACTCACACATGGATTAGATTCAGAGTACCAGGATTGAAAAGGTCAAAATGAGGCACTTGTCTCATTCTTCAGGAAGACACAAAAAGCATCTTTCAGTCTCTACCTATGTTGACAGTTAATCATAACCGCTGTTGTCCACAAGTAGCAACGCTGGTTCGAACACATAGTAGAGGATCACACTAATATAACTCGGTCATACCCGTTGCTGAAGCAGCTCTTCCTGTCGCCTCTGCTCTTCCTCCTCTTTCCTCCTCTTCTCCTCCAACTGTTTAAATGACTCCTCCCGTTGAAGCCGCTCTTCTTCCTGCTGGCGTGTTAGTGCAATTTCTAGTTCTCTCTGACGCCTAAGAGCTTCTTCCTACAGACGCAAAGGTGGTTAAACAACCATTCAGAGTATAGAAAAAAAATACAAAACTTATAGCAACAAAGTCAGAATATAATGTAGCTATGGGAGTCTCTTGAGCCCTTTAAAACTTAAGGTACCACAGGAAAACAAATGGCTTCTTAAAATGTAATGATTATTTCAGACCTTCTCCTTCTAACTCCATATCATGTATGGAAAGAAAAACATGTGTAATAATAGTTTTGCAAACTCAGGCTGTTCTAGATGATCGTGCTGTGCATTATTCTGCTACCTAAAGGTTGGACCCAGAAAATGGCCCATGATGATAGTTGTTGTAAGTCTACAGTGCTTTACACAATGTAATCCTCTTTAGATTCTATTTGTCCTGAAGGCTTTGTGTGAGAAAAAATGTAAACATTTTAATTTGTGTGCTATTCATCTTCAGAGACGAGGTTTTATGTAATTTGCCTCTCGAATGGTTTCAAGCCGCAAAACGTTTGTTACAGGATGCAATCATTTCATTTTTCAAAATCAAACTCCTATATTGGTATGCTGGGCATTGACTGTAAAACATTTTTCCACTTGGAGATATGGACATAAAATGCAAGTTGTAGTAAACCAATGTTTCAAAAGGTCTGTGCTACAGCTGCTTCTTGCTGCTCAAAAAATTGTAAATGATGAACATGTCAACTAACACCACTTTCCAATAGAACAAAGTAAACAGTTTTTTTGCTAGTCGACTGTGCTCTAGCTTTACCTTTAATCTGTTTTCTGCTACAGAATTACATGACAGAAAGCTCTGAGCAATGTATTGACATTGTATACTTTGACAGTGGCCTCTCTAACACCTGCGGAGAAAGTAACACCGAAGGTTGTTGTATTTTTTTTATGGGTTTTAGCTCATCATTATTTAAATGTGTTCACATATTCTTTAAATTTCCGAATTTTGCTGTAATAGTTTTCTTAAACATAGTTAAACTAGCAGATGTTTCATCCTACCCAGACTTTTTCGAAGCAATTATTGTATCGTATTGTAATTGCATTTATATAGCGCTTACTACCCCTGACAAGGCGTCGGAACGCTTTTTCGTAGGTAGCACGCTACTCCGGGACCCTTAGAGGATTAGGGTTGAATTAGTATAGTGAAACATGCAAGTACATTTTAAGTGATGGATAGGTTAGTCAGTTATTTGGATTTGGAATGATAGCAGAAGGATAGAGGAGGAAAAAAGGTTTGTATTTATATAGCGCTTGTTACCCCTGATGGGGTGTTGAAACATGCTATTGGGGAAGCCCATAAAGGATTAGCGGTGAATTAATATGGTGAAATATGAAAGTAATTTCACTGGTGGATATTAGTCAGTTATTTGGAGTGAGAAGGATAGTGGAGGGATTAAAGGGGAAGAAAGGTTTGCACTTGTTACCCCTGATGGATGTTGAAGCGCTTTACTGGCGAGTAGCACGGCACTCCAGAACTCAAAGGATTAGTGTTGAAAATTAGTATAGTAAAATATGAAGTAATTTGAGTAGTGGATATGTTATTCAGTTATTTGGGTATAGAAGGGTAGGTGGCGGGATAGTGAAGGGACAGAGGTTTGTATTTATATAGCGCTTGCTACCCCTGATGGGGTTTTGAAGCACAAGTAGCACGCTTCTCTGGAACCCATCAGGATTAGTGTTGAATTAGTATGGTGAAACATGAAAGTAATTTTTGTGGCGGAAATGTTAGTCAGTTATTTGGATTGGAAAGGGTTGGGGAGGGGTAGGGCAGAGTTTAGAAAGGTTTGTTTTGGGGGATCAGTATAGTTAAAGAGGTGTAAGATGATGCAAGGAGGGGTAGAGTAGGAGAGTCTGGAAAGGGTTATTTTGGAGATCATAGTAGTGGTTTGGGGTTAAAAGAGAGTGGATGTAAAGGATATATTGAGCTAAGTATAGGCTGAGAAATAGGGAAGTGTATTGGAAATCCTAAATTAGAAGGAAGTGATAAATATATAGATCTTAAGTACATTGAAAGTATATAGATGCATAATGGAGGTATGTATATTGGGCAGCATTTCTGGCCCTGGCCCTGGCCCTGGTCAGTCTCGAACAGGCTCAAACAGGCAACTGCCTTTGTCCTCTCCGCCTTAACAGGCGAAAACAGGCAACTGCCCTTGTCCTCTCCGCCTTAACAGGCTCAAACAGGCAACTGCCCTTGTCCTCTCCGCCCTTAACAGGCTCAAACAGGCAACTGCCCTTGTCCTCTCCGCCCTTAACAGGCTCAAACAGGCAACTGCCCTTGTCCTCTCCGCCCTTAACAGGCTCAAACAGGCAACTGCCCTTGTCCTCTCCACCCTTAGCCTCGACGCCCGGGCTGAGACGCCCTAGGCATGGCCTTTTATAGCCCTAGTAATCAGATGACTCCGTCAGCCAATGGGAACCCTAGCCCTAACACTATCCAATCACAACACTAGCCCTAAAAATCTAGAGCCAATAGGAGACCAGGACCTTACAGCCAATCTTAGCACTAGTCCAAGCACCCAATCAGTTCAAAAACCCTAATCTCTACGTACAATAGAGGCCCTAGCCCTACCAGTAGTCCCACCCAAATCCAACCAACCAATGGCACAGGAAGCACTTGTCCCTACTTCCAATAGAAAGTCTAACCCTACTCTTAGTCCCACAACCAGTCCAGCAACCAATCACACCAGAAGCCCTAATCGCTACTTCCAATTAAAAGTCTAACCCTAGCCCTAGTCCCAAAAACCAACATAGGAAACCCTAGTCCCTACTTCCAATAGAAACCCTAGCCCTAGTCCCAACCCTACATTGATTGAATCACAGACCCAGAAACCAATTAGAACACTCAAATACCCAACCAATGAGGACACTAACCCTAATCCAATAAAAACATAAGATACAACCACCAATCAGTGTACACATGTACCAAACAATACCAGACCATATAAGGTCCCAGCGACCTCAGACAAAGTTTGCTGGCCAGGGAGTTGGAAGCTGGTTTTCCTGTTCAGAATCTCCTAGGAGACAGACAGGCTCAATCCCCACTTTGGACTTCTGCAGGTAAAGGCCCCACTAACTTGAAATCGAACAATACTGTTTGAATAAAACTTTACTACCTCTACTGACCAAAAAACGAAGTGCACAGTCCCTAGTAAACACAGTTTAAACAGCTCACAGAAGCACCCTCTGATGTAGAATATCCCTGTTTGCGGGGGGGGGGGCTGGTTTCACTGGCTTGTGAACACAAAATGGTGGCTGGGGGTGCACTGCTTTAACATACAGGTCTTAGCACAGAGCAAAGGAGAAATTTTGGAGGGAACACTGAAAGTCATCAGCAATGAGAGGGAAAAACTACAGAGTTCGGACTGCAAATCCCACAATTCAACACATTAAATGGAAGCAATCATGGGAAGGAAAAAACACAAGTTTAAAACACAAAACAGGCGATAAAATATCCAATCACAGGCAGGTTAAAACCACAATTTTTAAACTGTAACAACTACAGTCAAAGACAGAAATCACAGAAAGGGAAAATCGTTTTGTTTTTTTACATACAGTACACCCCTCCTTGTAAAAGTGCACGTGAAAGAAAATATCTCCCATTTCAGCAATGCTCTACAGAAACTGGAGTCTTTTCCACTTCTTGGAGAACTTGGAGAGAGGAGCATAATTCAGTCTACTGAAGTATGCCCTCACTGAGGAATATGATATGCAGAGTTGACACTGGTACCGGTGGTTGAGTCCCCGCTGACTGCTCAGTGAGTCTGCATGGGCATTTAGTTTCTTTGGCAGGCAAGCGGACACCTGGCCTGTACAGCACAGAGCCATATTTCTCAGACAACTATGAGAGTGGACAAGACTTTGCCATTGCATTTTATTTAGGTAGAACACTGCTATGGTACCATCTGTGAATATTTGTACCACCACACTCCTGACCTGTGCTTGGGAGGCCTTTTACAGCTAGTTGAAGGGTGTTTATTTCCAGCACATTTAGATGCTATTCAGAGTATGACCAAAAACCTGATGTTTACTGTTCCCAAGTGAGCTTGTCTCACTCCCCAACCTGTTTGTGAACAGTCGTCTATTATAATGGTCACATTTTGTGACTGGTTCTGCAAAGTGTCTGCACAGAAAGACCTTCTGTTTATTCCACCACTTAGTTAGCATTATCACCTTGAAGGATACGACCAATATATTTCCCCAGTTCCCTGGACACTGTGACATTTGACTTGATAACATTTAATCTCCTTAAGTACAGATGTGCATGCAACCTTAAATGACTAAAAGATGTGATCATTTCCAATGATTTAATGACTTTCCTCACTGTCAAATTGATACAACTGAGAAAAAAAGGAATAGTATTCTGAAATGCCAGAATACTCATGAGTTGCCACTTCTTTCACAAGGTTGTTACCCACCTTCAAAAAATCTGAGCACAGTGGCATTTTGAGATTACTTTATAAAATGAACAGTGAAGTCCAACAGGAATATTATTTGCATGACACAGTCCGTGAGGTGTTAGCACTGCATAAACAGATTACACTTTAGCAGTTAATCCAACAGGCATGGATACATAATGCTTGGCACATTATACGTGGTGCCAAAAATCTGCAAACCATTTCTAAACGCTCCTGGATCTGACTTTGTGAAAAGAGAACTACTAGTTTAGTCAGCGGCAAATATACCAGCTGTTTTCAGGATTGACCTCTAACAAGCAACCACAGACTGGTAAAATCAAAGATCACATGTGTTGGCACTTGGTAGCCACGGCATACCTTCTAGTGCTCTGGCCTCTAGCCTGGTGAGGTTGCTGCATGTTTTCCAGTCTGAAATACAGATTCCCAAGGGTAAAATTTAATCATTGTCTCAAGTCTCAGGGGGCTTCTTTATCCGACTGAGACTCATCCACACCTACGATAAGGAAAATGCTACTTACCAGTATGCATCTGTTCTTGCCATGTAGAGCTGCGGATTCTCAAACTTAGCATTAGATCGCCAACTGCTTGCACATTGTTGTTGTCTTGTAAGAAGTCTTGGTAGTCACGAGATAGGTGACTCCTCACTTGGACGATAGTGTGCATGTGCATAGACTCCTTCCTTAGATTGTTTTTTGCCATGATGGGAAATGATGGAGTTAGTAGTAACAGAAAAGATGTCCATGTGTGTATATCTAAATAAGATGGAACTGGAACAGATACAGGTCCCGGGGAGGTGGGTGGGCGTGTGAGAGTCTGCAGCTCTACATGCCAAGAACAGATGCATACTGGTAAGTAGCATTTTTCCGTTCGAGGCATATGAGCTGCAGATCTCACTCTTAGCATAGACTGTAAAGCATTATCTCCCCTAGCGGTGGTCACCTGTATCTGTTGCAGTCGTTTGAAAAAAAGTTTTAAGAACAGCTTGGCCCACAGAAACTTGCTGTTTGGTTGCTCATCCACACAGTAGTCTTTAGTGAAGGTGTGAGTTGTAGACCATGTTGCTGCCTTACAGATGTCTTCTAGGGGAATGTTCCCTAAGAATGCCAAAAAGGCCCCTAGTTTGAGTGTAGAGTGCGCTCTAGGGGGAACTGTTAAGGTGCGTTTAGCTTTTTGGTAGCATATCTGGATACATTTTACTATCCACCTTGCAATTCCAGCTTTGGAGATGGGATTACCCTTATGCGGTGGGGAGAAGGCTACGAACAAATGTTTTGTTTTGCAAAACGGTTTTGTTCTGTCAATGTAATAAAGCAGTGCTCTTTTGACATCTAGGGTATGTAGAGCTCTTTCTGCTACAGAGTTGGTTTTGAAAAAACACTGGTAACTCCACTGATTGGTTAAGATGAAATGGAGAGATAACTTTAGGAAGGAATTTTGGGTTTGTTCTGAGAACTACCTTGTTACGATGTAATTGTAAGAATGGCTCTTGTATGGTTAAAGCCTGGATCTCACTTACTCTTCTAAGAGAAGTAATGGCAACAAGGAAAGCTACTTTCCATGTGAGGAACTGCAGTTCACATTTGTGTAAAGGTTCAAATGGGGGTCCCATGAGCCTGGTGAGAACAATATTTAGGTTCCATACTGGAGAGGGTAGTAACCTAGGAGGAATGATTCTTTTTAGGCCCTCCATAAAGGTTTTAAATGCAGGCACTCTAAATAGTGACAAATGTTGTCTGTTTTGCAAGTAAGCAGCAAGTTCTGCTAGATGTAAATGTATGGATGAATATGATCGATTACATCTTTGCAAGTGCAGTAGATAGCAAATGATATTCTGGATGGAGGTATCCAGTGGATCAATGTGGTTATTGGTGCAGTAAATGGCAAATCTTTTCTATTTTGCAGCATAGCAAGCTCTAGTAGTAGGTAGTCTGGCTTCTTGAATGATGTTAATACAGTTCGTTGGTAGGTTAAGATACCCCAACTCTTGGACTTCAGGAGCCAGATCGCCAGATTCATCTGACCTGGATCTCCATGATTCTGCGTTAGCAGGGATGGGGACAGGCGTAGTTTTTGGTGTGGAAGTAGTGAGAGTTCCAGCAGTGTTGTGAACCATGGCTGGCGTGCCCATGTGGGAGCTACTAAGATTATTTTGAGAGACTGTTGTCAGAGCTTGTGTACCACTAGTGGAATTAGTGGGAGTGGCGGGAAAAGCGTACGCAAATCTGCCTGACCAGTTCATCCATATCGCATTGCCCTTGGACAACGGGTGAGGAAACCTGGCGGCGAAGGTTGTCGTATGTGGAGAACAGATCTGTCTGGTTGGCCCCACATTTGGAAAAATGGTAGAAGGACTTGGGGATGTAGTTCCCATTTGTGAATCTGTTGTGTTTGTCGACTTAACAGATACGCAATCTGATTGTGAACTCCTGGAAGATTTCGGCCAGTAGATATACATTCTGTGGGATGGCCCATCTCCAAATGTTTTGTGCAAGCTGGGACAGCTGCAGAGAATGTATGCCTCCTTGTTTTTGTATGTAGTACATGGCTGTCATGTTGTCCGTCCGGATCAAGATAGCTTTGTTTTGTACATGTACTTGGAAAGATTTTAGTGCTAGGAATAGTGCTAGGAATATTGCTAGTAGCTCCAGGTGATTGATGTGGAACACTTTTTGTTGAGTGGTCCACCTGCCCAGAGTTGTATGTCCACGGAGATGTGCTCCCCATCCTGTGAGTGATGCGTCTGTTTTAAGTACTATCTGTGGAACAGGTTAGAGGAACGGCCGCCCTTTGGATACGTTTTTGGTGTTCCACCGCTGCAGAGAGCGATGTGTGCGGCTGTCCACCAACACCAGTTCTGTAAGTTGTCCTTGAGCATGATTCCACTGATGTGCTAGACATTCCTTTAATGGACGCATTTGAAGTCTTGCATATGATGTAATAAAAATGCAAGATGCCATCATGCCTATGAGCTGCATGAACACTCTGGCTGGGAGAGAGTGTTGACTTGTGTGTATGCTTGCTGTCCTGGCTGGACTGGGATACGCTAGAGCTGTGGAGGGGTTTGTTGTGGCCCCCAGATATTGGTGTATATGAGAGGGTTGGAGATGCGACTTGGTGTAGTTGATTGTGAACCCCAAGTTGTGCAATGTTTGAATGATTTGAGGAGTGTGTTCAACACACTGATTGAGTGACTTGGCTTTTATTAGCCAGACGTCTAGATATGGGAAGACATGGATCTGTTGTCTTCTGAGATGTGCTGCTACTACTGCAAGCGCTTTGTGAACACTCTGGGTGACGTGGTTACTTCGAATTGAAGGACTTTGAATTGGTAGTGTTGTCCATCCACTACAAACCTTAGATACTTCCTGTGAGAAGGATGTATGGGAATGTGGAAGTAGGCGTCCTTGAGATCTATTGTGTGTGAGAAAGTGAGATTCTGTTGCAGGACCCCCCCCACTTTTTGCCTGATACCTGATGCACTTTTCCTTGGTGTGCCCTGGGCCCCTGCCAATCAGGAACCCAGGGCCTGTGTTCCTGCACTAAAAACTATACTAAAGCCTAAACCCAATTGACATCACTGGCCACATGTCTGCGCCTACCAAATGGTACCCTAGGTACCCAGAGTATTGTGACCAGAGAAGACCCCTGAGGGCTGCAGCACTTATTGTGCCACCCTTAGGGGCCCTGTACCTTGACACCCACTCACTGCCTGTGCAGGCTGAGTGTCTAGGTGCAGAAGTAGGCAAAGAGTCGACATGGCACACATCCCTGTGTGCCCTGCCCACAAACCCACTGCCCTGGCATACATCAGCCACCCGTCTAGCTGGGTGCCCTATGCCAGTGGTGTGGGCACAGGTGCCTGAACCCTGTGCCTTTACAGTACCCAGGGCAATTCCTGGGCACTGTAAGTGCAGTGATGCCATTAAGAGTATATGGTGCTGGGAGGTTGTCATTACGAACTCCACAGCACCATAAAGGCTACACTGAACACTGAGTAGTTTCATATCAAACTTCTCAGCACATTAAACCCACACTGATGCCAGTGTGTGATAATTATGGTAAAATGCACTACAGAGGGAATCTTAGAGATGCCCCCTGAAACCTAACCTACAATTTACGTCTTGTCTGAGAGGCTGCCTAGGCTGCCAAAAAGCAATCATGTTGCTGGACCCCTGGGTGGAGAGCTCCCGCTCTCCTGGGCCTGCAACCAGGCACATCCTGGGACGAGGTGCCAAGCCTCCTCCCCCAGGATGGGCAGGGGAAGCTTCAAAGGCATTCTGCCTTTGTGAGCTTCTCCAGACCACTTGCTGTACTCAGCAACTGGCCCCCACCAGTTCTGACCCAAACTCTGGCTGGAAGACTGACGGGAAAACCTACGTCAGAAAGGGGGGTGTGCCAGTCTGTGCCAACTCCACCCCTCAGGCGGGAGAGGCGAGGTGATGCACGGCCCCGGGCTCCGACCATCTTGAAAATGGGGAGGCCTGCCCTATCACAGCTAGGCTCCTGCCCCTCTCCCAAAGGAGAGGAGCAGGCTAGGGGGTGTACCCACCCCAGGACAGGGACCCATTGGTCCTTGCCCTGCCTGTAACGCCCCTAAATTAAGTTTTTAGGGGCATCCTGAACCTTTTTCAACAGATCCAGATTACGAAACAAGAAAGAAGATCATGGAACACGAAGACCTGCTGTGCAGCTGCTAAAAAGAGGAAGACACTAACTGATTTGGCCCCAGCCCTACCGGCCTGTGGACCCTCGAACCTGCTCCTGTTAAACCCGGGCATCTCCAGTGGTCAGCAACCTCAAAAATCACGGAGGACCTGACTGCCTTGTGACTCTGACTACCTGGGTCTCCCATGAGCAGTGGTACTGCTCAAACCAAGTAACAAGCCCTGGCATCAGCCCGGAACCGCAAACCCTGCACACTCTGCACCCGCCAAGCCTGGCCTGTGCCGGAGTGAATCAAGACCCTGAGGACGTCGCCCCAGCGATTCTGACCTGGAATCCAGTGCCCAAGGACCCTCCTCGACAACCCCGACGACGCCTGCAGCCTCAGGACAAGGGACCCCTCCGACCGCGACCAGCAGGCGGTAAGATTTCCCGCCTTCAAAAGACACCCCTACACCCGGTGTCCCACGGCCCCCCTGTGCCCAACTGCTGAGTGCCTACCTATCCTCCAAGATCCCAACTTACCCCTCGAAGTGTTGGTCGCTCCAGAAGATTCACCGTCCCCGAGCCTGCTGTAGGAGAGTAGGGTCTGCAATCCTATGATCACCCGGACTTTTTGCTTTTGTTTCACTGGTTTACGACTTTCTCGGGCTGTGGGCCTGCTAATCAGACCCACAGCCTAGCTGTTCTCTCTCTAAATTGATGCGTGTACCTTAGGTGCATTACCCAATTGGAACTGGGCCACCTTGTCAGACCCTGTAACTCAGGGCATCGGTGTACCCAGGGCCTACCAGGAGCTGAAGCATGTATTATTCCACCCCTGGCTGGCCATCTAAATCTGACACAACTGGCTGCACGACAGCTGGGGCAACGTAGCGTACACGCTCGTTGCTTTACGTATAGTATCCCTATATCTAACCTCACAATGGACACCCGGGTTCCTATCAGTCACTCCTATGGCAGGCCTTGACAATCCTGAAGGCAGAGTGCATGGACCCGTGTGAATTGGGCTCTGGCACGAGCCGAGCCCGGTTGCAGCTTGCGGAACCAAGACCCAATGGCTGTTCCATGATAACGCGTATCATATCGGTAACTTCGGTATAGCGTTATCCAGACATGTCGAATAAGGTGTCATACGAATCGGGATGCTGCCCCCTCACCAATTCTGGCGACGAGGTTAGCCTTCCGCCCTTCTAGAGGGACACGACATGTACGTAACTGTGAACCCCGGTTAAAGTTAACTAAAGCCTCAGCTCCACAAAATGGATGCTGCCACCACAGACACGAGTCTGACCTCCTGCTGCTGGGAGTCCTTCCAGCGAGGAGAACCTGGACAAAGGGTTTCCTGTCAAGGGCGGTGTTCGCAGACAGGGTAGGTAGGGCTTTGCGAGAAGGTGACTGCGGAGTGGCACCCCGGTGCTCACTACGCATCTGCCGGTCAGAACCAGTTCCAGGGGCGCCAGCCCCTGACCTGGGGAAAGTCCGGCAGGGGAGAGGGGTGTAACTACCCCCCTTCCTGGTCCCACCTTTAGGGCAGGACCTAGTCATGTACCCACCCCTTTCTTTAGGATAAAGGCCGGAGCGGGGACCCTTCCAAATTAGATCATCTTTGAATCAAGAATACTTTCTACGAAAGGACTTCGAGACTCTTCTCAAGATATTCTCCCTTGTGACTAGGGAGTAGTCACCCTGCATCAGCGGGCACCATCTAAGAACTCTGCGGTTTGCTGCAAGTCCTTCCTCAAGGATCCGACGGCCCAGCTCGACGAGAACCGGCTTCCCTGGCACCTCTGACCTCTACCCACGTCGTCAGCTCAGCTGAGATCTGTGGGTGCGACGAGACCTCGAGGGACCGGCCATCATCAAAACCTGCACGCTTTCTTAATCAGCACGACCATCGGAGTAATTCTCTGGTGAGTGCTCTGGGGTCCGAGAAGCCCCGACCCTGAGCAGCTCCAGCACCGAAGTGCAGTCTCCCAGCATCTCCACGATCTGCGTGGGGCCCTTCCGCTCGCTGCTCAGCACGTTGTCTGGTCACTAGCCGCTGGCTTGTGCCCTTCCTTGACGACATCCGACAACCAACGCTGCTGGTCTGGTTGCTCCAGACTGGCCTTTGCTTCCATCTTTGAGAGAAGCACCCCGGACCCTCCTGGTCCACTCAAGACGCCATTTTAGGCCCACCACGTGGCCCTGAAATCTGCCAAGGCTTGTTGCCCCAATCCTGGGCCCAGCGACGCCGACAGCATCAACCTTCGTGGGACAGCTCGCACCTCCATCCTGGTCGCCGACAACGCCTCCGGGTCCGTGAGACTGCAGAGCCTAGCGTCGCCCACTCACCTAGTCGAGGTGACGGTCATCCGGTGCCTTCCTGGTACCCCCTGACTACTGGCTAGAAGTACGAACTTGGTCCCCTCTGCTTTCAGGTATCAACGATCTCTGATCCAGGCTTGGATCTCTACGAACTATTCTTCACTGGTCGCCGGCCAGCAACTCCTTTTCTTCCGGCTCCTGGCTCGTCAGCGAAGACCCCCGACGCCTGTAAGACTTGTGCAGCCGCAGCCCTCGTGGCTAGGTAACTTCGGCATTTCGGTGCCTGCATAGCCTCCTTACTCTAGGGTCCCGAGTCCCTCGCTTCCGACTTGCCTTATCGGGTCCGCCCGAGACCATTAGAACTTTCCGTGCCCTCGGGCACTTGTTTTAATTGTGCACTTGAAGTATTTTCCTAAGAGTTTTGTTCTGTGCTTAGTACCCTGTCCTCATAAAGAGTCCAGGGCTGTTGTGATTCTTAATAAATATCCTGTTTATTTTCATAACACTTGTGTGGTGTCCTTTCACTTGGCGTTCAAGGGGTATGTGATGGTATAACAGCTGGCTTAACACGCCCTCTAGAGTTTAGCCCGAAGACTGCTCGTATCCACGCTACTAGGATAGCTGGTCTAAGGTTGACTTACAACCAATCACCATAAGGGTCGTTTGGAACGATACATAGTGGTCGCTAGAATAGCGAACGCTACATATCGGGCCAACTTCTCACACCTGCAGCCTTTGTTCCCTTTTTTTTTTTTTTTAATTTTTGAAAACCTTTATTGTGCATGAATAAAAGAACAAATACGGGCCTACAACCGTCAGGCCGGCCACGATACTTCGTCAGCACAGGTGCAAGCATTACAGGTCCCCAGCAGCAATAGTTAAAAGTTCAGCAATCAATGAGCGTTACACTGGGAAGAATCATGTCGCCGGGGAAGAGGAGAATTGAAGGTTAATTTTTTTTACGTTTTTTTTTGCGTTTTCATCATAATACAAGTCAGTGAAGAATAAGAACTAAGAAGATTCGAGTCCGCACAATGACTTCACAACAGGGGTAAGTGGCGTCGTAGCTGAAAACAATAATGGAAGTTAACATCAAGTACAATATGGCGGTGCAAAACAACGGCAAGTCATCATCCATCATTTACGCACCCCAGCCAGCGCCGCTCCCTCCCTGCCAACCCCAGCCCGGACCCAGAATCGAATCAGATGAAGAAAGCGCGGAAAATAGAAAAAAGAAGGCCCATAGAACTAAAAAATTGCCAAATTACCCCGCCCACCCTGCAACATTGTGGAGGCTACGGCCTACCCCCCCCCCCCCCCCCCCACAGAGTGCCTGTCGCCCTTTAAGAACCCGAAATATAGACAAGAAAGAAGAAGGAAGAGAAAGGAAGAAGAATAGCATTAACACCTGTAATATAGGGAGTAAGAAAGAGTAAATCAACCTAAACTCCCAAAGAGAAGAAGGTGGGGAGGAGCCCACTCGATATCAGGTCACCCGGAGATCTCGGCCCTCCACAGACTCCCACAGCGTAGATATCGTCCATTACTAAAGCGTCGGCACAGAATCAATCAGCTATTGCAATGCAGTTGGAGAAAACCATCGTGCGATGTGTGCCCATGGAATATGTAATCAGTTCCAACCCCATCCCAGTCAGCCAGCAAAGCAGTTAGTGACAAAAAACAGCCTAGCCCTGACCCGATCGTGGACGTAACCTTGAGTATACTTCCCCATGAGAGCCCTCCCCCCTGTGCACAATAGGACAGTATGGCCGCTTGAAAGTAGAAGACAAAGCAGGATCTCAAAATGGCCGTCGACTATCGTTAAAAGGTCCTTTGTCCACCATACTTAGGTCCATAAGGGCATACCTGAAATAAGGGGAGGAAGAAAAGAGTACCCTAATCTAACCTCCCATAGAACAACCAAGATCGGGGGAGGGCTAGTACCACTTAATCTCTGACCCCCCAACCCACACCGACCCTCCACCCCAACAAACAGGATCAGTCAGGAAACAACCAGCTGGTGTACCCTCAGCCACCCACACCCGGAACCTCGAACCACAGAGAAACACAAAGAACCAACTCCACAATTTATGTCCTACAACCCCGACAGTACACTCTACCGCAGATCAGGATAATAAGAGCATCTTCAGCCCTGGCCCCTACGATCTGGGGCACCGACGTGGTCCGGCTGTACAGTAGCCATGGTGGACTGGAGAGATAGACGAAGCGATCTTGACATAGTACAACGTCGCCCAGCAGAGCATGTCCACATCAAAGTCCTGCGATCAACTATGACAGGAAGGGGGATCCCCTGTTGGTTCAGAGCGTTCGAATCAGTCAGCCAGAACAAAGCCATCCGCATCAGGGGAGAGTTGCGATCGATGCCAGCTGAACACAGAGGAAGAACCAAACATGGCGTCCAAGGACAGCTCGTCAGCCACACCTCAGAATCCCCGTCCACAGGTAGCCGCTCACGGAGATCAATCCGTGCCGGAACATCACCAGTCTCCCTCACTCTCAGGCTATACGGACACAACTGGGTAGGCTCCCCATTGTAATAGGGGTCAGGATGCGGAGAAGCGTCCTGCGGACGGGCGCCATCAGAGACATCCGGAGTAGTATGGGGAGCGCAGGCATCCAGGCGAGCCATTAAGTCCCGGGCACTGTCTAGCACTTCAAATCGGAAAGAGCTCAACGCCCGCATGATGTCTCTCAAACTCACTGGCATTGCAGAGGCGCACCGGGCATCAGATCTCCGCTCAATGGGCTCGCAGCAGGGTCGCAGCTCGCGAGGCTGGTCATCACCGTCTCTCCCGTCTGGATAGACGTATAGTCCGGGTGCAGGATACGTGCTTTCGTGGAGCACAGGAGCAGTGCACGCCATTCCGGCGCCATGCACGGCGCCAACGCAGTAGGAGCAGCAGGGCATCTCGCTGGCAGCAGCCCGGAGGAATCTCAGGGGCAAGGAGCACAATGAACAGTATGGCATCAACCCTTCCGCCTTCGGAGGGTAGCGAGCCAACAGCGCCGAGAATGAACCAGGGCGCAGATACAATGTAACACTACCGGCTACAACTGTATCGAAGCGCAATATCCATCGAGGCTAAACTGAGCCCCGCAGCATTAAACACGGCGCCGCTGTCTTTCTCTGCCGGTCAAAGCGCCTCCGCAGCGTGTCCTTGAAGAGTGCAAAGATGGCCGGTCATGCCGTGAACAAAGGAACCGTCCAGCTGCCGCCAGCGCCGAGGAAGAGACAAGGGCGTCACGGTACTTCCACTCCAAGGAGCGAGCAGGGAAGCACACCGCTGGATGGCAAATCGTCTCCCGGCCCCGAGAATGCAGTGTGAGAACAGGATGGGCAGCAGAAAAAGTCACGGGCCGGGAGAGAAGCGGAGAGATCGGCGGAGCCGAGGGATCAGGCGGCCATCTCGGATTCAGGTTAGGCTCCTCCCGTCCCTTTGTTCCCTTTTCAAGATCCTCATTGAATAACATTGAGCGCCCGACGGCTCAAAAGTCGCTTTGTTGCAGTAGTGGGGGCACTTGTTGGAGATTGATCATATGAAAATGATCTGAGTGTATATTTAGGTTGAGGGGCCTGAGATCTAGTATTGGTCTTAGAGCCCAGTCTTTCTTGGGTATTAGGAAGTACAGCGAGTAAACCCCTGTCCCTGGATGTTGTAAGGGAACAATCTCTATTGCGTGCTTTTGAAGCAGTGAGAGAACTTCATGTTTTAAGAGCGTAAGATGTTCTGTGGACATGGGACGCTGCTTGGGTGGTATGTGTGTGTGTGTGTGTGTGTGTGTGGAGGTGGGGGGGTGGGGGGGGGGGGGGGGGTTGTGGTTAGCTGTAAGTTCTGGGCGGTAACCAGACTGGATAATTTGTCTTACCCACCTCTCTGTTGTGATGGAATCCCAGACAGGTAGGAACTGTGATAATTTCCCCCCCGACTGGAGTGGGATGGCCTGGGGGGAGTGGAGGGAAGTCACTGCTTTGTGTTAGGGGAGGTACGAGTGTTATTCCCTCGACCTCTTCCTTTATTTTGGTTTCCTCTGTATCCACCTCTAAAGTATCCTCTATTAGGGAATGTTTGTGTAGCGGCTTTAAATGAAGACGAGTTGTCTGCTCCAATGTTTTTGGAGGCTCCTCTATAAAAGGAGCGACGAAAGTAGCCATGTGTTTGTGGAGACTGTAAAGCTCCCATGGATTTAGCAGTCTCTGTGTCTTTCTTCATTTTTCCAAGTGTAGGGTCTACAGCCGGACCAAAAAGTTGTTGTTGGTTGAACGGCTGGTTGAGGATACTAGCCTGGACATCCTGCTTAAAGCCTGAGATGTTCAGCCAGGCATGATCTAGAGGCAGTGTCTGCTGCGTCAAGTGCACATTTTATTGACACATTTGAAATGAGCTTGCCTTATTGAATGAGATCATTTGCTTGTGTTTTATAACAGGGAGGATGGGTGGGGCGGTAAGGAATCTATCACTACTAATGTTTCTTACAGATATATTGTTACCTAAGGTAAGTAACTTGTGCATCTGAAATAAACACTTAGAGATAGATTCCTTACCTTAAAATAGATACCTCAGCAATACCAACCCCGGTGGTGGGTCTGTGAACCAAGATCACACCAGAAAGTCCTGGAGAAGGGAACGGCCAAAGAAGCCGTCTCTCCGGACTTGGCTGTCCAGGTAGTAGTGCTTGGTAAACGTGTGCAGCCTAGCCCACGCAGCTGTCTGATAGATGTCCTGATAGGGAACTCCTCGTCCAAGAGCAGTAGAGGCTGCCATCGCCCTGGTAGAATGGGCGCGTAGCCCCACCGGAGGCTCCTTTTTAGCCAAGGAGTAACAAACCTTTATGCACAGAACGACCCACCGAGAGATGGTCAGTTTCTGCTCAGCCCGACCTTTCTTGGCGCCCATGTAGCCAACAAAGAGCTGGTCATCCACTTGGAAAGGTTGTGTGCGGCTCAGACAGAGAGAGCGCACGTTTTGGGTCCAGACTGTGGAGCCTCTCTTCCTCTTTAGAGGGAGGCAGAAAGAAGGTGGGCAAAGTGATGGTCTGCCGGACGTGAAAGGCAGTGACAACCTTTGGCAGAAAAGAAGGACGAGTCCTTAGAACAACTTTGTCCGGATGGACAGACAGAAAAGGAGGCTTAGCAGAAAGAGCCTGGAGCTCACTGACTCTTCTGGCAGAAGTGATGGCAACTAGGAAGACAGTCTTTAAAGTGAGAAGACAAAGAGGACAATTATGAAGTGGCTCAAAGATAGCGCACATCAGAAAGGTAAGAACAAGATTCAAGTCCCACTAAGGCTTCACAAAAAGTACAGGAGGAAACATGTGCGTGATGGCTTTCAAGAATCTATTTACAACAGGGGACTTGAAAATGGAAAGCTGGTCTGGTAGCCTCAAGAAGGCAGAAATAGCCAAGATATAGCCTTTGATAGTGATCAGAGCAGAGCCCTGCTGGGCCAAAGAAAGAAGGAAAAGGACCTCTGAAAGAGGGAGCAGAGAGAGGATCCAAAGCCTTTGCACCATGCCACAAACGTATTCCACCTGCAGGCGTATACCGTCTTAGTGGAGGGACGCCTGGCTGCCAAGATAACATTACAGACTTCGGGGGGCAGGTCGAAAGACGTCAACTGGCGCCGCTCAATCTCCACGCAAGGAGGTGAAGGCTGGATAGGTTCGGTGGAGGACCGTCCCCTGCTGCTGAGACATAAGATCCTCCCAAAGAGGCAGTCGTATAGGATGATCGATGGCATGTTGAGCAGCTTGGGACACCAGACTCTTAGTGCCAAATCCGGAGCCACAAGATTGACTTGGGCCAGGTGACACTTGATCTTCTTCAGGACTCTTGGCAGAAGTGGTATAGGCGGAAAAGGCGTACAATAGACCGCAACTACACTTGCGACGAAAAGCATCGCCGAGCGATTGCCGCCTTGGAAATTCCAACGTGCAGAACTGATGACATTGCGAGTTCCCTTCAGTGGCGAATAGATCTAACCAAGGTTCTCCCCACTGCTGAACGAGACCTTGCACCACGTCAGAGTTCAGACACCACTTGTGAGGAGTTGGCCTGGCATATGATGTCCACTATTCTAGTGGGCACCTTGCACCAGTCCAAACCTTGTTGATGGTAGGTTGTAAAGTCAACTTTATAGAAAGCTATCCTAGTGGTAGCTGTGGAGAGCAGCCTTCAGGCTAAGACTTAGAGGTGAGTTAAGCAAGTTGTTTTACCAATAATAATCTCTTGAATGATGAAATGAAAGCACACCACACAAGGTATATATCAAATATATATGTATTTAATCTAAACACAACCCCTCTGGTCTCTTTATGAGGTCAGAGGTAAACGTACAATACAAGGAACTTAATTAGCATACGATAAGTTGCACAGTATATGTTATGCCCTTGGGGTCTCACAAACCATATACTAAAATAGTGGTATATTAACCACGTGAGAGTTAGAAAGCAGGCCAAGGGCCTGTAGAACCGCTGGTGCTACCTAGAACCACCCAAGGTTAGGATGTAGGGGGCCCACGGGGGACGCATGCAGTGTCTAAACACAGCCACGGATCACCATTGACTTTCTATGGAAAACAAACAAGTTACACTTTTAAAGATTAAGCACACTTAGGGGTGAACTACAATGGAACCCTTTTAGACTTCGACACTTCGAGAGTCAAGACCCACGGGAGAACCGGAGTACTCGGGTTACCTCCCTCAGGGAAGCCGGGTGCATAGGTGTCTTTGGGTGTCCGGTTTCATCGTCGATTCCAATGGAGAGCTGCGAAGACATGCTGCAGGCGACCAGAGGAAAAGTGCCCAGGTGGATCCAAGGGTGGATCGGAGATCTGAAAAACCTAAAATCGGAGGGGACAGAGTCTGGGTCACTTGCCAGTGGCCAGGATGGAGATGGGAAGATGCCAACCAATGTCGGGTGTTTTCAGTTGAAAGAGGTGAAGCTTGACTCTTCAGCCACGAGGACCAGGAGGTGTCGACTACGACCAGGAGCTGGATTCGAGCTGTCCCACGAAGGATGTTGAGTGCTGCAGCGTCAGAATTCGGATTGGATCCAACAAACTGTGGCAACAGCAACCGACGCATCTTTACACCACATCCTTCTCTTGCTTTTTTGGACTGCAGAGCAAATACTTGAGCTCTTTACACCTTAGAACTGCAACGGGATATAGAGGGTGGAACAACGTTCTTGCTGGCAACTTTACACCAGTTGGGGCCTCGAAAAAGTTGCGAATGGCGACGAAACACGTGTCGGCTGTGGCTGAACCAATGTTGTAAACAATTTAACAACTGTGGCAAAGATCGCTTGCTGGACAAAGTGTTGATTAGTTTTGTGTATTAAATAGTTCTGCCGACTGTGGATAGCCAGTTATATACCGATTTGTGATGTGCTCCGTCTAGGTTTCATTTTATATGTATGATTCTATGTATATTGTGTAGTACTGTGGGTGGCACGGTACAAAGACCGAGCACGCCTTGAAAGAATCAGTTACTACTTAGCTCGTATGCAAACATAACGGATATGCTGGCTACCTTAGTTAACCACCTTGGTTAACCCCTTGGCTGCTGGGGTAATTTTCCTGCTGTGCTGGGGGCGCGCTACAGAGCTCCTGTGCTCATGACGAGCTGAGCTCATCACGGCCACACCCATTTCAATAGAACCTTCAGCACCGCAGGGGAATTATCCCAGCGTGCGAGCGTTCTAATGGCCATGACGAGCTCAGCTCGTCATGAGCACCGGAGCACTGTAGCTCATGACAATCTGAGCTCGTCATGAGAATGCAAGGGGTTAACCACTGCCATAATCTATCTGTCTGTCTGTTAACCCACGCAAGATGTCGAGATTGGCTTTGGTTCAGACCAGCAAGGTCTGGGGGACTCCTACTTTGAAGAGGAGTGGAAGCACGTCTGGGGCAACCAGGAAAGCTCAAGAAACAAGTGATTGTCTTTTGTGGGGGCTCACCAGCCAACGGACTAGGAACCGCGAAGGAGCCTCGAGCTGAAATGCACAAAGCGGGCCCACTGGGCACTCGTGGAGTGTAGGCCTCTGAGCTTCGGTGCAAAAGGTGCTCGTGGCAGGGGCTTCAAATACCCCAACACACAACTTTGGGATAACTCGGGAAGTAGGTGCAGTTGCAAAAATGCAGGATGTCCAGGAGTTCCGGTCCCACGTCTCTTATGTCCGCTACCGGTCTCAGCTTTGCTGGGAGCTCAGGTCAGCGTCCGAGATGTCTGGAAGTCTGTGTCCTGTGTCGCAGATTTTTCGGGATCCAGCGCGAGCCCCAAAAATGCAGACCGGCAAAGATGCTTCTTGTTGCCTGTTTGAACAGGGTGGTCACTTCTTGACCACAAGGGCGATTCTTCAGTCTTCCAGTCGATATGGAATGTTGAAGGTCCAATATTTATGTATCTGAGTTTCGACCAGGGTAATCTAAAGTCCTAGGGACTGGGGTCCCATACTTATATTAAGTTAAGGGGCTGGACTAGCTGAAGGGTCCCACCTATGGGAGGACCTGGGGCTTGGGTGGTTACACCTCTTCCCCTTTGTCCAGTTTCGCGCCAGAGCTGGGGCTGAGTGCCACGGCAACCGGTTTGAACTGGGAAATGCACGGAGCACCTTGCGTGCCCGAGGCAGTGTCTGAAAACCATTCACTGAATGTAACCCACCCTGCCCCAATGCACTAAAATCTGTCTGGGGCGGTGCTAGCACCTCCCTGGGCAGGAAACCTATTGTCCAAGCCTCCCCTGCCAGAGTTTCGTCTAGCAGCAGGAGGTCAGACTCGTGTCTGTGGCAGCAGCACCCATTTTGTGATGCTGAGGCTCTTTTAAACTTTAACCGGGTAAACCAGTATGTATGTGTCTTCTCCCTCTAGAAGGGTGGAATGCTACCCCCGCCGCTAAAACTGGCGGTGGGGGTGGGGGGGGGGGGTGGGGTTAGTATTTCAAAGTGTTTGACACCTTACACAACATGTTTTGATGAAGCCAAACTAAAGTTAGCATTAACCACGAGGATTATAATGCACTTAAGAGTACATGGTATGGCTATATCATAGAACAGCTATAAGGAGACGGTTCCAAAAGCTGCAGAGGGGCTCAGCTCATGCTAGGGCACCCTCTCAGACAAAACCAAAGACTCTGCCTTCAGGATTGTCAAGGCCTGCCATAGGAGTGACTTATAGGTTAATATATGTCTATACATATATGTGGATATAGGTATACTGTATCCCAGTAAGTGGTGCTTACACCACCTTACCCAGGCTGCAAGTGCAGACCTGTGGTGCCATTTTGGAAGGCTGCCCAGGGGTGGCATAATACATGCTTCAGCCCCTGGTAGGCCTCTGGGGTACCTATGCCCTGGGTACCTAGGGTACCAGCTACAGGGACTCACAGGGGTAATCCAGTAACCAATCTGGTGTGTACCTAAAGTACATGGTATCAATTTAGAGAAAGAACAGCTAGGCTATGGTCCTGATTAGCAAGGACCCCCATCCAGACTAAAGTCGAAAAACCAGTGAAACACCAAAAAGTGGGGGTAACCATTTGTGATCCATCAAGCACCGGCAGCTGAGTTTGTCCGGCCTGGCGTTCAGAGAACCTACCAGGTGTTGAACCACCAAGGTAATGCCTTGATGTTCCAGCCATGTCCAGAGGCACAGAGCCTCCTGACATAGGGCCCACGACCCCACCCCGCCCTGTTTGTTGCAGTACCCCATGGCAGTGGTGTTGTCGGTTAACACCTGCACTACTCTTCCCCGGACAGAGGGAAGGAATGCTTTGAGTGCAAGATGGATCACCCGAAGCTCCAGAAGGTTGATGTGGAGCACGGACTCCGCCTGTGACCAGAGACCTCCGATCTCCGCCTCTCCTACGTGGCCGCCCCATTCCAGAAGGCATGAATCTGTCACCACTGTGAGTTCTGGCAGGGGAAGGGAGAAGGATCTGCTCTTGACTCAATCCTGGTTCGTTAGCCACCACTGCAATTGTCGTGCAGTGCTCTCCGAGATATGGATGCAATCGGACACATTCCCCTGATGCAGGGCAAACTGGAACTTCAGGTCCCACTGCAGAGCCTGCATATGCCATCATCTACCAGCAGGATGCAGGAGGCCATGAGGCCCAGGTGCCTCAGGGTCATTCTGACTGAAACCCGGGATAGAGGCTGAAAGATCGGAATCATAGCCTGAATATCCCGGACTCAGTGTTCGGGAGGATAGACCCGAAACTGCGTCATGTCCAGAACCGCTACGATGAAGAGGAGCTTGAGAGAGGGAATCAGGTGTGACTTCAGCACGTTGATGGAAAACCACAGCAAATGTAGGAGGTCGGCCGTAGTCTGGAGGTGGGAGACAACAGCCTATGGCGAGCCCACCTTTAACAGCCAGTCGTCAAAGGGGGGCACAATAAACTGAAAATGCTTGTGGTCTACTGTAAACCGCAGGTAGTGCCAGTGGGCCGGCAGGACGGGCATATGAATTTAAATGTCTTGCAAGTCCAACGCTACCATCCAGTCTAGAGGGCAGGCAGGACCCGAGCGAGCGTCAACATTTTGAACTTCTCCTTACGTAGGAAGCGGTTGACGTTCCTGAGATCCAAAATAGGACGTAGGCCATCGTCCTTCTTGGGCACCAGAAAGTAGTTGGTATATCGACCACAACCTACTTCTGGGACAGGAACATGCTTGATGCCTCCCTTGGCCAAGTGTGCCAAAACTTCCAGTTGGAGAAGGGCCAGATGATCCTCCGACATGCGATGGTACGGAGGTGGCATGGATAGAGGGGCAGTCTCGAAGGGGAGGAAGTAGCCCCTTTGGACTATGTGCAAAACCGACCTGCCCGACATGATGGTGCGCCAGTGGAGGAGGTGATGGTGAATCCTACTGGCATTTGGTGGCCCTGAAAGGTCAGACTAGGAGGATTTGGAGGCTGCTGCAGAGGGGGCTGTAGTGGACTGGGCCGCCTGCTGGCCCCCAGAACCACACCAGTGGTTCCCACGTCCCCGGCCTGTGGCCCTGGAGGGAACGTGGTGGGGCACCCCATTCACAGCCACGAAAGGGGAAAAAGACAGACTGCGCAGGGCGGATGGTGGAGAGGCCCAAGGACCTGGCTGTAGCTCAAGAGTCCGTAAAGCGCTCTAGCGAGTTGTCTGCCTTGTCACCAAAACGGCGACGCCATCAAAGGGCATGTCCATAAAAGTGAATTGGACATCCCCTGAAAAACCAGTCGACCTCAACCAGGCATAGCATCGAAGGGCTACCGACATGGAATTCGTCCGGCCTAGTCAGTCGACGGTAGCCAGCCCACAGCGGATGGTAAACTTCGCTGCTTCTCTCCCCTTGGTGACTGCTCGGGAGAGCACGGCCCGGGCCTCCTCCGGACACTGTAGCAGCACCTGTGCTACCTTATCGCACACAGAGTGTGTGTAACCGCCCAACAGATATGGAGTAGTTTCTGTCCTGTAACTCCAGTTCTGTAGTAGGGGTATCTCTGTTATAGTCATGATCTAGTGAATAGTCCCGCCCATGTGCGTGGACCCCGGAGCAAATCAAAAATAATCTCTTAAAGTGTTGAAAAAATGCAGAACTGCACAGACACTTAAGAGAGAATTAAAGACAGATAATGCAGCCTATAAAAACAGGCTACACTGTCCAGTACATCAACTAGAAATTCCACCAAAAAATCCACAAACAGCAAAGAGAACTTTCCAGAACTTCACAGTATCCCAGAATGCACTGCAGGTCCCTTTTACTTTCAGTTCTTTTTGAAGGCGTAACACGCCAGACCTGTAGCACTCCTTACATGAATATCTCTCCAACGGGGAGGAGGGTGGGCGCTTATGACTATAACAAAGATACCCCTACTACAGAACTGGAGTTACAGGACAGAAACTACTCCTTCTGTAGTAGGGGATCTCTGTGTATAGTCATAATCTAGTGAATAGAATCGCAAGCCCATCCCCACACCAAAGCGGCGGTGGGGAAACGAGAAATAACACCACTATTGTGCGAACAGATTTCGGAGCGAAGCCTGCCCAACCTGAGCGTCTGCCCCTGGCATCAGTGTCCAGGCAGTAATGCTTAGCAAAGGTATGGACCGGCTTCCAAGTGGCCGCCTTGCAGATTTCTGCAATAGGAACATTACGGAGCAAAGCCGTTGTGGCAGCTTTGCCCCTGGTGGAATGAGCCTTAGGTTTACCCCCGAAGGTCTTATTAGCCTTTTGGTAACACAATTGTATGCAGGACACAATCCACCTAGAGATGGACTGTTTAGAGGTAGCAAGACCCGTCCTGACTGATCCATAATTGATAAACAATTGGTTTGATCTAAGAATATCTTTGATCTTATCCAGATAAAATTTCAACACCCTCCTAACATCCAGGGAATGCAAAGACTTTTCCGCTGGAGATGAAGGATTCTGAAAAAACGTAGGCAAAGTTATAGTCTGGTTGACATGAAAATCAGAAATAACCTTTGTGAGAAGTTGGCCTGATATATAATGTTCACTATTCTAGTGAGCCCTTTGTATCAGTCCAAACAACCCTTATTGATGATTGGTTGTAAGTCAACCTTATAGACCAGCTATCCTAGTAGCATGGATACGAGCAGTCAAAGGCTAAAGACTCGAGAGGGCGTGTTAAGCCAGCTGTTATACCACACATGTACCCCTTGAACACCAAGTGAAAGGACACCACACAAGTGTTATGAAAATAAACAGTGTATTTATTAAAATCACAACAGCCCTGTACTCTTTGAGGACAGGGTACTAAGCACAAAACAAAACTCTTACGAAAATACTTAAGTTAGCACAGTATATACAAATGCCCGAGGGGCACGGAAAACCATATAATCTGAAAGTGGAATGCGAAATTACTAGCAGGTAAGTACAGTACTAATAGGCTTTGGAATCGCTAGGACTGGACTATAGAATCGTTAGATTACTTCTAGGAGGCCTAGGGGGCTCGGGTGCAGAGTGTGCACTCTCACGCGTGATGCGGGACAAAGTCTATGGTAGCTAGTAAAGACAAAGTTAGTGTTCTCGGGCGAACCCGACCTGGTAGGAGGAAAACTAAAGTGGATCCTGACCCTTGGATAGTGAGGCTATGCTGGGGCACCGAAATGCTGAAGTTACCTAGCCCAGGGGCTGCATCTGCATATGTCTCAAAAGACGTCGGGAATCCTCGTAGACGGACCAGGAGCCTGGAAGAAAGATGCTGGCAGGCGACCAGTGAAGAGAGTTCGAAGTGATCCAAGCCTGGATCTTGAAGAAGGATGACACCTGAAAGCAGAGGGGACCAAGTTTGTGACTACTAGCCAGTAGTCAGGTGGCACCAGGAGGGCACCGGATGGTAGTCACCTCGACTAGGTGAGTGGGTGACGCTGTGCTCTGCAGATCTCACGGACCAGGAGGCGTTGTCGGCGACCAGGATGGAGGAGCGAGCTGTCCCACGATGGATGAAGCTGTCGGCGTCGCTGGACCCAGGATCGGGCAACAAAGCCTTGGCAAATTCAAGCCCACGCGGTGGACCTAAAATGGCGTCTGGAGTGGACCAGGAGGGTCCGGGGTGCTTCTCTTGTGGAAGGAAGCAAGGGCCAGTCTGGAGCAACCAGACCAGCAGCAGTGTCGTCGTCGGGCGTCGTTAAGAAGGCCACAAGCCAGCCGGCTAGTAGCCAAAACGCGGTGAGCAGCAAAAAGCAGAAGGGCCCCACGCAGATCGTGGAGATGCTGGAAGGCTGATCTTCGGTGCTGGAGCTGCTCAGGGTTGGGGCTTCTCGGACCCCAAAGCACTCACCAGTGGAATACTCGGTGGGCTTGTTGCAAAGAAGTCGTGCAGTCTTGGCGATCGTCGGTCCCTCGAGGTCTCGTCGCACTCACGGTTCTCAGCTTGGCTGTAGAGGTGAGTAGAGGTCAGAGGTGCCAGGGAAGCCGGGTCTCGTCGAGCTGTGTCGTCGGATTCCTGAGGAAGGACTTGCAGCAGACCGCAGTGTTCTTAGGATGGTGCCTGCGGATGCAGGGTGACTACTCCTTAGTCACAAGGGAGAATCTTGAAGAAGAAATCTTGAAGTACTTTTGCAGAAAGTCGTGTCTTGATTCCAAAGATGATCTAATTTGAACAGGGGGCCCGCTCCTATCTTTATACTAAGAAAAGGGGCTGACCCGGTGACTAGGTCCTGCCTATGGGTGGGACTAGGAGGGGGGTGGTTACACCCCTCTCCCATGCCGGACTTCCCCCAGGCCAGGGGCTGGTGTGCCCCTGGAACTGGTTCTGACCGGCCTATGCGTAGTGAGCACCGGGGTGCCACTCAGCAGTCACCTTCCTGTAAAGCCCTGCCTACCCAGGATACACAAAACCCTGTCTGGGATGGTGCTAGCACCGCCCCGGACAGGAAACCCTTTGTCCAAGCTCTCCTCGCTGGAAGGACTCCCAGCAGCAGGAGGTCAGACTCGTGTCTGTGGTGGCAGCATCCATTTTGTGGAGCTGAGGCTTCGTTTAACTTTAACCGGGGTTCACAGTTACATACATGTCGTGTCCCTCTAGAAGGGTGGAATGCTAACCCCGTCGCCAGAATTGGCGAGGGGTTAGTATTCCAATTCGTATGACACCTTACTCGACATGTTTTGATAAAGCAATACCAAAGATAGCATTTAACCGCGAGGATTATAATGCACTTAAGAGTATATGGTATGCGATATCATGGAACAGCTATTAGGACTTGGTTCCGCAAGCTGCAGACAGGCTCAGCTCATGCCAGAGCACCATCTCACACGATTCCAAGCACTCTGCCTTCAGGATTGTTAAGACCTGCCATAGGAGTGACTGATAGGAATCTGTGTGTCCATTTTTAGGGTTAGATATAGGTATACTATATCTACAGCAAAGGGTGATTACACGACTTTGCCCCAGCTGTCATGCAGCCAGTTGTGTCAAATTTAGGAGGCCAGCCAGGGGTGGCATAATACATGCTTCAGCCCCTGGTAGGCCCTGGGTACACCTATGCCCTGAGTTACAGGGTCTGATAAGGTGGCCCAGTACCAATCGGTAAATGCACCTAGGGTACATGTTGTAATTTAGAGAGAGAACCGCCAGGCTGTGGGTCTGATTGGCAGGCCCACAGCCAGAGAAAGTCGTAAACCAGTGAAACAAAAGCAAAAAATCTGGGTGATCATAGGATTGCAGACCCTACTCTCCTACATGACCCCCCCCCCCCAAACTTTGGGACAATAAGCTAACCTTGACCAGGTGAGTCTTCTTGTTCTAAGTGGAAATATCTGGAGAGCCCATTGGCATTGCCATGATCAGTACCAGGTCTATGTTCCACTGTAAAGTCCATCCCCTGTAGGGAAATGGACCACCTAAGCAGTTTGGGGTTTTCACCCTTCATCTGATTTAGCCACAAGAGGGGCTTATGGTCGGTCTGAATCTGGAAGTGAGTGCCAAACAAGTATGGCCTCAGCTTCTTCAGGGCCCAAACCACAGCAAAGGCCTCCCTCTCAATAGCTGACCAATTCTTCTCTCTGGGGGTCAGCCTTCTGCTTATAAAAGCAATGGGCTGGTCTTGACCATCAAAATTCAGTTGAGATAGAACAGCTCCCACACCCAACTCAGAAGCATCTGTTTGGACAATGAATGGTTTGGAGTAGTCTGGACTCTTGAGGATAGGTGCTGTGCACATGGCCTGCTTAAGGTCATCAAATGCTTTTTGACAGCCTGCTGTCCACTGAACCTTTTTTGGCATTTTCTTACTTGTCAGTTCATTTAATGGAGTCACAATTGATCCATAGTTCCTGACAAACTTTCTGTAGTAACCAGTCAGGCCCAAGAAAGCTCGAACCTGAGTCTGGGTGGTTGGAGGAGCCCAGTCCCTGATTGACTGTATTTTGCTCTCCAGTGGCTGAACCTGGCCTCCACCTACAAGGTGGCCCAGGTATACAACCTGTGTCTGCCCTATCTGGCACTTGGTGGCCTTGATAGTGAGGCCTGCTGCTTGCAGTGCCTCTAACACTTTCCTCAGGTGGACCAGGTGATCCTCCCAGGTGGAGCTAAAGACAGCAATATCATCTAGATATGCTGCACAGAAGTCATCCAGCCCAGTGAGAACATGATTCACCAACCTTTGGAAGGTGGCAGGTGCATTTTTCAGACCAAAGGGCATTACCACAAATTGATAATGCCCACCAGGGGTTGAAAATGCTGTCTTGGGCTTGGCATCCTCAGCTAACCTGATTTGCCAATACCCAGCTGTCAGGTCAAATGTGCTTAAGTAGTTGGCAGAAGCCAATCTATCTATAAGCTCATCGGCCCTTGGTATTGGGTGGGCATCAGTCTTAGTGACTGCATTGAGACCCCTGTAGTCTACGCAGAACCTCATCTCTCTCTTACCATCCTGGGTGTGAGGTTTTGGCACTAGAACTACTGGACTAGCCCAAGGGCTATCTGAGGGTTCAATGACTCCCAACTCCAACATTTTCTGCACTTCAGTTTTGATGCAGTCTCTAACATGATCAGGCTGCCTGTAGATTTTACTCTTAACTGGCAAGCTGTCACCAGTGTCAACCTCATGGGTACACCAATTGGTCTGACTGGGTGTCAGAGAGAACATATGTCTGAAAGACTGAAGAACCTGTTTACAGTCTTTCTGTTGATGTTCAGAGAGGCTGCCACAAAAGACAACACCATCTACTGACCCATCATCAGGATTCTGAGTGAGCAGGTCTGGGAGAGGGTCACTCTCTTCCTCCTGTCCCTCATCAATGGCCATGAGCAAGCTCATGTCCTTCCTGTTGACATATGCTTTGAGCCTGTTGACATGGAGTACCCTGTGGGGGCTCCTGGGAGTTCCAAGGTCCACCAGGTAGGTGACCTCTCCCTTTTGCTCAAGAATTGTGTGGGGCCCAGACCATTTGTCTTTGAGTGCTGCTGGGGCCACTGGCTCCAACACCCACACCTTCTGTCCAGGCTTGTAAACAGTCAGGACAGCCTTTTGGTCATGCCAAGCTTTTTGAAGTTATTGACTGGCCTTAAGGTTTTCAGATGCCTTCTCCATATACTCAGCCATCCTGGAGCGGAGACCAAGTACATAGTCCACTATGTTGGTTGCAGGCTTTTTGAGAGGTCTCTCCCATCCTTCCTTCACCAAACACAGGGGGCCTCTCACAGGATGCCCATACAAAAGTTCAAAAGGGCTGTAGCCAACCCCCTTTTGTGGGACCTCTCTGTAAGCAAACAGTAGGCAGGGTATCAGGACATCCCATCTACGCCTGAGCTTTTCAGGTAGTCCATGAATCATCCCTTTTAGGGTCCTGTTGAACCTTTCAACAAGCCCATTGCATTGTGGATGATAGGGTGTAGTGAACTTGTAGTTGACACCACATTCCTTCCACATAGCAGTTAAGTAGCTTGACATGAAGTTTGAACCTCTGTCAGAGACAACCTCCTTAGGGAAGCCCACTCTGGAGAACACTCCAACTAGGGCCCTTGCCACTACAGGTGCTGTAGTGGTCCTAAGTGAAATAGCTTCAGGATACCTGGTGGCATGATCCACTACCACCAGTATAAACTTGTGCCCTGATGCTGTCTGGGGTTCCATTGGACCAACAATGTCAATCCCCACTCTTTCAAAGGGCACCCCCACCACAGGCATTGGTATAAGGGGGGCCTTTGTTGTGCCACCTGACTTACCACTGGCTTGGCAAGTGACACAGGAGCGACAAAACTCCTTGGTATCCTCATTCATGTGAGGCCAGTGAAAGTGTGAGACAAGCCTGTCCCAAGTCTTTGTCTGGCCTAAGTGACCTGCTAAGGGAATCTCATGGGCCAAGGTGAGAAGGAAACTCTCTGAGTCAAGGGTACAACCAGCCTCCTGGTCATGCCAGGCTTGGGGTCTCTTGCCTCAGTGTACAGGAGTCCATCATCCCAGTATACCTTGTGGGTACCTGTGGCGTTCCCAGCAGCCTCAGCAGCAGCCTGCTGTCTGAGGGGTTCAAGGGAAGGGCAGTCTAACTGTTCCTTCCCCAGGTCTTCTCTTGAGGGTCCCCCTGAGCCCAGAAATTCAACTTGATCAAGTTCAAATTCTTTAGGCTCAGTTTCCCTCAATTCTCTTAGGTCAGCCTCCTCTGAGACTTGATCCTCAACCTGGGGCAAGGGGGAAGGCAATGCCTTAACCCTACTGCTCTTCTTCTTGGAAGGTGTCTGGTCCATTGTTCCAGGATCCAGCACCTGTTCAGTGGGGCATCTTCTGGCCTGTGACCTAGTCAAAGCAAACACATGTGCTGGCAAGCCTAACATCTCCATGTGAGTCCTCTGCTCCACTTCTGACCATTGTGATGACTCCAAATCATTGCCCAACAAACAATCTACTGGGAGATCTGCACTAACAACAACCTTCTTTTGGCCATTTACCCCTCCCCAGGAGAAAGCAACAATTGCCATACTATGACTGGTAGTGACATTGCTTGCATTGGTCACCAGGAAATCTGTACCTGGCATGATCTGTCCAGGGTCCACAAAGTTAGGCGTCACCATGGTGACGCTGGCACAAGTGTCCCTATAGGCCTGAGCCATTCTACCATTTATTAAAGGTGTCTGTCTGTATTTGCCCAAAGTATTGGGACTGACATCAGGGGATATGTCTGCATCCCCTGTACAGACAAGGACAGCCTGAGTGAGTGTGCCAACTAAGTTGTCATCCCCCTCAGAACCCAAGGTTAACCCAACTAAACCCTTGGGAGGTGCACTACCACTGCTGACTGTACTAGGGGGCACAGGTGCCTTAGGGGCTGCAGTGGCAGGAGTCTGCCCTCCTCCTTTCTTGGTGCACTCACTAAACCAGTGAGTTTTACTTTTACAGTATTGGCACCACCTTTTGGACTGCCCATCTTGATTTTTCTTTTTCTGGGGAGCCTGACCCCCACCCTCTTTGGGTTGTTGGGGACCTGTCGAAGACTTCTGGTCATTTTGTTCCCCTTTAGAATCTTTACCCTTCTGGTCTGCTTTCTTCTGACCACCTTGATTCTGGCCCTGGTTCTGCTTAACTCTTGTTCTGACCCATCTGTCTGCCTTCTTTCCCAATTCTTGGGGAGAGGTCAGATCTGAGTCAACAAGATGCTGATGCAACAACTGGTTCTGACAATTGTTTAAAATTTGTTCTCTCATCATCAAATTGTACAATCCTGTAAAATCAGTAACCTTACTGGCCAGCAACCAGCCCTCAAAAGCCTTAGTGGCACAATCTACAAAGTCAGACCAATCTTGAGACTGACTTTTCTGGGTATCCCTGAACAGCACCCTGTACTGCTCAGTGGTTAGGCAAAACCCATCAACCAGTGTGTTTTTCAAGACTTGGTAATTGTTAGCATCCTCCACTCTAGTAGTGAGGAGCTTATCTCTACCTTTACCTTCAAAGGAGAGCCACAAGATAGCTGCCCACTGACTCTGGGGAACACCCTGCACAGTGCAGGCCCTCTCCAAAGCAGTAATCCATTTGTGGATGTCATCCCCTTGCTTAAAGGGGGGCACTATCTTATTCAGGTGTTTTGTATCAAAACTCCTTTCTCTATTGCTAGGTATAATGCTGCCACCAGTGGGTTTTGACCCACTCAATTCCTGCTCTCTAGCAAAGGCAAGTCTCTCTTTGGCCAGGGCAAGTTCTTCCCTGGCAATCCTCAGATTGACTTCCCTTTCCTTGGCTTCATAAACTCTCCTCTGAGGGGAGGTCATCCTCTTTAGAGCAGAGGCCTGAGAGCCATTGATTTGAATGGATCTGTTAGAGCCTCTGGATAGAGACCTAACTCGTCCATTCCCAATATTAAGCTGGCCTGAGAGGGGTCCCAGGGATCTCCTAGTACCATTCTCATGCCTGCTTAAGTTGTCCCTAGTTAGCTGACTAACTATTTCTGGACCTTTGTCTGCCTCATCCCCAGATGTCTCCTGATCATCATCCTCCTCACCTGAGAGATGGATGAGATCTGGGTCACCACTGGTTCCTTCTAGGGCTGGCATGTCCCCTTCTGGATGAGAAGAGCTAAGAAGTTTCTCAGCCTTTCTAGCATCATAAGTCTCTAAGAGACCAATCAGAAATGGGAGTTTGGGGTTAGACCCCTGTTTTAGCTTCCTGGAGGTACACACTTGTCTCATCTCCTGGAAGCTAAGGGCTGCATATCTAGAAGAGGCCTGTGGAGGGTCCTCAACCATCAGAGAGGTCTCAGTAGACTCTCCGAGGTTAGACATGCTTCTAGTGTGGTGTAAGTGATGCACCTACCTACACTATGTGTTTACCTACTGATCCCTTGCTAAGAGTTGCAGCCAAGGTGTGCTAAGCCTTGAGGAGCTGCAACAGCTGGTTCAGTAGAACTCAGAGTATTCTAAGCTAAGTTATATGTACCTAACAGTACTTATGTGATCTTTCAACAAGATATTCTTAGGATACGTGTGGTAGAACAACAGCAAGCTCAAATCCCACCGCTGCCACCAATGTGAGAAGTTGGCCTGATATATAATGTTCACTATTCTAGTGAGCACTTTGTATCAGTCCAAACAACCCTTATTGATGATTGGTTGTAAGTCAACCTTATAGACCAGCTATCCTAGTAGCATGGATACGAGCAGTCTAAGGCTAAAGACTCGAGAGGGCGTGTTAAGCCAGCTGTTATACCACACATGTACCCCTTGAACACCAAGTGAAAGGACACCACACAAGTACTATGAAAATAAACAGTGTATTTATTAAAATCACAACAGCCCTGTACTCTTTATGAGGACAGGGTACTAAGCACAAAACTCTTACGAAAATACTTAAGTTAGCACAGTATATACAAATGCCCGAGGGGCACGGAAAACCATATACTCTGAAAGTGGAATGCGAAATTACTAGCAGGTAAGTACAGTACTAATAGGCTTTGGAATCGCTAGGACTGGACTATAGAATCGTTAGATTACTTCTAGGAGGCCTAGGGGGCTCGGGTGCAGAGTGTGCACTCTCACGCGTGATGCGGGACAAAGTCTATGGTAGCTAGTAAAGACAAAGTTAGTGTTCTCGGGCGAACCCGACCTGGTAGGAGGAAAACGAAAATGGATCCTGACCCTTGGATAGTGAGGCTATGCTGGGGCACCGAAATGCCGAAGTTACCTAGCCCAGGGGCTGCAGCTGCATATGTCTCAAAAGACGTCGGGAATCCTCGTAGACGGACCAGGAGCCTGGAAGAAAGATGCTGGCAGGCGACCAGTGAAGAGAGTTCGAAGTGATCCAAGCCTGGATCTTGAAGATGGATGACACCTGAAAGCAGAGGGGACCAAGTTCGTGACTTCTAGCAGTAGTCAGGTGGCACCAGGAGGGCACCGGATGGTAGTCACCTCGACTAGGTGAGTGGGTGACGCTGTGCTCTGCAGATCTCACGGACCAGGAGGCGTTGTCGGCGACCAGGATGGAGGAGCGAGCTGTCCCACGATGGATGAAGCTGTCGGCGTCGCTGGACCCAGGATTGGGCAACAAAGCCGTGGCAAATTCAAGCCCACGCGGTGGACCTAAAATGGCGTCTGGAGTGGACCAGGAGGGTCCGGGGTGCTTCTCTTGTGGAAGGAAGCAAGGGCCAGTCTGGAGCAACCAGACCAGCAGCAGTGATGTCGTCGGGCGTCGTTAAGAAGGCCACAAGCCAGCCGGCTAGTAGCCAAACAACGCGGTGAGCAGCAAAAAGCAGTAGGGCCCCACGCAGATCGTGGAGAGCCTGGAAGGCTGATCTTCGGTGCTGGAGCTGCTCAGGGTTGGGGCTTCTTGGACCCCAAAGCACTCACCAGTGGAATACTCGGTGGGCTTGTTGCAAAGAAGTTGTGCAGTCTTGGCGATAGTCGGTCCCTCGAGGTCTCGTCGCACTCACGGTTCTCAGCTTGGCTGTAGAGGTGAGTAGAGGTCAGAGGTGCCAGGGAAGCCGGGTCTCGTCGAGCTGTGTCGTCGGATTCCTGAGGAAGGACTTGCAGCAGACCGCAGTGTTCTTAGGATGGTGCCTGCGGATGCAGGGTGACTACTCCTTAGTCACAAGGGAGAATCTTGAAGAAGAAATCTTGAAGTACTTTGGCAGAACGTCGTGTCTTGATTCCAAAGATGATCTAATTTGAACAGGGGGCCCGCTCCTATCTTTATACTAAGAAAAGGGGCTGACCCGGTGACTAGGTCCTGCCTATGGGTGGGACTAGGAGGGGGGTGGTTACACCCCTCTCCCATGCCGGACTTCCCCCAGGCCAGGGGCTGGTGTGCCCCTGGAACTGGTTCTGACCGGCCTATGCGTAGTGAGCACCGGGGTGCCACTCAGCAGTCACCTTCCTGTAAAGCCCTGCCTACCCAGGATACACAAAACCCTGTCTGGGATGGTGCTAGCACCGCCCCGGACAGGAAACCCTTTGTCCAAGCTCTCCTCGCTGGAAGGACTCCCAGCAGCAGGAGGTCAGACTCGTGTCTGTGGTGGCAGCATCCATTTTGTGGAGCTGAGGCTTCGTTTAACTTTAACCGGGGTTCACAGTTACATACATGTCGTGTCCCTCTAGAAGGGTGGAATGCTAACCCCGTCCCCAGAATTGGCGAGGGGTTAGTATTCCAATTCGTATGACACCTTACTCGACATGTTTTGATAAAGCAATACCAAAGATAGCATTTAACCGCGAGGATTATAATGCACTTAAGAGTATATGGTATGCGATATCATGGAACTGCTATTAGGACTTGGTTCCGCAAGCTGCAGACAGGCTCAGCTCATGCCAGAGCACCATCTCACACGATTCCAAGCACTCTGCCTTCAGGATTGTTAAGGCCTGCCATAGGAGTGATTGATAGGAATCTGTGTGTCCATTTTTAGGGTTCGATATAGGTATACTATATCTACAGCAAAGGGTGATTACACGACTTTGCCCCAGCTGTCATGCAGCCAGTTGTGTCAAATTTAGGAGGCCAGCCAGGGGTGGCATAATACATGCTTCAGCCCCTGGTAGGCCCTGGGTACACCTATGCCCTGAGTTACAGGGTCTGATAAGGTGGCCCAGTACCAATTGGTAAATGCACCTAGGGTACATGTTGTAATTTAGAGAGAGAACAGCCAGGCTGTGGGTCTGATTGGCAGGCCCACAGCCAGAGAAAGTCGTAAACCAGTGAAACAAAAGCAAAAAATCTGGGTGATCATAGGATTGCAGACCCTACTCTCCTACAACCTTGGGAAGAAATTTAGGGTGAGTACGAATAACAACCTTAGCAGCATGAAATACAGTACAAGGTTCTTGGCAACAACGCCTGAATTTCACTCACCCTGCGGGCCGATGTAATGGCCACGAGGAACGCCGCCTTCCAGGACAGGTGCTGCAATGAAGCCTTATGAATAGGTTCAAAAGGCTCCTTTATCAACCTGGACAGCACCACATTTAGTTCCCATGAAGGCGAAGGAAGCCTGACAGGAGGGAATACTTTCTTCAAGCCTTCCAAAAAATCTTTGATCACAGGGATCTGGAAGAAGGAAGTCTGTGAAGGGCATTTCCTGTAGGCAGTCAATGCAGCGAGATGAACCTTAATGGAATGAACATTAAGGCCAGACTGCACCAAATACAGAAGGTAAGGAAGGATGACGTCTTCCTTACACGTCGTCGGGTCATAGTTCTTGGACTTGCACCAGATACAGAACCTCTTCCACTTGTAAGCATAGGAAGTCCGAGTGGAAGGTCTCTTAGCCTCCTTCAATATGTCCATACAATCTTCGGGTAGATTCAAATGGCCATACTGCACTATCTCAGGAGCCATGCCGCCAAACTCAAAGGCGAGAGGTTGGGGTGCAACATCAGCCCCCCGAACTTCGTGAGAAGGTCCGGCCTGCACGGCAACCATATGTGAGGAAGGAGAGACCGGTGACGCAGGTCTGTGAACCACCACTGCCTGGGCCATTCCGGGGCAATCAGGATCATCCGCGCCCTGGACTGGGACAGCTTGATGAGCACTGCCTGAATCAGGGTAATGGGTGGAAAAGCATACAGAAAGCTGTTCGACCAGTCTATCCATAGAGCATTCCCCAGGGTCCCCTGCTGGTAGTACCTGGAGGCGAAGTCTCGGCATTTGGTGTTTTCGGCGGTGGCGAACAGATCTAGGTCTGGAGTCCCCCACCTTGCGAAGACTTCTCCTAGTATCCGTCGTTTATGACCCATTCGTGGTTTTCCTGAATCAGTCTGCTCAGTGCGTCCGCCTGAACATTCTGCACACCTGGTAGATGAGTAGCTGTTATCGTCATTCCTCTTGCCAGAAGCCATCGCCAGATCGCCTGCGCCTCCTGTGACAGAGTGCGTGATCTCGAGCCCCCCTGCTTGTTGAGGTAATACATCGTGGTCGTATTGTCCGTCTATACAAGCAGAGAGTTGGTCTGGAAGGATGGAAGGAAGGCCTTCAGTGCCAAGTGAACAGCTCTGAGTTCCAGGAAGTTGATGGGATACGTGGACTCCGTCGGGGACCACGTACCTTGATTCTGTAAGTCTCCGGAGCGCGCTCCCCAGCCCTGGAGAGACGCATCCATCACGATAGTCGGAGTGGGAATGTCCTTGTGGAAGGGAACCCCTCTGAGGAGATTCTCCGCTGAACACCACCACTTCAGAGACTGAAGAGCATGCAGAGACAGTTGTATCTTGTCGTCCCAAGATCCTTTCCTCTGATCCCACTGATCCTCCAAGCACTCCTGCAATGGTCTCATGTGCAGTCGTGCGTGTGGCGTTAGGAAGATACAAGAGTCCATCGATCCCAGTAGAGAAGACACAGTCTTCACTGTTGTAGATGGAGTGGTCATAAGAGCCTGAGCCTTCCGAAGGAGAGATAACCTTCGCTCCTCCGAAGGAGACACGCTTGCTGACAGTGCATTGATGGTGGCTCCCAAGTACTGAATGCACTGGACCGGAGTCGGGACAGACTTGGACATGTTGATGTGCAACCCTAGCTTGTTCAAGAGAACGCACGTATTCTGGAAGTGTGCTTGAGCTTCCGAGAAGGAGGAGGCTTTGATCAACCAATCGTCCAGATACGGGTAGACAAACACCTTGTTCTTCCTTAGGTGTGCTGCTACCACTGCCCTACACTTCGAGAAGGTTCTGGGCTCAGACTTCAGTCCGAATGGCAGTACTGTGTACTGATAATGATTGGTGCCGACTTGAAATCGCAGGAACTTCCTGTGTGTGTGTGTAATGGGCACATGGAAGTACGCGTCCTGTAGGTCTATTGCACATAGCCAGTCTCCCTGTTGCAACTGAGGATAAATCTGATGCAACAACAGCATGCGAAACTTTTCTCTGCGAATCCACTGGTTTGCCTGTCGCAAGTCCAGAATGGGCCTGAACTCGTTCTTGTCCTTCTTGCGAACCAGGAAGAACCGGGAATACAGACCTCTTCCTCTTTGAGACAGAGGTACGTCTTCTATCGCCTTTTTCCTTAACAGGATACCGGCCTCCGCCTGGAGCTCGCGCATTTGAAACTGCGAGCTGAACGGAGGAATTGATGGAGGCGGGCTGGTGAACCGAAGACTGTATCCATTGCAAACAATATTCAGCACCCACTTGTCTGGAGTAATTTTTCTCCACTCTGCCAGAAAAAATTGAACGCTTCCCCCCACCGGAGCGGGTAACGGATGAAGGGGAAGTGACCGCTCAGGGTCGAGACCCGGCCGCGCCCTTGTTCGCTGTAGAGGACTGCTGTCCCCCTCTACCCTTCTGGCGCTTCTGGAAGGGTCTCCGGAACTGCTGCTGTTGTTGCTGCTGCTGTCCCGAAGACTGCCCTCGTCCTCTTCCCTGTGCACCGAACCGTCTCTGGAACTGGCCGTAGGCCTTCTTTTCTTGGGCTTCTCCAAGCCCACAGCCGTCAGGGTCTCTGCCTCCGCCTTCATGCGGGCCATCTCATCAACGGCATGCTTTCCGAACAGTATTTCCCCTGAGAAGGGTAGATTGGCCACCCGCTTCTGGGCCTCTGGCTTGAATGACGTGAGCCTGAGCCAAGCATGGCGCCGCTGGTTGATCCCATGACAGTACCCATGGGCAGCCAAAAGAGAGACATCCGCAGCCGCGCTGATGACCTGGTTTGAAACCAGCATCCCCTCTTTGAGAATCTCCTGGAAGTCCTCCCTCTTGTCTCGTGGCAGGAGTTCCGTGAACTGTTGCAGGGATTCCCACATGGCACGGTCATATCGCCCTAGTAACGCCGCATCGCTGGACGCCTTCATGGCCTTGGATGCAGTCCCACAAATCTTTCTACCAGCTGAGTCGATCCATCGGCTTTCCTTATCGGGTGGTACGGTGGAGGACAGGGAGGTAGAATGTAGCTTACTGGCCGCCGTCACTATCACGGAGTCAGGTACCGGGTCTATCCGCAGGAAAGCCGGGTCCGAATCCGGGGCCCTGTACTTCTTCAGAAGTCGGGAGGGAGCGGCCTTCACCACCGCTGGCGTGAGGAACAGCTCCTCCGCAGGCTCTACCAAACCAGGCACTAGTGGCAGTAGAGGGCGAGACAAATGCTTCTTGTGAAGCGTCGTGGGTGTTGGAGCCGTCACTGTGATTCCCAATTTTGCAGCCCCCCTCAGGAGAACATCCTGGAACGTGCTGATGTCGTCCACCGGAGACACCCTTGTCCCCGGGGATTCCGACAAGGTCGGAGAATAGGTCTGAGGTGCCGGGTTTTTAGAGACCCGGTGGTGCCAGGGGACCACACCCGAAGACCTCCGAGTTCTCCCTGTTCTGGACTTACAGAAACACAGAGTCTTCTAGTTGAAGTCAGTGATCGAGTTTTATTGGCTGCAACCAAGTAACATGCGTCCTAGAAGTACGACAACACGGGCCGTAAGTTCTCAGGAGACTGTTCGTTTTTACAGAACCAGCCTTCTCCTTATATACATAAATAACAGCTGCAGGCAAGAATTCTTGAGTTTATGATATGGCTATACAAATATTTCTACAATAATACAAAGAGCGAAGTCATGCTGGTCAGCACATTTTTAGATGTCCAGTTTGTGATGGATTACCCCGCCAGATCCAGAACTCCCATCAGATATCGATGAAACACCAATAAGGTCGGGCACCCTCCCATCATAAAACGGGTCATAAACAAGAATCATGGACAGGTGTATGTGTATGGAAAACAGGGTCTGTATGTAGTGAATGGTTTATGACATGTTGTGCCTTGATGATATCTTGCTCGGCCACTGGGCGAGGAGCTGCCCAAACAAGCTTGGCTGGAGGCAGTGGGGACAGCTTCGGCCAGGTCATGGGGAAGTCAGCTACGGCGGACGTGTCCTTTCAGATCAAACTCGGTCTTAATCAATTGACTATATGAGGGCAAGTCATAAGATGGATTCCGTTTACAAAATGGAGTCTGAGGGTTCGGGACGGAAACTACGATTTAAAGGTGTTAGCATCACTCAATCGTGACGCAAATGCATAGGGATAATGTCCTAATCATTACCGGTCCATAGATACCAAATTCGCCATGGTACGACGACATTTTGTGACACGAGTGTAGGACCTCAATACCTGTAAGACAGCGGGGTCCAGATTTGCAGTACCACAGGTCCTGGTCCTGGACCTGGGGGAGTCCGTGCGGGACCTCGATCCACGCCTGCTATGGCGACGTCTTGACCTGGTGGAGGATCTACGTCGACTCCTCGATCTTCCTCTCCGTCCGGAGCGTGATCGTGACTTCCTCGGCTTTGGTCGATCCGCCGGTTCCACCGAGGCGGGTGACTATGGCTTGGCCGGGGCCTTCGGCTTAGGGGTCCCCTTGGGAGGGGTCAGAAGCCTGGGCAGTGGGTCCCTCGGAGGGAGTCCCCTCGGTAATGGAGGAGGGGGTGTAACCGGCCTCTGTGACTGAGTATACACCATGAAGTACACCGAACCCGGTGATCCGCCTTCCTTTCTAGCCTGGGACGTAGGCGAACCTCCCATGGCGCCAGATCTCCTTCCCCGCCTCTTCGGCGTTGAAGAACGGCGACCGGACGGCGAGCGTCTGTCCCTCGACGTTGAGCGTCCTTTCCTCGACGTCGACCGTTTACCCCTCGACGGCTAATGCCTTCGCCTCGACGGCGACCTCCTGCGCCTCGACGGCGACCTCCTGCGCCTCAACGGCGAACTTCTCTTCGACGACGAGGATCCCCTCGACGACGATCTTCTTTTTGCCGACGGCGAACGGCGGTGTCACCTTGACGGCGAGCGCCGACGCCGGGCCTTTCAATGTCGATCACTCGACGTTGACTCCGACGACGACAAAATCGTCACAGGAGACATCGGCGGCGGTCTGTTCAGTTCCTACGACGTCGACAGTCGCTTCGAACCAGAGCCCTGGGGAGACGGGGAACAGACTGTAGTCATCCCTCTCGACGTCGTAGTCGGTGCAATCGACCCAGACTGAGAATGGGGACGCTTGCTGGTCTTCCTGCCCCTGGGGAGCCCCCCAGAGGCCTCAGCACGGGCAGAGGAAGCCCCTCAAGACCCACCTTGCGCCTTCAGCCTTCTTTCCTCAAGGCCCTGAAGCCTGATCTTCTTTCTGTCCTTCAGGGTCCTGCCAGAGAAGCCCTGACAAATCACACACTCCTCTGGGACATGGGAAGAGGGAAGGCAGAGGATACACACCTCATGGGGATCTGATTTGGCCTTATTTCCTGGAGCACTCCGGGCATTTGTCAAATAAGAAGAAAGGCACCAAAGTACTTAGAAAGCACTCAACTTGACAAAAAAGTGAAAAAAATCACCAATAAACCCTTGAAAAGGGAGAGCTCAACGCTTCAGGGTCCGGAAAAAAGAACTGAAAGTAAAAGGGACCTGCAGTGCATTCTGGGATACTGTGAAGTACTCGAAAGTTCTCTTAAAGCCACAGTATCCTGTTCTGAGCCACATAATGGCAGCCTATGGGGCTTGTCTGTCCAGGTCTTCCTCTCTATCATTCCAGAGGGATTTTGCTGTTGAGGCAAGGGAAATCTGGACAGGCTTTGCTGTTTGTGGATTTTTTGGTGGAATTTCTAGTTGAAGTACTGGACAGTGTAGCCTGTTTTTATAGGCTGCATTATCTGTCTTTAATTCTCTCTTAAGTGTCTGTGCAGTTCTGCATTTTTTCGACACTTTAAGAGATTATTTTTGATTGCTCCGGGGTCCACGCTCATGGGCGGGACTATTCACTAGATTATGACTATACACAGAGACCCCCTACTACAGAAGTGGTGTTTACAGACCACAGTCCCAAGCTGGAGGAAGAAAACGTCTTCTTCCCAAGGTGGTAAAGCTTTTTGGATTCCTCAACGGGTAGTGTGTTATGGAATGTGCTTTGGACGTGGAGGCTTGCACCACCAACCTTTCAGGGGTGAGGTGTGGGGAGAGGAAAGTGGGGTCGCCCGGGGTCGGGCAATCACCCTGTCCACAGGAGCCCCTGTGTTGGGCCTGGACCAGGTGCCTAAAAGGACGTCCGTGAGGGCTTCAGCAGGGGCTCCAAAGAGCTCGCTGCCGGTTGAAGCACCTCTGTCAGGAGGTTAGTCCAGACAGCCACCGTAGGTAGATCGACTTGGAGAGGCTTGGCCGCTCTACGCAACACCACTGCGTATGACGGTCCCTCCTCCGTAGCCACAGTAGGAGGAGACAACATGCCAAGGTCTGGGGATATATCCAGACTACTGGCTTCCCCCAGTTCCTCTCTCCAGTTCGGTTCATAACCTAGCTTGCTAGTTAAAGGGTCCTCAGACCGCTCCCAGTCCTCCTCACCCTCCTCTGGCTTCCAGCCTGATCTCAAAGAGCCAGGGTAGAACAGGGGCACAAAAGTACCAGTCTGTGTCGGATCCTGCATCAGTCTATGCCGGTCCAGCTCCGTGTCTACCTCGAGGTGGAAGCCAGGGTCGATGTTGGCTGGGGACACAGCCGACGCCGGTTGCGGAAGTGGTGCCAGATGAGGCAGCACCAGTAGAGGGGTTATGGGGTCAACCTGTGCCGATCCGGGTGCAGGCCTGGATCCAAGAGAACACTGCGGTGCCGAAGCTGGAGCCACCGGTGTCGAAGGCCCTTGGCGCCCACTCGAGTCAGCAGGGTCTGAAGGCGCGCTGGCAGAGTCGGGCTGCCCAAAGATGGGATGCATCGCTTCGGAGAAAGCTCGAAGCTGGGCAAGGGTCGCTCCAGGTCCCGGGAAGGGAGGGAGGGAAGCTAGGAGCTGACACTACAGGCTCCGCATGTGGAGCATCAGGAGGGGCACCACCCACGTCACGTCAGCCGACGGATGGGGAGAAGTCAAAGAGCGACGGTGCTTCTTCGACTTCTTGTTCGTCGACTTACCTAACCCCGAGTGCAAAGACTTAGAGGAAGAATGGTGGTGGTCCCTCGACCTCCTAGGCGACCGGGACCTTGAGTGGCGCAGAGCTGACTGCCAGGCCTCAAGTAGCTTTCAGGACCGCTCCTGCAAAGACTTCGATGCCATGGTCCGGCAGTTGGAGCACAACTTGGGGTCGTGGTCATTTTCCCGGCAGTAGAGGCACACACAGTGCGGATCAGTCACCGACATCAGTCGGTTACAGGAACCGCAAGCCTTGAAGCCGGGAATCCCTCGTGCATCAGGAGTCGATGGACTCAAAAAAAAGAGTTGACAAAAGTCGAGAAAAAAGTCATTCAAAAAGTGACTGGAGATACCACTCTCTCCGGATCTGCGCTTGCTGGTGCAGAAAAAGAAAGAACCGACGTCAGCGCGTGCGTGCGTTGTCTAAGTAGCTACCGTGACATCATCCCGGTGACCACAACGCCGTACCCGGAGTTGACAGACGCCACCTTCCGACACGCAGGGGTACTGCTGACAAAAAAAAGTTTCCGGATCCAGTCTGATGCTAGGGGTAATTCTAAGGTAAGGAATCTACAACGGTCTCTTTCAGATAATTCTAGATAAAGATGAACTCACACAGTAAGCAAAGTAAACAAAAATAAGTGACAGATGGAATGCTTGAAAATCTCAGCCCCTAGCGATTCCTCTGGGTCGCATTCCAGTCCATTCCAACAATCACATTTTTGTATTGTATTCTTCTGTGTGACGTCCTAAGAGGCCAAAGTTATGCCTAGGCATGGGTCCAGCATGTTCATTGTGCCAATGGAACCAAGTTACACCTAACTGTAGAGCCCAAATCAGGGTGAAACCAGTCTTGGGTTGCTTGTGTTCCAGTTCAGTGAAGATCTCACATGGGAGTTCAGGCTGGAATGTTAGTTTTTGAGCAGGTTCAAGAGTGATTTGCGTATGACTGGGTCTAAAATGAGGTGGTATGGTTTTCAAAATAATGATCGATTGGAACACGGCCCAAGTAATCACTAGTGGCTGAGATTAATACAAGCAATCCATCACTTTTTTGTATACTTCAGTGCAACACCTTAAGTGAGAGGGGGTATTTCCAGATGTGGTCCCATGTTCAATGTGCCACTGGAACTAAGCCACATCCAACTGAAGAGCCCAAATCCGGGTGAAACTAGTCTTGGCTTGCTTGCATTTTATTTCAGGCAGGATCAGGCCAGGTAGTTCAGGCTAGACTGGAGCAGGAAGGAAGGATGCATTTAAACCGGTAATTGACGCGGTATTGTTGTTTGTTGCTGAGGACTCCAAGCTGAAGACACGCGGGACGCTTTACTCTTTGGCGCCAATAGGTATGGATGCTAACTAATGCTTACTAACTGGAAAGCATTTCCGAAAAATTCCGCTAATAGTACGCAAACAGTTTTATTAATTTTCGGCACATTTGCCCCCTAGGGAATGCACGCTTGAACTGCGGCGGGTTCCATTTACCGAAGAATCTTAAACATATTTCGCCAAGTAAGTAATACCAAGGAGTGCCTTAGAAATTACTATACAAGACTAGCTAACAAATTTACTGCATAGAGGGTTATTATCTAACCACTAGCTTTCTGCCCACAGACCTATATTGCCCGATAAGGAAGTCTAGAACCATAAAATACACAGAGACTCCCCTTTGCCGGGATCATTAAATAATAAGTAAGTGAGATTGTATTTGACCCGGGTTGGTTTTAACTATGGAGTCAGTATACAGATAGCAAATAATAAGATATGGCTTCTGCTTTCTTTCTATGTTTCCGCAGCAAAATTTTAAATATACAAACAATTTATACTGCGTGTTAAGATCCACAACATTATATGACTATGTAAGTACTATGAAGGAGTGTATGGGTATTAGCGTATGATTAGCTATACCAAGTAGAGTATATGCATGATTTTTCGGCTTATATATTTTCTGGCTTATAAATCTTTGTCCTAAGTAGTTGGCTTTACATTATAGACCGGCAGGTCCGTTACTCTATTCTCCGCATGGGAAACTGAGTTTTAACAGTGGTTGAGACTTGCGTCACGCTTAACATCTCTATCTGTATTCGTATTAGCAACCAATATACTAGCTCTATTTGAGGTACAGGAAGGATGTAAATTTAAAATTTAACCCGTGGCCTCATGGTGTCGCATTCATCTGTCTGGAATACTTTTGGAAATTCCATTTATATGTACATATATAGTCACAAAGTCTGTATGGGTCTACTATATTTGAACCATATATTATATCCGCAGTAGGCCAGATATTGCAGAAGTCTTAGGTGTGTTAGAACTATACTCACCTGCATGATAGAGCGATCGATATCTGTTTCTAACAGTCATTGAGACTAGTCTTTTGAAAGGCCTTGTGTTATGAATAGTTTCCTATAGCTATCTCTACTCCTCAGTTTTCCTAGAAAAAGAGTGGTGTAGATCTTTCACTACAAAAGCAGTTGCTAACTTTCGCTCATTTTCCTGTATAGGACTATATTTTAAACAATCAAAGTGAGAAGATATCTCGCTGGACGAATATCTTTTCTGAGTGGAAAGGAGGCTGAGTACCCCTTATAACAATCGTAATGGTTTTTATTGAGGTAGGTGATATATCAAATGTATCGTGTTATCCGCCTCTCTTGTCTATAATGGAATTAGCTGTACCCAGTGTATGCACCAAATGGACTTAAGTAGTTAGTGCATTTGAATTGAGAATTGTCAGGGCACTATAATGTCTCAGGATGACTTAAGAGTAAAAGGTACAAGCTGTAGACGTCACTGTCTATTCGTGATAAACAATGAAGTGTTTAATGTAAAAAATATTGTCTATGATCTCAGTGTTCTTTATTAAAGCATATTGAGGCAATGTTTATGATTATTATGTTATGTTGTTTGAGTAATGTCTGTTTTGTATTACATGGAAGCAGTGTTGATACAATTTGTTAGAAATCTTTATACACTATGTTTTTTAAGAAGAACTGTTCTATGTTGCTATGAGTATTATCTGTAACTAAGAATGGTTCTGTTTTAAATTTTAGAATTATTGGGAAACTGTTCTCAACTGTCCTGATGAAGGTGGTCTAATTTCTCATTCGCCACCGAAACGCGTCGATGCATAAGGAGTAATACTTGGTCAAGAAATAGAGGAAAATTCTGTATCATTGTGTGAATTTAGTCCTCAACCTGTACCTCCTTTTTTTATTGGAATGTTTCATTGATTTATTGTATATTAGTTCCGTCCTGTATGTTTCCCATTTTTTAACAAATATAGTGTATACAAATAAATTGTTTAGATTTACTTTTATTAGAGTGTTTTCACTTGTTTTTAATATTGTTTACATTGCTTCCTGTCTGTCCATGTGTCATGATATGATGTAATTTTATTTTACTTGTTTGGTCCGTAAGAACTAGTTGTTCTATGTTTATTCGCCCAAAGGGAATCTCACTTTGACTTACTGTAGACTGGAGCAGGTTCAAGACTGATTTGTATGTGGCTGGGTCCAAATTGAGGTTGCATGGTGTGCAAAATAACAATGGATTAGGATACAACCCCGAGTTATTACCAGTGGCTGAGATTAAGTCAAGTATTGCCCCATCACTCTTTTATACTCTAATAGCCAGCAGTACTGGAGCCCATGTCTGTGGTGGAAAGTCTGTCTGCTTCCTGGTCCCTCTACAGCTGAGAGAAGGTAGTAAAGCATACCATGTTGGTACAGGATACACAGACAATGCAAGCAACTCTTTAACCAGAGTGTCATCCTTGCATCTCCTGGGCAGGAGAGCAGTGGTGCTAAACTCCAGGGCCGTCCGGGACCCTCAGGCTGGCCTTACTGGTCTTTCCAGTCAGCTAGGCATTAAGCTCTCTTCCCAAAGACTATCACTGGCAGGAGCAAACCAGCTCCTCAACAGTGGGGTAAGTCTTCCCACATTTTTCAGTTCACACAGTACTTGGAGTCTGCATGCTTTCCCAGATTTAGGTCGAGTTTGGAGGCAGAACGGCAACCCAACAGAAGTTCCACTCTATCTTCCCTACATGGGTGAGCAAGCCTGCATGGCACCTAGAAATCGAACGTGAATCCAGTAATAGCTGTAGCAGATCTTTTTATTACGCCGTATGATGAGTGAGGTGTAGGAAGGTGGATACCGGACTATGGTTGCCCCCAACTTTTTGCCTGGTGTTTTGCTGGTTTTCCGACTTAGTTGACCTGGAGCCCTGCCAATCAGGACCCCAGGCCTACTGCTCTCTCTCTAAAATGGATTCCATGTACCTTAGGTACATTTCCAATTGGTACTGGGCCACCTTATCAGACCCTGTAACTCAGGGCATAGGTGTACCCAGGGCCTACCAGGGGCTGAAGCATGTATTATGCCACCCCTGGCTGGCCATCTAAAACTGAACACTGGCTGCACGACAGCTGGGACAAGGTGATGTAATCACCCTTTGCTTTAGATATAGTATACCTATATCTAACCCTAAAAATGGACACACAGATTCCTATCAGTCACTCCTATGGCAGGCCTTGACAATCCTGAAGGCAGAGTGCTTGGAATCGTGTGAGATGGTGCTCTGGCATGAGCTGAGCCCGTTTGCAGCTAGCGGAACCAAGTCCTAATAGCTGTTCCATGATAACGCATACCATATACTCTTAAGTGCATTATAATCCTTGCGGTTAAATGCTATCTCTGGTATTGCTTTATCAAAACATGTCGAGTAAGGTGTCATACGAATTGGAATACTAACCCCTCGCCAATTCTGGCGACGGGGTTAGCATTCCACCCTACCAGAGGGACACGACATGTATGTAACTGTGAACCCCGGTTAAAGTTAACTGAAGCCTCAGCTCCACAAAATGGATGCTGCCACCACAGACACGAGTCTGACCCCCTGCAGCTGGGAGTCCTTCCAGCGAGGGGAGCTTGGACAAAGGCTTTCCTGTCAGGGGCGGTGCTAGCACCATCCCAGACAGGGTTTTGTGTATCCTGGGTAGGCAGGGCTTTACAGGAAGGTGACTGCAAGTGGCACCCCGGTGCTCACTACGCATCTGCCGGCTAGAACCAGTTCCAGGGGCACACCAGCCCCTGGCCTGGGGAAAGTCCGGCATGGGAGAGGGGTGTAACCACCCCCCTTCCTGGTCCCACCCCTAGGGCAGGACCTAGTCGCGTACCCACCCCTTTCTTTAGGATAAAGGCAGGAGCGGGGACCCTTCCAAATTAGATTATCTTTGAATCAAGAAACTACTTTCTACGAAAGGAACTCTCGACTTCTTCTCAAGATTTCTCCCTTGTAGCTAAGGAGTAGTCACCCTGCATCCGCAGGCACCATCTAAGAACTCCGCGGTTTGCTGCACGTCCTTCCTCAGGAATCCGACCGACCAGCACGACGAGACCCGGCTTCCCTGGCACCTCTGACCTCTACCTACCTCTACAGCTAAGCTGAGAACCGTAGGTGCGACGAGACCTCGAGGGACTGGCCATCATCAGAACTGCACGACTTCTATCTAGCACGACCGTCGAGGGATCCTCTGGTGAGTGCTTTGGGGTCCGAGAAACCCCGACCCTGAGCAGCTCCAGCACCGAAGTCCAGCCCCCCAGCATCTCCACGATCTGCGTGTGGCCCTTCTGCTTTTTGCTGCTCACCGCGTTGTCTGGCTACTAGTCCGCTGGCTGTGGCCTTCCCGACGACGATCAACGACGACAACTCTGCTGGTCTGGTTGCTCCAGACTGGCCCTTGCTCCCTTCCAAAAGAGGAGCACCCCGGACCCTCCTGGTCCACTCCCGACGCCATTTTGAGTCCACCGCGTGGGCTTGAATTTGCCAAGACTTGTTGCCCCAATCTTGGGTCCACCGACGTCGACAGCATCAACCATCGTGGGACAGCTCGCACCTCCATCCTGGTCGCCGACAACGCCTCCTGGTCCGTGAGACTGCAGAGCCCAGCGTCACCCACTCACCTGGTCGAGGTGACTTCGCCCGGTGCCATCCTGGTGCCCACACAATCACTGGCTAGTGATTAAAGAACTTGGTCCCCTCTGCTTTCAGGTTTCATCCATCTTCGATCCAGGCTTGGATCCATCGAGCAATTTTCACTGGTCGCGTGCCAGCAACTCCTTCCTTCAGGCTCCATAGACTGCAACGAGGATTCCCGACGTCTTTTCAGACCTATGCAGCTGCAGCCCCTGGGCTAGGTAACTTCGGCATTTCGGTGCCCCGGCATAGCCTCACTATCCAAGGGTCCAGATCCTTTTCGTTTTTCAGCTTATCTAGTCGGGTTCGCCCGATAACACTAACTTTGTGAAATCTAGCTACCATAGACTTTGTCCCGCATCCCGCGTGAGAGTGCACACTCTGCACCCGAGTCCCCTAGGCCTCCTACTAGTAATCTGAAGGTTCAGTAACGTAGTCCTAGCGATTCCAAAGCCTATTAGTATAGTACTTACCTGCTAGTAATTTCGCATTCCACTTTTAGAGTATATGGTTTTTCGTGCCCCTCGGGCATTTGTGTAAATTGTGCAACTTAAGGTATTTTCGTAAGAGTTTTGTTGTGTGCTTAATACGCTGTCCTCATAAAGAGTACAGGGCTGTTGTGATCTAAATAAATACACTGTTTATTTTCATAACACTTGTGTGCAGTCCTTTCACTTGGTGTTCAAGGGGTATATGTGATGGTATAACAGCTGGCTTAACACGCCCTCTAGAGTTTAGCCCGAAGACTGCTCGTATCCATGCTACTAGGATAGCTGGTCTATAAGGTTGACTTACAACCAATCACCATAAGGGTTGTTTGGACTGATACAAAGTGCTCACTAGAATAGTGAACATTATATATCAGGCCAACTTCTCACATGAGGGTGTGAGATTTATTCAGGCATACATGCGAGGGTAGGTGTAGCAGACTGGCGCACCCGGCAGAAACCCCCGTTACCATGGGGGCAGCCATGCAATAGCCTATGGAGCCTATTGAACGTTACCAATTGGTCACACAAGCGGTTACAATGAGCTGGTGCCACCCTATACATTATACAATGGGAACCGCTCTACCACTTGAAATACAGGGGTCATTTATTAGAATTTTATGAATTTCACAACTAAACATTAAACTTTTTTTTGGTCCAGATGAAGCGCCAACCATTGTGGGGCGCCAAACATTTTGAGCCTATAGTCACTAAGGTACATCATTACCACATTATCAATAACCTACAGGTTTTTAAATCTGACAGGAGAGTCAACATTTTAAAACCTTTACGGTATCCCCTAGCCAGTTTTAAATACTCACTCACCCACCCACCCACCTTTAACATCCCCTCTATGAATAAATCTCACACCCTCACTCATGATACGGCGTAATAAAAAGATCTCCGCCAAAGAGACCATTGGGGGTCCCATAAGCCAATGCAGCGCCGCCCTACTAGAAGCAACGCACATTAATGAAGCATGACATCCATTGGGATGTGTGAAGGCAACAAGAGACAAAATCTGTGATTGCCTCTATTTGTGTGAACAGAACCTAGACTCTCCTCGTCCCCACTATCTTTTCTCTCTGGAGACTAGTCGTGTCCCCATAGGAACAATAACCCATTTCTTGGATTTATATTGCTACGTGGAGCACAGGTACTGGACCTCAACTAGTTCCTAGTCCCCTGGTCTTTTTTTACTGATATCTGTGGTGGGGCCACAGATTTGAAGCCAAGATGACTGGATGCATGTGGAGTGTGCCAGTAACAAGGACCTGTCTTTGTTGCAAACTGCCTGTCGCATATGCCAGGGAAGTCCTTTGCGCCTGAGTATAGCAGTCCCTCGAGCGTAGTTAAGAGTATAATGATTTGTCTCAGCGCCCCATACTGCACAGAGGCAGATGGCAGTCGCCAGAGTCAAGTGGAGCTCTTGGAGGATATATATCCATGCGCAATACTACGCAAACAAAGAAGCGGATACGTACCACAATTTGGTGCTGGTTTGTTTATTTAGTGCTCCAAGTCGCCATGACGCGTTTCAGCCCTTCCCACGGGCCTTGATCACATGACATAGTGAAAGACTAAACATTGGTTTGAATAGTTTAAAACTTGCTGACGTTTCCATTGGTGGTTAAGGCATACAAATATAATATTCAAACAATACCTCGGAGCTCAGAGGGAATACGGAAAGGGTCGCCCTCCACTCTAAATCTATAATACAGCTAAAGACCCATTCCAATGGCGTAAAGATACATGTTGTTTGTTTTGGACACCTCTTTTCTTTCTTCTTATTTCTTTTGAGAAGCAAGTGACTACCGATGATGAGACAGGGGCCTGTCTGGAAATTGCATACCAGTTACCCCGTTGGTGGTGTTTCCGTGAGGGGTCATTTGCTTCTCGCACATTTTTTCCTCTATTAAGAGTGTAGTTCAACAATTGGTGTGGACTTGTGTGACCAACTTCGCTTTTGGTTCACTATTTGTGGTGCTCTGTAGTATTGTCCGGGAGAACAGTTTTTTAACGTGGGCGGAGTACAGTGCATCACCTCCTTATAACGTGTATAAGAGAGTAGTTGGGAGCAGGACATTTTGACCCCCCTTTTTCTGAGTCACTGATGTATCTTTACGCCATTGGATTGGGTCTTTAGCTGTATTATATACAAATCTAATAGACATAAAATACAATTTCCTATGTCTACAAACTAAAAGTCTCTTTGCACTGTTGCCTGTTCACAGAATTCATTATGTGAAATACAAATAAGAAATCACAGTAAAAACTGGTTTTATATGTAAAACAATAAATACATTACATAATCTATACTACTATTATAAAGAGAGAACTGTGTCCTTTGAGCCAGGTAAACTCGAAAAGTACACCGCCAATCCAAACACCCAAGACATCTTTGAAAACCTCATGGCAAGCAGAAGGACATAGACTATATAAAAATAAAAAATATACGTCCTTTAAAAAATGTAGGAATAAAAAAAAAGTAGTCCCTTGCAAGTAGCGCCGGCCGCGACGTGCGTGATGACATCGGTAGCGCGGGGAGGAGCGGCGTTCAGGAGCAAGAGGAAGAGCGGCGGACATGAGCACGGGGAGGAGCTGCAGACAGGCGGGGAGGAGCGGCGAGAGGCGGACAAGCGTTGAGGAGCGGCGAGAAGCAGAGGAGCAGTGGAGCGGTAAACTCAGCAGCGCAGGGAGGAGTGGCGGCTGAGGTAAGTGAAGCAGCCGCGGGTGCGCACCAAGGGACGGACGGGGGCCATAAGTGATCGGAAGCCTTTTCCTCAAAGTCGGGACGTCGGGGGAAACAGCGGACACAAGCGTGGGCAGAAGCAGCCAGGAGCAACAAAACCGGAGCAAGGAAACACTGTAAGTACGCTCTGCTGCTCCCGGCCGCTCTGCTGCGCCTCTCCTGCTGCGATGCTGCCCCCAGCCCTCTTCTGCCCCGGGCAACGCCGGGGCGGGCTGCTAGTAGTATTTAAATTCAAACGAAGGCCTCAAATTTGAGTAGTGTCAGAAAACGTCATCGTATTAAAACCAATGTATAAATAACGTGAATAATGTGCAATGTAGTGCAAAATAAGTGCAAAAAAAGAATTTAAAATTGTTCACAGATTATTATGGCAGCAAACATGTCAACATGATCCTACATTACAAGACAAACGGATCATTTATATCTGTATAAATATATGTAGTCCTTGTTGTGTAAGGGAAAAGTGCTGTGTTCTGAGCATAAGCCAATACTGGAGCCCCAGTCTTTTGCTACTCAAATTCCGGTAGATTACGACATATCCTTTATAAAGTATGAGTGCATGACAACATTTAAAGAGTGAAGTAGCAGCCATGGTTGTTGAATATTACAACCATTGGAACTTCATTGAAATGCCTGTATAAATACCTGGGGATTATAAATGGGGAATATATTATTAAATTGGTTTTTATCATTTAGGGCTAAGGGAAATTATCCCCCTACTAGCCATGAGTAAATCACAAGAAACCTTCATATTTATACAACTACTAGCAGTCCGCCCCAGCGTTGCCTGGGGCAGAAAGGGGCTGGGGGCAGCATTTGAGGCTTGCGTGCACTTCTGCCCCCGGCCCCCTCCCGCCCCCTCCTGCACTGGCCCGTCTGGGTCCCCTCCCGTCCCCCTCCTGCCCGTGTCCCGGAGAGCCTGATCCTTACCTCAGCCGCCGGTCCCGCTCCAGGCGCCCCGCCAGCACAGGCCGCCACTCTCCAGGTGCCCCGCCCGCACAGGCCGCCACTCTCCAGGCGCCCCACTCGCACAGGCTGCCACTCTCCAGGCGCCCCGCCTGCACAGGCCGCCACTTCGCCCAGCAGCAAGCAGGGCCGCGGCAGTCCTCCTAGCAGGTCGCGATCTTCGGCGCCATTTCCGGAAGTGTTGCCAGGGAGTGCAAACGCAAATTATGTCATCACGCAGACGTCGCGGCCGGCGCTACTTGCAAGGGACTACTTTATTTTTATTTCGACATTTTTTAAACAACGTATATTTTTTATTTTTAATAGCCTATGTCATTCTGCTTGCCCTGAGGTTTTCAAAGATGTCTTGGGTGTTTTGATTGGTGGTGTACTTTTCGAATTTACCTGGCTCAAAGGTTTGTGTTCTCTTTTTATAATAGTAGTATAGATATAGATATGACCTAATCGGTGCACAATAAATATTGAATAAGCAGAAAAATTACAATACAAAATAGATTGAACATGAGCTTAAAATATTATATTGCATAAATATTTGTGTAAAATCTGTATATAAAAGAGCACTTAAAATACTCATAAATATTCAATAAATATGATGTAAAACCCCTAATTTCAAGATAATTCATTTTGATTAAGACATTCTTGTTTTAAAATCATATGCTAAAAAACTGTCAAGGAATCCCACTGTATTAAAGGCATGTGAACAGATCTTCTGTAATGTTGAGACCAGATGGCTGCTTAGTATTCAATTTAAGAATGTATCTGGCCTCAAGCTGACGCAATTTTTCCTCTCTGTTCCCAGCTCTTCTACTCGCCAGAACAGAATCAATAACAAAGTACCTCAAATCACGGCTTCTGGACTCATGCTTAGATTTAAAATGTCTTGCCACAGGGTAGGTATTGTCTTGATTGTTTATCGCCCTAAGATGTTGTAATATTCTCTTATGTACTTGGAGCTTCGTGCTCCCTACATAAAGTAGATTACAAGGGCAAGACAGTACATAAACAGCACACTCTGTTTTGCATGTAAGCAATCTACCGATCTTGTGTTCCTTTTGGTCGAATGGGGCAAAGTATGTTGTTTTTTTTCACCCTGCTGAGATGCTTTGCATGACTTGCAGTTAAAGAAGCCTGTGTGTGTTTGTAACCAACTAGCAGATTCAATAACTTCTGGACGAGTTTTGACGAGCTCTTCTCGAATAGAGCATCCTCTACTATAAGTTATAGAAGGCCTTTTAGGTAACCTAGGACCTAATGTGAGATCACTCAAGATCAAAGGCCAATTTTTCATGATAATGGATTCCACCTTTTTACGTTGTTGGCTATACTGGCCAATAATCCTGATTTCCGGTCTTGTTTCATCAGTGACGGATTCAGTGTCTATGTCAGTTATGTTCTCTCCAACCCCTAGCAGCTCCAACCTGGTTTTGTTTCCTTAAATCTCTGTTTACTCTCTTGCTGGGCAATTAATAGATTACACTCTTTACTGTGGATCCGTCTAAGTCTCAACATTTCCCCATAGGGGATACTGCTATTCAGGTGTTTCACATGAGAGCAGTTGAATTTCCGGCAGTTGACTTACGATGAAGTTTGGTTTCTATTCTGTTGTTCTCAATAAAAACCTCTGTATCTAGGAAGCTCACTGAGGTTGCACTTATGTTAGCAGTGAAGTGCAGGGTAAGGGTATTTACACTACACAAACTCCTGAGCGGTCTCCAAACTCCCATCCCATATAATAAACAGGTCGTCCATAAAGCACAACCATGTTTTAACATTGGTAGTCATAACCTCTTTGTGTTCAGTCACGAGGACCAGCTCCTCCCACCAACCCATGTGAAGACATGCGTAGCTTGGGGAGAAGCTGGCCCCCATGGCAACACCTCTCAACTGCCTGTAAAGAAGATTGTTAAACATAAACATATTGTTATTCAAGCAGAAATCAACTATTTCCAATAACATCATTTTATGCTTTGCCATGTTACCCATAGATTTTTCTAAATAAAAATCCAATGCCCTTAATCCATCAGAGTGCTTGATACTCTTATAGAGTGAACAGACATCAAGGGCCATTAATAAGAAACACTGTTCCCAATCAAGGTCCTTGATTTTACGTAAAAAGTCACTTGTGTCACTCACATATGATGGCAAGGCTTTTACATGACTTTGAAGAAAAAAAATTCACATATTGGGATGTGTGTTCCAGGCATCCATTATATATATATATATATATATATATATATATATATATATATATAGATATATATATCCAACTCAATTCGCTCGACGCTGCTGCATCCCAGTTCTCCTATTCCAACTGGACTCAGAACGAACAAGTCAGACCCAACTTCTGTGCAAAATCAGTGCTTAATTCCATCAACAAATTAACACCCAAGCAGTTCTGCATGACACGTTTCGCCTCTAGCCAGAGCCTTGATCACATGATACGCCACTAGAAATAAATGAGGGTACTTATAGCTTTCATGAACCACAGAGAGGTGACCTGAGTATTAATGGTCCGCCCACATTAACTCCTTAATGTGCCTCATATTGTTTCCCATATGAAATGGTGTTGGTTTTCTGTTACATAAAGGGCACAGTGCCCTATTCAGTTTTCGACATGTTCCACTTATAACTGTACAAAAAGTGCTGTGCAATGTTATCTTGAAATCCTATATACAATACAAAAATATACGAGTTTTTCGTATATAAGATTAAAACTCAAGTTTTGAGGGAAAATATATATAAAAAATTCATAAATATATAAAATTCATGATATATACATATTATTTACATATATATATATTTTTTAAGTTAAGGCTGAACTAGCCTGGCCTTCCACTGGTTGTTCAACCCACAGATACTCCAGTTCAGTTGGTGGGCATCACGCAGCGAGATAGGTTTTATGTTGTACGTAGGACATGGGTGCGGAGCACCTTCTCCACGTGGCAGAGTCTCAGTGCAGTGTCTTGCCATGAGTGGGAGATGTTGGGGGAGAACAGGGAAAAGCAAACAGTTACCCCTATGACCACCCATCCCAACCCCAAAACTTGGTTGAGAAATACAATCCCGCCCCCATCCAAAAAATACCCAAGTAACAAGAGTGCACAGTGAGATTCATCCGGAGAGGCGTCAGAGAGCCAAATTGCCCAGTCAAGAGATTACTGGGTGGCCAACAGGTTGTAGATGCACCCCAAATGGAGTTGGAGTGGGCACAACAACCAGATCAATGTCATAAGGGGATCAAAGCATGTCAAAGGTGTTCACCCACATCACAGGCATGGCTCCCAGAACCTAGGCAATGGTGTTCGATGCTAAATTGCCAATATGTGGCGTGTTGCTGGAAGTCGTGGCATCTCTATGGGCCCGGAGGCCTATTATTCGTTGTCATCTTGTTTGGAAGTGGACGCATGTAGATGGACTTTAGTTGTCGGTAATTACTTAGAGAATTTCATTGCTGCTTTGGCACCTGTGAAGTAGTTGGGCTTCCTGTCATTCTAGATTCACAGCTTAGCTGGATAGAGTAAGGAGTATGTGATGTCCACCTTCTCAAGCTGCCGCTTGACCAGCTTAAATTCACAGTACTGCCAGCGTGAAATCAGGGTAGGGGAATATATTGTTGCCCTGGTATTGGATGGTGCAGCGCTGATGCGGTCCCTATAGTTGAGGAGCCTGACAACTTTGGATCTCGCAGGAGTACCTGGGGGAGGATGCGATCCTAGTGTGCATTGAGCCCGCTCTATAATGAAAACTGCAGAGAGGACGTCTATGAATTTCGCTTGCAGCATCCTCTCGACATAGTCTTCCATTTTATCAATTGCCATGGATTCAGGAATCCTAATTATGCAGAGGTTGTTGCAGCAGGAACGTACTTCTAGGTCCTCGATGCTGAGTTTGATAACCTTAGTACTGAGTCCATTTGGAGCAAATGTTCCCCTGCACATATTTGCATATCTATCTTCGACATCAGAGGAGTAGGTCTTAAGGTGATCCAGTCTGCCTTCATATTTGTCCACTCTCTTTTATTCAGTCGATTTGGCTGGTTAGAAAGTCAATCTTGGAGTCCATTGCGAAGAGACTGTTCTTTACATCTCTGAGACCTGAGTCCTGCAAGAAGGCACTTTCAGGCTGCTCTAGGAGACATCCCACAACTCTGTCTGGATCCACGTGCCACGTCAGGTGGTTTCCTTCAGATGCCAGTTTTGACTAGCACGCCTTGAGCTTCCCCACACTGCACAGCCCAGTGTGGGAGGTGTGTGCTGGGTTCTGCTACTCCACAACCCCCTTTGCCTGGGGCCAGTGGGGCATGAGCTCATATTTTCCAGAGCCTTGCAGAAAAGTGCTGGGCAGGGAGTCCTCCGGTGGACTAAAGAGCAGAGCACCCAGGCTACCGCTCTACTGTAGTCCAGGATGGCGTGAGCGGCTCTGCAATTCTGTGGTGGCTAATCCCAGGCCTTGCCTCCCTCCAAGGTCAGCAGAATCCCTATGGATGGGCAGGAGCAGACTGGAAATCCTGATGAAAAGTGGAGGGGTGCCGCGTGCGCATACTTAAGTCCAGGTCAGCTGGCCAACCTAGGCCCAGAGCACTGGCAGAAGTCTTGCCACCCCCAATACCCAGTGCCAGGAGCAGACCTAGTCTGAAAAGGGTAGGCCTTGCCTGCGCCAGTCACAATTCAGGGCCGCAGGCATTACAGGTTTCTGTGATTCCCACTTCAAATCCCAGCCCCGGTGGTAAGCTCCACCCAGGGGGCAGCTTACCTGCAGGTTGTGTGGACCCTCAGGGTAGGGAGGTGAGCCGGTTAGTCTACCTGAAGTAGCCCCGTAAGGATGCAACAAGCCGAGGCACAGACCCCCTGCAGCTCTGACCATATAGTGGTGTTGGGGTGGTGTCCTCTGCCACAACACATCTCCTGAGTGACAGGGCCCCACGGCATTGAGTAGCAGATTGTTTAAGGACATCTCCCACCGCTTTTTCACACATTAGCCCTCTGTGGCGCACAGGCCTTATCATTAGTATAAAAGCCAGCTGCTCCGATCCTGCTCACTCCGCCTGGCTCCCCGCTGCCTCCTGGAGCCATCCTCCACTGGAAATTGGGGAGGCAACGACTCAAGGCTCTGCCCGCAGAGTAGCTGGGGTCCAAATGTACTACTGCCCTACTCGCTGTCTTGACCTCCGCAGCGGGGAAACAGCCTGGGCCGCATATCAGGCCGTAAATTAGGCCATGGTGTGGTCAGCCACAACCTTGTCTTCTCTGATGGAACCTCAGGCAAACAGTGGCATCAAGCTGCCCCAACAGTATTGGGGACGTTGGCAGGGCTGCGCTTGCAGGAATATAGCCCATTCACCGCAGATAAATAGCAAATTCGAAAATCAGCCAGCAGTGCCTTGCTATGTAGCAGCTGTAGGAAGGTGGATACCGGACTATGGTTACCCCAGATTTTTTTGCCTAGTGTTTAGCTGGTTTTCGACTTAGTTGTCCTGGGATCCTGCTAACCAGGGTCCCAGGCTATCTGCTCTTTCTGTAAAATGGACTCCATGCACTTTAGGTGCATTACCAATTGGTACTCGATCACCTTATGAGGGGTTTCCTTACTGACTCTTCAGGGAGTGCTGTTCCTGTTCTCCAATTTGTTCTGGCCGTTACGCCATACCGCGCCTCGCGGCCCCCGCTTCGCGGGAGCCGCTCGCAGGCCTTATACTGTGACTGGGATTCTGCCTTGTGTCCCTGGGTCCCTCCACGTGCATAGGAGCACCAACGTACCTGCAGTGGCCGTCCATCATCGCTCCAGGGCCAGAGGCGGGACTGCGAGGACCAGCGTGCCGAGCGGCGCTGATCGGCCGCAGCTGGTCCTCTTCCCGCCCCCTTCACCCGCCCTGCACCCTGATAAACTACGCTGGTGACGCGCGCGCGGGGCAAGGGCCGGGGCGAAGACCGGGCAAAGAGCGGGCCGTTTGAGGCCGTTCGAGGTCAAAGAAGTCTGGGCTGGGCCAGGTCCCTTGGCTGAACGTTTGCTCATATTCAAGTGAGTTAGCCATCTTTGTTAACTGTATTGTGGCTCTCCATCGCCTATCGTGTACACGAGCCACACGCAGCAAAACCGCCAGGGGTTTAAATAGACCTAGTGGGACCCTGGATGACTTTTTAACAAAGACTAATCTGGCCATAGATGCCGAAATCAACAAAATGCAACACAGGGTCTCCTTGGAACTTGATGCCGCTCGCAAATTGTCCTTAAACATTGCTTCCTCGAAGAAATCCTCACTAGGCAATTTTGCTCTAGCACTTACCCCTGAGCGTACAACTGGGCCTCGCTCCTTGCTTACATTGGCAGACATACACCACCACTCATCTCGGTCTGCGCCTGAACAAGCGAAGGTTCCCCTACTAAATCCTCCGGAGGAGGTTAAGCCACCCACTCCCGTGGTTGGTGTAAACTCACAGGTAAAGAGCATGTCGCCCAGGGCTGCTGCACATGCCAAAAAAATTGCTCTTCAGCACAAGAAAAGCTTGGCTAGGTCTGCATTTGCCCGTAAAAAGGCTAAAATTGCGAGAGCCCAGTTTTTTAACTGCCGACGGCAATTAGGCGCTTCAGCTTCTGGGGAATCAAATGACAAAACCTACATAGACTTGCCTGCTAGTGTTACTTCCTATGCCCCAGAGGGAGCTGCGATTGTTCCCCAGGTTGAATCTCTTCCTGACTTGAGTAAAGATGGGCCAAGGGAGGGAGTATTGAGTGGGGCTGAGGGGGACAAGAGGGATGATGAGGAATTCGTACAAACTGTTTGGGACACACTTAAGAAATTACTTACCCCCTTGGAACTTAGACTCTCCAGAATGGAAAACCATCTGCTTGAAATGGACAGGACAATCGTCACATTAGCTAGTCTTAGTCTCAAGCAAATGGAAGCTAAATTTCCACAGGGGGAGGTTTTACCCTTACCATCTTTAGAGACAGATGCACCTATTGCTCTTTCTCCGAGACCCAAACCTGTACCTAAACCTCGCACGAAAAATGTGAATAACACCATTACCATCCCAAATCATAACACTTGCCTCTCGGCAGAGGACCCTGCACCACCTAAACCTAAGCATACTGCCCCTCGTGCTGGGACGGATTCACACTTACAGCAGAATATAGCACGTCCAAAACCTAGGCCTTCGGCTGTACAGCATCCCAACCAGCCAGCCCCCAATACCCTGCCACCTCTAGAATTTAACAGACCTAACTTCCGTGGTGGCTATATTGACCTACCACCGGAAGCTAGTTCATATGTTATTGTATTAGCTGGTGTACCTACTCTTGATCCACAAGCGAAAGAGGACCATTGGTCTCTCAAAAACAAGGTAATACACTGGCTCAATACTAATAGACAGCTCCCAAGCCACCAAAGAAGCCGGGTACTAATGGTGCGAAGAGTACCTTGGGTCGGACCGAACCATAAATCCATCATGGGCGACTGCATAGTGGCGACTTTCTCTGACCCCCATACGGCACAGCACCTCTGTTCATGGGCTCCTTGTGAAGAAGAACATACAGTTGTTGTTAGACCCCTTACTTTTTTTTATCCTCCTAGAAACCAGCATGGGATGGGTGGGCCATGGACGACAACCCAAAAGTCAAGGAATAGGGGTTTTAGGAATGGGGGATCAAACCAGAGTGCCTGGTGGCAGGGTGTCCCTACGTCAAATATGTTTAGTTGCCTAGAGGAGGTTGATTGACTCGGGGGGTGAATACAACAAAGCATCAGGCAGACTCTATCCCGCACACCACGATAGTTTCTAATATGGCTTGTTCTACGTCACCATTAGGCCAAAGAGCAACTCTTGCCAATACTCATAATCCCCTCTCGGCCGAGGTAGGAATCTTGGCTCAGCCTGTAACTCCTTGCCTTAGTATCCCTGTTAATGAAAGGGCTTACGGGGTCGCCTGGATAATGATGATTGGGTAGACTATATCACTGCACATGATATCATCTTCTTCCAGGAAACCTGGTCAGTTGCCCCATTGTTTAGACTAGGATTTTTAAACTTCTATAAACCGGCAATACAGAGTATGAAGGGTAGGGCTTCGGGTGGTCTCAACTTATGGATAAAAAACAGCCTGGGCTTCCGAACTAGAGAAATATCGGTGTTGAACCCTGATCTCCTTTGTATATCCTTAAGTAAGGAGAACTGTAAAGACATAATCCTTATCAATATCTATGCCAGAGGTTGTCAGGGTGGTAAGAAACAACCGATTCTTAATGACTTGGAAATCTTCCTAAATGAGCACAAAAGTGACCAGCTCACTATAGTGGCTGGAGACTTGAACTGTTCATTTGAACCCATCCTGAATCTTGCTGAGGATGTTGGCTTAGAAGAAGATTCAGCTTGGAACATTCCTCCGCTAACAATTACTAAGGGGGTCAGGGGAACCGAGGCTGCCCTCAATTGGCTTGGGCTCTGCCTGGAATGGGGGCTTCGAGCAGTGAATGGCCGAAGCTTATCTGACAAGGAGGGGAAGCCAACCTATGACAACGGGTCTTGCTCTAGCCGCATTGACTATATACTAATCAGTATTGAATCCTGGGCCTTTGTAACTGACATGGCAATAGAAACCAGGCCAGAGAGTGATCACAATCCTCTCTCACTTGTACTCAAGGTTCCTGGACTTGGACCTTCCCAGGCGGAATCAGCCTGTATTACATCTGACCTTGTCTTGTGTGATAACAGAAGACGGGTCAAATGGCCAAGGGTGATAGCTGACCAAGAACTTGTCGGCCAGATAGAAGAATTGGTCCTTGATACTAAAGATAGGATGATGGCACTATCCCCAAATGACATGCCTGAGTCTAAAAATGTTGACCTTCATGAGGCGTGTTTTGCGGCTATTAAGGAACTTCTTACCAGGCCATGCCGAAAACAGAAGGCAAAGCAACCCAAAGGCTGGTATAATAAAAATTGTAGAGAAACCCATAGTACCCTTATTGCTGCGGTTAAATCCAGAAATGTCCAGGATATCAGGGCAGCGAGACAGGTTTATAAACGCACTATCTGGGAAGCAAAAAGGGATTGGGACGATTCCTATTGGCTTGATCTTCTTCAAGCTTGTGAGTCGTCTAACCAAAATAAGTTTTGGGAAATAGTCAGACGGGGTAGGGGCTCAGATTCACTATCACCTGAAAACTATGTTTCTGCTGCAGACTGGGTAAAAAAATTTTCTGCCCAATTTATTAAACCAAATGTGCCCCAGTTGGCGGAAGGGCCCTTAACAGGGACAACATTAGCTTCCCATGGGGAGGGACTCATTTTTAGTATTTCAGACACCGAACACGCACTAGGTTCCATTCAGTCTGGGAAAGCACCAGGTATTGATGCTGTACCAGCTGACCTTTTTAAACTGAATTTGGATCTGTGGGTCCCTTATATAACAACCTTGGTAAATTCCATCGCAGCAGGGGAAAGGATACCGCAGTCCTGGAAAGGGGCGGAGATAATCCCGGTCTACAAGAAAAAGGATCGATCTCTACCAAAAAACTATCGCCCCATTAGCCTGATCGATACCATTCAGAAAGTGGTAGCACGAATGGCCCTAGCTAGAATACAGGGGTGGATTGAGCAAAACAACATTCTCTCCCCCATGCAGGCAGGGTTCAGATCAGGCACCAGTACTCTTGACCAGGTGTTTCGTCTTACTATGATGTACTGGAAGGTGTTTTTTTTTTTGGGCGGTGGTGTCATCTACGCCGCTTTTGTCGATCTTAGGTCGGCATTCGACCTGGTTCCCAGGGCAAAACTCTGGGATGCCCTGGGATTCATGGGACTTCCACCAGAATTACTAGAGCTGGTTAGGCGCCTTCATGAGGATAACTTTGCCCGTGTAAGATGGGGTAAGCAGGGTCAGGTGACCACTTGCTTCCCTGTCGAACGCGGTGTTCGGCAGGGTTGCGTGCTGGCCCCTACCTTGTTTCTCCTGTTTATCAACCGGGTGGTTGCATTTTTTAATGACACTCATACTGATGCTCCAACCCTGGGGGGTTCAAAGTATCCCATGCTAATATTCGCCGACGACACCCTGCTCCTTTCAAGGACTCGAAGCGGCCTACAGGCTGCTTTAAATAGATTTGCTGAATTTTGTCAAATAAATGACCTCCAGATTAACGCTGACAAAACCAAATTCATGATTTTTAATAAGAACAAACCTATCACTAGTTCATTTTCTTTAGAGGGTGTTCCAATAGAACAGGTTAAAGTCATGTCATATTTGGGCGTGACTCTTGACCATCAACTTACATGGAAACCCCAGTTGGAGGTATTAACCCTCAAATTTGTCCGCCTTACATGATGCCTGTTGGAGCATAAAAAAACCTTGACAAAACGCATCACACCAGCGTTAAAGATTTATGAGGCCAAGGTGAATGCGGCTACCCTGTATGGTGCGGATATATGGGGCTACAAAGGGTTGTTGACTCTCACCACCGCACAGAACAGGTTTCTTCGGAACCTAGTGGGACTCCCCCAATCTTCCCCTATCACACCATTGCTTTTAGACTTAGGTTGCAGACCATTGGATGAGATGGCTCAGTACCGTCTTGTGGCTCTTTGGCGCCGTCTCTGGACGACGCAAGAACTTTGTTTATTTGCCCATGAGTTAGGTGAGGTCAGAGCATTGTGGGGTGCCCAGAAAATCCCATGGCTACGGGAGGTCAAACAAATACTGTATTCTATGGGCCTCCCAGAACTATGGCTACATCCCGAATGTACTAGATTCCCATTGAAAGTGGAATTCAAAGAGCTTTATTGGGCTGTAAAAAAATCTGTACTGGTCACCCAATCCTCAGTTAATAACTTAACGGGACAGTTTCTGATGCATAAGATAACCCCATCTCTTGAACCTTATTGGGATCTGATATGCAAAACACTCGATCGCAAGCTGTACCATCAGTTTCGTGTGGGAACCCTGCCGATCAAGTCCTTTACTGTGAAGTGGGCAATAAAATCAAGTAACAAATGCCCCTTCTGTCCTGATCAGGTAGAAAGTCTAGGCCATATATTTTTTGCATGTCCTGCTTATCGATCGCCTAGACTAAAATGGCTGAAACCAATTTGTAAAACACTTAATTGTGATGGTAGCCACACAGCCCTGCTTAAACTGCGAGATTTACGCACTGCTAAATCAGTGATTTGTGTTGCTAAATTTTTGGGTTGGTTATGGCTAATTCGTGTAAAGAAACTGCAAACCGTTTTTTAATAGTTATCAATTTTAATGTTTGTATAATGCTGTATTCCATTTTCTATGTATTGGGGGATCCAATGTACAATGCTGTAAATGCGAAAATGTAATGCGAAAATGTTTTTAAAAAGCACAATTTCTGCTGTCTTTTATGAATTTTTTATTCGAAATAAAGACTAATTGAACTGAACACCTTATGAGCCCCTGTACAGTGTACTATAGGTACCCAGGGCATAGGTGCATCCAAGGCCTACCAGGGGCTGCAGCATATCTTTTGCCACCCCTGGCTGGCCATTCAAATTGAAACAACTGGCTGATCACTCAGCTGGGGCAAGGTGGTGTAATTACCCCTTGCTTAAATATAGTATTCCTATATCTAACCTTATATCTAGACATACATACACCTATAAGTCACTCCTATGGCAGGCCTTAACAATCCTGGAGGCAGAGTGCTTGGTTTTATGTGAGATGGTGCTCTAGCATGAGCTGAGCCTGTCTGCAGCTTTCGGAACCATGTCCTTTAGCTGTTCTGGGATATTGCCATACCATATACTCTTAAGTGCATTATGAACCTCGCGGTCAGATGCTAACTCTGGTTTGGCTTTATCAAAACATGTCGAGTAAGGTGTCATGCGAATTGGAATACTACCCCCTCGCCAGGCCTGGCGACAGGGGTAGCATTCCACCCCTCTAGAGGGAGAAGACATGTTGTTCCTACTATTCCCGGTTAAAGTTAACCAGAGCCCCAGCTTCACAAAATGGACGCTGCTGCCACAGACACAAGTCTGACCTCCTGCTGCTGGGAGTCCTTCCAGCGAGAGAGGCTTGGACAATAGGTTTCCTGCCTTGGGAGGTGCTAGCATCACCCCAGACAGGACTTTGTGTATTGGGACAGGGAGGGCTGAAAGGATTGCGACACTGCCTGGGGCACACAAAGTGTCCCATGCAGAGGCCAGTTCAAACCGGTGCTGGGGCTTCCCTGCTCCAGCTCTGGCACGAAACTGGACAAAGGAAAAGGGGTGTAACCACCCCCTTCCCTGGTCCCACCCATAGGAGGACCTAGCAGGTAGTCCCACCTATAAGATTAGTATATAGGTAGGAGCTGAGTCACTAGGACTTTAGATTATCCAGACTGAAACTCAAACGAAACTCTGGACCTTCATCACTCTACTTTGGAAGAAGACGACTGAAGAATCTCCCTTGTGGTCAAGAAGTGACCACCCTGCACAAGCAGGCACCATCCAGAGATCGACGACTTGCTTTGCCGCCGCCTCCCGCCGGAGCCCGAGCCCAGAGCCTGACAAGAACCGGATTCCCAGACATCCAACAGCCCGATCCACAGTCCCTGCAAAGCTGAGACCCGTGGAGGCGACGTGAGACGTGGGACCGCCCATCTTGAAAAGTCTGCGACCTGCTAACTGTGCTGCCCCCAAGGTCCCCTCGAAGCTGTGCATTGGGGATTGAGAAGCCCCCAGCCCCGAGCAGCATCTGCACCGAAGATCAGCCCTTCACACTCCACGAGTTCTGCGTGGGGCCCTTTCATATTTTCCTGCTCTACGTGCCTTCCCGGTCACTTGCCCGTTGGCTAGTGGCCATCTTGGCGACGAATCTTTGATTTTCCACCGCCGGTCTGGTTGCTCCAGACTGGCCCTTGCTTCCCTCAAAAGAAGCAGCCCCACAGACCTTGCTGGTCTGAATAAGAAGCAGACATCGTATCCTGCGTGGGTTGCCTTTGCCAAGGCTTGTTGCCTCCAGTCTTGAAGCCGACACTGCCGACAGCGAGAGCCTTCGTGGGACAGCTCGTGACTATCCTGGTCGTCGTCGATGACTCCTGGACCGCGTGGCTGCATGGACAAGCTTCCCATCAGCACCTGATCGCATCACGACATCGCCTGGTTCCACGCTGGCCATTGGCTAGTGATCCAGACTCTGTCCCCTCTGCTTTCAGGTCCTCTACATCTTCGATCCACCCGGACTCTTCTCTTCTGGCCGCCTGCAGCATCTTTACTCCAAGGCTCCATAGATCTCCACGACGAAACCCGACACGCTTTTGGACCTATGCACCCGCTTCCAGTGGGTTAGGTAACGAGAGTACTATGGTGCTCCTGTAGAGGTTTACATCCCTAGTGTCCTAGTTTCCAGTGGTTAAGTTCTAGTCCAGTCGGAAGACTCCCAAATCTTTAACTTCGTACTTTTTACGCACCCATAGACTTCTATGTGTAAACGCGTAGGCCTTTAGACACTGCACACGCATCCCGTGGGCCTCATGCTCCCTAACCATTGTTAGTACAGTGTAGCCCCAGCGATTCCCAAGGCCCTAGGCCTTACCATTGTTCGTAACGTGGTACTTATATCACTTTCTTAGTATATAGGTTGGCGGGCCACCCCGGCCTATCCATATTTGTGCAACTTTTGTCTATTCTATTAAGTTACTTGTTTTGCGCTTGTGCTTCTGTGCTCAAAGAGTTCAGGGGTTTGTTTAGAAATAAATACATATATATTTTGAATATATATCCTGTGTGGTGTCCTTTGATTTGGTATTAAAGGGATTGCATATGGTAAAACAGCTGGCTTCACATGCTCTCTTGAGTTTAGCCTAAGACTGCTTTGTCCATGCTACCTCTAGGATAGCTGGTCTATAAGGTTGACTTTACAACCATCACCATAAGGGTTGTTTGGACTGGTACAAGGTGCTCACTAGAATAGTGAACATCATATACCAGGCCAACTTCTCACAGCAGCCATCTTGCTGTTGGGCTCTCTAGCGCCCGCACCCTGCAACACGTTACATAAATTTAAGCCAAGAATCAAGACAGGCTTAATGTAACAAGTTGTTTGATACCTTAGAGTATCAACTTTGGTTGCACAGTTAAAAAAATTAGCACAGCTGAGGGGTCAGTTTGCAATCCTGTGCTCGAAAATGGGGCAATCATTCTTTCCGTAGCAAAAACTGCAGTTTCACGTTTTTACCATCAGATCATGTAGGATACAAGTTCGGCCCGTGAAATATGCTGCACCCTGCTTAGGGATCGGTAGGCCTGCCACAGGGGCGACTATATATATTGCAGAGGGAGGTTTGGCTTTGCCCTACCATTAAATATCAAAATGGGATTAGCAGTTTTAAACTGCTCTTCCAGTCTGCAATGGTGGACAAGGAGACTCGTTTTAACTGCGTCATACCCAGTGTGGCACAGCACATGTATATAAAGAGGTTCCCCTAACAATGAATGAAGTTTCTAAGCTAGGGACGGAAGAACAATTGTCTTAAAATTACTTAGGCAACTATAGGTTTAAAATGTTCTATTTAAATAGGGGCTTCAAAACATAACGACCATAAACGACCCAGATATTGAACGAGATTCAGTATATTTATTGTATCAAAAAAGACATTACATAAATACATATTTAGTAATCTATAATGTATAATAAATTTGATTTAATAGTGTCTAATTATTGTTGTATAATAAATCAAATATATACATTCATACATCCTCATTCATACTTTACTATAATTGTTTTCACTGTGTAATGTTAGAGCATTACACCCTCATTTCAATATGTTCTTCCTTCATTAACATTTGACAATTTAGATCTTACATAGAAGGCATAATGTTATACATTTAACCCAATAACATTTACTCAATTTGATAGGTTTTAAATGTAGAACATTTTTGTTGCCATTGTTGCATACAGCTCTTTCAAATTAAGAGGACTGTATGAATTATTCTTTTTTTTTTTTTTAGACATCATGGCCGTGCATTACCATTCCTACGCACGTTTCGTCTAAACAGCCTTAATCAGGAAGCCATGTGTAATGTAAAAGATCCTATTACTTATGAATGGATCCAATAATCAATTATCTCAGCGTGGAGTCCCACAGAATGCAAAACAAATGACCTTAAAAAATATAAAGCAGAATGCGGTCACAATGGAGTTCAGTGTGTTGATACAGATTGGGCTCCTGGATATGAAGTTTTACGATGGACCGTGGTGTTTCGCTTCCCTATATCTGGTTGGTTACCTGGCAGCAGTTTGTCTCATACATCCCGACTTTCGGGTGCTAATTCCAGATATCGTACTGTGGACGAATATTGTCTCAGAGTCCTGGACCTTATGCAGGACTGTGATGCATACCGGACACACTAGAAAGCGGTGGCTCGTCTCAGTGATAAGGCCTTTTGACCGAGACGCGCTACCTCTTTCTAGTGCATAAAATGCATGAGTTTGCACCCTTGACTTCAAGAGGGAACAGGACCTTCTAAAGCTTCTTCCACTGTTCGGCGCGTACAGCTAGCTTCGAATTCCCAGATCGCAGTCGGGTTCATAATGACACACTCACAGAACTTGGGAGTCATGCACAAACCCAAATCCCAAATGCACACCTTGCGGCGATTGTCACAGACATTGGTTTGTGACAGTCCCTACAAGGCTTAAACGCTGCAGTTTTAGCAAGGATCCCTTGCACACTGGAAAAAAGATATATCTAGAAAAAATTGAGATCGAATGAGAAAAGAACTGCAAGTGAGCTCCAAATCCACGTTCGAAGACGAGGACATGCAGCTCTATCGTCACTTCTGGTGTAGAAATAGGTCAATACAGAGCTGCACAGCGCCAACTACCACTGCATGGGAACAATTTTGGTTCACATTTTCCAGATCCAGTCTGGCACCTGGTGATACTCTATAGGTGAGGAATCTGTAGTTAAATGTATCCATCAGAACCTCACAGAATGAGGACTCCGTTTGATAGTTATTGTAAAAGTGATTCTATTGCTCTCGTCTATTCAATTTGCATGCTGAATTACATAATCCGAGTCAGTGGGAGAAAGTGTGGAAGGGGACCGACGTTACAGCAGTAGACCTCAGCTTCACCTAACAGTGATTATTTTTGGGGGTGGGCGGGTGTAGGAAAGTGCCCCTTTTTGCATGGTTACCCCCCATTTTTTGCCTGATATTTGATGCACTTTGATTCCAGGAAGTGGTAAGGAGACAGACTAGTGCTGTCTTGTCGTATTTTGACGATGGCTGGGTTAGCGCTTAGCTTTGCTACACGTTTCCCGCTTAAATTAGCTATACGTAGAAACGCCATTTTGTATGTGGTGGCGGCCATCTTAGATCATGAGCGGCCTCGTGGCCAGCGTGCCCTTTAGTCCTTTGTCCGTTCCACTGACCACTCGAGTCTGCCCAGCAACAGGCTATTTTTAGTATTGGTCAAGCTCACACATGCGCAGTTCACACTGACCAGTCACTCCTTAGGAATGTGCCGCAAACTGACCAGTGGGTTTGAAACCCTCCAATGAGCTGGCAGTATTCCAAAATATGCCCTTATATGTACACAATGTTCTGTAACTTTGTGCCGCGTGTTCGTTTATTACCTGTAGAATTGTATAAAAGAAGGGGTCACACCGATGTTCGGTGTGATACCTCTTGCATTACCGAAGGGTGCTGTATGAGTGTACCACCACCCCATGGGGTCTTAATAAACTTGTTCTTTGACTTTTACAGTTTCCGTGCCAACAGTTCTTCCAATGTATGTGGGTTATCTTCGGAACATGTAGGCCTTGGGAACCCGATACGACAAATTGGCGACCACGAAGGGACTCATCGGTGACTCGGATGCCCGAAGGAGAGGTCGTGACGAAGGTTGGGACACTCGCCATGGACGCGCGCTGCCACTAAGTGACCCGAGTCTTGGCTCCCACGGTGTTTTTTCCTTTCCTTCCGATCTGACCTTCCAGGTGGCGCCGGTCCCCGACTGAGTTTCGATCGTCTGTGTTGCTGGATAAAGTGCCGTTTGGCTGATTCGATTAAAAGACCTTGGCAGTTGGAATCTGGACCTTTGAAATTTTGGGTAAGATTTGTGATCGGTAAGGTAGTCTGCGGACGCTTACTGGAGTTCTATGATTTGTGATCGGTGAGGTAGTCCTCGGACGCTTGCCGAAATTTTGTGATCTATGACTTTGATTTGAGTTAGCTAACATTTGTGAATTTGTGAACTTTGAATCTATATGTGTAGTGCACTTCACATAGGCAGGCATGTAGAGATGTTTCTCTAACTTTGTTTTTTTTTCCTCTGAGCGGCACATTTGTGTGAAGTACTGTAAGTGCCTTTTATACGGTGTCACGCTTTCGTGATACTCTTTGAACATGCCTGTTTTTAGCACGCTTCGAGGGATGTGCTGTCTTGGAAATGGTACCACAATTAGGTTAGCGGAATCACAGCCGGCTCCCCCAGAGGGAACACCAAATCGCGAAATGTATATTAAACATGGCCTTCCCCCTATAATGTACAGTAAACTCTGGCACAAGTACACCAAGTCGGATCCTGAATTGCAATGGCCACTACATGGGTCGTTCGATTTGCAAAAAGTACAGTTTGTGGAGCAATGTCTGTTTCAACGTAGGTCAAGACAAAACATGTTTGATTGTGTGCGAATGTGGGAGAAAGCGGTGCGTGAGCGAATGAAACGTGAAGTTGCCTTGGCGGACAAAGAGCAGCGCAAGGCTGCTCGGGATAAGGCTTTACAGCTTGAGGAAAAAGAGGCTCAGGAGAAAAGAGAGAGGGAGGAACGGGAACGTAAATTGCAAACGACGGGTCAATTCCCTATTCGTCGACCGCTTTATCCTGTCCTTAATAATGAAATTGATGATTTTTCATTGCTAGATCGGTCACCGCCTCCGTATGTTTCACCGACGGCTCCAGCTGAAGATTCGGGTGATGAGGGGCAGGATAAGTCGGAAAAGAAGGGTGTATCTGCTCTCAGGTTTTCTACGGAGAGGTCCGCACATTTACGTAGTTGGGCTCGTAAAGTGAATAAGAAATGTGTTTCTCAGGATGAGGTGATTGCGGAGAGGAGTAAATGGTCGGATCTTGAGTTAATGTATTTCTTGTCTACTTTGGCGGATGAAGTTGTTGCCGCGTATCGTGACCTTTCAGACACGTTAGAACCTAAAGCTGTGTCAGTACATCGTGAGAATTTGGATAAAGGTTTATTTGCTCTTTCAGATGTCGACGACCTTTTCAAGCAACTGATCCAGCTGCGGGATGAAACAACCAGATTGCGGGAGGAGCGAAAAAGGAGGCAAAAGGAGTCCGAGTCGAAGAATAGCGAGCAGATTAAGGAGTGTTCTCTCCGGGGTTCAGATAAGAATTCTGCAATCCATGTTATGCCTATGCGTGAAGCTGCGCCTCTGTATGTTCCACCGAAAGGGGAAGGTACAGATGATGATAGAAGATCGAAAGATGCGAAGGGGTATTTTGTATATAATTGGGTGTATACGCCTTGGAATAGAGCGGATGTTATGGCATTGAAAAATTCTTTGCCTGATCTTCGTAAGAATCCGGCAGCATTTTACGAGGGGGTGGAAGGGGCTATTTCATCTTGTGTGATGACTCTGGTTGATATTGATTTGTTTTTCGGGTTAATACTTCCGCCTGATATGTGGAGACAAATTCGTAAGAATAATGATGAGACAGTGCTAGGGGGTACATGGAAAGAGATTAATGAAGCTGATTTAGAAAGGAAACCAGCATGCAAACCTTGTCCGTTGATTTTAGACCTTCCGGCGGCTATTTTGACTAAATTAAAAACGCTCGTTCCTTCTAAAAAGATCGATTGGACTATGTTAGCTTCGTGCAAACAAAAGCCTGATGAAACGGTTTCAGATTTCTTTACACGCTTCGAGGAGGCATTCCATGATTATAGTGGTCAATCATTAACAGACGATACAGGTCGGCATTTGTTTGTAGATAAGTATGTAACTAATCTCCTACCGGAGATTGCAAAACGATTGAAAACGAGTGAAAGTTCCTGGGCCACGGCAACCCCTGCGTCTTTGTTAACGATGGCTCAGTATTATGAGCGGCAGGAGATAGAGGCTAAAGACAGTGTTGATAAGAAAGCGAAGGAATTGAAGACGAAGGTGATGTTGGCACAGGTCCGTGGGACTCAGTATAGAGGGAGTGATAGAGGAAGACGAGGTGGAGGTACTACGTCGTATGGTCGTACGGATATAGCGGAGGATCAGTGTGCCTACTGTAAGGAGTTTGGGCATTGGGCTGATGATTGTCCGGTACTTCGTGAGCAGCGTGGTCGAGGAAGTGGTAGGTCGAGAGGAGGTTATACGGGAGCAAGAGGTGGCGGAAGTGATCGTGGAAGGGTTGAGGGCAGGGGCCGTGGCCAGGACGAACGAAATACTTTCGATAGACGAAACCAATATCAGATATCGGAAAGCGAGAATGTGGAACACCAGGATTATGTACATGCATAGGACTGCGTAGGATGGGGTGCGGAACCAATTGAAGTGCCTGTAGATCAGGAGGGTCCATATGTAACAGCGGGTATTTTGGGTTCTACTGATCAATTCCTAGTTGACACCGGAGCTACCCGTAGCGCTTTGTCTAAAAGGTTGGTTCCGAGGGCTCCCCTGTCTGGCGAAATGATTACATGTGTAGGGTTTGATGGCACACCCTCCCCTAGCCCATTGTCAAAACCCTTAGCGCTTTGTCTCGACAAATTTTTTAGTTTTGGCCAATTTTTGTTATCACCCTACACCCCAGATAATATCCTGGGCATTGATTTGCTTAAATATTTTCGAGCAACGATACGGTGCGCTCCGGAGGGAGTGCGTGTCATTCTCAATGACAACTATCCTGACCCAAATAGGTTCTATACTATACAAGATATTTCAGCTTTGGCCTCTCTCCCGCACACGTTATGGGCGACCTCAGACACGGATGTGGGAGAGATGCGTATTCCACCTATTCACATTACTGTTAAGGAAGGGGCTTCTCTGCCACGTGGGCCACAGTACAAGATTTCGAAGGAAGGAGAAATTGCCCTGACACACATTGTCCAAGATCTGATTGCGGCTAGGGTGGTAGAAGAGGTTTCTTACAATGTTTGTAATAGTCCTATTCTGCCGATTCTGAAAAGAGATACTGATGACAAAATTTATCGGTTTATTATTGACTTGAGAGAGATCAACAAAATTGTCGGTCCCCAATACCCGGTGGTGTCTGATATTACAACGTTGCTTACGATGGTACCACCAACGGCTACGACCTTTAGCGTAATTGATTTGAAGAACGCCTTCTTTTCTATTCCTGTCCATCCCGATAGTAGATACTTATTTGGCTTTACGTTAAATGATAAATCGTATAGATTTTGTCGTGTTCCTCAAGGGTACACTGAGAGCCCGAGTATCTACAGCCAGGCTTTGAAAAGACAGCTTGATTCTTTTGTGTTGCAGTCGGGGGTTGTCCTTATCCAATATGTGGATGACCTCCTGCTTGCCGCTGACTCTTATGCACAATGTGAAGAAAGTACGATTGCGCTGCTTTCTTTTCTGGCACAGAACAATCATAAGGTTTCCAAGAAAAAGCTTCAATATTGTAGACCCAAGGTGACCTACCTCGGTCATCTTTTGTCTAAGGAGGGGCGTGCATTGACATCAGATCGAATCCAAGCAATTTTAGACACACCAGTCCCCCGCACACAGAGAGATGTACGTGCCTTCATAGGGTTGACGTCCTTTTGTAGACAATGGATCATGGGGTTTTCTCACATTATAAAGCCCTTGCTAGCGTTACTGTCCAAAACTACACCAATGCCCCTTGAATGGACAGATGAATGTCAGAATGCTTTTGAACAGTTGAGACAGGCCCTTTGTTCTGCACCTGTGTTATGCACACCAGACTACACGAAACTTTTTACATTGTACGTGCATGAGAATGATGTGTGCGCGTTGTCAGTGTTAGTGCAATTACACGGGGATAAGCAGAGACCATGTGCGTATTTCTCTGCCATTCTTGATCCTGTAGCACGAGGGTTGCCTGGGTGTTTCCGAGCGGTAGCAGCCACAGCAGTAGCCATACGGCAGAGTGAGGGAATAGTGTTATCACATAAACTGTTGGTGTTAGTTCCTCACGCAGTAGATGCCCTGTTAAACCAAACGAAAACCCAATATCTCACGAGTGCGCGGTTAACAGGATATGAGCTTACACTGTTGGCGCCACATATTACACTGAAAAGATGTGCTACTTTGAACCCTGCCACTTTATTGCCCTATCCGGTCGAGGAGGGTCAGGAAGAAAAACATCACAACTGTGTTTTCCTGACCGAGGAACAGACAAAGGGTCGTATCGACTTACAGGATATGCCACTTCCAGATGTGGATGGGGAACTGTGGGTTGATGGATCGTGTTTGAGGCTGCCAGATGGCACGACTTCCGCAGCTTATGCGATCACGACACTTAAGACAGTGGTGGAAACAGCTAGAATACTACAGAAATCGGCTCAGGCAGCAGAGCTGATAGCCTTAACAAGAGCCTGCGAATTGAGTGCTGGTTTATGTGTGAACATATACACAGACAGCCGGTATGCCTTCGGAGTAGCGCATGATTTTGGGCTACTCTGGAGGGAACGTGGGTTTCTGACCTCTCATGGAGAACACATTATGCACGGAGAACTGGTGCGTGATCTCCTAAATGCGTTGCTTTGCCCGAAGAAGGTAACGATCGTAAAATGTAGTGCCCATAAGAAGATCACTGATAAAGTGGGTCAGGGAAATGCCTTTGCGGATAACATAGCGAGACAAACGGCTATGTTTCGAACTGACTCCCCCATGTACGTGACAAAGTCTCAAGCTGAACGATGGAATGATGCTAGAGCTGAGATATTAGATATTCAAAAGTCAGCTACTGAAGCTGAACTTGCGGCATGGGCAGTAGATGGGGTGCTAGATGATGAAGGGTGTTGGAGAAGCAAAGATATGGAGAAATGGAAATTGCCTGCAGCTTACTTGCAGGTGATGGTCCAAATGGCACATGGGTTGGCACACGTGGGGGCTCTTGCAATCACTCGACTGTTGACACGAGTTTGGGAGCATCCCGAGATTGCCAATACTGCTAAGAGAGTAGTGCAGACCTGTCTGATATGCTTGCAGCACAACCCTGGAAAGGGGACCCATACTCCGAAAGGAGGGTTCGTTCCACCTTCTGCACCATTCGAGGTACTCCAAATGGATTATATCCAGCTTGAGCGCTGTAATAACCTGAAGTATGTTTTAGTGGTGGTATGTGCTTTTAGCAAATGGGTTGAGGCTTTCCCCACGAAAGACAATACTGCTTTGACAACAGCTAAGGTTTTGCTCAAGGAGTACTTCCCTCGATTTGGAATTTGCAAATATCTGTGGAGCGACAATGGGCCTCATTTTGTCGGGAAAATTGTGGAATATGTGTTGAAGGGGTTAGGGATTCAGCAGAAGTTCCATGCTGTGTTCCACCCTCAGTCGGCAGGTCTGGTTGAGCGGTACAATGCCACGTTGAAATTAAAACTGGCTAAGATCGTGGCGTCCACGTCATTAAAATGGCCGGATGCCTTACCGCTAGCATTACTCTCCCTCAGATCAATACCCCATTCTCGAACGGGCCTCACACCATATGAAGTGGTGTTCGGAAGGCCGATGAATATCTGGGGGGTGCCTAAACCGCGATTGATACATGATGTGCCTTGTGTAATGATGAACGACTATTTGGCACGATTAACAAATGATTTGCTTTCTATTCATCAACAGGTTCGAGAAGCGCTCCCTGACAACTCTACTGGAGAGGGCCATGATCTTCGTCCTGGGGATTTCGTGATGATTCGGTCGTTCGAGAGGACGAATAGCTTGGAACCAAGGTGGCGTGGCCCTGAGCAAGTCCTTCTCGCCACTCGGACAGCTGTACGAGTGACCAACAGGAAGCGGTGGATACATTCAACCCACTGCCGTCGTGTTTCTCCTGATTTGGCAAATCCTGTTGTGTTGACCGATTATAAAGAGATTTTGGAAAAGGAAAAGAGCCCAGCTGTGACGTCGGCCGAGGTTGAGGGAGCCTTCCCGGACCACACTGCTTCTGGACGAGAGCGTTATAATCTACGGCCACGATAAGAAGAGTTCTCTTATTGTTTTTTTTAATGACTGGTTGGTTACCGCTCCAGGTTTGTGAAACGGAAACCGGGAATTCCAGTGGGGGGGGGGATCAGTTCTGCCAGTGTAGCGACACCCGTCTTGGCCCGGAGAAGAAAACAACGGCTACCTCGGAGTTCAGCACCATATTTTTCTTTTTTAGGTATACACGCATGTGTATGTGAAACTTTGTGACCAATTCGAACTATTTGAGACTCTGCAAAAAGACTTTTCAGAACTATGGCATCATCAGCATCACGAGATAAGAGACTCTTGGGTGCCATTCTCTTTGTCCTGACTATTGTGGTGATTGCTGTAATAGCCTGGGTAGTTGAACTTGTGGTGCCTGCACGCGAACATTTGCTGCCGACTACCCCGGCTCCATCTGAACATTTTCATTTCACCCTGCCTTATCACGAAGAACGGCACAGACAGACTTATCTGAACTATAGCTTTATTCAGATCCTACATCATACACACAATATGACAAATACTTCAAATTGCTGGGTGTGTGGGATGTTGCCTGGGCATCAGAAAAAAGGGGGTACTCCACTCATTCCTCTCCCGTTTTCGCATAATGGATCCTGCAATGCATTTTATACTCTCCTCTTTACTTTGAGATGGCCCACAAAAGGGGGAGTGCTTTTTCGTTTGAATAAATTGTGTCATCATGACCGGGATGGGTATCCACAAGCTGAGGGTACTCGATTTGAATATGAGGAATACCGCCCTGATAATGTGTCTGCTTCACGAATTTATAGCAACCAGCGAAATGTCAATGTATCGAATGCACATGTTATTAATGTTATTGCTACTAAAGCAGACCTATGTATACGTAATAAAGGGGTAATTTCTGTTGGGAAAAGTGAATGTAACACCACACTCACGTTTGACAGTCCTACTGGTATATCGTTTGTGACATCCCAAAATACTTACTTCATCTGTGGAACGAAGGGTTATCACCAGCTTCCTTTGGGATGGTCAGGCACTTGCTACGTGTCTTTTGTATTACCGCCTGTATTCATTGCCCCACCAATGTATCACAACAATTACATCCTATATCATGACTTTGTTTTAAACCGTGATAAACGCTCTGTTGTTCTGGACGATATAGATCAAACGGACACTACTTTGCAGCAGTATGTGGACTTTAATTTGGGTCTGTTTTCCTTTGTTGGGGCAGCTTTAAACAGTCGAAAGATCCGACGACTAACTCGTGTTGTTGAGGCTGTGGCTAATGATACTGCAATAGCACTTGGAAATATCACTGAAGAAGTACAGATTTCTAGAATTGTTGCGCTTCAGAACCGGATGGTTCTGGATGTAGTGTTTGCTGACCGTGGGGGGGCATGTAGAATCATCGGAAGTAGCGGTTGCGTCTACATACCTGACAATTCACCGTCTGTATATGATGCTATCACTAAACTACATAAGATAGCGGCTGAAATACATCCAGATAATGGTACTTGGACTCTGTCAGGATGGTTCTGGTCAATACTCACCACCTGGGGATGGAAACTGTTAACAATTCTATGTATCATTGTGGGAATTCTGTTTTTCATTTGCTTATGTATCCAATGTGGCCCAGTTTTTTGTTCTATGTGCTTGTCAGTTTGTGTACCATCGAGACGAGCTCTTGCTCATGTCAAAATGATGCTTCATAAAGAAGTAACACAAATAATGCTAATTGATATAGAAGATGAACACCCCGATTATGTCCACTATGAGGTAGCTTCAGCTAAACGCTAAAAGGGTCGTCTGTCGTATTTTGACGATGGCTGGGTTAGCGCTTAGCTTTGCTACACGTTTCCCGCTTAAATTAGCTATACGTAGAAACGCCATTTTGTATGTGGTGGCGGCCATCTTAGATCATGAGCGGCCTCGTGGCCAGCGTGCCCTTTAGTCCTTTGTCCGTTCCACTGACCACTCGAGTCTGCCCAGCAACAGGCTATTTTTAGTATTGGTCAAGCTCACACATGCGCAGTTCACACTGACCAGTCACTCCTTGGGAATGTGCCGCAAACTGACCAGTGGGTTTGAAACCCTCCAATGAGCTGGCAGTATTCCAAAATATGCCCTTATATGTACACAATGTTCTGTAACTTTGTGCCGCGTGTTCGTTTATTACCTGTAGAATTGTATAAAAGAAGGGGTCACACCGATGTTCGGTGTGATACCTCGCATTACCGAAGGGTGCTGTATGAGTGTACCACCACCCCATGGGGTCTTAATAAACTTGTTCTTTGACTTTTACAGTTTCCGTGCCAACAGTTCTTCCAATGTATGTGGGTTATCTTCGGAACATGTAGGCCTTGGGAACCCGATACGACAGTCTCTTCCCAGGACAAAAAGTTGTTTAAAATACGATTTTCACTTTGTGTTTACTGACTATGCCTGTGGTTGTTATAGTTAAAAATTTCAGTTTTATCCTGCTTGTAATTGCATATTTTATCACCTGTGTTGTGTTTTAAATTTGTGGTTTTCCCTGCCCATGATTGCCTCCATTTAGTGTGTTGAATTGTGGGATTTGCAGTCCAACCTCTGTAGTTTGTCCCTCTCATTCCTTTATGACAATTCTGTTTTCCCTACAAATTTCTCCTTTGCTCTGTGCTAAGACCTGTATGTTAAAACAGTGCACTCCCAGGCACCATTTTGTGTTCACAAGCCAATGAAACCAGTCCTCCTGCCTCCCCCCAGCAACAGGGATTTTTCTACATCAGAGGGGGCTTCTGTGAGCTGTTTAAGCTGTGTTTTACTAGGGCCTGTGCACCTCGTTTTTTGGCCAGCAGGGGGAGTAAGGTTTTATTCAAACAGTATTGTTAGATTTCAAGTTAGTGAGGCCCTTTACCTGCTGAAGTCCAAAGTGTGGATTGAGCTGGTCTGTCTCATAGGAGATTCTGAACAGGAGAAGCAGCTGCCCAGCTCCCACCCCAGGCCAGCAGACCATTGGCTGTTCAGCTACCAGACAAGTCTGTGCCTTCCTCTCACACCTGCCCAGCCCCTTAAGGCCTTGCTGGATGCCCCCCAAATCATTCTCTTCCATCTTGTGAGTTGCAGCTTACCTGCGCCCCAGATTGCAATGAGCAGAGTCCAGGAAGTGGTAAGGAGACAGACTAGTGCTGTCTCTACCCAAGACAAAAAGTTGTTTAAAAAATGATTTTCACTTTCTGTGTTTACAGTTTATGCCTGTGGTTGTTACGGTTCAAAATTGTAGTTTTAGCCTGCCTGTAATTGCATATTTTATCACCTGTGTTGTGTTTTAAATTTGTGGTTTTCCCTGCCCATGATTGCCTTCATTTAGTGTGTTGAATTGTGGGATTTGTAGTCCAACCTCTGTAGTTTGTCCCTCTCATTCCTTGGTGACAATTCTGTTTCCCTCCAGATTTCTCCTCTGCTCTGTGCTAAGATCTGTATGTTAAAACAGTGCACTCCCGGCCACCATTTTGTGTTCACAAGCCAGTGAAACCAGCCACCCCCCCTCCCAAGGGATTTTCCTACATCAGAGGGTGCTTCTGTGAGCTGTTTAAACTGTAGGGCATGTGCACTTCGTTTTTTGGCCAGCAGGGGGAGTAAAGTTTTATTCAAACAGTATTGTTAGATTTCAAGTTAGTGAGGCCCTTTACCTGCTGAAGTCCAAAGTGTGGATTGAGCCTGTCTGTCTCCTAGGAGATTCTGAACAGGAAAAGCAGCTTCCAAGTCTCTTGCCAGAAAACCTTGTCTGAGGTCGCTGGGACCTTATATGGTCTGCTAGTGGTTGGTACATGTCTACACCGATTGGTGGTTGTATCTGGTGTTTCTATTAGATTAGGGTTAATGTCCTCATTGGTTGGGTATTTGACGGTTCTGATTGGTTTCTGGGTCTGTGATACAATCATTGTAGGGTTGGGGCTAGGGTTAGGATTTCTATTTGAAGTAGGGACTAGGGCTTCCTGTGTTATTGGTTGTTGGGAGTAAGGTGGGACTAGGGCTAGGGGTAGACCTTTAATTGGAAGTAACGATTAGGGCTTCTGGTGGGATTGGTTGCTGGACTAGGTGTGGGACTTAGAGTAGGGTTAGGCTTTCTATTGGAAGTAGGGACTAGGGTTACCTGTGCCATTGGTTGCATGGACTTGTTTTGGGATTACTGGTAGGGCTAGGGCCTTTATTGGAAGTAGAGATCAGGGTTTTTGAACAGATTGGGTGCTTGGACTAGGGCTAAGATTGGCTGTAAGGTCCTGGTCTCCTATTGGTTCCTAGATTTTAGGGTTAGTGTTGTGATTGGATAGTGCTAGGGCTAGGGTTCCCATTGGCTGAAGGAGTCACCTGATTACTAGGGCTATAAAAAAGGCCAGGCTTAGGGCGTCTCAGCCCGGGCGTCCCGGCAAAGGGCAGAGAGGACAAGGGCAGTTGCCTGTTTGAGCCTGTTAAGGGCAGAGAGGACAAGGGCAGTTGCCTGTTTGAGCCTGTTAAGGGCAGAGAGGACAAGGGCAGTTGCCTGTTTGAGCCTGTTCGAGACTGGTCGGGACTAGGGCCAGAAATGCTGCCCTTTTCCTCATTTAGCAATACCCAGCCCACACCAGCCACATCCACAAACAGAGCAACACACTCACACCAAATGTACACCACACACAACACTATGCACAGATTAATGTACCAGCCTACACTACAAACCCAACCAAACCACATCTACACACCCTACTATCCCAAATACCACACATATCCACCATCACCTAAAAACAGTACATAACTATCCTATACCACTAACCCAGTGGTTCCCAAACTTTTTTGACCCGTGGCTCCCTTGACCTAATTGGCAGTTGGCCGTGGCTCCCCACCATTTTTTTTACGGGCGCACCGCTGCGCACACTTTGGGAACCACTGGTCTACATGAAGAATCAAGCCTAGACGTGATGAAGGATTCAGAGTAGCCATCACCCTTTAAAACTTTATTTGCAATCACAAAGTTCTTATAAAGTACATTGCAATGCATACAACACCATCATAGAATGGGAAGTCGTCATGTACGGAAGGAAGATAGCATTTCTTATGCGCGCTAAATACAACATTCATGCTCTTGGGTGTACTCTAGTTGCATGCACTGGGCAAGTCGGGACGCTGCTTCAGATCTGCAGCTGGAGCCCAACCTGTTCGGGGCGAGGCAGCTCTCCCAGGCCAACAGTGATCACATAGCACATGAAACTAACTCGCAAAGTCTAAGCCCCTCCATCACCGACTGCCGCATCCTCTCAAAGACTGCTGTGGGCACAGCCAAAACACAAGTTGGCTTTTCCCAAGGGTACCTTCCTTCCTTCCAGGTGACGCGCAGGGGAATACTGGTGGCCTTAATTAGCAATGCTAATGTGGAAACATTTGTGTGTGCGATTTTAGAACAATGAACAGATCGGGGTCCCCAAAGCTCTCAAAATCATGAGCATTCCCTTTTAAGATGCCAAAACCATTTTGGAGAATGCAAATCATATTGATTATTTGTGCACTGTACTACACGGTCACATAGATCACCTGTCTCATTTACAGGCAGAAATTCCACCTTTTTTTTTCTCTGTCAACAAGTCTAACCTAATTTTGTCAGAGACGAGCGTGGAAAATGGGAAATGGTTATCAGCATAACTCGGTTTACTCACAGGGTCTCCAAACACAAGGCATCCTGAATCTGGGATACATATTAAGAAAGAGGTAACTGAATGGCAATTGCAGATTAAGGGGGGTTATATGTGTATTGTGAAAAGACCCGACTCCAAGGCGGATGTAGCTTTGACGATGTTTCTATATGTCACGCTTTATTAAAAAGTCACCCAATGCATTTCGGTAAAAAACCTTCAGGGGGTATCTAGAATACAAAAAGATTCACCTTCATTAATTCATTTGTGTTCTACATATTACAAAAACCGTACTAAGTACACTTGTATTCTATAGCGCTATTTAACCCAAAAAGCGCTACTATTCACAGTTCCTACTACGTCACCAATTATGCTGACAGCACTTTAAACATGAGCCTGTATTTCAGTTCTCTTGCTGTCCAACCACCTCGCTTTACTAGAATTGAAGCTTTCTTACTGACAAGTTTGTGACCCCTCTAATCTGGCATTGATTTACAATATTCATTTCAACTGCAAGCCTGCTTACCGTAACATGCTGATCTCTAAGCGAGACCATATTTAAAAGAAAATGTATCTTCTCGCGTTTCACTCTATTGCCGTCCATTTTATAATGAAGACCCGCGAAATACTCCCGCTCCTCTTGTGCATAGAAACAGCTTAACTACATCAAACGTCACCTTTCCTTTATTCCACCAACTTGTCCCAGGTGAATTGTCACGTGCCAACCAGTACACACTAAACTCAGCACCGGATTTCTAAGATTGCTCGTTGGCTTTTCCAATGCAGTTAATTCACCAAACTCCATTACCCAGAATGCCCCAAACAAAAGATAAAGTTACACTCGAACTAATGTTCCCCGTCCTGGTGGACTGAAATGCTAATATTCTATACAAAGCAGTATTCAAGCATAAATCACCACTTGAACTGACAAAGTTAGTGCTGTGCATATAACATTTCACGAGGGCATGATGATTACCAATGAGCATTAAAAAAAGTCTGTTGCTGAATTAATTCTGTTACATGATCAAAAGAAATGTTTTTCAAAGTCTTTCATGACAAAGCAACATCACTCCTGCGTCTGCAATATCTTGAACAATGTGTTCATATTAATGTTCCAACATGTAAACCAATATTTCACCATTTCACTTCTCCTGGGTGCAATCATTCCGGTTTCGGACAAAGTTAATTCAACGGCAATTGCAGATTACAAATGCTTAATACACACTCTTGATAAGCCTAACTGCTCAACCACACTATCACAAAGAGAGTTGTTGGTGATTATCTAACTTATCCTCTGCTAGACCTCAAGGGAACCCCTGGACTCTATGCACACTATACCTTACTTTGATATAGTATATACAGAGACCACTTCCTACAGGGGGATAGAAATTTGAAATGTTTTCAACTCATGAAATGAAGTTAATTTCTACTTTTCTGTGATAGACTGCCTGAAATCTTCATTAAACAGGATCTATGTCAAGATCTAGAGACTGAGACACAATAGGGTCTTGTAATGGGTTCAAAGCAATGTTCCTTTTTCTAATGGCAGTTCTAAGCAAACGCTTCGAAGAGGATTTAGAAAAGGCTGCTTTGCCAGTTGAAGCTGATTTGGCAGCACTTTTCAAAGTGGAAGATAAGCGAACGTGATCCACTTTATGAAGCTGAACTTTTTTGTTTTCTATCCGTTGACTAGTTTCATTCTTCTTTCAAGATTAAGCAACTACTAGAGATAAAACGAAGTTTTAAACTTTAATAAGAGGCTGAGCTGCCTTTATATTTTGAGTGTTGTAGTGTGGCACAGGTATGACCACCAATTTCTGCCTTACACTCTTCCGATTCCACAAAAGAAAGCATTGTTCAGACTTAATCAGCAAAACTCAAGCCAAAGTCCTATCATTTAGTGGATTTTGTTCAGTGCTTTTCATTCTGGTGTTTCGTAAAAAACAAACCATAGTGTTTAAATCTTGAATAATTTGTCCTCTATGGCTCAAGTTTCTCACCTGTTAGCATGAAAAATGACCCCCCCTCTCCCCCAAATATGTTTTGCATATTTCTGACCTGTTTCCTTCTCGCTAACTCCTTTTCCTCTCTGCATTTCCTTTCTTCCTCTTCCTGCTGACGCTTAAGGAGTTCCTCCTGTTGACGGCGCAGCTCCTCTTGCTGCTGGCGCAATTCATCTTGCTGTCTGCGCAGCTCCTCTTGACGTTTCTGCTCCTCCTCCTCCTCCTGTTGCTGCTTGGCTCTCAATTCCTCATCTCTCCTCTCCTGCTCAAGCTGCAACCATAAATTGTAAGAGTCTGCCACAGCTCTGGATGAGTCATACAAGTAAACCCTTCTTTGCAGAAGACCACAATATTACACATCTACATTAACAACCAACTGATCCTCTACAACCAGTACAAAGACGCCATGCTTATAAAAAGATTCAGAAACACCAATAATTCACACCTCAGCTGTATCGTAAAGTGTACAATACTTGCGTATAGTACATTAGAAATAGGAAGGGACAAAAGTGGGAAATAAACATAGTGAATGTTTTGAATGAGTAGTGCAGGAAATCATTATTTGCTGATGCTGACCTTTGCCGCCTTGGCCTTTTCAAGTTGAAGCTGTTCAGGAGACGGCTCTGGAGGCATAGCATCTGCAGGGAGATCCCAAACACTGTTGCCTTCCCATGCTACAAAAAAAGAGGGATTTACTCAGTACATTAATAAAAGAAGTATTAGCAAGGATCTGTATTAGTTTGACATCGGGCAAAAGGAGAACGGTGGGTGCTCTTGCTGAGGCTAAAGTTCTGGCACATTGCTAACCAATCAAGTCAAAGTATGTATAATCCCTGAAAGGAAATACATGAAAATTAAACTAGTTACTGACCTATAACAGTCGAATGTGCAGCTTTAAACTCTTCTACAGTCACTTATTCTGCATTAGTATGCCACCATTGGGTCCAACATTTTATTGTAGTAAATCTCGCTTTAGGGGTAAAAACCTAGATGGATCAATATGGGCCACTTTGAATGCAATGCTTTAGCCCGAAACCTCTTTAGTTATTTTGTGTATGCATGTACATCTAGAAGAGTTTCAAACATGAAATCTACTCTAAGAGGTTAGTAACTAGTTTATTTTACAAGATGACTCTCTCCTCATGCTGTACATTGATTATAGCAGTATAAGTGGAGGAGCAATAATGTGCAAGTAGTTCCAAATAAATTCCCCAAGATAGCTTTCCCCACTTGAGCTTCTCGTCTTGATGTACTTCACACAGTAGTGCAAGTATTAGTGACTGTGATTACAATGCCTCATGTTGACTAATGCAGCTCTTTCGTTTTTCTTGTTGCATGTGCTCTTGGTTTAACCAATAGTGTTTTGTCTACCATGACATTAACACATTTGAATTGCATAAAAAAAAAACACATTGGTATAGTTCCCTTGGTAAAAGGCATTCCAATAACTTGTGTGCGACAAAGACTTTCAGTTGTCCTGGCCACCTTTGTACCTAGGAGGTAATTCATGACTTTAATACTAACACCTAAAGAAAGCAAACATTCCTGCTGGCACATTGGGCTGTTGAAAGAAAGAAGGCAAATGATAGACTAGATCAAATGGAAGTTTGAAACCTCCTTTGTAATACATTTAGTTTGTGTTCATGTCACATTAACATGTGAATATTAGAAGTGTGGTTCTTATACAGTTGGCGCGCTAACTATGTAGTGATGAAATTACGATTAAAAATGCAGTTTTTAAAGTATTTGTTTTGGACCTGTCTTGTGCCTTAGTTTAAATGGAGCTTTAATTACAATTTGACAACATTATATTTAATTTCCAAGTTGGTGCTGGAACTCAACGCAGAAGATACATCTGTTCTACAATCATTAAAAATCTCATCATAAAAAAAAATGGAGAAACATCTACTCTCAAACTCCCCTCCACTATCTCAACCCTTCTGTGGCTCATTACAGTGGATAGGTGAACCCTTAATGGCACATAGTATAAATTACATTCCAACAAATGCATAAAATACTGCACAATATTTCCCCGTGCCTCATTTGTCTTGTAGAACCTCTGCGATTCCAATGGTATGAGTGATACTGGGGAACAAAAAAAGCAAATATTCAGTGCCAGCTCTTTGACAGTGTAGTCACAGGAGAAGCAGGTAAGGAAACCTAGATGCAAACTTCTGTCATTTAGAATTTTATTTGGTGACAAAAGATCTATGCAGATGTTCCCCAAATTTTGATAATGTGCTCTACGTCCTTCAAACCGAGTTCCCATTTGTAGATATATGCCTAAATGTATGATTCTGCGTTTTGTTATTCTGCTAGTGCATTGACACCACTGAGATCCATATTAGAAAGGCCCACATCCACAGCCCACAGATCTTGAACTAACCTGGACAATATGCAGAACTTTTTGTATTTTTCCATATTTATATGGAACGTGGCAGAATTGTTGTTGGTTTAGATTTCCACTACCTTGCCTGCAACATCACCTCGGAAGACTTTTGGCAAAATAAATACAGTCTTGAATTCCACTATATTTACCTGTCTTAAGCCTTCCTCCAATGAGCGTACGATACAAGATCCCTTCCACTCTCCCATTGATTGGGACCAATCATTTGAGAGCCACTTGTGCACTGCTCTCATACAAGGTTGAGTGGAATATATGAAGGCACAACTGTTCTTGGTGTTGGAGACTTGACACCTCTGGTAAATGCAAATCAGTTCTTTCATTGCCTTTGAGGTGGTTAAGGCTGCAATGGGATTTATATTTGTCCTTAAGTACACATTTTGCTCCAATGAGACTAGAGATGACTTTCATGTTGACTAGGAACCCCAGTTCTTACTACAGGTTAATGACCTGGTTTATGGTAGACAGGCATTACAAACAAGTCTGATTGATCAGCCAATTAATTAACAGGGATGGACTGTTGTCCAAGGTAAAGACTCTTACTAGATATTTTTTCTGATGGATACTTCTAACTGTAGATCACTCCCTTTGTGAATATCGCCAGACTATAGTGGAAGATTTTTCAGTACAGCCCCAGTGTATTAATAGGCGGTTGTGTGGCTTTATGTCCTATACATTCCACCCTGGCAGTGGCAACTGGAGCCATACATAGGAGCGGACCCATGCATGCTAATATCAGTTATTTTCTTGCCACACCTTCGTACGTGGATCCTGGAGCAAGCTTCTTTTTATTCATGTGAGTTGACAAACTTATTAAAAAATGTTTTCCAGTGTGTAAAGAAAAGATTATGCTATTTACCCAGTAAGCATCTGTTCTTGGCATGTAGAGCTGTAGATTCACATGCTTTGCATACTCCTGTCATCTAGTGTTGGGTCCGGATGTTTGCAAGTTGATTTTTTTTTAGAAGTCTTCCAGTCACAAGGTAATGTGACTCCTCCTTTCGGTGATAGTAGGCATGGGCATCGACTCCATTGTTAGATTATTTTCCCGGAAGAGGGTGAGAATGGAGTAAATGAGTATAGTAAAGAGATGTCCACCTAGATAGTGTAAATAATGAGAAATGCAACAACTACAAGCTACCCAGGGAGGTGGGAGGGTGCATGTGAACCTACAGCTCTACATGCCAGGAACAGATGCTTACTGGGTAAGTAACAATCTGTTCGAGGCATGAGTGCTGTAGCTCCGCATGCTTTACATAGACTATATAGCAGTATTCTCCCAAAGCGGTAGCTAATCATTAGATGTTGCAGTTGTCTTGAAAAGTATTTTTTGCACTGCCTGCCCTACATAGGCTTATTGGCCTGCTAGTACATCCACACAATAGTGTTTGGCAAATGTGAGTAGTGTAGACCATGTTGCTGCTTTCCAAATGTAAGCTATAGTAATGTTACCTAAAAAAGCCATTGATGCCCTTATCTTGCACGTTTCAATGCACTTAACAATCCATCTTGAAATGGTAGATTTAGAAATTGGATTGCCTTTGTGAGGTGGTGTAAATGAAAAACAGTTGTTTTGTATTACGAAAATCTTTTGTTATTTCGATAGAATACAATAAAGCTCTTTTGACGTCAAATGTGTGAAGAGCTGGTTCTGATATTGAATCAGGTTGAGGAAAGAACACAGGTAAACTCAACTGATTGATTAATATGGAAAGCAGAAACCACTTTGGGAAGGAATTTGGGATTGGTACGAATACCTAACCTATCTTTATGGTGCTGAAAGAAGGGTTCTTCTTAAGTTAATGCCTGTAGCTCACCAACTCTCCTTAATGAAGTTATTTCAATGTGGAATGCAACCTTCCCAGAGACTGTAAAGGACACTTGTGTAGTGGTTGAAAGGGTTGACCCATAAGTATTGTAAGTACAATATTAAGATTCCACACAGGTAACAATGGAGATCTTGGTGGTATAACCCTTTTTAAGCCCTCCATAAATGCTTTGATGACAGGAACTTTGAAAATAGACAAATGTCTGTTTTGCAAATACACAGTTACTGCTGCAAGGTGCAAGCTAATAGATGTGTAGGCTAATGCACATTGCTGTAGGTGTAAAAGGTAACAGATAATTTTCTGAACAGAGCATCTAGTGGTATAATTTTGTTGTTATTGCAGTAAACAACAAATTGTTTTCATTTTGCTGCATAGCAAGCTCTGGTAGTAGGTTTTCTTGCTTCTTTGAGAATAGTCATACAGTCTGGTGGTAAAGCACAAGTTACTTACCTTCGGTAACGATATATCTGTAAGAAACAGTAGTTCGTGTTAGATTCCTTACCTTAGAATATCTCCAGGCATCAGACTGGATCAAGAAAGTTTTGCGTAGCAATACCCCTGCGCGTCCGTAGGTGTCGTCTGCGGCTCCGCGCTTGTCGTCCTTGGCGCCGGGATGACGTCGCTGGAGTACTTAGACGCCGCCTTCGCGAGCCGACGTCAGTTCTTATACACAGCTTTTCCGCGCAAGGAACGCAGAGCCATGATAATAACCGACACTGGTGCCATAAAACTAGGGCCCTTAAAGGGATGTACCTTAACCCTAGATATCGGTTCGCAGAACGGGGAGGATGGGTGGGGCGGTAAGGAATCTAACACTAACTACTGTTTCTTACAGATATATCGTTACCGAATGTAAGTAACTTGTGCATCTGAAAGAAACAGGTTAGTGTTAGATTCCTCACCTTAGAATAGATACCCCAGCAATACTAACCCCGGTGGTGGGTCTGCGAACCAATGATCACACCAGAAAGTCCTGGAGGACAGAACGGCTGAAAAAGCCATCTCTCCGGACTTGGCTGTCCAGGCAGTAGTGCCTAATAAACGTGTACAGCGAGGCCCACGTGGCTGCCTGACAGATGTCCTGCAAGGGGACTCCCCGACCCAGGGCAGTAGTAGCCGCTGTGGCCCGAGTGGAATGGGTACGCAGCCCCACAGGAGGCTCCTTTTTAGCCAGTGATTAACAAGCCTTGATGCACAAAACGACCCATCGAGAAATGGTCCGTTTGTGCACCGCCGGTCCCTTCTTGGCGCCCACGTAACCAACAAAGAGCTGGTCATCCACCCGTAAATGGCGTGTGCGGTCCAGGTAGAATGAGAGCGCACGTTCTGGGTCCAGACGGTGGAGCCTCTCTTCCTCTTTTGAGGGATGCGGAGGCGGAAAGAAGGTGGGCAAGGTGATGGACTGCCAGATGTGGAAGGCTGTGACTACTTTGGGCAGGAAAGAGGGAAGCGTTCTCAAGACAACTTTGTCCGGACGGACAGAGAGGAAAGGAGGTTGAGAAGATAAAGCCTGGAGCTCACTCACTCTCCTGGCAGAGGTGATGGCAACCAGGAATGCAGCCTTAAGAGTTAGAAGACGAAGAGAGCAATTGTGAAGTGGCTCGAAAGGAGCGCACATCAGATAAGTAAGAACCAGGTTCAAGTCCCACTGAGGCATCACGAAAGGAACAGGAGGAAACATGTGAGTAATGCCCTTCAAGAATCTATTTACAACATGGCACTTGAAAAGAGAAGGCTGATCAGGAAGCCTTAAGAAGGCTGAGATGGCAGAGAGGTAGCCTTTGATAGTGCCCAGAGCAGAGCCCTGCTCGGCAAGGGAAAGAAGAAAGGGGAGAACCTCTGAAAGGGGGGTAGAAAGAGGAACGACAGTCTTTGCTGTGCACCATGCCACAAATTTGTTCCACCTGCAGGCGTATACCGATTTTGTGGAGGGATGCCTGGCTGCCAGAATCACATCACAGACTGCAGGAGGCAAGTCAAATGGCCTCACCTGTCGCCGCTCAATCTCCACGCATGTAGGTGGAGACTGGAAAGGTTCGGGTGGAGGACCGTCCCCTGCTGCTGCGACAGAAGGTCCTCCTGAAGAGGCAGACAAATCGGGGGATCTACTGACATGCCGAGTAGCTCGGGATACCAGTATCTTCGTTCCCAGTCTGGAGCCACAAGGATGACTTGGACCCGGTCGCGCCTGATCTTCTTCAGCACTCTGGGCAGAAGTGGTATAGGTGGAAAGGCGTACAACAGACCGCAGCTCCACTTGCGACGAAAAGAGTCTCCGAGCGAGTGCCGCGTTGGAAATTCCAACAAGCAGAACTGATGACATTGTGCGTTCTCTTCAGTGGTGAATAGATCTAACCAAGGCTCTCCCCACTGCTGAAAGAGACCTTGCGCCACGTCAGAGTTCAGACGCCAATCGTCATCCATCATGCACCGCGGCTGAGTTCGTCCGCCCTGGCATTCAGGGAACCTGCCAGGTGTTGAACCACCAGAGTGACGCCCTAGTGTTCCAGCCACTGCCAGAGGCGCAGAGCCTCCTGGCAAAGGGTCCACGACCCCACCCCGCCCTGTTTAATGCAGTACCACATGGCGGTGGTGTTGTCTGTGAACACCTGCACTACACTTCCCCGGACAGAGGGAAGGAATGCCTTCAGTGCAAGTCGGATCGCCCACAGCTCCAGAAGGTTGATATGGAGCCAGGACTCCACCGGAGACCAGAGGCCTCTGATCTCCACCTCTCATGTGGCCCCCCCCAGCCCAGGAGGGACGCATTTGTCACTACTAAGTGCTCCGGTTGGGGTAGGGAGAGGGATCTTCCGCTGACCCAATCGCTCTCCGTGAGCTACCACTGCAACTGTCTCGCAGTGCCCTCCGAGATCAGGACGTGGTCGGACATGTTGCCCTGATGCTGGGCCCACTGAAACTTCAGGTCCCACTGCAGAGCCCGTATCCGCCATCTGGCGTGATGCACCAGAAGGATGCAGGAGGCCATCAGCCGCAGAAGCCGCAGCGTCAACCTGACCAAGACTCGGGATAAAGGCTGAAAGATCGGAAACGAGCCTGAATATCCCAACCCGCTGTTCGGGAGGATGGACCCAAAACTGCGCAGAATCCAGAACCGCTCCGATGAAGAGGAGCTCCTGAGAGGGACACAGGTGTGACTTAGGCACATTGATGAGAACCCCGGCAGGTGCAGGTGGTCGGCCGTAGTCTGGAGGTGGCTAGCGACTGTCTGGGGCGAGCCCGCCTTCATCAACCAGTCGAGATAGGGGAAGACTGACACCCCTAATCTGCGCAGATGAGCTGCGACCACCGCCATCACTTTCGTGAACACCCGAGGGGAGCTGGTTAGGCCGAAGGGGAGCACGGTAAACTGAACCGCAGATAACGCCGGTGGGCCGGCAGTACGGGGATGTGAAAATATGCGTCCTGCAAGTCCAACACTACCATCCAGTCTTCTGGGTCTAGGGCAGCTAAGACCTGAGCCAAAGTCAGCATCTTGAACTTCCCCTTCTGAAGGAAGCCGTTGACGTTCCGTAGGTCCAAGATAGGACGCGCTGGATTTTAGTCTGAGGCCCGTGGCTGGCAGGACGTGAGGGGGCGCCCCTTCCTTGGCCACAAAAGGCAGCAGTTTTGCTGGCGCTGGCGCTGGCCCGACAGGCCCAAGGACTTGGCCGTAGCCCTGGAGTCCTTGAAATGCTCAAGCACACTGTCTGCCTTGTCGCCAAAGAGGCGACGGCCATTAAACGGCATGTCCATGAGGGAATTCTGGACATCAGCCGAAAAGTTGGCAGACCTCAGCAAGGTGTGGAAATCGCCCTGCCCAGCGAGTCCGTGGTAGCCAGCCCACATCGGATAGAGTACTGTGCTGCATTCCACCCTTCCGCAAGAGCTTGAGCGAGTTTGACTAGGCCTCCTCCGGGCAATCTGGCAGCACGTCCGAGACCGTGTCCCACAGAGAGTGGGTATAACGGTCCAAAAGGCAAACTAAGTGAGGAGAACCTTTTGGATTCTCGATCAGGTGGAGCAGTCGGGAATGCGGTCTGGAAGTTAGAGGCCTGGATAACCAGGCTCTCGGGGTGGGGTGGGTGGACAGGAAGCTAGGGTCGCCCGGGCTGGGCGGTGGTGCCTGGCCACGTTCCGATCTACAGGGGGACCTGTAGCGGGCCTGGACCAAGTGCCCAACAGAACGTCAGTAAGGGCCTCATTAAACGGCAGTAGAGGCTCCGAAGAGCTTGTCTGAGGTTTAAGAACTTCGGTGAGGAGGTTAGTTCTCACGGTCGCGACGGGGAGCTTAAGAGCCAAGGCTTTGGCCGCCCTCGTCAGCACCACGCCTTAAGCAGCCCCCTCCGCCGTAGCCACGGTAGGAGGGGAGACAAAGCCAATGTCGGGCGAAGTGTCCAAACCACTGGCCTCCCCGAGATCCACTGCCCAGTCCTGATACGACTGGCATTCTCGTGCCAGAGGGTCCCTCAGACCCCTCCCAATCCTCCTAGTCTCCCATCTCCTGATAGTCCGGTGCAAAGGATGGAGCCGAATCATAGAAGAATTGCTCTTCTCTCGGCGGTGTCGAATGCGCCATCGAGCGACGCCGGATTCGGACCGAGGGAGGGACCGGGGACGTCGTCGTCCGGGGTGACACCCTGGGGGTCGACGCCGGCGGAGTGGTCGTAAGGTCGACCAGCAGCGACTTGGATCCGGTGGGGCCCTGCGGTGTCGGGACCGAAGTCGTCGACAGCACCGGGGCCGAAGCACCCGGCCCGCTTGGGCTCCCAGTCGGGGCAGCGTGGCCCGAAGGCACCACAGCAGGACCTGACGGAGGAGAGAGCAACCTCATGGCCATGAGGAAGGCATCGATCTCCTCCGGCGTCGCATTCAGCCCAGGGACCGGCGGTATGGAGCTGGCAGCGGCGCTGGTGGCTCCGGCGGAGCTGCGTGTGCAGTGTCGCCCAAAGCCCCACCCGCATCGTGCGAGCGTCGGTGGGAGTCGGAAGAGCGATGTCGTCTCTTTGACTTCTTGTGCCTCTTACTGGAGGACTTGGAGCCCGACGAATGGTGTTGACTGTGGCCCGCGACAGTTCCTTCGACCTGGACCGTGAACGGCGCAGGGCCGACTGCCGGAGCTCGGGGCGCTTACGGGACCGCTCCCGCCTAGCCTTCGATGTCAAGGCCCGGCAGTCGGGGCACTACTTGTCGTCGTGGTCGGCCCCAAGGCAACGCAGGCACAGACGGTGGGGGTCGGTAACCGACATCAGGCTGTTACAGTCAGCACAGGGCTTGAACCCGGGCATCCCTACCGGCACCGAGAGTCTACTGACTCGAAAAAGGACCCAAAAAGGATCGAAAAAGTTAGTCAAAAAGTGACTAAGAAGTACTGCTTTTTTCAGATCTGCGCTTGCAGGCGCGGAAAAAAGAAAAACTGACGTCAATATTCCTGACCAATTGATCCATAGGGCATTGCATTAGGAGAGAGGGTGTGGGAACTGGAGGCGAAGTTTGGGCATTGTGCGTTGTCTACTGTGGCAAACAGATCTATTTGCGGGTATCCCCATGTGACGGGGTCTCCTCGGAGGACGATCCTCTATCCCCCGGGAGGCACCGTTGAGACCCTTCTGCAGCCACCTCCACTGATGTCGAGGGGGCGGAGCCCTGACGCTGCCATAACCCCGGAAGAAAAGACAGGCAGGACGAGGGCAGACGAGAGAGAGGAAGGCGGAGATAGCGGGAACAAAGAAAGAAGCAGAGGAGTGTGGGAGACAGAGGAAGCGGAGATGGAGGGCAGTGACATGACAGGCGTGAAGAAGGACGAGACGGAGAATACGGAGGCCCAGAGGAAGACGGTGCCTACAACCAACAACGGGTGGTGGCATCCCTGGAGGAAGGCTCCAAGGGCGAGGCGGCCGTGACTACAGGCAAGTGCTGCGAAGGACAGGACGGATGTTGGGAGGGTGGCTGTGGACTCCTGTGGGGTTCACGGGGATAAAGAAGGGATTGGGGGGCACTAGGGAAGGGAAGCAGCTATTCTTTTGTCACTTCTGGGGTCACATGTTCTTCTTTGGTGGTTGACCTAGCATTGGGGCAAAAGGATTTCAGTGTGGGCTGAAGGCTCGACACCTGCTCACAGGTCGCAAACGAGATAAAGGATAAAGAAGGGAGGAGGGGGGTCACCTGAGGCTAAGGTCCCCCTTTTGATTGCACACACTGACTGTGTGAGGCAACACTGGAACCACTCTCTGTGCTATGGAACAGCCCAAGGGAACCAAAGGGAGGGCTTAGTCTACAGTAAGCAAAGGCAGAGCACTTAAGACTGACAGCCTCTCCTTACTCTTTTCCTGAGGGGATTAGTGATGGAAAAAGTGATGGAAAAAGGGCGGCAAGAGGGGATGCCAACAACAGGCAAGAGAGGAACTTAAGCCACGTCGGCGATGGACGAGGAGAGAAACGGATTAAAGCTCATCCCTCAACCGGGGTTACGTTTCTCACCCCAAGTTGTTGCAATAAAATATTACTATAAACAACATACCAGTCGTGCGTAATACTTTGGGTCGGTGACAAGTGGTGTCAGAAGTGGGATCTCCTCCACAACCCAAGCCGGAACAAGCATGACACAGTCCATCAGCCTGGACGGCATGTTGAAGTAGTTGGTTGAGGGCCAATGACACCTCCAGTTGGTGGTGGAGGGACAGTCCACAGAGGCCCAGAAAGACAGAGAACACCTATAGGAGGCCTTACAGGCCCAGGCAGGCCTTGTAGCCCAGAATCAGGTGGTACAAGACTGTAATCCAGTGCCTGACCGACACCATAGCAAGTAGCAAGGTGCTTCCCAACGTACCGAGCTCGGTATTGCAAAAGTATCAGACAGGGGAAAAAACAGACTTTTTCTTTACAAACTTTGAAAGGGTGGCCACCCTGCCCAATGGCTGATGGAGCGATAGGGACAGTACATTGCGCCTCTGTTATCAGGGGAGCTCCAGACCGCCTATCAGGCGTCCAATACGGCAGGCACTACACCCTATGGGGCCATTAAGAAGACAATACTAGAACTGCTGGGATACGACCAGGAACACTATCGCCGTAATTCCGAAAGGAGAAGTGGCTACCCCAGGACAATCCCCAGGCCTTTTTCTATTGAATCCAGGATCTGGGAAACCGCTGGCTCCAACCACATACCTACACTATGGAGGAAGTAATGGAACGGATACTGCTGGAACAATTTTTGGAAGGACTCCTGAACGCCACCCCAGCCTGGGTCAAACAGCACCCAAACATCACGGTCACCAGCGCCATTGAACAGACCTGTGCCCACCAGAGGGTGCCAAAGCTAAGGTCTATCACACCGCGGATACCAACCTCGCTAGTCCAGAGGTGGAAGTTTTTGGTGCCGGGTAACTAATCCACCCCACCAACCACTCTCGACCACCGATTCATTACCCACCCGGTGGTCAGGGAGAGCGGATAAGGGCCTCAATGCTATCATGGCGCGCAGTGGGGCCACACTGCGCGCAACTGTCCTCAGATGTCAAACACTTCTGAACCAATAGAGGTGGGGTATACCAGGGGTAAGGTTCTCTGGGGAGGAGAGGGGGAAAAAGGGTACCACCTATATCTTCCTGTAAACGGTACAGAAACCAAGGTTCTCATTGACTCTGGTTGTCGCCATTCCATCCTCACCCAAAACCGTTTTTTTGCTCACCAATGGCAGGCAGGGTAGAGGGTGGCCATCACTTGTGTGCATGGGGACCAAAAAACCTACCCCGTGGCCATAGTATACCTGGGAGAGAAAAATAATGAGAGGCCTATCAGGGTGGGTGGCATTCCCCATCCAGTGGAGGATATGATCATCGGTACTGACTTTGTTTAATTCCCCATCCTCCTCTCAAGGGCTGTCGAGGAGAAGGAGAGGCGGACCTGGCTGAGGGAGATTCGATGGTCCATGGAAGGGGGTAGGTATAAGTCCAAAAAGACCCGCAAAGAAAAAAAAGAGAACAGAACAAAATTATGGTGCTGAATGGGCTGACTAACACCCATTATACCTCCACAGTTGCAGCTGGAGAGCAGGGAATGCCACGTTGTTTCAGGCCCGCCCAATCGATCAATCAGGTGTTTACAGAGCGCGCTACTAACCCATGAGGGTCCCAAGGCCCAGGAGGAGGATCCCACCTTGGAGGAACGCCTGGGCCCACACGGTGACTGAGGAAGACGATCAGGTAGGCCCTGGTTTTCAGATATCGAAGGGTTTATTGTTTAGGAGGGTAAGAAAACCCCCTGAAACCATAAAACAACTCCTGCTAAGGGGTCACGGCTGCAGGCAAGTGCTGCAAGGTACAGGGCGGATGTTGGGAGGGTGGCTGTGGACTCAGATGGCGTTCACTGGAATATAAGGAGGGATTGGGGAGCACTAGGGGAGGGAAGCGGCAATTCTTTTGTCACTTCTAGGTGTCACATCTGTTCATCTTTGGTGGTTGTACTAGCATTGGGGCACAAGGATTTCGGAGCGGGCTGAAGGCGCGACACCTGCTCAAATGTCGCAACAAGAGAGAAAGGATAAAGAAAGGGGGGGGTCACCTGAGGCGAAGATCCCCTTTTGATTGAACACTGGCGGTGTGAGGCAACACCTGAACCCCTCTCTCGGCTAGGGAACTGACCATAGGAACTAAAGGGAGGGCTTAGTCTGAAGTAAGTGAAGGCAGAGCACTTAACACTGACAGCCTCTCCTTCTCTGTTCCAGAGGGTAAGAGTGCCGGAAAAAGGGTGCCAAGGGAGACGCCAACAATAGGAAAGAGAGGACCTTAACCCACGAAAGCGACAGACGAGGAGGGACATGGATTGAAGCTTATCCTCACCCGGGGTTACGTTTCCCACCCTAAGTTGTTGCAATAAAACCTTATTATGAACACACTAGTCATCCGTAATACTTGGGGTCGGTGACACCCCATTATTGAAAATATGGACAAACTTGGGGATGAAGTTCCCACTTGTGTATTTGCTTTCTCCTTCTGCTGAGGTCGGCAATTTGATTGTTCACTCCCGGGAGGTGTTCTGCTAGAAGGTTAATCTTGTGATGGATTGCCCATTTCCAAATTGTCTGAGACAGGCGTGACAGTTGGAGAGAGTGTGTGTCACCATTGTTTTTGTACATAGTACATTGCTGTTACAATGTCTGTGCGGACTAGGACAATATTGCCTGTGAGATGAGACTGAAGCTCAAGTTACTACATGTGTAACAATATATCTGTAAGAGACATTAGTTAGTGATAGATTCCTTACCTTAGAATATCCCCAGGCATCAGACTGGATCTGGAAACTTTTGCGTAGCAGTACCCTTGCGCGTCGGTTGGCGTCGTCTGCGGCTCCGCGTCTGTCGTCGGCGCCGTGATGACGTCGTCGGAGTACTTAGACGCCGCCTCCGCATGCTGACGTCAGTTCTTAGCCACAGCTTTTCCGCGCCAGAAGCGCAGAGCCATGACAAAAACCAACACTGGTGCCAAGAAACTAGGGCCCTGATAGTGGATGACCTTAACCCTAGATATCAGTTCGCAGAACGGGGAGGATGGGTGGGTCGGTAAGGAATCTATCACTAACTAATGTCTCTTACAGATATATCGTTACACAAGTAGTAACTTGTGCATCTGAAAGAGACACGTTAGTGATAGATTCCTTACCTTAGAATAGATACCCCAGCAATACCATTCCCGTGGTGGTGGGTCTGCGAACCAATAATCACACCAGAAAGTCCTGGAGGACGGAACGGCCAAAGTAGCCGTCACTCCGGACTTGACTGTCCAGGCAATAGTGTCTTGCAAACGTGTGCAGCGAGGCCCACGTAGCTGCCTGGCAAATGTCCTGCAAGGGCACACCTCGGCCCAAGGCAGTTGTAGTGGCCGTGGCTCGAGTGGAATGAGCCCTCAGCCCAACAGGGGGTTCCTTCTTAGCCAAGGAGTAACACGCCTGGATGCACAAGATAATCCACCGGGAGATGGTCCGCTTGTGCACCGCTTTCCCTTTCTTAGCGCCCGCGTACCCAACAAAGAGTTGATCATCCACCCGGAACTGTTGTGTGCGGTTCAGATAAAATGAGAGCGCACGTTTTGGGTCCAGACGGTGGAGCCTCTCCTCCTCTCTCGAGGGGTGCGGAGGCGGAAAGAAGGTGGGCAACGTGATGGATTGCCCAATGTGGAAGGCCGTGACTACCATGGGAAGGAAGGAGGGCCTTGTCCGTAATACAACCTTGTCCGGATGGACTGAAAGGAAAGGAGGCTTACAAGACAGAGCTTGGAGCTCACTCACTCTCCTGGCAGAGGTGATGGCTACCAGGAAGGCAGTCTTCAAAGAAAGAAGGCGAAGAGGACAGTTGTGAAGTGGCTCAAAGGGAGCGCACATTAGAAACGTTAGAACCAGGTTCAAGTCCCACTGAGGCATCACGAAGGGAACAGGAGGAAAGGTATGAGTGATGCCCTTCAGGAATCGATTAACGATAGGGGACTTGAACAAAGAAGGTTGGTCAGGCAGCCTCAGAAAGGCTGAAAGAGCTGAAAGATAGCCCTTGACAGTGCCCAGAGCAGAGCCCTGCTGGGCAAGAGAGAGAAGAAAGAGGAGAACCTCAGAGAGAGGGGCATTGAGGGGATCCACAGCCTTTGCTGTGCACCATGCCACAAATCTGTTCCACCTGCAGGCGTATACCGACTTTGTGGAGGGACGCCTGGCTGCCAGAATGATGTTGCAAACTTCAGGAGGCAAGTCAAATGGCCTCAACTGTCGCCGCTCAATCTACAAGCATGGAGGTGGAGACTGGACAGGTTCGGGTGGAGGACCGTCCCCTGCTGCTGCGACAGAAGGTTCTCCTGAAGAGGCAGACGAACCGGGGGATCGACTGACATACTGAGTAGCTCGGGATACCAGTACCTTCGCGCCCAGTCCGGAGCCACAAGGATGACTTGGGCCCTGTCGCGCTTTATTTTCTTCAGCACTCTGGGCAGAAGTGGTATAGTCGGAAAGGCGTACAACAGACAGCAACTCCACTTGCGACGAAAAGCGTCCCCGAGCGAGTGCCGCCTTGGAAATTCCAACGCGCAGAACTGATGACATTGCGCGTTCTCTTCGGTGGCGAATAGATCTAACCACTGCAGAAAGAGGCCTTGCGCCACGTCCGAGTTCAGACGCCATTCGTGATCCAGCAGGCACCTTCGGCTGAGCTCGTCCGCCCTGGCGTTCAGAGAACCTGCCAGGTGTTGAACCACTAGGGCCACGCCCTGATGTTCCAGCCACTGCCAGAGGCGCAGAGCCTCCTGGCAGAGTGGCACGACCCCACCCTGCCCTGTTTGTTGCAGTACCACATGGCGGTGGTGTTGTCCGTGAACACCTGCACTACACTCCCCCGGACAGAGGGGAGGAATGCCTTCAGTGCTAGACGAATCACCCGCAGCTCCAGAAGGTTGATATGGAGCCGGGACTCAGCCGGAGACCAAAGGCCTCTGATCTCTGCCTCTCCCATGTGGCCTCCCCAGCCCTGGAGGGACGCGTCCGTCACAACTACGTGCTCCGGTTGGGGAAGGGAGAGGGATCTGCCGTTGACCCAATCGCGGTCCGTGAGCCACCACTGCAGCTGTCTCGCAGTGCCCTCCGAGATCAGGACATGGTCGGACAGGTTGCCCTGATGCTGGGCCCACTGAAACTTCATGTCCCACTGCAGAGCCCGCATCCGCCACCGTGTGTGATGCACCAGAAGGATGCAGGAGGCCATCAGCCCCAGAAGCCGCAGCGTCAACCTGACCGAAACTCGGGATAACGGCCCGAAGATCGGAATCAGAGTATGTATATCCCGAACCCGCTGTTCGGGCGGGTAAACCCGAAACTGCGCCGAGTCGAGAACCGCTCCGATGAAAAGGAGCTTCTGAGATGGACACAGGTGTGACTTCGGCACATTGATGGAAAATCCCAGCTGGTGCAGGAGATCCGCTGTAGTCTGGAGGTGGCTGACGACTGTTTGGGGCGAGCCCGCCTTCAACAACCAGTCGTCTAGGTAGGGGAAGACTGACACCCCTAACCTGCGCAGATGAGCTGCTACCACCGCCATCACCTTCGTGAACACCCGTGGGGCGCTGGTAAGGCCGAAGGGGAGCACGGTAAACTGAAAGTGCTCGTGGCCTACTGTGAACCGCAGGTAACGCCGGTGGGCCGGCAGGACGGGGATGTGGAAATACGCGTCCTGCAAGTCCAACGCTACCATCCAGTCTCCTGGGTCTAGGGCAGCCAAAATCTGAGCCAGTGTCAGCATTTTGAACTTCTCCTTCCGGAGGAAGCCATTGACGTTCCTCAGATCCAAGATAGGGCGTAGGCCCCCTTTGCCCTTCTTGGGTACCAGGAAGTAGTGGGTGTGAGAAGTTGGCCCGATATGCAGTGCTCACTATTCTAGTGATCACTATGCATCGGTCCAAACGACCCTTATGGTGATTTGGTTGTAAGTCAACCTTAGACCAGCTATCTTAGTAGCGTGGATACGAGCAGTCTTCGGGCTAAACTCTAGAGGGCGTGTTAAGCCAGCTGTTATACCATCACATACCCCTTGAACACCAAGTGAAAGGACACCACACAAGTGTTATGAAAATAAACAGTCTATTTATTAGAATCACAACAGCCCTGTACTCTTTATGAGGACAGGGTACTAAGCACACAACAAAACTCTTAGGAAAATACTTCAAGTGCACAATCAATACAAGTGCCCGAGGGCACGGGAAGTTTAGTGGTCTCGGGCGGACCCGATAAGGCAAGTCGGAAGCGATAGGGACTCGGGACCCTTAAATAAAGAGGCTATGCGGGCACCGAAATGCCGAAGTTACCTAGCCCAAGGGCTGCGGCTGCACAAGTCTTTACAGACGTCGGGAGTCCTCGCTGACGAGCCAGGAGCCGGAAGGAAGGAGTTGCTGGCCGGCGACCAGTGGAAATAGTTCGTAGGGATCCAAGCCTGGATCAGAGATGGATTACACCTGAAAGCAGAGGGGACCAAGTTCGTAACTACTAGCTAGTAGTCAGAGGGCACCAGGAGGGCACCGGATGATCGTCACCTCGACTAGGTGAGTGGGCGACGCTAGGCTCTGCAGTCTCACGGACCAGGAGGCGTTGTCGGCGACCAGGATGGAGGTGCGAGCTGTCCCACGAAGGTTGATGCTGTCGGCGTCGCTGGGCCCAGGATTGGGGCAACAAGCCTTGGCAAATTTCAGGGCCACGTGGTGGGCCTAAAATGGCGTCTTGAGGGGACCAGGAGGGTCCGGGGTGCTCCTCTCTCAGAAGGGAGCAAAGGCCAGTCTGGAGCAACCAGACCAGCAGCGTTGGTTGTCGGGCGTCGTCGGGGAGGTCACAAGCCAGCGGCTAGTAACCAGACAACGTGCTGAACAGCAAAGCGCAAAAGGGCCCCATGCAGATCGTGGAGATGCTAGGAGGCTGCACTTCGATGCTGGAGCTGCTCAGGGTCGGGGCTTCTCGGACCCCAGAGCACTCACCAGAGGATCCCTCAGTGGTCGTGCTGGTTAAGAAATCGTGCAGGTCTTGATGATGGCCGGTCCCTCGAGGTCTCGTCGCACCCACAGATCTCAGCTGAGCTGACGATGTGGGTAGAGGTCAGAGGGGCCAGGGAAGCCGGTTCTCGTCGAGCTGGGCAGTCGGATTCCTGAGGAAGGACTTGCAGCAAACCGCAGAGTTCTTAGGTGGTGCCTGCGGATGCAGGGTGACTACTCCTTAGCCACAAGGGAGAAATCTTGAGAAGAGTCGAGAGTTCCTTTCGTAGAAAGTATTCTTGATTCAAAGATGATCTAATTTGGAAGGGTCCCCGCTCCTGCCTTTATCCTAAAGAAAGGGGGTGGGTACGCGACTAGGTCCTGCCCTAGGGGTGGGACCAGGAAGGGGGGTAGTTACACCCCTCTCCCATGCCGGACTTTCCCCAGGTCAGGGGCTGGTGTGCCCCTGGAACTGGTTCTAGCCGGCAGATGCGTAGTGAGCACCGGGGTGCCACTCCGCAGTCACCTTCCTGTAAAGCCCTGCCTACCCAGGATACACAAAACCCTGTCTGGGATGGTGCGAACACCGCCCCGGACAGGAAGCCCTTTGTCCAAGCTCTCCTTGCTGGAAGGACTCCCAGCAGCAGGAGGTCAGACTCGTGTCTGTGGTGGCAGCATCCATTTTGTGGAGCTGAGGCTTCAGTTACTTTAACCGGGGTTCACAGTTACGTACATGTCGTGTCCCTCTAGAAGGGCAGAATGCTAACCCCGTCGCCAGCATTGGTGAGGGGTCAGTATCCCGATTCGTATGACACCTTACTCGACATGTCTTGATAACGCGATACCGAAGTTAGCGATATGGTATGCGTTATCATGGAACAGCCATTGGGTCTTGGTTCCGCAAGCTGCAACCGGGCTCGGCTTGTGCCAGAGCCCAATTCACACGATTCCACGCACTCTGCCTTCAGGATTGACTGATAGGAATTTGGGTGTCCATTTGAGGTTTAGATATAGGTATACTATACCTAAAGCAACGGGCGAGTACGCCACGTTGCCCCAGCTGTCGCGCAGCCAGTTGTGTCAGATTTAGCTGGCCATCCAGGGGTGGCATAATACATGCTTCAGCCTCTGGTAGGCCCTGGGTGTAGGAGAGTAGGGTCTGCAATCCTATGATCACCCGGACTTTTTGCTTTTGTTTCACTGGTTTACGACTTTCTCGGGCTGTGGGCCTGCTAATCAGACCCACAGCCCAGCTGTTCTCTCTCTAAATTGATGCGTGCACCTTAGGTGCATTACCCAATTGGAACTGGGCCACCTTGTCAGACTCTGTAACTCAGGGCATCGGTGTACCCAGGGCCTACCAGGGGCTGAAGCATGTATTATGCCACACCTGGATGGCCATCTAAATCTGACAACTGGCTGCGCGACAGCTGGGGCAACGTGGCGTGCTCGCTCGTTGCTTTAGGTATAGTATCCCTATATCTAACCTTACAATGGACACCCGAGTTCCTATCAGTCACTCCTATGGCAGGCCTTGACAATCCTGAAGGCAGAGTGCATGGAACCGTGTGAATTGGGCTCTGGCACGAGCCGAGCCCGGTTGCAGCTTGCGGAACCAAGACCCAATGGCTGTTCCATGATAACGCGTATCATATCGGTAACTTCGGTATAGCGTTATCAAGACATGTCGAGTAAGGTGTCATACGAATCGGGATGCTGCCCCCTCACCAATTCTGGCGATGAGGTTAGCATTCCGCCCTTCTAGAGGGACACGACATGTACGTAACTGTGAACCCCGGTTAAAGTTAACTGAAGCCTCAGCTCCACAAAATGGACGCTGCCACCACAGACACGAGTCTGACCTCCTGCTGCTGGGAGTCCTTCCAGCGAGGAGAGCTTGGACAAAGGGTTTCCGGTCAGGGGCGGGGTTCGCACCAACCCAGACAGGGTTTTGTGTATTCTGGGTAGGTAGGGCTTTGCGAGAAGGTGACTGCGGAGTGGCACCCCGGTGCTCACTACGCATCTGCCGGCTAGAACCAGTTCCAGGGGCGCGCCGCCCCTGACCTGGGGAAAGTCCGGCAGGGGAGAGGGGTGTAACTACCCCCCTTCCTGGTCCCACCCTTAGGGCAGGACCTAGTCATGTACCCACCCCTTTCTTTAGGATAAAGGCCGGAGCGGGGACCCTTCCAAATTAGATCATCTTTGAATCAAGAATACTTTCTACGAAAGGACTTCGAGACTCTTCTCAAGATATTCTCCCTTGTGACTAGGGAGTAGTCACCCTGCATCAGCGGGCACCATCTAAGAACTCTGCGGTTTGCTGCAAGTCCTTCCTCAAGGATCCGACGGCCCAGCTCGACGAGAACCGGCTTCCCTGGCACCTCTGACCTCTACCCACGTCGTCAGCTCAGCTGAGATCTGTGGGTGCGACGAGACCTCGAGGGACCGGCCATCATCAAAACCTGCACGCTTTCTTAATCAGCACGACCATCGAAGTAATTCTCTGGTGAGTGCTCTGGGGTCCGAGAAGCCCCGACCCTGAGCAGCTCCAGCACCGAAGTGCAGTCTCCCAGCATCTCCACGATCTGCGTGGGGCCCTTCTGCTCGCTGCTCAACACGTTGTCTGGTCACTAGCCGCTGGCTTGTGCCCTTCCTTGACGACACCCGACAACCAACGCTGCTGGTCTGGTTGCTCCAGACTGGCCTTTGCTTCCATCTTTGAGAGAAGCACCCCGGACCCTCCTGGTCCACTCAAGACACCATTTTAGGCCCACCACGTGGCCCTGAAATCTGCCAAGGCTTGTTGCCCCAATCCTGGGCCCAGCGACGCCGACAGCATCAACCTTCGTGGGACAGCTCGCACCTCCATCCTGGTCGCCGACAACGCCTCCTGGTCCGTGAGACTGCAGAGCCTAGCGTCGCCCACTCACCTAGTCGAGGTGACGGCCATCCGGTGCCTTCCTGGTACCCTCTGACTACTGGCTAGTAGTACGAACTTGGTCCCCTCTGCTTTCAGGTATCAACGATCTCTGATCCAGGCTTGGATCTCTACGAACTATTCATCACTGGTCGCCGGCCAGCAACTCCTTTTCTTCCGGCTCCTGGCTCGTCAGCGAAGACCCCGACGCCTGTAAGACTTGTGCAGCCGCAGCCCTCGTGGCTAGGTAACTTCGGCATTTCGGTGCCTGCATAGCCTCCTTACTCTAGGGTCCCGAGTCCCTCGCTTCAGACTTGCCTTATTGGGTCCGCCCGAGACCATTAGAACTTTCCGTGCCATCGGGCACTTGTTTTAATTGTGCACTTGAAGTATTTTCCTAAGAGTTTTGTTCTGTGCTTAGTACCCTGTCCTCATAAAGAGTCCAGGGTTGTTGTGATTCTTAATAAATATCCTGTTTATTTTCATAACACTTGTGTGGTGTCCTTTCACTGGGCGTTCAAGGGGTATGTGATGGTATAACAGCTGGCTTAACACGCCCTCTAGAGTTTAGCCCGAAGACTGCTCGTATCCACGCTACTAGGATAGCTGGTCTAAGGTTGACTTACAACCAATCACCATAGGGTCGTTTGGAAAGATACATAGTGGTCGCTAGAATAGCGAACGCTGCATATCGGGCCAACTTCTCACACTGGGTACACCGATGCCCTGAGTTACAGGGTCTGACAAGGTGGCCCAGTTCCAATTGGGTAATGCACCTAAGGTACACACATCAATTTAGCGAGAGAACAGCTAGGCTGTGGGTCTGATTGGCAGGCCCACAGCCCGAGAAAGTCGTAAACCAGTGAAACAAAAGCAAAAAATCTGGGTGATCATAGGATTGCAGACCCTACTCTCCTACAGTGGGAGTAGCAACCACGTCCTACTTCTGGCCCAGGAACGCGCTCGATGGCCCCCTTGGCCAAGAGGGCCGAAACTTACTCCTGCAGGAGCCGCAAGTGATCCCCCAATACGCGGTGGTGTTGCAGTGGCATGGCTTGAGGGGTCGTCTCGAAGGGGAGGGAGTAGCCCCTTCGGACGATCTGCAGCACCCACCTGTCCGAAGTGACAGTGCGCCAGTGAGAGTGGTGATGGCTAACCCTGCCTCCCACTGGCGTCACATGGGCCGAAAAGCACGGACTAGGAGGGTTTAGAGGTGGATGCCGCGGGGGCAGGTGTGGACTGACTCCGCCTGTTTCCCCGACCGCCTCCACGGCAGTTTCCACGGCCGCCGCCGCGCTGGACGACAGTTTGCGGCGAGTGGCTGGCGGCGCGTGTGGGGACGCCCCTTCCTTGGCCACGAAAGGAGCGAAAGGCACCCGGTTGCTGGCGCGGGGCCGAGAGGCCCAAGGACTTGGCCGTAGCCCTGGAGTCCTTAAAGCGCTCAAGCGCGTGGTATGCCTTGTCGCCAAAGAGGCGACGGCCATCGAACGGCATGTCCATAAGGGTGTTTTGGACGTCTGCCGAAAAATTGGCGGATCTCAGCCAGGCGTGTGGTCGTACCGCCACCGTCGTAGCCATCGCTCTGCCCAGCGAGTCAGTAGTATCCAGCCCACACCTGATTGAATACTTGGCTGCGTCCCGGCCCTCCACAAGGGCTTGGCCGAGTTTGGCCCGTACCTCCAACGGGCACTCTGGCAGCACTTCTGCCACCGTCTCCCACAGAGAGTGGGTGTAGCGGCCCAAGAGGCATGCGGTGTTGGAAGACCGCAGTCTCAAACTAAGGGACAAGAAGATCTTCTTGCCATAGTTCTCGTACCTCTTGGATTCCCTGTCCGGCGGGGCCGTCGGGAATGCGGTCTGGGAATTAGAGGCCTGGATGACCAGACTCTCGGGGGTGGGGTAGGAGGACAGGAAACATGGGTCGCCCGGAGCCGGGCGGTGGCGTCTGGCCACGTTCCTATCTACAGGCGAACCCGTAGCGGGCCTGGACTAAGTGCCCAAAAGAACGTCCGTCAAGGCCTCATTAAACGGCAGCAGAGGCTCCATGGAGCATGACTGCGGCTTAAGGACCTCAGTGAGGAGGTTAGTCCTCACGGCCGCGACGGGGAGCTCAAGGCCCAAGGCCTTGGCAGCCCTCGTCAACACCACACCATAGGTAGCTCCCTCCTCCGAAGCCACGGTAGGAGGAGACACAAATCCAGTGTCTGGAGAGGTGTCCAGGCCACTGGCCTCCCCAAGGTCTCCTGCCCAGTCCATGTTAGACTGGCACTCCCTGGCCAGAGGGTCCTCAGACCCCTCCCAATCCTCCTCATCCCTCATCTCCTGAGATTCAGGGTCGTAATTGTATGAGGTCGGTTCGTAGAAGCTAAAATCTCCAAACGGCGTCGAGATCGGCGCCGATAGGTGTCGTCCCGACGTCGGAACCGAATGAAAGGAGGCATCGGGGATGGCGCCGCCCGAGGACGGCGCCGGAGGGGACACCACACGGACCGACGCCGGGGGGGTCGTAAGGTCCACCAGTGACAATCCATCGCCCGAGGAAGGTCCAGCGGCGCCGGGCCGCTGTACCCTGCGGCGCCGGGCCCGAGGGCACCGGCGGTGTCGGGATCATGGGGCCCTGCGGCGCCGGGCCCGAAGGAGTCGGCGGCGTCGGGGCCGAAGCTCCCGACGGTGTCGGGGTCGAAGCCCCCGACCCACTAGGGCCCCCAGACGGGTTCGCTGGGCCCGAAGGCGCCACGGAACCTGTCGGAGGAGAAAGGGACCTCATGGCCATGAGGAAACGCTCAATCTCCTCTGGCGTCGCGTTCAGCCCAGGGACCGGGGGGTATGGGGCCGGACGCGGCGCCCGCGACTCCCGAGGAGCCGCGTGGGCGGTGTCACCCGAACCCCCGGCCGCATCGCGCGAGCGTCGGGGGGAGTCAGAAGAGCGATGATGTCTCTTCGACTTCTTATGCATCTTACCTGACAACTTGGACCCGTAGGAGTGGTGCCGACTCCCGGAGCTGTGACGGCTCCGTCCCCGCGACCTGTCCCTCGACCTCCCGTGGGACCGGGACCTCACACGGCGCGGGCCGACTGCCGGAGTTCGAGTCGCCTGCGGGACAGCTCCCGCCTGGCCTTCCTCGAAAGGGCCCGACAGTCGGGGCAGGCCTCGTCGTCATGGTCGACGCCCAAACACGTCAGGCACAGGCGGTGGGGATCCGTGACCGACATGGTACGGTCGCACTCGTCGCAATGCTTGAATCTGGGCATCCCTACAGGCACCGTCAGAGTCGTACAGACTTCGAAATGGATCAAAAAATCACCTAAACTTAGTCAAAAAGTGACTAGGAAACTGCTCTTTCCAGATCTGCGCTGGCTGGCGTGGAAAAAAGAAGAACTGACGACAGCACGCGGAGGCAGCGTCTAAGTACTCCGACGACATCATCACGGCGCCCACGACGCCGACGACGGACGTGGAGCCGCAGACGACGCCTACCGACGCGCAAGGGTACTGCTACCCAAAGGTTTCCGGATCCAGTCTGACGCCTGGGGATATTCTAAGGTAAGGAATCTATCACTAACGTGTCTCTTTTAGATAGGCTTCCCGCTCTTGAAGCACTGCTAGAAGCTCTAGATAGTTGATGTGGAGACGTTTGTGTTTATCTTACCAGAGACCTTGGATTGTGTAATGATGGTGATGAGCACCTCAACCGGTGAGAGATTAATCTGCTGTTAGCTCGACTTGTGGAACAGGGTCAATGAAAGATCGCCCTTTTGATACATTTTGTGGGTTCCACGACTGCAGAGAGAGAATGGTGTGGCTGACTACCAATACTAGAACTGTTAATTGACCCTGTGACTGATTCCACTGACTTGCTAAGCATTCTTGTAATGTACGCATGTGTAGTCTTGCATGAGGTACTGTTGCACGGCATTTAGCCATTGTTCCCAGTGAAATGAAAGGGTGTCGGTAGAAACCAATATTGCAAACATTTCAAAAATCTCATCACAACAGGTGAGAAAGAAAGCAGATCCAGGGTGTTTGAAATGTGATGATGCTTTTTAGACTCACTATTGTTTTACTGTTGCTGAATCTGCTGTGCATTGGGGAGGTGGGGACTAACTTCCGGGATCCTTCCGAATAGTTCGGCCCCCTTTCTTCTCAGTGAGGACGAGGAGCAGCGCCATTTTTGGCTGTGCGCACTCTAGTCCACATGTTTCAAAGCAGAGGCATTACGAGGACGCAGTTGGCCTCTGTCTAATTTTTAACCTACACTCCCTCGCTTACATGCTGGTGTTTTACTTTTATCTTGAAAATCTACAATGTGTTTGAAATGTGACATCCTTTTTAAACTTACTATTGTTTTCCTGTTGCTGAATCTGCTGTGCACTGGGGATGGTGGGGACTGTGACTTCCGGGATCCTTCAGAATAGTTCTGCCCCTCTCTTCTCGGTGAGGACGCAGAGCGGCACCATTTTTGATTGTGCCTGCTCTAGTTCTCATGTTTAAAAGTAGAGGCACTGCACAGATGCGCAACAGAGGCGCTGCGCGGATGCACGCAGCAGGCACGCCGCTAGCAGCCAAAGGCACACCAAAGGCAAGTCAGTCTGCCCCCATCCGCATCAGCCATGCTGCCTATTTGGCTAGGGGCTCTGAGAAGAGAAGACAGAACGACAGAGCCACACTTCACAAACTAGGTACGGCCCGACATTGAGAGTGCAGTATCGCAGGGTGGGGGGAGTGGAACATTTTCAAATGTTCCCACTGTAACTTGGTCTTTCCTGGCGGGACAAAGAGTTGTCCACTGGGGTAGTAAACAGCGTGCGATTAGGCCGGTCATGCGGGGAAATTTAAGGCGCTGGTGCTCAACACACGCTCAGTGCAGAAACATAAATCGCAGGCCTTTGACCTTTTGCAAGACTCACGCCGTGATTTAATGTTCTTACAGAAACTTGGCATTCGCAATCTTCGAATCCTACCCTCGCCTCGACTATTCTTCAAGGTTATAAGATTCTAAGGAAAGATCGCCTGGTCGGAAAAAGAGGGTGAGTAGCCATTATTTTTAAAGAAGACATGTCTGCACCTCCATTCCATTAGGAGTTTTGGAGGATGCAGAATGCCTTGGTTTTCACTGTTCCTTATTAGCGCATCAATCCTTGGCAGGCGCCCTACAATAAAGCCCACTGGCCCGGATAGTGCAGGTCTGAGATCGATTAATGAGGCAATTGCACCCCAGGCACTTAGATACAGTTACTTTCTTGTGTTAGGTGATCTCATCATCCATATGGATGAACTTAGGGAGTCCAAAGTAATTTCCCTGACTTCTCAGTCTTTAACCTAATTCCCTGTATCTCGCATCCTACGCATAGTGCTGGCCACACCCTCGACCAGATTTTCTCTAATGTAAAGCTGGAGGTTGATTTGGCTCTTCCTATGGTATGGTCAGACCATTATCTCCTCAATTTTAGGGGGTTTAGTGCAAGGAGGGGGGGTCAAAATCTTGCTAAGAAAAGGGACAGCAGGTTCAGAGCTTTACACAGAGTTCTACCGTCAGCCCTAGGGGAGGTGCTGGAAACCTCCATCCCCCTCCTCCCAGGGGATCCAGAGAGGGATGCACTTCAACTAGATTTTTGGGTGCGTCATAGCGCCTGTGATTTAGCTCCGCTGACTATTCTCACCACTAAAAGTGAGATCTTCGGAACCCTGGTTTAATGATCTTTTGAAAACTAGCAAAAGTGGCTGTAAAAATCTAGAAAGTAAATTGCGAAAATACTATAAACCTGGTGATGAACTAAAATGTAAGAGCGCCTTGAAGTCCTACAATACTAAAGTCCATAATGCTAAAAAAAAAAGCAATCTGAAAGATAAATTTGAGTCTTCTAATAATAAAGGGAAGGAGATCTTTAAAATCGTAAAAACCTCTGCCCCATCGTCTGTGGCTAGGGATCTCCCTCATTCCACAGAATGGACTCACCATTTAGCTACTTTCTTTCACGGGAAAATGAGGACTATTCAAGATTCCTTAGCCAGGGTTTTCCCAGGGATGATCCTGACGGATTAGTCCCTGCTGCAGAGCTCCCCTCAGAAGATATTCCTGCTCTCCTGCAGTTTCATCGGTTGCTGCCGAGAGTATCCCTTGCTATCGTCAAGGGTCTTGAATCAGGCTCCCATGCGACCCTTGCCCAGCTAAATTTGCGGCTTCGGTGGCCACGGTCTTAAATCCTGTGGTCAATAAGGTACTCAATTCCTCTTTAGCTGCTGGCCATATGCCTTACATTTGGGAACATGCTAAAATTCTGCCGCTACTCAAAATGCCCTCAGCTGATCCCAAAGTACTAGCAAAGTAAAGGCCCATATCGCTACTGCCGTCTTTCTCTAAGGTTCTGGAGAAATATGTGACTTCATTTATTTCAAACTATTTTGAAAAAATAACCTTCACATCAGCCAATCTGGCTTCAGAGCAAACTGTTGTGTTTTGATTTAGATACCTGTACATAGGTTTTCCGAATCATGCCCCTATATAGGCACAACTCATATTGGCCTTATTTAGGCATAGAATCCCAAGGATGTACGTTGTTACAACGCATGCTTTTACCACGCATGCTGTAACAACGCAAGTTTTAAAACGCAATCAATTACAACGCATTACACTGGGGGGTGCTGGATAGTGAATAGTTTAATTTACTATTCCAACACCAGTCCCCGTGGACACTAGGGAAGGTGTTGGATAGTAAATTAAAACTATTCCCTATCCTAGAGCGCCCCCCAGTGTAATGCGTTGTAATGGTTTTCGTTTTAAAGTCTACGTTGTAATAGCACTGCGTGCTAAAAGTTGCGTCATAAAGGTTGTTCCCCAATCCCAGTCCTTATTTAGGCATCAGCCATGCTATCCAAATACAAGCATGGTCACCTACATCCGTCCATCCCAGGTCACAACGAGTTCTTAGTAACCAGACCCTTAAGCCATTAGGACTTTCCCTGCTTGGATTATTGATTTCTCCAAGAAGTCTTTATTATGCATGAACAACTAATCCTTAGTGGTTCATTCATGACGTCTTCTTCTGCCCGACTTTACGTCAATGCTAGCATTCCTAGGCACCTTCCAGGTATAAATATACCTTCACTTACCATGACAAACCACGGCTCGGCAATTCGAGACCCTGCCTGACGCACTGACCAGACACTGTCATCCTGCTCGCACAGAATCCAGCTTCAAGTGTCCTGACTCCCTTAGCGGAGTGTTAGGGATAGAGATCCGGAAAAAGATTCCCACCTCTCTCATTCTAAGGTATGGAGCAGACTAGAACCTAGAGAGACTCTTAGCAATACAAACTATAGCTTACCATACTATAGAAAACAGCACCTACTTCTTATCTCGTACTACACTTAGGTTAGGTACACTGGGGTAGAACTATTTAGAAGCACCAGACGGGTATTCACAGTTTAGCCGGTGTTATTTATGTATGTTTATATGAATATATGTCGTAGCTAAAAGACCATGCTATTGCAGTATTATTTCTTCTTACTGCTCACGCTGTACGTATTATATTTTGCATACTGTCTTGCGATTGTAACAGCTCATATCTCTTGCACGAGAAAGAAGACTGTTCAATAAATCCTTTTTATTGAAACGCCAGTCTATCTATTTCTGTGTAACTCTGAAGAAACTAAGCATGCACGATTGACTGAGTGAAACTGTTATCTATTGTTTCCACGATTCTGAGACTGTTCCTATTCTAAGGGAAACAAAGTTGTCATGTTTATGCGGCTGTCAGAAACTACCCCCTTCTTGTTTAATCGAGAAGTTTCTAGAGACGTACGAGTTACCTACCTTGGGTAACGATGTATCTGGTAGACGATTCTAGCCACAGATTACTTAATGTAGAATTATCCCCAGGTGGAAGACTGGATCCGGAAAATTTTCTTTACCACAGCAGCTCTGCGCGCCGGGGGGTGGTACCACGTGTCTCCGCCCTGACGTCGTTCGCGGGCGTGACGTCAGCAAGGTCACTAAGGCCCCACCCCGGTGCGCCAACGTCAGTTTTCTTCGGAGAACTTTTCCGCGCCACAACGCGGAGCCATCACAAACAAAAACTCTGAGAATATGGGAACAGTGTGCGAAAAAAAATCAATTAAACAGAAAGGAAAGAAGCGAATGGTGAGGAACAGCACCAGTCGGAGAGTGGCAGGCACTGTGGCACCGAAAGTCATCGAAGGGAAGAGCAGAGCAAAGCTACTGCAAAGCAATCCTGCAAGCAAATACGACATCCTCCCTGGGGGCAGAAAAGCATGTGAAAAATGTCACAGCAGACAAAGAGGCCTGCTACCACAGTCTACAAACCGTGAAGGTCAACAAGGCCAGCAGAGTAACGACAAATTACCCCAAGACAACACCAGCAGGGAGAGGCGCATCCCCTGGAAAGAGCTAAGGGCCGAGGCACAGCCAAGACACCTCAACTCAGAGGAGTCAGAAATTTAAAGCAATGAAAAGGGAGAAGAACATGAGTAGGCCACACACTGGAAGACCAGGGTGCAGGGACGCAGAAGTACTCATGAACCCACCAACCAATCACCAGAAAGGAAGGAGAGAATCAAACCAACAGACCGAAGCATCCTACTAGGGATGAAATGAAAGAGGGCACTTGCAGAAGACAAAACCACCCGGAGGCAGACGAGTGCAATAAGACCAAGCTGAAGGTCCTCGCAGAACGGGGAGGAAGGGCGGTAGTAAAGGAATCTGCGGCTAGAATAGTCTCTACCAGATACATGGTTACTGAAGGTAAGTAACTCATACATCTGATAGAGACTACTAGCTGCAGGTTCCTTAACGTAGAATAGATACCCTAGCCATACACAGAAGGGAGGAGGGCCTGCAAGAGAGCCTCCCAGTAGGAAGAAACACAGTGCCCCAGCAGGGGATGTGTAATGGGGACAAGAAGGGCGGCCCAGCCCCCAACAAGCAGAAGGAAGCAAGGACAAGGCAAAGGGAAGCTAGGACACCCCAAGCCCAGCTAAGGTACCAGGGACATCCGCCAAAAAGCCCTGGAGGGACAGACAATGGCAGAGGAGTACCGAGGAGGAAAGAATCACCCCAAGACTACAAGGAGAAGAGGTAGAAATGGAGGCTAAGCCCTTTATAGGAAAACACACACATACAGTGAAGGGGGCAGCTGAACCGGCCACAGCCTCGAGTCAGCGGACAAGGCAGGAACGGCTCCACAGTCAAGAAAGGCAGGCGTGAGAAGAAAGACAGTCACACAAGGCTCCGGCAGAACAAGAGGCAGAAGCACAAGGGCCATGCCAAGGACCCCGGCCGTGGACCAGAAAAAGCAGGCGTGCGCAGCCAGCAGCTGGCAATTACCAAGAAGAAGAGTGCCCAGACCAATCCGAGCCAAGACGAAGGCAAGGCCAGGGAAATCCAGAACAACCCCTAAAGGGAGACCGTTCCGGCCAAAAAGCGACCCACGAAAAGAAGTGGAACCAGTCAGAAGAGAAGAGGAGAAATATGTAGGACGGACTAAAGCCGTCAACCAGAACACAGGAAAATACCAGGAAATCCTATCCCCCCTGGAACACCAGACGGAGGACCAGGCTGAAACGCCGGACAAAAAGGACAGAAACACCACAGCACAACGCTGCAGACGGCATGCCACAGCTGGTCCAGCGATGCAGCAGATACTGAACCTGGAGCAGCGCAAGCCACGCCCAGACAAAGATCAAAGAATCACACCAGCGGTATACTGCGTTGCCAGGAAAGGCGAGGAACCCCCTAAAGGCAGTCCACATCCTCCCAGCGTAGGGCAGAGCTATACAATAGCTACAAGTACCCCACTTAGGGTAAGACACGTCCCAAAGAAAACATGGGCACCACTCTTAGGGAAAAACCCAGCATCAGAGAACAAACACATAAGACCTGCGGAAGGAACCGAGGACTGCTTAGCAATCAGCCAGAAGATTCACACTTGCCAAAAGGGCAGAACCAGCAGCCAACAGAAGAGAGGGGCCAACCAAGGGACCATGAAGGCACGTTAAACCATAAAGTTAACATATAAACGGGCCACTCAAAAACACCCGATTCCAGGAAGCAGGTGGGATAACGCCTCCCCTCAAGCCCCGGAGGACCAACAAGCCAGCCTACGGAGGGGGAGGAGGACGGAGCCCCGCAAGGAGACGCTGAATGGCAGGGTCCGCATGAGTGTTAAACAAAAGAACCCCGTCAAAAGGCAGGTCAACCAGACGCTCCCTAATATTCTCAGGAAAAACAGCATCCCGCAGCAAAGCATGGCGACGGCGAGCCAGAGAATTGGCCATAGCATGGCCTAGAGCATCCGCAACATCCAAGGCTGCATGTGGAATAAACGCAGTCAACTCCCTACCATCCAACACATGGGGTCGTAGATCAGCGCAGGCACCCTCATGGGAAACATGGGAAAGAAGGGGCTCCACAGAATACCACAGGCTGGAGGTAGCCCTGGCCAACACACAGAGTGTTGAGCGCCCGAAAAGCAGCACTGGAAAAAGCGAAGATGTTACGCCCCCATGAATCCAACCACCGGGCCTCCCGAGACAGAGGAAACAACACCATAGGCAAAGATGGAAAAGCAGTCCATAGAAGAGAGCCTTGAGTAGAAGGGTGGAAGGAAAGGCAGATTGGGTCGTGCGGAGCAGGACAGTAGCGTTGCAGGAGTGGCTGAGGAACCGGATCACCCGTGGCAGGACGTCCACAAAAGAGAATTGTTAAGCGACGCTTCAAAAACAGCTCCGGTCCACCGGAGCACTGGTGGAGAACCTCCAAGGAATTATCTCTGTAGGGAATGGGGTTACTGGGTCACCCATCCGTTAAATGCCAGTGGCCGTGGAAATAGCCGGAACAAAGGCAACACTGGCCTCCGTAGGGCACTGCAGGGGAGCAAGCAATTCCTCCGTGGGCGCCGGCTGCAAACCGAGCCGTCTGTCCCAAAGTGCAGCTATAGGGGGAAGCGGCCAGCCCCGGAATGGTGGGGGATCCACGGACGGGTGGGGAACCAGAGGGACACCCGGGGGAAGGCGGAAAGCCGGTGGAGGGACCAACCACGAGCTGCAGAAAGGAGGGTCAAAGGGCTGAGGCCGCGGGGACGGCGAGGAGCCCTCCCTGAAAGACGCCGGTGAAAAAGCAACTTTGCGGCGTCCTGTCTCCGGAGAGGAAGAGACCAGTAGATGAAAACCTCCGGAGAGGAAGGAACCTCAGGAGATGAATAAAGGACCAGACGCCAGCACAGCGCCGTAGAGTCCACCACAGGCATCAGCTCGACGTCGATCGGTGCCGAAGTGGGCACTGGCGGCGCCGAGTCGACTTCCATCACCACGTGCTTGCTAGGAGAATGGGGCGGGGTCGGAGCCGGTTCGGCTAAGGAACGGTGCCGAAAAGGTGCCGGCTCGACCTCACACGGGGCAGCCTCCCGCATAGAGGACAGAGAGGGACTGGGGAAAGCAGCCCAAGCCCTGGTCCCCACCCGCGGCACCGCCGCGGGAATGAGAGCCTTCGGCAACGGCCCGGCCTCTGGAGAGGCAGCCGCCTGCTCAGAGGGCCGAGCGGAACTCTGGGACAAGCCCGGAGTCGCGGTGACCTCCTGCGACACCACAGGGATCCCCGTAGGGATTTGCGGCGAGGCAGGGACGCCATGTCTCGAAGAGGGGAGCCCCGAAGGACCACACCTCGACAACACCACCCTCCTAAGACTTGAAGTCGAAACTTTAGGCGCCGGGGCCGAAGTCGCCAGCAACTCCACGGAAGGCTCCGCGTGAGGCAAGGGATCCATGGACGTCTCAAGAGGTGGAGGAGGGGCCAAAGAAGCCTGAGGAGCTGCAGCGTAGGCTGTCATTTGGGCCCTAGTCGCCCCGACGCCAAAAAACAGCGGGTAGGGTGGCGACAGGCGAGGGCGCACGTTCCGAGGGGAACCCGCGCCCTCCGCCGAAGCAGGACAGAACTTGGAGACAAGCTGTAGGACCTACCAGTCAGCGAGCAACACCCTTGTAGCCGTGGCGAAGGGCGATGTCGCAGTTGAAACCGGCGGCTTCTGGCTTCCGAGGTAGGGGACGGACGCTGGGATGACAACAATCTAGACAAGCAGGCAGACAGCAGATTCATCCGGCCCTCCTGCCGTGACTTCGGTTTAAGGTGCTGACAAGCGTCGCAGTCGGTCGAGTCATGGTGCTCGCCTAAACACCACATGCAAATTGGGTGAGGGTCCGTCGCCGACATCTGCTGTGCACAGGAGGTAAACGTCTTGAAGCTCGAAGGCATTCGCACACTGTTCCTCTACGCAAAGCGTGAAAGAGAAGGCCTGTAAACAGGCCAACAGCATGTGAGATGGGACCCCCTCAAAAAAGGTTAAGTTGTGGCCACGGAACAGAGGGGAAGGTTAACAAATCTTTATGAAGAGGTTGTTCCAACAATGGCCCTAATTATCAAGAAGTGATGTACATCCTATTACTTCAAAACATGTGACAGAAGTCTAAGAAACAAGTACATTTTTTTTTTTGTTGAAAACCTTTATTGACAATTCAACCAAAGACAAGTATGGGCCTACAACCCCCGGGGCCGGCCGCTAAGCAGTTAGAGTAACAGAAAGCAAATTTTAATCACACGCAGCACCTCGGGGAGCAGATTCTCCATGCTAGTATACTCTTGGCTACTGAACAGCACAATTAGGAAAACAGGATATAAAAGCTTTTTATTTTATAATAGAGGATAGAAGGATCAGGTGCCAAACAGTTTCCCAGAAGCGAAAAATGGCAGGCAGAATAGTAAACATGTCAACATTAAACAGCAATCGAGGAAAAAGGGAAGAATAGATTCTGGGTTGGCCCGATCTCAATGCCAGTATAAAGGTCTCAAAAGGGAATTGAGAGACCCCAGCACCGGTGCAGGGGTCTCTCAATTCCCTTTTGAGACCTTTATATTGGCATTGAGATCGGGCCAACCCAGAATCTATTCTTCCCTTTTTTCTTTATTGGTGTAGTATGAATGAAGTTTGGATGTGAGGGTGTATGAATTTTTGAGTGTGTGTATATGATATCAGGTGTTTTTTTCTCAAATTTTGTAATTTGTGTATTTATAATTGTTTTGTGATACTTTGTATATATTTGCCAAAAATCATGTCCTTTGAGTGAAAATATTTATAAAATATGCAAATGAGAACGTTTTATATCGAACAAGAGAAAAGGAAAAAAAACAAATACTAATAAAATAGTAATAAAAATGATTACTTGTTTCTTAGACTTCTGTCACATGTTTTGAAGTAATAGGATGTACATCACTTCTTGATAATTAGGGCCATTGTTGGAACAACCTCTTCATAAAGATCTGTCAACAGGCCAATACATGATCTGGATCAGTGATGCACGTGGAAAAGAGAAAAAATTGACATCGGCGCGCCAGGGTGGGGCTTATGTGATCTTACTGACGTCACGCCTGCAGACGACATCAGGGCGGAGTCACGTGGTACCGCTCCCCCGGCACGCAGAGATGCTGTGGTAAAGAAAATTTTCTGGATCCAGTCTTACGCCTGGGGATAATTCTACGTTAAGGAATCTGCGGCTAGTAGTCTCGATCAGATCTCTGAGTTAGCTGGCACACAAGTAATTAAGTTTAATATACTCGATAGAGGCATACTGACCTCAGGCTGGAGTCCTATGCAAAAAATATAGGGTACATTAGGCCAATGCGCAGAGCCTATAAGGTAATAGGAACTACACTACATGGCGCCCAACGGTTTGGTAATGAAGAACAACTGGGGTTGGCTCTAATCAGTAAGGCTGAGCCAAAATAGCTAAACAACAAAACAGAGATGCCAATACTGATGGTCTATTTAATATCTTATTTCATCAACCAAAAGAAGTCACCTGATCAAAAATGGGAATTGCTATTCAATAGCTGTTTTATTATACAAAGTAAATTTTTTAGAAAGTACATTTATTTTCACTTTCAGTATATATTGTCAAAAAACAGAACATTTTATATACAAGAATGGAAAAGGGGGGGGGGGAGGACACAAGGCTAGGCAATAAAATCAACCATACATTCATAAATCAATCTTATCACAGTCATACCACAAACATTCACGCATTCATACTGCAATACTTAACCTAAATTGGATAAAAATTCAATCAATAGGCTAAGTGTTGGGTCTGCTGTGCAAGATGTAAAAACGAGAGTGGGTGAACATAAAAGCAACGTTCGCTGCAAGAAGTCCACAACAAAAATGGCGACTCACTACTTGGAAAAGCAACACTGTGTGAATGATTTAAAATGGACTATAATCGAACATATGCCATCGGAAACAGGTCTTTTTCTGAAGGAACAACGATGGGTGTTCCTCCTGGGCACACACACCCACGGTCTGAACGATGATGTCCCTTGGGGTCAGCTGTCCAGCTAACCACAATGCCCCCCACAGTAATTTAGCTGTCCTACTAACCAAAATGCCCCCTACAGTAATTCAGCTGTCCAGCTAACCAAAATGCCCTCTATAGTAATTTGGCTCAAGATCTGAGGACCCTCAACAGGCTTATTGCAAGGTTTTTACCTACATGACCATATTGGCAATTCACACATCGGGAATTTATGAATTAAGATAAGGGTCTCTCTAAAACATTGCTGCAACAATCCACCACTCGCGTTGCACTTTAATTAGCGTCGCTATAATAATCCCATACATATGTGCATCAGAACGAACATTCGCGCATGCGCTTCCAGGCACAGACGCTTCCCAATCGCGCATGCGCCTTAAAGAGATCAACACGCTGGAAAGGCCACTTGCCACACGCATGCGCACGTCATGGAACCTTCGAACATGCGCGCCTCTAGCCACCTCCTCCGCACCCAAACTGAGGGTTCACGCTGGTTTGCTTCACCGGACATACCATATAAGGTGTCTACTAACCACCAAGTAGACGGATTATCCATGTATGGGCATCAGGCGCATCCGACAATTAGCCTATGACTGCCAAACCAATTAGGGAACCTTAGCATAACAAGCATTTGCAATGCAATAGGTCTCGCATTTAAGCGAGTTTGAGCTATTGGCATTGTAAACGGCAATGCCTTTTATTTATGCTTTGGTATTTAAAACAAAAGGCATTGTCATTTACAATGCTAATAGCTTAAACTCTCGCAAAAGAGAGACCTACTGCATTGCAAATGCTTGTTTAAAGGACGCCCCAGACACTACTTCCCCAACCTCCCAGCCTTCAGCGATAGCACAAAACTGCAAGCTTATCTTAAAAATACATTTTGCACCTGGTCCCACAATGTTACCTCCGGAGAGCTAAAACGAAAGCTCTATCCCAACACTACCAGCCTGTGAACATACAAAAGTGTGAACCCACCATGTCAGACATAGTCTCATGTCCTGCAGAACTAGTTTGCGCTATATAAAATTCTAAAACAAAAAAGGCTGACCCTCTTACTATTCAAAGAGAAGTCTGAAGTGATAGCATTAACCGACTGAGCTTTCCCAGCTGAACAAAACATTTTTATCATTTAAGGTATGTGCATTACACATTATAATATACAGTTAGTTGCATGTGACAGGCTAACAATTGTTCTTTTTAGCTACGTGTGTGCCTCTACTTCTACACGGACTGACCCTCTCCCATTGTTCTCCGGATCAGATGCCACAACTGTTCATGAATGATAAATACACGTGTGCAGCACATCCCAGTAACTCACCAAGGACTGCTGCACGAGGGTGGACGGACAAAATGTAGCAAGGGGGGCTGGGGTGGGGGGTTGGTGGGAGAGAGAGTTCATGTCTTGCTGCCAGGCTTGCATTCATATCTGCAGGAAGAACCAATTCCTTGCTACAAAAAAGAAGCGTGGATATCGCTTGTCACAACCTGCCCCTGCAAGGAGTTAAAACGAAAGTGCTCTTCGGCCTACTCCATGGAGGCACGCACAGGCTTGTTAGGGTATGAATTGTGCAACAGACAGCCATTATTCAATCAAAAAAGTGCATTAGATTAAAAAAAAGGGGAAGGCTGTTTAGATTTCTTCTTTTAGCGGCCAGTGTGACAATAAACGCTGTCTGTCGCTATGTATGGTTCAATATGGGCCCTTCTTAAAATTCACTTCTGTTGACGCCACAAGTTGTAATTCAAGGTCCTCTGGTGCATGAAAACACCTCACCCAATCTGAAGAACCTCACACATACTGTTGTGCTTGCACGTGATACTTTCTGCCTGCACAGCCGTGCCTATAGCCTTCCCGCCCTTTCCGTCTGAACCGGAAAGCCAATCTGCATTATCCCTCTGATGTGTTTGTGTAATCCCACCCCTCCTTCCCTGCTGTGCCCATCTCTCTGGCGCTGTCCCACTGGCCTCCCCACCAGACCCCCAATTCGTTGCCCTTGCCACGTGCCTCCCCGGTCTCGGTCAGGCAGCTCTTCGTCATCATGACGTCACACACAGCGCAGTGTACTTCAGCAGTAAAGGCTTAAGTCCTTCCTATGTTGTTCAAACCGTTCACGTGGTTATCATGACTAATTTACTGCAATATTTTCTCAGATCCTTAATGCATTTTAAACGAGTCTGTGAGATCCCCGAGTTCTGTCAAAGTTATCATTCACCGCAGAGGTTTTTTTAAAGCTTCAAACACCGGGCTTCCAAGCGTACGAATGCTGGCTGCTGGGGTAATGTCTTTACCTGGAATAGCCATTAGTGTCTGTTGTCAGGGTGGTGGGGTTTTACACTAAGTGTCTGCCTTTGTTAAAATAAAGTAAATAAAAGCAAAGAGATAAACCGAGAAGATTTAAACAACCGGGTGAGAGCACCTCAAAGCAAGGAAGCAGACTTTCAGGCGCAGTCTAGCGTTCGAGATCTCTGTGCAGATTGAAAAATAATATTTAAAACATGGCTGCTGGGTGCTTTGCCTAGTACAGACATGATGACATCAGCCTGTTTCAGTCTACCGCGACCACATTTTGTTAAAATGCTAGAACAAAATTTTGCAAGTAACAAAATGCAGCCCATGTGAAATCCCGGAAGAAGAGAGGCCAGGGAGGGGTCGGGATAAACAGAGCGGGCATGAAAGCACAGCGGGAGAGAAGCCAGGGAGGGGGTGGAACAAACTGATTGGGAAGTGTATAGGTGAGCGCAGACAGTGCAACACGAGCAGTCTGCAACACAGTGATAAAACGAGCTCACGGCGCGAGCTGGAGTGAAGAAAGGGAGCGAAACCAGGAAGTCAGGCATCCTTGCCCGTGACATGGGCGGGGCCTGTGACGTGCCGGAAAAGGCTGGTGTTGCTCGTTGCGCCGGAGAAAAGGAGCTCAGCGAGGGGACGGGACAAAAGAGCACGGTGAGTGAAGGGGTGGATTTGTGTGTCTGTGCGCGTGAGCCCCGTGAGTGGTGGGGGAGGGGGGTGCGTGTGTGTGCGGGGGGGGGGGGGAGAGAATGTGTGTGCGCAAGCTGACTTTGCCTGTATGTGTACGCGCGCGATGGCCAGAAGCTGACTTGCGGTGAATGTTGAGAACAGGGGATGTGCACTGCGCCGGCTGGGCGTGCGCGCCCACGAGGTGAAATCGCCGATGGGAAGCTCGTGCACATCCCCTGTCTTCACATTCATCGGAACACGCCAACAAAAGATGTCTCGCAGACAGCAGGCTTACGCCTGCTTTTTACGTCTGCGAGACCTAAAAACCACACGGCATGCATCCACAGCCACTACCAGCGGAGCAGCGTGTGGGGTAGCACGGAGGCAAGCTCGTCCAGAGTCAGTGATTATTGGGTAAACAAAAACACCATTTCCCATCCAAAAAGTGAGTACCTAATACTGAAAACGATCCTTTATCCTTCTAGATTGCAAAAATAGCAATCAACCCCAGACGTTCTTGAATGCTCATGAAGCAAGACAACTATTCACAATGAGTATGACCAAAATGTTTCAAATAACTTTGTGTGTTATCTATGTTGTGTGTCCTGTCTGTCATTTTCCTTTACAGGGCCAATGTGCCATTGGGTGTTCCAGGTGACTGCACCTGTTTGAGCCACCCTAATTAGGGTAACCATAATCATTTTCCTTTTTGCTCTTTTTAGGTCATGCAAATGCATGGTCAAAAACCGCTGTAGGCACATCATAGCCTTTATATAGTATTAAGACACTGTAAATAGTCCTGCATTTTTGGTTATTTACACAAACTATAGAGATACGTGAGTAAGGTGGGGAAGTTGTGCCCCCGTCCTGAAGAAGGAGCATATGCTCCGAAACATGTTGACGCACACCAGAGGTACTGTCCATAGTCACGACAGATAATTACCTCACACTGCACTTCTTTTAACCGTACCAGCCCGGGATTGTGAATAAAGTTTTTTCCTATACACCCACGAGCCAGGTAATTTTTAAACCTTCACTATATCCCACCACTCACATTAAAACACCCCTACCACTTCCACCACACACACCACACATAGTCCAACTATCAGTGCTCCCACGTAGTCGTAGGTCGCAGCACGCCGCATCCCGTTAGAGGGGTGCGAAGACCCCTATGATGAAGCATGACACCAAGGGGCCTGTTGGTGTGTGAGGGGTATTTTACAAAACACTGAGTGTCCCCACACCTGTAGTAGACAGTATCCATGGGTTGCCAGGAGAGATGTGCCTGCAGCCGCACTGATGATTTGGTTTGACACCATCATGCCCTCATTAAGAACCTTCTGAAAGTCCTCTCGCTTGTCCCTCTGGAGGAGCTCAATAAATTGCTGGAGAGACTCCCACAAGGAGCGGTCATAGCGGCCCAAAAGGGTAGTTGAACTTGCTGCCTTCATGGAAGTGGCTGCTGTACTGCAGACCTTCCTCCCCGCTGAGTCCAATCTTCAGCTCTCTTTGTCAGGTGGCACTGTGAACGATGGAGCCGTGAAGTGCTGTTTCTTTGCTGCCACCACTATAACCGAATCCGGAGGAGGATCCGTCCGAAGGAATGCTTGGTCCCTGTCCGGGGGCCTGTATTTCTTTTGAAGTCGAGATGGAGCCGACTTCGCAGAGGCAGGTGTCAGAAATAGTTCCATAGCCGGTTCCTCCAAACCAGGCACTAGAGGAAGCAGGGGACGCAAGAGTTGCTTCCGTTGCAGTGTCTCGAAGATGACAGAAGTGGAGGGGGTAGGCGCAGCCAGTGCAATCCCCAGTTTAGCCCCACCCCTTAGCAGCACATCGTGAAAGGTGGCAATGTCATCGACAGGAGATATCCTCGTAGGAGGGGAGTCCGACAAGGTCGGCGAATATCTTCCACCACTAGAGGAATCCGTGTCCCTAGTGTATCTTGAGCGTGATCTCTCCCGGCTGCGGCGATGTCGAGATCTGGTGGAAGACTTGTGCCGGCTACGAGAGCGATGTCTCGTTCGGGAGCGAGATATCGGCCTTCTGGGCACAGGCGGAATCACCGGCATTGGTGGTTGAGGCTGTGGCAGTCTGGGCAGAGCCATAGGTGGAGGAGGCGGCGGAGGAGGTAGAGGAGGAGGTGGAGGAGTCTGAGGCCGTGGAGGAGACAGATGAGGGACCACAGGTTGGGCCATCTGCGGAGACCTAGATGGTGAATAGGTACTGGAATATTCCAAGTCTGAGGAACAAATCACTCTTCTCCTCTTACGGGCAGGACTCGAAGATGGCGCCCTGGAGGCCGTATCCCCCGACGGAGAACGGCGGGGCCGCCCCGACCTAGGGCTGTCAGATGTTGAAATGCTGACCACCGAGTGTGACCTGCTCCTTGAAGACTACCTTCTCCAAGACGCCGACTTTCCTCTCGACGCCGACTTTCCTCTCGACGCCGACTTTCCTCTCGACGCCGACTTTCCTCTCGACGCCGACTTTCCTCTCGACGCCGACTTTCCTCTCGACGCCGACTTTCCTCTCGACGCCGACTTTCCTCCCGACGCCGACTTTCCTCCCGACGCCGACTTTCCTCCCGACGCCGACTTTCCTCCCGACGCCGACTTTCCTCCCGACGCCGACTTTCCTCCCGACGCCGACTTTCCTCCCGACGCCGACTTTCCTCCCGACGCCGACTTTCCTCTCGACGCCGACTTTCCTCTCGACGCCGACTTTCCTCTCGACGCCGACTTTCCTCTCGTCGCCGACTTTCCTCTCGTCGCCGACTTTCCTCTCGACGCCGACTTTCCTCGACGCCGACTTCCCTATCGACGCCGACTTTCCTCTCGACGCCGACTTTCCTCTCGACGTCGACTTTCCTCTCGACGTCGACTTTCCTCTCGACGTCGACTTGCTCTTCGACGGCGAAGATCTCCTTTTTGACGGCGACCTGCTCCTCGGCGGTGTCGCCTTGACGGCAAGCGCTGATGTCTCCGGGACTGAGATCGACAATAATGGTGTGTGGACGTCGTCTGCGAAGTCCTTGATGTCGAACTCGTCCGAGGTCTCGACGTCCTTCCCCTCGATGCCGAACTTTGACGTCGTTTAGACCCAGACCCCTGGGTCGACGGGGAGCATACGGTTGTCATACCTTTCGACGTCGTAGCAATCGACGTCGGCCGGGACCGATGTCGTTTCTGGGCCTTCTTGTGACTGGGGAGCCACCCCAGAGGCTGAAGCATGGGAAGTGGAAGATGATCGATTCCCTACATGCCCCGATGTCCCACCTGCATTCTGATGTCTTCTCTGCTCCAGGCCTTGAAGACCAATCTTCTCCCTGTCACGCAGGGTCCTCCTGGAGAAGGACTTGCAGATGACACAGGAGTCAGGAACATGAGTAGATGGAAGACAGAGTATGCAAACTCTGTGGGAGACTGACTTGGCCTTCTTCCTGCCACACACAGGGCACTTGTCAAATAAAGCTGGCATTTTGACAAGAAAGAGGTGAGTTAGCTGATCAAAAAAGACAGCAAATGGAAGATAAAGGCCCCAGACGTCGAGTGAAACACTAAAACATATAAAAAAAGCTCCAGAAATTGAAGTTATACCAATAAAGGTAGAGCTCAATGCTCCAGGGTCCTGGTAGCTGGAGCTGAAAAAAAGAAATGAAAGTAACTTGCCTTTGGCTGTGCATTATGGGATACAGAGGTTCTCTAGAGGGTTCCTTAAAGGCATGGTATCCCTTTTCCAGACACATAATGGCAGCCTATGGGGCTTGTATGTCCAATCCTTCCTCTCCGTCATGACAAAGGATTTTTGTGAAGGGGAGTTTCTCTATGTGTGAATCTCTGTAAAATGTGTAAATGTATATATTATTTGGCTATCATTTTTCACATCAGGATGAAGTGCTGGCCAATGTAGCCTTGTTAACCACATCATTTCTGCTGTATATTCCCGTGCTGTGCTGCAATTTTCAAAATCCCAATGTTTGTGACAAGGTCAACTCGTCAAAAGCACAGTGCTGGTAACACCAATGACGAGTTGACCGTGTCACAAGCATCGAAGGTGTTAATGTTGGCTGCATTATTTGTCTTTGATTTCCTCTTAAGTGTCTATGCAGGACTGCAGAAGAGGACAATTTAAGAGTATATTTTGATTGCTCTGGGGTCCACGCACATGGGTGGGACTATTCACAGATTAGGACTATACACAGAGATTCCCTACTACAGAACAATGGATTTTTAAAAAAAAAAAACTTTATTGATAAACATGGACATACAATAGCAATGATACAGCCATATAGGGTTGGCTGGCCACATTTCCAATGATCATAGCAGGATGAATGAGTACACAGCCCTTCAGCCGACAACCCTAGGGTCCGGCGGCAATTAAACAAACATGCAATGTCATACATTAAATCACAGGAGGAATAAGGTCTTTGTTTTTGTATTTTTGAAAACCAACCAACCAAAAATTAAAGAAAATAACTGCGGAGGCTAAACGCAAGGCAGATACACAAGTAATCCTTCTGGGGAGGGAGTACCACATCTACAACTGTTACGTAGTAACAAGTGAAGTTAAAAAGCTATAGGAAGAGCAGACGGGAGGGGGAAAGGGGAAGGAGAGTAAGCCAGCAATACATAGACAAAAATCCAGACTAGAAGGAACATCACGCTAAGGGGAGTGTAACACCTCCGGTGGAGGCACAAAAGGGGGAGTACAAATTTCACCACGATACTGGTTCCACTGATTCATTCCACACCCTCCCCCACTTCTTGGGCCTGCCCCGAGCAATGCAGACTGTTTTTTCACAGATCATGCACCAGTCCATGTTTCTAGACCAGGCCGACAGACTGGGTGCCCTTAACGATCCCCACAATTGCGCAATGTCAAGCTTAGCGATCATATTACCCAAGGTGGCCCACTGCGTCTGTGCTACATTATAATCATTGGGCTCCCACACATTTAATAGACACCTTCGGGCCTCAGGCAAAAGCGAAACACCCGTCACTTCGGCCATAACACCATACACACGATTCCAAAAAGACACCACCGCCGGACACTCCCACAAAATATGAAGGAATGTACCCAACATTCCACACCCGCGCTTACACAAGTCATCCGAAGCATACCCCATACGTAACAAGCGAGGACCCGTCATGTACACTCGGTGTAGGATTTTCAACTGCACCAATCTCAGACGGGCCGAGATTGCTACCTCCTTCTGGGAGGATATCACCGCCTGCCAGTCCTCATCATCAAGTTCCAGTCCATCGCTGGTCCAGGCCGTACGGAGCTGTAGAAGAAGGTCCGCTCAGTCATTTATCAGCTTTTTATATTTTATATTAGTGAGATCGTACTGTCCGGGACATGGCCGTCGAGTACTCTGTCCTCCAGGGGTGAGGATTCTGGAACGAGCGTGCCGGCCGGAAAAACAGAGGAAAGAGCGTGTCGGAGCTGTAGGTACCGAAAGTTTTCTCGATTGCTGAGTTTGTATTCAAGTTGCAGCTCTTCAAAAGACTTTATCTTGTCTTTCCGCCAAAGGTCCCCCACCCTACTAATCCCAATGAGGTCCCATTTTTCGAAACCCTTGGTAGTCCACAAATTGCCTAACCTCTCGGCAGCGTAGAGTGGAGTCGCTCGAGTGAGTGTGTCCGACCACCCCATAGCAGCAGTAGCGTTGTACCAGACCCGCACCGCAACCCTGGTGGGCCCCGTCAACGCTACATCAGACCGTTTGGAATAAAGTGCCCTGTTATAGTCCCCACCCGGCAGCAACTATTTGTCCATAGCAAAAGCCGGGTTAGAAGCTGGACCATACATCGCATGATTAACTGAGCTCAGTTGTGAGGCCCAGTAATATCGTCTGATATCAGGTAACGCTATACCGCCATCATACCAAGGCAGCGTAAGCTTAGCCAAGGCAATCCGGGGACGTCCGGCCCACAGCAGTTTTCTTTGTAGGCACTCGATCTCGTGGAAGTAGCTGGAAGGCACTAGATCCAGAGTGTTTTGAAGCGCATATAAAAATCTGGGGAGGGACATAATTTTGAATAAGGCTGCTCTGCCCACCAGGGACAGCGGCAGTCTGCTCCAAGCTTTCACGTCTGCTTTTAGGCGAAGAAGCGGGGGGAGTAAGTTGCGCTGATACCAGACAGCCGAATCACGCGAAACATAGATACCTAAATACCTGAACCCGGTGGATGAAATGTGTATTGGGCAATTGCGCGGTACGAGTGGAGTATCGTCTGTGAGCGAGTAAACACAAGACTTACCCCAATTGATGACTAGTCCAGAGTTCCTCCCAAAGGAATTAAGGACGTCAAACAATACCCCCAGAGATTTCAGAGGGGAGGTGAGGTAAAAGAGAATGTCGTCCGCATAAAGTGAGATGTGATCTTCAAAACCGGGAGTCCACCTGATACCCCTGAGGGACGGCTCCCATCGCAACCAAGCGGCCAAGGGCTCCAAAGCAAAGGCAAAAAGCAGCTGAGACAGAGGGCACCCTGTCGCGTACCCCTCCCCAGAACAAAGGGGGCCGACAATCGACCGTTAACGACCACCTGGGCTAGGGGCTCCTTATAGAGTAGCCGGACCCATCCGATGAATACCGGTCCGAAGCTGAACTTCGCCAGAGCTGCCCATAGGTATGGCCATTCCACTGTGTCAAATGCCATAGTGGCATCCAAAGAAACCAAAATGGCCGGTTCACGTAGCGTCTCCGCCCAATGCCAGCACGCCATGAAGAAGGCGTAAATTCTACGCGGTGTTGCGGGCCGGAATAAAGCCAGACTGGTCCGGGTGCACCAAATCTCCGATCACTTTAATCAAACGGTTAGCTAATATTTTTGCCAAAATTTTAGGCTCCACATTAAGAAGTGAGATAGGTCTATAGGAGGTACAGAGTGCACAGGGTTTACCCTCTTTATGTATCACCATGATAGACGGTAAACGCTGGTCACGGGGAAGAGAACCCCTCTCCCTGGACTCCAAGAACATCGAGCTAAGATACGACGCCATTTTGTCCGGACACAACTTGTACAGCTCGATGGGTATGCCGTTCGGGCCCGTGGCTTTTCCAGAGCGGATGGAGCGAATAGCGAGCGCTACTTCATCAGTGGAGAAATCCGCCTCCATTAGCTCTCTGTCAGATTCGGACAAGCAAGGCAAAGCTATATCCCTAAGTAAAAGATGGCAGTCTTCCTCCGGCCGGTCCGAGACCGGCGCATACACCGTTCGGAAGTGGCAAGCGAACTCCTCCACGATCTCCAACGGATCCGTCACACGTACACCATCCACTCGCTCAACCACCGGTACCACTCGATTCAGTCTCTCCCTCTTGTCCAGCCAAGCTATCAACTTCCCCGCCTTGTCGCCCACATCATACAAACGGCCCTGTTGCTCTCGACTCATGGCTTTCGCGGCATTCGTAACCAAGGCTTTATAATCGGACTGCTTCAGCTGCAAAACATGCACCTTTTCACGCGTGACCCCACACTCAAGATCCCTCTTCAAAGCTACAATATCAGACTCCAGCTGCTCAACCTCTCCATTGTGGCGCTTCTTAGAGCTGGCGACCAGCGATAGCGTCTGACCCCTTATCACAGTTTTAAAGGCCTCCCATAGGGACACAGACGAAGACACCGATCCCACATTTTCAATGAAGTAGTGATCAATGGCTTTGATCACCCCAGCCCTGGTCTCCGGAACACGGAGATGCCAGGGATTAATTGGGGCGACCCGGCCCTCTGCGTCTAAATGGAGATCTATATGGATCGTTAGCGGGGAGTGATCCGAGATGCCTCTAGGCAAATGTCTGGCCTCTCGCACCGTTGTAGCCTGGGCTGCGGGCACAAGAATATAGTCAAGTCTAGCTAAGCTCCCATGGGCCCCAGAGTGGAAGGTGAATTGAGCCTGCCCTGGGTGAAGCATCCGCCAACAATCCACCATACCAAACGTTTCCAAGAAACCACCCAGGCAGGACTGCGATGGTGTAAGAGCCCTGGGAGGATGTCGATCCTCCAGGCAGTTAACCACCGAGTTGAAGTCCCCTCCAACCACCAGAATCCCTCAGGAAGGCTCAACACCAGCTTCCCCAGGTCGACAAATGTGGTGGCCTGCAAACCCGGGGGGACATATATCGAGAGGATGGCGACCGTTCTCCCCTCCCACCTACCAACAATGGCCGCATATCTTGCCCTATCGTCCAATATCGTTTCATCAATCTCCAAGGGAAGGGAACTACGGATCATAACACCAGCCCCTCTAGAGTCCGAAGTGAATCCCGAGTGTGCCACCAACTGGTAGCCCCTCCGGTTCATTGCATGGAACGTGTTCCCCACCAAGTGTGTTTCTTGCAGTAATACAATGTCGGGGGAATGGCGTTTTACATATTGGAGTACAATTCCCCTCTTTATTTTGTCCCCCAAGCCGTTGACATTCCAACTCAAGACTCTCAGCCCCCTACCCCCATCCCGAAAAAAGTAGCAGGGTCCCCACGAAGGAAACACAGATTAAGCCATACAACAGTAAGTAGCCTCGAAAACAATGCAAACAGTAAAAAGACCCCCCTCCCCCCAAATACCCAGAACAACCCCCCACCCTGCACCCCTGCGATAAAACCAGAAAACCACCCCATTTTGCAGTGTGCCTGTCGCCCTACCCCAGAAAACTAATCTACAAGTAGAAAAGGAAACACCCCCGGAGGAGGAAAAGTCCCGAACGCCCCAGGGTTTGTCTTTAAGAGTGTCATTGACCCAAAAAAGGATAACAATCCACCGCAGCACGGTACGATGGTAGCACACGCCGGTGTCCCTACTCCTCCTGGTCCCGTTGGCTGCCTTCAGCACCTATGGATTGCTCCGCATTGTCCCGTGGCATAGATAGTGTGTCCAACCAGTCACTGACCACCTCTGGCATATCAAAGAACAGCACCCGCTCATTATGTTCGATGCGCATTCGGGCGGGGAAAAGCATAGCATACTTCATGCCCAGGTCTCTTAGTCTCAGCTTCATCCCAGAAAATCCCAGTCTCTGCTTCTGCACCGATGGGGTAAAATCAGGGTAGAAGTTGATGGACGCATTCTCGAACTTGGTGGGGCCGCTAGTCCTCGAGGCCTGCAAAATGGCGCTTTTGTCCCTATAGTTGAAGATCCTCGCAATGATGGGTCGCGGTGTAGCCCCCTGCTTGCGTCTGCCGCCCGGCACTCTGTGGGCACGCTCCACCGCAAAAAGGTTACTCAGGCCCTTAGGGGCGAGGTGGTTGAGGATCAGATCTTCAACAAATAAGTCCGTCGATTGATCGGCTAAGGACTCCGGAACTCCGAATATGTGGACATTATTGCGCCTAGCGCAACTTTCGAAATCCTCAAGCCGGCGGGCAAACTGGTCACTCGAGGTCCGAAGAGTCCGGATCTCAGTCTGGAGATCGGAGACATCGGTGGTGAGACTGGCTGTTTTGACATCCAACGACTTGACTCTCTCGTTAGTCTTGGCCAAGTCCGCTCTAATCAAGCCTACATCCACTGCCACCGTGTCGATCTTGGCCGCCAAGGTTTCATATTGTTGGCCCATCGATGACTGTATACTCGCAATGGCGCCCATCACGTCTCGAAGAGTTGGCTCCTCCGACTCAGGGGGGCCACCACCAAGGTCCTCCGGCGTTTTGCCAGTCCCGCTAGGCGAGCCCTTGTTGTGCGCAAATCTGTCCATAATGGTGGTCTGAGTTATGCCACCGCGAGTCGCGTTCTTGAGGGACCGCTTGTCACTATCAGACTTGCCCACCATGGTGGGCTGAGCGCCCCTCAGGGGCTTTTGGGACCTGGTGAAAATGGTTCCCCACAAGGAAAAACAACGAGAAACTGAAGTGCAGGGCGCCGGTGAAGATCAGTCAAGCGAGTGCGCTCACAGGCCAGCTGGATAATTAGGCAGCCGCCTCCCAACCTTCTTAACCAGAAAAAGCGTAACCGAAAGTAGACCCCGGGTAGTCATCCCCTTCCACACGCCGTTGTTGTTCAACTACTTTCGGGGTGCTCCGGATACCCAAGTCCCGGGATGAGCCACGGTGTAGGCCTTCAGGAAGGAGTAATTTGGGCGTCCGGCATCCGATTCGAAGTTTGAAAAAGGCCTTTCAGAACAGGAGAGTCTCAGCTACAAGAACCCGACGTCAGAAATAGGATTTGTGCCAGGATAGACGGTGGAGGTGGCGAGGGTTTCGGGAGCTCACAGCTCACGCGACCATCTTGGAGGAGCGCTAAGTTCCTCCTCCAGAACGATGGATTTAACCCAGATCTTTTGACTGGGGGAGAATGTTTCGCCCTAAGTGGGATGGGTATGCCCAGATGTGGGTCACTTGCTCACTGTGCCACTGGATTCAAGCTAGCCTGGCTGAAGAAGGGTGACATACCCTGAAACTGGTCCCAGGTCTCTTGTTTTCGGTCCAGGGAGGAAAAGGCCTGGCAGTTCGGCCTGGACTGTTCCTATGGGGCACATGGTCAAGACTGATTTGCCTATGGCTGGGTCCAAACTGGGGTGGCGTAGTGGGCAAAAGAACAATGGATTTAACCCAGATCTTTTGACTGGGAGAGAATGTTTGCATTGTCAGCATTCCTTCCATCATTTGTTTGCTGTAAAATGTAATAAATACAACCTTGAGAAAGCCCCATGCCTGTGGACCACCTAAGGGGCAAAAACAAGTGTTCGACGAAACCTTGTATACTTCAACTTTTCAGAGGTTGAAATATTCGTCTAATTCCAATCAATATTTCAATAAATACTCAAAATTTGTATACTGTCAATTGCTTGAAATGTACCTTATGTGAACAAGAACCTTATTAATTTTACCATTGCCTCCCTATCTTCTTTACTTAATCTGTCCTAGTGGTCATAGGTGTACTGTCCACAAAGTAGCATTAGGAAACAAAACTACAGAGCAAGCCAATTAAGGGCAATACAATCCGCGTGGTACAATCCATTCTGCTAATCGTGTCTATTTTTTTATTCCTTGTCTGGAGGAGCAGTAAAGAGAGGACATTAGGGTTCCACTTGCTCATTAATACCTGCATGACAAGATTTTATAAAATCGGCTGCAGTGTGAAAAATGATGAGTCTCCCATAGATAGCATGTGATGCTGAGCTATTGGGTGGCTCTCATGTGTAGTAGGCCATGGTATAGACCAGACCGTTAGGAGGGTCTCTGTCAGGTCACTATTAAACGGAAGCAAGGGTTAAGATGTTGATAGCCTAAGCTGTAGAATTTCAAGTCACCAAGTTTGCCTTTGTCGCCACCGTGGGCAATTCCAAGTTGAAGATCTAAGGTGCAATACACACAACCACTAAACAGGCACATTTCTTAGCAAGTGGCCAAATGGGTGAAATCAATACTGTTTCATGTTTAGTGTCCAAGCCACAAACCTTTTGAAACTTGATATTTAGGTACGCTTCCCTGTTCTAGGTTTAAACCTAATAACGGATAAAACACCACCTTAAGGAAACAGCTCTTATCAATGTAAATATATAATTGCAATAACATATGCATGTCCAGAAACCTAAATACAATTCACAGAAAATAAACAGAGAGAATGTCTTAAGTTCTATTTTCTCCTGAAGGGGCCAACATAATGGGACACTATCATACAGAGAAGCAGCAAGAAAAACGTGCCTACGATTAGTCTGCTTGCATTTTGTAGTTTATGGATGTCACTTAAGTGTTGCTAATTTTTCTTACACTTCTTCCAGTTTTGTGTGCTTGAATTAACATGCAGAGTTTAGAAGCATGTTTTCAGGTCTGATCTAATTGTCATTTATGCTGCGGGGAAGCTAGGAGAAATAAAATCATGTCTGATCTTTTGATAGTGTTCAATTTGTCACTGATTAGTGAAATGGCTGAATGGGTAAAGCTCTTTGATACTTCTGGACCCTTTGCTCACAAGTCAGAATTGATGGCATGTCATCTGCCAAACACTCAAGGATTTCAACATTCAATGAAAGTTGTAGTGAAAGGTACCTGCACAAAATATGACTTTATCATGTGCATGGGACAATGGTTATAGCCTGATAGAACTATCCAAATATGACAAAGCAGAATAAGAACAAAACATTATAGCTGCAATTCATCCCACTGTCTTGTGTGAGACGTTTAGCTAAATATGGCTTTGTAGCCAACTGCACTTTTCTTGCAACTGTTTTTGAGCCCATGCCTACAATGTTAACAGCAAACTTTAAAGTCCCAGAATACAACAAGATGTTGGTTGAAAAGTCAGGATGAACTTAAAGGGTGATAGTTCGCATGGGGACACTTGGCAGCCATGAATCGTCAATCAACATCAGAAGCACTACTTTCATTTGGCCATGAAAAGAATGCAGAAGAGCAGAAGCAGAAGCAATCATACAGAAACCATCAGGTTTCAGGTGTTTTAAAATGCAGGACTTCAAATTAATCTGGTGAAAACTACAATTTTAGAAGTTCTGCAAGGTACTATGCTGCTGGTCAGATTGACTACACCCATAGAGTCCTAGTATTGAATAAACAATAGGTGATTTACCAGACTGTGTCCAGGAATGTTTATTAAAAATGCATTTAAATAAAATAAGTTTTTAATCAAATTTTTTGTCCTGTAAACCAGACCTGGGAGAGAATGAGAGGTAATGAGGCGTGAGAGTATTATATTCCATATAGGTACTCTAATAGTTATTTGCGTACCAGTGCCTAGTAGTATGTTTAGAGTTTTAATTATGACGTCCAGTCGGATGAGGCGGAACAATAGTTACTTACCTGTAATCTGTGGTTCTCCAGTATTGGTGTCTTTCATAGATTCACATGCCTGAATCATTCCCCGTCGTCGGAGTGGGAGTCCCACGGTATATAAAAAAGCAATAATATGCCTGTACTAACCAAAAAACCTTGGTAATAACCAACCAGTAAGTAAAGTAGCCCTAGCTACAGGAGCAAAAGCTCCCACACTTATGTTAGACCAAACTGCAGCCAATCAAGCGACAGCACCCACCAGAAAGTCCTCCCCAGAGGCTCAGGCTCTCAGATTTTCTCGCACAGGAGTGAAACCAACATACTTGCCTGAAGGAGCCTCTGAGGGGAGGTGGGCGGGTTGCATGTGAATCTATGAAAGACACCAATACTGGAGAACCACAGATTACAGGTAAGTAACTATTGTTCTTCTCCAGTAATTGGGGGTGTCTTTCATAGATTCACATGCCTGAATCAGAATAGATAGCAGTTCACATAACCTAATGCTCAGACGCGAACAGTATCACAGTATACATGCATAATGATAAAATGCAAAAGACATGGTAAAGCGTCTAAGAAAGAGCATAGAAGAGGCGGGAGAACAGAGGCTCACCTTATTGGAAAAGATTGCGAAGAACTGCTCTTCCCACCGAAGCATCTGCATCACTTGCTGAGTCCAGACAGTAGTGCCTCGTGAACGTGTGCCTGCTGGACCACGTTGCGGCTCTGCAGATTTGAAGAAGGCACCCCAGCGAACAAGGCAGTGGAAGAGGAGACTGCCCTTGTCGAATGCGCTCTTGGTAAGGCCTGTAAGGGTCTTCCTGCTTGTTAATGACAGAGTCCAATTGTTGACGAGACCCATCTAGCAATAGTCTGTTTGGACACTGCACAGCCTTGGCGCAGTCTACCATAGGCCACAAACAACTGATCTGTCTTGCGTATAGCTGATGTCCTTGAAATATAAAACTTGAGGCACCTCCTGATGTCCAAAGAGTGCAAAGCTCGCTCAGCCGGTGTTTGTGGATGTGGAAAAAATGTTTTGAGGATTACCGGCTCATTTAAATGAAAGTCCGATGGGACCTTGAGCATGTACTTTGGATTTGTACGTAGTACCAACGAATCAGAGGTAAATTGTAAGAAAGGCGGTTTAGACGTGAATGCCTGAATGTCACTGATCCTTCTGGTAGATGTTAAAGCCAGTAACAAGGAGACCTTCCAAGTAATAAACTTAAGGTCAACCTTATGTATCGGCTCAAAAGGGTGAAGCATGAGTTGGGCTAGCACCACATTCAAATGCCAAGCAGGAGGCGGCCGTCGAATTGGAGTAAACATACGAAATAGACCCTTGAAAAATTGCTGGATTATTCTTGAAGAAAACAGAGAGGTCGATCCGTCTTGACGGAATCAGGAAATGGCTGCCAGAAATACTTTGAGGGTTGAATGCTCCAAACCCGATCTAGCCAGTTGTAGGAAGAAGGGTAATATTTGCTCTGGTCTAGCATGAAAAGGATGTAGATCAACAGTCTGGCACCAGGCACAGAAACGCTTCCACTTGAGTTTGTAGGTCTTAATGGTTGATGGTGCTCTGGCGTTAGCCAACACCTCTTGACAATCGTGAGGAATGTCTAAGTGGGTGACTTCATTGTGTTGAGGAGCCAAGCTGGCAATTTCAGCAAAACTGGGTCCGGATGGTACACCTTGCCCTTCTGAACTGTGAGGAGACTCTGTATTCGAGCCAGTTGTATTGGCTCGCACTCCGAGAGGAGGAGAAGCTCGGTGAACCAATACTGCCGGGGCTACCTCGGAGCAATTAGGATTAGACGACATGGTTGAAAAGCGTATGCAAAAATTCGACACCAATTCATCGAAAGGGCATCCCCGCACGAGTCCTTGTGGGGAATCCAGCTTGCAAAGCGTTGGCATTTCCGGTTCTGGGCTGTTGCAAACAAATCCAGGTCGGGATGACCCCACTCTCGGAATATCTGATCCAGGGATGGTTGATGCAGTTCCCATTCGTGATTGCTTCCTGCGGACCTGCTGAGTGAGTCCGCTAGGACATTGGCAACCCCTGGGACATGGACCGCCGACAGATTGATGTTGTGATTCAGGGCCCAATTCCAAATCTCCTGCGCCTGATGGGACAACCGGGCCGATCTTGTGCCTCCCTGCTTGTTCAGGTAATGCATGCTTGTTGTGTTGTCCATTCGTATCAACACGGTAGAGCCCTCCAAGATCGCCTGAAAGGATTTCATGGCGAGAAAAATGGCTCTTAATTCCAGCAGATTTATGTGCCATTTTTTCTGTTGAATGTTCCATTTGCCACTGACAGTCATCCCTTGGAGATGGGCACCCCAGCCCTCCAGAGAAGCATCCGTGGTCACGATGAATCTGGATCCTTCTGTCAGGAATGCGCATCCCACCTGCAGGTTGCCATCTTGCCCCCACCACTGGATGGAGTTTCTCATCCGAGGAGTTATGTTGATGACGTCCTCGAATGAGCCTGTTACTTGCACCCACTGACGACTGAGTTCCTCTTGCAAAGGTCTCATTCGCAGGCGACAGTTGGGGGTGAGAGGGATACAGGACAAGATCATCCGGAGGAAAGACTTGAACTTGCGAACAGAAACACACCTTCTTTTTAGCAGTGATGAGGACATCTTGCGAATCTTTACTTGCCTTTCTTTTGATATGAACACTTGGGCGAGTCTTGTGTCCAGCGTGGCTCCCAAGAACGACTTCCTATGTGATGGAGTCAGGTGAGACTTTTTGAAATTCACCGAAAAACCCAAGTTCTGGAACAGTGATAGACATCTCTGAACGTGAGTTTTTGCCAAGCCGAAGGAACTGGCCTTGATAAGGCAGTCGTCCAAATATGGATACATTTGAACTCCCTCTAGTCTAAGGCGTGCGGCCACCGGGGCTAGCATTTTTGTGAAAACTCTGGGGGCCGAACGTAGTCCAAAGGGGAGTACTTTGAACTGGAAGTCCCTGCCAGCCACTCTGAACCGTAAGAACTTCGGGTGTCTGGGAAAAATGGGCACATGGAAGTATGCGTCCTGAAGGTCGAGTGTTGCCATGTGATCTCCTGCTGAGAGAAACTGGAGGATTTCTTTAAGCGTCAAGATTCTGAAAGATAATTTCTTGAGGTACTTGCTGAGGGCACGCAGGTCGAGGATGGGGCGCCATTCCCCCCCGACTTCTTGCGGATCAGGAAAAATCTTGAATAAAATCCTGTTCCCTTTTGATGTTGAGGTACCCTTTCTATTGCTCCGTTCCGAATCATAGAGTGTATTTGGGAAAAAAGCTCCTTGAGATGAGCTGGAGGTGGTCCTCTTGGGGGAGAATTTGGAGGGGCTTTGACGAATTCGAGAATGTGACCTCTGGAAACCACGTCCAGGAACCATCTGTCCGTGGTAATCTTGGACCAGTTTGAGTAATGAAGGGATATTCTTCCTCCAATTTGTTTCAGGCTGGGACAAAGTGGTGGCAGGATGTGTCTCACTTGCTCTTGTTGTCTCTCCCTCGATAAGAGGTCTTTCCTCTTGATTAAGAGTAATTATTTCTCCTTTGGTCATATGTTTGTTGACGGTATGGCTGGTATCTCTGATTTCCTTGGGTGTTACTATAGGAGCGTTGCTGTGAATAACCTCCTCTGTTCGAGAAATTGCCTCTTCCTCTTGCGCCACGAAAGGAAGACTTCCGAAATTGGAGAGAGCCGAGCGACCGTGCCGTCTGTGTCTTTCTTTATGGCCTGTAATGCCTCGTCAACATGTTGACCAAAAAGGAACTCTCCATCATAGGCCATGTCCATGATCTTTGTCTGGACCTCTAGACGAAAAGATGTAGCCTTTAACCATCCTTGCCTCCAGAGAACAGCTGCTCCCGCCAGCTGTCTAAAACCTGTGGCTGCCACGTCCACTGCAGCATCAATTATTTCAGAGGAAACGCTCTCTCCCTCTAGCAGGATCTTTTTTGCTTCAGACCTATCCGGTTCAGCAAGCTTCTCGATGAAGGGCGATATGTCGGACCACATCTGCCTATCATACCTTCCAAGTATTGCCAGTGAATTTGCGGCTCGGACCGTGGTTGCCGCAATAGTTGACACCTTCTTCCCTATTGAGTCAAGACGTCTACCGTCTTTATCTGGGGAAGCAGAGACCTGTGTAGATGGATTCTTGGCTCTTCTTTGTGCTGCCTGTGTGACTACAGACTCCATCTTAGCCTGACCAATCAGGCATGCTGGTGATGAACTAGGTGCTCTATATTTTTTATCTACCCTAGGTAGTACTGCGGGTAGAGTATTTGGTGTTTTCATTATCTTCAGACCTTCCTTCCATATAAAGTCAATGATTGGAATAGACCAACTTTGTCTTTGTGGCAAGTCCTTAAAATCATAGAGGAAGCATTTGTCCTGTTTAGCCTCCATTGAGATGAGGAACCTTTTCGTAGCTCTATCCATAATCTTATGGAAGCTGGCAATGTCCACCGGCGGAGAATCCGCCGTAGGCGGGGCCGCTGGGGAAGGGGTTTGTGCCTGATAGTCATCACACTCCGAAGATACCGACTTGTCGTCCAATTCACCGTCTTCTCGTTGGTCTTCCGACTAATTTTCACCCCCTGCCTGATGGGATGGTACTGGTGAAGAAGGTAGTGTGGACCGTGCTTCTTCAGCTGCCACTTGAGAAGCTGATTCTTGAAATCCTAAAGTTGCCGTAGATGTTCTTGGCCTAGGCGTAGAGACATGAGAATCACCCGATTCTGAAGGTGGAAACCCGCGATAATAATCACTTAACATATATTGGAGGTTTTGGAATAATTCCATAGGCATTTGCATGCCAGGTGTAGACGCAGTCTCCCGACTAGCGTGCTCCTGGAAACTCTCCTCCTCCTCCTGATCTAAATCTTGAACTTTAATGAGCAAGTCCGAAGGGCTCCTGGCCGCACGGAAAGTGTCGTCCTCGTAGGATTCTTCTTCCTCAGAATCCAACAATTTATCTGGTAGTTTTAAAGGAGACAAAGCTGTGGAGGATGAACCACACTTCTGTAGGAGTGAAGCAGTGGTAGCCGGTGATGGCAAAGGTATTGTGGATGCTCCTGCCGACCACACCTGCATTGCCGTACAGGTTGACAGTGGGGGCGTTGATGGAGTCACCGACGTTGCTAGGTAGCGGCTTTATCGACGATGAACTCGTCGACGAGGTTGTTTTCTTCTTCGTCGACGGAATGGTCTGCTTCGTCGACGAGGTCGTTGTCTGATTCATTTTCTTCGTCGACTGTAACTGCGTCGACGAGGGTGTCGTCGACGGTAACTTCGTCGACGAGGGTGTCGTCGGCGGTAACTTGGTCGTCGATGGCAAGAAATTCGTCGACGCCTGAGTCGACGACGAAGAGCTCGTCGACGGTACCTTCAGGATTCCCGTCGACAGAGGAGCGTCGACGATCGATGGGACTATCTTCGTCGACGGGATGGGTCTAACTTGTACCTGAACCAACGTCGACGGTGAGGAGGCTGAAGACATCACCACAGCTGATTTTGGTGAGGAGAAAGTCACAGTTGAAGTGGAAGAAGTGGCCACATGAATAGATGGCGATTATGAGGCTGCTCTGGAGTCTGCCATGGCCAGAGGGGTAAACTGAGGTGAAACCTTATGAGCAGGTGCTTTGGAAACTGTAGATTTTCCATATTTTCCTGAGGGCGCAGATGTCACAGGTGGAGACACCTTCTTGGAGGTAGTAGGCAAACCAGAATCCTGAGAGGATTGGGCCTTTTTCAATACTTTAGCCCTAGGAGAAGCCAACTCAACCTCAGTTTTTCTCTTCCTTGAGGAGACAGAAGACCCTGAGGCAATGCTCCCTACCTCTGAAACAGGGTTATCCTTGTCCTTTATCCTCTGAAGCCACAGGAGAAGACGACCCTCTCTGTCCCGGAGGGTCTTTTGAGGGAAGGTTCTGCAGATTTTACATTCCTTCGCCTCATGATCCGGATACAGACAGTATATGCATTTCTTGTGAGGATCCTCCTTGAACAGCCTTAGCTTTCCACAGGAATCACAAGCCCTAAAAAGGGATTTAGAAGTAGACATCCTTTGTAGGTTAAAAAACCAACCAAAGTAAGAAGAAACTGAGCAGAGCTCAGGGAGACTCCCTTCACACGACGTGCGGTAGAAAATCTGAGAGCCTGAGCCTCTGGGGAGAACATTCTGGTGGGTGCTGTCGCCCGATTGGCTGCAGTTTGGTCTAACATAATGACTAGGATAGTCATGAGTGTGGGAGCTTTTGCTCCTGTAGCTAGGGCCACTTTACTTCCTGGTTGGTGATTACCAAGGTTTTTTGGTTAGTACAGGCATATTATTGATTTTTTATATACCGTGGGACTCCCACTCCGACGACGGGGAATGATTCAGGCATGTGAATCCATGAAAGACACCCCAAATACTGGAGAATGGGTATTATATTCTGTATAGGTACCCTAACATAGGCTCAGGTAACATCATAACCCTCCATCTATATTCTCCCCCCAACTTTACATACATAACGGTTCTTAGGGTCTGACGTTTTACCTAGATATGACACTGCACGCAGAACATGGGATTTTACCTTGTAAAAGCCTCATGCATTATGCATGAGGATTCTGGGAAGCACAGCAGGACTACCATCTCCTGTCTGATATCCATGTACAAAGTTAATTCCCGAAGTCATCCTAAGTCCGACAAAGTAATACAGCGAGCTAGAAACCCCAGGGAGACCCATGGGTATATAAAACATCACTGTAAGAAAATTGTTCCTTCAATGGCCATGAACTTCAAGTATTGGTATACTGTGACTATGGAGATGCAGGAGGCCATCATGCCTATAAACTGCATGAACATTCGCGCTGGAAGCGAGTGTTGAGGTCTGAATTTTTGTATCAGCGATTGAATGCTGCTGACCCCCACTGAATTTGGCTGTGCTGTGGCTGCCAGAGTGTTTATCGTCGCACCCAGATACTGCCGTATGTGGGCAGGTTGCAGGTGGGACTTTGGGTAATTCAGTGAGAATCCCAGATCGTGAAGAAGGTGAATGGTGTGGGACATGTGGGCGGCACACCGCTGGGCTGACTTTGCCTGGATGAGCCAGTCGTCCAGATAAGGGTAGATGTGAATGTTTTGTCTCCTTAGGTGCGCCGCCACCGTCGCCAGGCACTTTGTAAACACCCTGGGTGCCGTGGTGACCTTGAAAGGCAAAACCTTGAACTGGTAATGTTGGTTTTGGATGGTGAACCGGAGGTATTTTTTGTGTGACAGGTGCAGCGGAATGTGAAAATACGCATCCTTTAGATCTAAAGTTGCGAGAAAATCCCCCTGACTGAGCAACGGTAGGACTTGCTGCAGGGTCAGCATGTGAAAGTGCTCCGATAGAATGTACTGATTGAGGGGTCTGAGGTCCAGTATGGGTCTGAGGGACCCGTCCTTTTTTGATATCAAGAAGTACAGTGAGTAAACTCCTGTGCCTCTTTCTTCCACAGGCACGAGCTCGATTGCCCCTTTTTGCAGCATGACGAGGACCTCCTGCTGCAATAAGTGCAAATGCTCGGCGGACATAGGATGGTGTCTTGGGGGGTATGTTGGGTCGAGTGGATGTTAACTCCAGACAATAACCGTACTGTATAAGCTGTGTGACCCACCTGTCTGTGGTGATGGACTTCCAGACTGGCAGGAACTGTTGAAGTCTCCCCCCGACAGGTGTTGCGTTGTCGGGGGCAGTGACAAGGCGTCACTGTTTGTTAGTGGCGGAGGATCTGGAGTTTCCACGACCTCTGCCTTTGGCGCTGTTTCCACGATATCCACCTCGACTTTGTTTGGTGTATGTGGTCTGCGTGCCGCCTTTATAGTACTGTGTGATTTGGGAGAGCTGGCCTCTGGAAACACCTCTAGTGCTTGAGCGACGAAAAGAACCACCTGGACCTGCTGAGACTGTAAAGCCCCCATGGACTTAGCAGTTTCAGTGTCCTTTTTGATTTTTTCCAAGGTGGTGTCCACCTCTGGGCCAAATAGATGGTCAGGGTTTACGGTCTGATTTAGAATGGTGGTCTGTATTTCTGGCTTTAACCAGGAGATTCTGAGCCAGGCATGTCGTCTCAGCATGACACTAGTGTTAACAGCTCTGGACGCGGTGTCTGATGCGTCCAGTGCACATTTGATAGAAGCATTTGATATGAGCTTCCCTTCTTGGATGAGCATCTCAGCTGCCTCTTTGTATTCAACTGGCAAGTGCTGTAACAGGGTCTCAAGTGTGTCGTAATGTGCCCTGTCATACCTGGCTAGAAGTGCCTGAGTGTTTGAAATGCGCCAGATATTGGCCGCTTGAGCCGCCACCCTTTTCCCCGATGCCTCAAACACCTTAGATTCCTTATCTGGGGGAGGAGCATCACCCGTTGTTTGTGAATTAGCCCTCTTCCGGGCATTAGAAACAACAAGAGAGTCCAACGGCAACTGTCGCCTGATGTAAGTAGGGTCCCCAGGAGCCGGTTTGTACTTCTTTTCAATTCTGGGGTTTATCACCCTGGCTCTTGTAGGCTCCTTAAAAATTTCCCCAGCATGCTTCAAGACACCCTTCAACATAGGCAGAGTCTTAACAGTCGTCTCTGAGACGGAAAAGGTGTCAAAAAGAAAGTCAACTTCAATGGGGTCAGCATGTAGCTGGACGTCGTGGTTTTTAGCTGCTCTTTCAATGAGGGCATTAAACGCTGCCGAATCCTCAGTAGGCGACGTTTTTACAGCATACATTTGAGTGTCTGGGGTAGAGTGAGGATCCCCTGGGTCAGCAGCAGCTGCCCAGTGTGAGAAGGTGGCCTGATATGCAGTGCTCACTATTCTAGTGAACACTATGTATCAGTCCAGCAACCCTTATTGATGATTGGTTGTAAGTCAACCTTATAGACCAGCTATCCTAGTAGCGTGGATACGAGCAGTCTAAGGCTAAAGACTCGAGAGGGCGTGTTAAGCCAGCTGTTATACCACACATATACCCCTTGAACACCAAGTGAAAGGACACCACACAAGTGTTATGAAAATAAACAAGATATTTATTAAGAATCACAACAGCCCTGTACTCTTTATGAGGACAGGGTACTAAGCACAAAACAAAACTCTTACGAAAATACTTAAGTTAGCACAGTATATACAAATGCCCGAGGGGCACGGAAAACCATATACTCTGAAAGTGGAATGCGAAATTACTAGCAGGTAAGTACAGTACTAATAGGCTTTGGAATCGCTAGATCTTGACTATAGAATCGTTAGATTACTTCTAGGAGACCCAGGGGACTCGGGTGCAGTGTGTGCACTCTCACGCGAGATGCGGGACAAAGTCTATGGTAGCTAGGAATTGAAAAGTTAGTGTTCTCGGGCGAACCCGACCTGGTAGGAGGAAAACGAAAGTGGATCCTGACCCTTGGATAGTGAGGCTATGCTGGGGCACCGAAATGCCGAAGTTACCTAGCCCAGGGGCTGCAGCTGCATAGGTCTCAAAAGACGTCGGGAATCCTCGTAGACGGACCAGGAGCCTGGAAGAAAGAAGTTGTTGGCAGGCGACCAGTGAAGAAAGTTCGGTGGATCCAAGCCTGGATCGATGGAAGATGACACCTGAAAGCAGAGGGGACCAAGTTCGAGACTACTAGCCAGTAGTCAGTGGGCACCAGGAGGGCACCGGATGGTAGCCACCTCGACAAGGTGAGTGGGTGACGCTGTGCTCGGAGATCTCACGGACCAGGAGGCGTTGTCGGCGACCAGGATGGAGGATCGAGCTGTCCCACGAAGATAGAAGCTGTCGGCGTCGCTGGACCCAGGATTGGGCAACAAAGCCTTGGCAAATTCAAGCCCACGCGGTGGACCTAAAATGGCGTCTGGTGTGGACCAGGAGGGTCCGGGTGCCTCTCTTCAAGAAGGAAGCAAGGGCCAGTCTGGAGCAACCAGACCAGCAGCAGTGATGTCGTCGGGCGTCGTTCAGAAGGCCACAAGCCAGCCGGCTAGTAGCCAAACAACGCGGTGCACAGCAAACAGCAGAAGGGCCCCACGCAGATCGTGGAGATGCAGGGAGGCTGACCTTGGGTGCTGGAGCTGCGCAGGGTCGGGGCTTCTCGGACCCCAAAGCACTCACCAGTGGAGGACACGGTGGGCTTGTTGTAAAGATGTCGTGCAGTCTTGGCGATCGTCGGTCCCTCGAGGTCTCGTCGCACTCACGGTTCTCAGCTTTGCTGTAGAGGTGAGTAGAGGTCAGAGGTGCCAGGGAAGCCGGGTCTCGTCGAGCTGGGTCGTCGGATTCGTGATGAAGGACTTGCAGCAGACCGCAGTGTTCTTTAGGATGGTGCCTGCGGATGCAGGGTGACTACTCCTTAGCCACAAGGGAGAATCTTGATGAAGAAATCTTGAAGTCCTTTTGAATAAAGTCGTGTCTTGATTCCAAAGATGATCTAATTTGAACAGAGGGCCCGCTCCTATCTTTATACTAAAAAAGGGGGCTGACCCGGTGACTAGGTCCTGCCTATAGGTGGGACCAGGAGGGGGGGTGGTTACACCCCTCTTCCCTGCCGGACTTCCCCAGGCCAGGGGCTGGTGTGCCCCTGGAACTGGTTCTGACTGGCCTATGCGTAGTGAGCACCGGGGTGCCACTCAGCAGTCACCTTCCTGAAAAGCCCTGCCTACCCAGGATACACAAAACCATGTCTGGGATGGTGCTAGCACCGCCCCGGACAGGAAACCCTTTGTCCAGGCTCCCCTCGCTGGAAGGACTCCCAGCTGCAGGGGGTCAGACTCGTGTCTGTGGTGGCAGCATCCATTTTGTGGAGCTGAGGCTTTAGTTAACTTTAACCGGGGTTCACAGTTACATACATGTCGTGTCCCTCTAGAAGGGTGGAATGCTAACCCCGTCGCCAGAATTGGCGAGGGGTTAGTATTCCAATTCGTATGACACCTTACTCGACATGTTTTGATAAAGCAATACCAAAGTTAGCATTTAACCGCGAGGATTATAATGCACTTAAGAGTATATGGTATGCGATATCATGGAACAGCTATTAGGACTTGGTTCCGCAAGCTGCAGACAGGCTCAGCTCATGCCAGAGCACCATCTCACACGATTCCAAGCACTCTGCCTTCAGGATTGTCAAGGCCTGCCATAGGAGTGACTGATAGGAATCTGTGTGTCCATTTTAGGGTTAGGTATAGGTATACTACACCTACAGCAAAGGGTGATTACACGACTTTGCCCCAGCTGTCATGCAGCCAGTTGTGTCAAATTTAGGAGGCCAGCCAGGGGTGGCATAATACATGCTGCAGCCCCTGGCAGCCCTGGGTACACCTATGCCCTGAGTTACAGGGTCTGATAAGGTGGCCCAGTACCAATTGGAAATGCACCTAGGGTACATGGAATCCATTTTACAGAGAGAGCAGTAGGCCTGGGGTCCTGATTGGCAGGGCCCCAGGTCGACTATGTCAAAAACCAGCTAAAACACAGGGCAAAAAGTTAGGGGCAACCATAGTCAGGAGGTACCTTCCTACACCCAGGGCTCATTGGTATCATCTGGATCAGTGTATACTGGATAGCTGTATTCATCATCATCACCTTCCCCAGTGTCCACATCTGAATAAGTGGGTGAGACATCATGACCACGTGGAGATACCGGTTCCACAAGAACAGGAGTCGAAGTAGAATCCTTTTTTTTCTTCAGTGGAATTTTATAGGACTCCATTGGCTGTTCCGGGGCGATTTTCCGTTTATAAAGGGAAAGTCTGCCTATTACGGCATCGATAAACTGTTCCTGTTGCTCTTCCAACGAGGATTGTCGAAGATTTATGGCCGGGACCACTGTTGTCGACTTCGGCACCGAGGACACCTTCTCGGGCAGGTTGGTGGCCATTTTAGGGGTGAAAGCCTTCGGCGCCACTTTCGGCGGCAGCGTGAAGTGGATGGGCGTCGACGTCTTCTGAGGTTTATCGACAGGCTTTGAAGGTGGAGGATCCTTAGGCCCGACACTTGAGTCCTTATCCTTGATGCGCTTCAGGGAGTCTGCCACCTGCTTGGAGAATGAGGCAGACGGCTGCGTCGACTTGACGGAATCCTTCGAGGCACCACCAGACGTGGACTCGTGGGTCGGTCCGCTTTTGGCCTTGTCTTGTCGACGCAGAGGCTCGAGAACCTTCGGATCACCGAGCCCTTTGTCGGTGTCGACCGTCTTCGGCGCCGATTTGTTCGGGTCGACTGCCTTGACCGTTGTCTTCGGCGCGCTAGACTTCGTCTCGACGCCCTTGAGCTGTTTCTTCGGGTCGAATAACGCCCGTCTGCTTTATCGGTGCCGACAGGTCCGAGGACTTTGAGCCGACCAAAGCAATACGCACTTTTGGTGTCGATGGAGGCATCAGTGCTTTCACTTGAGTCCAGACCGGAGCTTTTACTTTCGGTTTCGATTTCGCAGGTAGCGGCTCCTTAGCAATGTCCGAAGCCGAGCCCGAAGGCGGGGCCGTAGAACTTATTGGAAGATCTTGGGTAAGGCCTAGTGGCGATCCCTCGACCTGAGCCTTATGAAGCGTTTCGGCCCCAATGTCAGTTTGAGTTAGCTCCTCGCACGAGCTATCTTCCATGGCCCCAAAGGCCCCGTCGTCTTCTCCTACCCCGTCGACGACTTCTTCCGCTTCGAGCATTTCATCATCCGCGTCGTAGTTGGAGTCTACCTCCGACGCAGGATTTGACAGGTTCTCACGAACCTCCCGGTCAGCTCCTTCATTATCCCCGGCATCGAATATGTCCACAGGCGCCGGTGCAGTCTGCTGGGCTTCCTGGCGCGTAGCGAGTCGATGCAGAAGAGTCTTCTTGGATCGAAAACGGGAACAAGCCATGCAGCTGGCTTTATCATGATCCGGCGAAAGACACTTGTTGCACACCGTGTGGACGTCGATGTGCGGATACTTGGAGTTGCACACGGGACATCTCTTGAACGGGCTCCGTTCCATGATGGTTCGTCGATAAGGCCTCTGGCGTCGACCGGGCCTTCAGCGTTGAAAAGCACACAGCTTTTCCGGAAATCCGGCTCAGAACCGAGCTGGAAAGTATCGGGCACCGAACGCAAGACTATACCGACGAAAACCTAAAGGCCTTTTGGCCTTAAGAAAATTTTTTTATATCGATTCCGACTAGAGTGAACCAATATACATCTGAACCCAATAGCGGAAAAAAACAATCTGGGGATGGAGTCGATGCCCATGCGCACTGTAGTCCAGGGGAGGAGCCACCTATCTCGTGATACTTCGAAGACTCTTCCAGGACAACAATGTGCGATCATCCGGACCCAACACTAGGCGGCCATCTATGCACAGATATGAATTCAGCAGCCCACATGCCTCGAACATAGGACTTGTGCAAGTGTGTTGAGGTGCTGTGTTGGGCAGAGGCCAAAAGGGGTCAGTCAGCAGCAGGGAAGGCCCCAGAGCAGAGGTACAACAATGAGGATCTGTATAGTCATGTGCTGAGGCAGAACTTCCTTTTTATGAGGCCGATGGCAACAATCTGCCAGTGTGTTGGAGCTATTGGAGAATTTGCCAGACTTAGTCTGGTGGCTAGGGAGGCTCAAAAGATGAGGTTTGTAGCCAGAAGAATCAATTAGAATAGAATGGCCTAAGTCTGTGGAATGTTTCTCAAAACACGCAAAGGATTTAAAGTGGCGCAGGCTGATCAGACAAGCAACTGGCAAGGCCTACGTCAGAGGGAGTAGTTCGCCCAGCACTGAACAGTATCATGGGGTGTCACAGTCTGGGTTGACTAGTGTCAGGATTGGGCCAACAAGCTGGTGCCCAATCAAGCAAGCGAAGGCTCCTTGGAGCCATGGGGCACACCAGAGAGAGCTAGACTGAAGTTATTTTGGACAATGGTCAGCTTTGCCTTGGTAAAGCTCATCAGCAGGGGCTGGGAAAATGAAAGCAGGTTGCAGGCACCTTAGCTAGAGATACAAAAGTCCAGCTCCGATGTCCATGTCAAGGCAGAGTCAGAGAATGGAGCTTCCAACTGTAAAATCTACCACAGGATCACCGTCTGTGTACATTTGGGGGTATTCTCTCTACATCTGGAAGAGGCCCACTTTGAGAATGTATCTGTTGAAGATAGCTGGATAAGAGCCTCGACCTGGAACACTAACTCAGTTTTCCTTCCAGTCCTGTGATATAAAAAGTTTAATCTCCAGCTCCTTGATAGCAGTTAAGGTGCCTTATCTCTCACACACGGCATGGAGTAGTGTTTAGAATTCTGGTACCAAAGGAACATGTTGTGCGACCTGAGAGCAGCATCTGCTGGCCACGAAAGGCACAAATTAAAACTAGACACCTTTGGAGGAGACTTTCTATCCTAATTTAAAAGAGCAAGATATTATTGGAAAACGTATTCAATAGAGCAATGCCGGATCTACACCATGGGTTGCGGGGAAAAAAATGTCTGTTAGTGTGCCAAGATGGCACACTGTATTGTACATCACGCCATGTCAGTGTTGTTTACTGGAGCTCAATCGGTTGGGTGATGCCAACTGGAGCAAAAGAAGTATTGCAAGTTTCGTGATTTAGTCTGGCACCTGCGGAGAATAAAGAGGAGAATAATCTGTAGGTGTCCATCTGAACACTCAGTTTTAGAATGAACACTGACAAATCAACTCTAAGCACACTAGAGCCATAGAAGCTGCGGAAGCTGCTCACATAGTATAAAATAATTTGCATTATAGTAGAGTTGTACTTGGGAAGCACCTTCTGAAGGCTGCACACAAATGACAAGAGCAGAAAATATTAATTTTGCACTTGGTGAAGGGGAAGGATTACTGGCATTGTCCCAATCATTTGTAGAATTACCTGTAGGTTGTAAGGCAGGAGTTTGGAGCTCCCATAGTGAACTGGTATCTGGTACAGACATGGCTCTTGTCACTGGATGGACCAAGTTCTGCTCTGAGATTCTGTAACACATGATCGAAAGAGAAACACTTTAGGCAAGATCACATTTGGAGACAAATTCAGAAGAACAAAATCTTCTTCCACCCCGCTAAACATGTGTAGCTCAGCGAAAGAGGGATTGTTGATGAAATTTGATGATCGTGACAAATGAGACTGCAATAAAAGATGTAGTGCTTAATTAGTGCTAAAGACTAAAGTGGTTTGGGCCTACCTTTCACAATGCTACTCCAGAAGTTTAAAATGTCTCTCAAAAATGCCCGAGCAGTTCTGCAAGAACACATCAGTATGAACTTATTTCAGATATGCAGTGTCAGCGCTATGGAATATGAGAAGCATAAGCCTTCTGCCAGTGCTGCACAACCCCTACAGCAATCATCGTCTTGGAAGAGAGCAATGTGGAGAGATATAGCCTAGTTTACACAAAGTATTAGGAACCTTGAAAGCACCTCTTTTCCAGCATTTATAGCTACCATTTATTCAATTAAAACATTTCATCAATATAGATTCACACGCTTTTGAGACCTTACACCCTTCACTTTGACCAAGTAGGGGAAATACCTTTTGTACAATTTTGACTTCACTAGGCATTCAACCCTACAAGTACAGGGTCCGAATTATGCCCAGATGCTAGCATTAGCCTTAACATCAACTTGACAGTGTATTTAGTTAAGGCCATGTTTTTTTTTTAAAACAGTACCACCTTCTGAAAAGAGGATGGCGGCATTTGAAGCTTAAAGGGCTCCTAACAGAACAAGCATTTGCAATGCAATAGGTCTCGCATTTACACCAGTTAAGCTACTGGCATTATAAACGACAATGCCTTTTATTCATGTTTCAAAAACAAAAATAAAAGGCATTGTTATTTGCAATATCAATAGCTGAAACTCGCCTAAATGTGAGGCCTATTGCATTGAAAAGGCTTGTTGAATTAGTGAGTAGAAACACTCTCTTTCGGCCCGCGTGGCAAATTAATTAAATAAACAAGCGCAACCGTGAAAGTGGACCGCGCTGCAAATAAAAAATAAATAGTGCTTACTGACTTATGAAGGAGACCGTGTAACGCCACAAGTAAAAGATCCAGTTTCTTATGATGGATTCACAGTCCGGCGACTTGGCAGTCCATCCATCCTATTTAGATGTTGGCAGATCCATGGGGGAAAGACCGCCAGAGAACCGCCTGCCCCCGCCAACAATCTTCACCCGCGTCTACGGCATCATAGGCAGGAGGGGCTGGTGAAGGAAGACCAGCCAAGGATTCTGCCGAGTGAATTACAATTGTCTTTTAGTCGAGGCAACCGTGGCAGGAATACTTCCTACTTTGAGTTGGTTGAATCAAAGGAAATCGGGTAAAAACGTCCCTTTTTTCCTGTTTTTCGATTCAGTTTCTGACTTGTACCCCATTAACTAGGTCCCTCCTTTGCTGCTCCGACTCCACCACAATGCCGAACACCACCACTGTCACCGGGATCTAAGGTAAGCTATTTGTATAATTGTCCTACTATGATTTGTGTGTTGACAATTGCTGTAGCCCATGTATCTTTTGCATTACTCTTGCATGCAATATTTTTCTGAAGTATAATGCAGTTGTGTTCATTTCCCGACTTAAAGGTAAAATAAATACACCTGTATTGGGACTTTTAAAAAACTGGTTTTGGTGCTTGGGGGTGTGGTGCCTGTGGGTGTTCATTCTATATTTTTTTTGTTTTGCATGCAATATATAAAAAATAAAGGGGCATAACATATTACCTACATATGTTTTTGAGGCAAACATATATATGTGTATTGACATGAACATAAGTTGTACCTACCAGTCTCTACTCCACAAGGGACCCACTCCGTTATGAATTCGTCGCCAAGACAACAGGACATATAAACCTGAAGAATACCGCCGGCCAACGGCATCAGAGCCAGCACACATTTAAATAAGACAGATGGGACTCTGTCAACTCGACAGAGTAATTCAAACTGGCTGCCATGGAGGGACGGCAGGAGTACCACCAATCTCTAAATCATGCCTTTTATCTTCAGTGTACTCCACAATCATGTAAGCTCATTAGAGATGATATATTTTATTTTTTACTGTAAAGTTCTGGACGTTCAAAGTGGGCCAAGATTCTGAGTGAGGGTGGCTGTTGTAAGTCATCCAAGGTGATACAGCTACTGGCAGACTGGGGTGCAAAATCACAGACCAGGAGTACAGGGCTTTTAAACCTCAGCATCCAAGCGTGACTGGCTACTGGCTTTCTGTGTTTAAAGGCCTGTCTAGGGGACTTAACTCTAGTCCATCGACCAGTCTTCATCATCTATATGAGACATATATGAAAATCTATGTGTATACTTCTACTTGATGAACGGTCCGGTTCACAAGGGCCATCAAATGTACTGCACACAATGGTGGTTTTCCTTTGGAAAAGATTGTCAGTTTCCTGTTGGTCATGCAAGCCAAAAACATAAGTGTATGATTAAAATTCACAAATCACCTTGACCATTCCAAAGTAGTCAGACCAGCAAATCTTGACGTCAGAGCTGGCAAAACTGGACACAAATTAGGAATAGATTTAGATTTGAATTAGGCAAAGTACTGCACCCCTTGATCCAGGTCTTTGTAGATTGCCTACATGCCCACTTACGCTGGCACACCAACATAGCAAGGGATATCGGACAATGCTGAGTCCAAAAGAGCCTTGTTTAAAGGCAAGAGAGGTTGAGACGCGTGTCCAGATCGCTGCAGCACTTCCGTAAAGTTAGATTTACATTCCACCATAGGTAACATGAGTTCTACAACTTTTATCACCTTTTCTCAGTTGCCAGTGGGATGAAATCAAAGGCCATACCTTTTTTGAACAATTTGCAGCACACAACAATCTTCCAGCTGGGCCGGAAAAATCCTGCCCCCACTGGCTGTGTATGGTTCTGCAAGTAGAAATCAAAGTGGTTGGAAGCCATTTTTGCAGGTGAGAAGTTAGAAGATGGATGCAATTGGTGATCTGGACTAAACAATCACCACGTCTTCTGCAGCTGTGAGAATTACAGGCCTGCTGCAAAAATGGGTGCAAGGGCTACAGCTGTCAACAGACCATACTCAGCAAGTAGCCTCTAAACCTTCAGTACTGTTGGTGAAACTCTTAGACCAATGAGAGAAAGACCAGACAGTGGCTTGTAACAAGGTTGCCTTTAAAGCGTTCTAGCACTGAGCCAGCATTTTCCTCCAAGAGCCGGCTTTATCAAATGTCATGTTCATTAAAGAAGCCTTCACACAGCAGGAAAACTAAGTAGCACATATCCAGGCATGATAACTGTAATCAAAGCTGTTGTCCATGGCACAGAACACAGTCTGTTGCATTAAATCTAGCGTATAATATGTATTTGCCAGTATCTTGTCAAACCAGAATTGTTCGGGAAAGGCTGTTTTGAATTCATCAGGTACAGGTGGCACAGTCCTGTTGGCCTGGTCCGAAAGCTTGTGTGAAAAACAGCCAAACAGGTAGACTGCATTTGGGAACCAGAGGGCCAAACCAGCAGATAAACACAAATTATGCGCCTTCTATACCAACTCTCCTGTTTGAGTCTATCTAGTAGCAGATTTCTCACCTTTGAATATCACCTGCTGTCATACTGGATCCGGAAACCTTTTCATAGCAATTCCCTCCAGGGTTGACAGGTGGCATTGTGCTACATCATAACACTATGTCTCATTTGGACAGGGCGCAGGGACCAGTATATAGAAGTCACATGTTTGCACTGGCGCAAGATTCTTTCTGCCCTCTGCCTGTGCCAACAGACATTGAGCCTATAGAAAACAATATGAAACAGTGTGCTGAACTTTTTCAGATGGAATCTTATTAAGGTTGGTCTGAACAAGACCATTCCACAGTAAAAGAGTGGGGAGAGGGAGACCAGGTGAGGAATCTGCGGTTATATAGAGTCTCTATCGGAAGAGACTTTATCATAGGTAAGTAACTTGTTCTTTTAACAGAGAATTCTAATTTGAGGTTCCTCATCTTTTAAATAGATAGCAAAGCAGTACCTCACAACGGTGGGTCTGGGGAATGACTCAGACTAGGAAATCCTGCAGGACAAATCGGTCGAAGTGCTCATCATGCTGGACCTGGCTGTCTAGACAGTGCTGTGTGAAAGTGTGGAGAGATGCACATGTAGCAGCCTGGCAAAAGTCCAAGACTTCCACAGTGCATGCTAACGCTGTGGTAGCGGCCTTTATTTTGGTGAAGTGAGCACGTAAAACCTCTGGGTGCTTCTTTTTGCCCACCGATAGCAGATCTTAATACATTGGACAATTCATTGAGAGATGGTTCGTTTTTATAGCACCTTACCTTCTTTGTCACAGAAAACCCAACAAACAGTTCATCGTGTCAAAATTCCCTCGTGCTCTCAGTGTAAAAACCAAGGGCCCTCTGTGGATCGAGATATCATTTTTGCGGGACAGGTTGGTGCATAAAATGTTGACAAGGTGACAGATTGCTCTAAATGAAAATGTATGACATTTGGGGAAAAGGTTGCTTTTGTCCAAATGAATAACTTGTCCAGACAACAGTAGAAAAATGGTGGAAAAGAAGATCAGGCCTGAAGTGCACCCACCTGGCAGACGTTATAGGATGAGGAAGTTTCAAATGTAAAAATGGCTATATGGCGGCACCTTAAGGTTAAAGTTTTAGATATCTTGATGCCCTGGGTGGTGCATTAAAGATTATTGTATTAAAGGTACCTGTGGCAGCAAAGTTACTGACCTTGCCTCTAAGCGATAACTAAGGGCCACAGATGCAGTGAAGAGTCAGTGTAATGACAACCAGGCCGATGGTACAAGAGAAGAGTGCCTTGAACATGACCAGCACACACTAGAAATGTAGTCAAGATGCCACAACACGGAAGAGCAGCAGGGCACAAGGATGAAGATAAAATCCCCTTCTATAGAGAACACAAGAAGGAATGTGAACCTGTGTACCACTGGTGCATGAGAGACCAGCGGTAAGAGCCTATTCTGCTGAATATAGCAAGAGCAGCTTGCTAAAGAAGTGAAAGGATGAACTGATGTGGATCCGTGTCACTTGTCCCACTGCACAACTAGGAAATTAGGAGTCTCTCAAGAGAGCTGCCTCTCCCCATCCTGGAGTGTTTGGGTGAGTTCGCTCCACGTCTCCTATGGAATCCGCCCCACCGAATCCCAAAACGCACGGGAAAAGCAGCCCAGAACACATGCAGTGTTTACTAACTGCAATGCTGAGTTTCTTCCACAAGTTGCCAGCTGTCTGAACTCCCTGTCAAGAGGAATGTTAGGGACGATGCTGGGGTCAGAAGAAGCCGAAGTTACCTGCACCACAAAACCTCGACGCAGAGGCAGCTTTTTGTAGCTTTAATTGTTGATCGTGACTCACCCCCAGTCAATTGTTTTCGATGTTGTAGGAGAGTAGGGTCTGCAATCCTATGATCACCCGGACTTTTTGCTTTTGTTTCACTGGTTTACGACTTTCTCGGGCTGTGGGCCTGCTAATCAGACCCACAGCCTAGCTGTTCTCTCTCTAAATTGATGCGTGTACCTTAGGTGCATTACCCAATTGGAACTGGGCCACCCTGTCAGACCCTGTAACTCAGGGCATCGGTGCACCCAGGGCCTACCAGGGGCTGAAGCATGTATTATGCCACCCCTGGATGGCCATCTAAATCTGACACAACTGGCTGCACGACAGCTGGGGCAACGTGGCGTACCCGCTCGTTGCTTTAGGTATAGCAGCCCTATATCTAACCGTACAATGGACACCCGAGTTCCTATCAGTCACTCCTATGGCAGGCCTTGACAATCCTGAAGGCAGAGTGCTTGGAATCGTGTGAATTGGGTTCTGGCCCGAGCCGAGCCCGGTTGCAGCTTGCGGAACCAAGACCCAATAGCTGTTCCATGATAACGCGTACCATATCGGTAACTTCGGTATCGCGTTATCAAGACATGTCGAGTAAGGTGTCATACGAATCGGGATACTGCCCCCTCACCAATTCTGGCGACGAGGTTAGCATTCCGCCCTTCTAGAGGGACACGACATGTACGTAACTGTGAACCCCGGTTAAAGTTAACTAAAGCCTCAGCTCCACAAAATGGATGCTGCCACCACAGACACGAGTCTGACCTCCTGCTGCTGGGAGTCCTTCCAGCGAGGAGAGCTTGGACAAAGGGTTTCCTGTCAAGGGCGGTGTTCGCACCGTCCCAGACAGGGTTTGTGTATTCTGGGTAGGTAGGGCTTTGCGAGAAGGTGACTGCGGAGTGGCACCCCGGTGCTCACTACGCATCTGCCGGTCAGAACCAGTTCCAGGGGCGCCAGCCCCTGGCCTGGGGAAAGTCCGGCAGGGGAGAGGGGTGTAACTACCCCCCTTCCTGGTCCCACCCTTAGGGCAGGACCTAGTCATGTACCCACCCCTTTCTTTAGGATAAAGGCCGGAGCGGGGACCCTTCCAAATTAGATCATCTTTGAATCAAGAACTACTTTCTACGAAAGGACATTCGAGACTCTTCTCAAGATTTCTCCCTTGTGACTAAGGAGTAGTCACCCTGCATCCGCAGGCACCATCTAAGAACTCTGCGGTTTGCTGTAAGTCCTTCCTCAGGAATCCGACGGCCCAGCTCGACGTGAACCGGCTTCCCTGGCACCTCTGACCTCTACCCACGTCATCAGCTCAGCTGTGATCTGTGGGTGCGACGAGCCTCGAGGGACCGGCCATCATCAAAACCTGCACGCATTCTTAATCAGCACGACCATCGAAGCAATTCTCTGGTGAGTGCTCTGGGGTCCGAGAAGCCCCGACCCTGAGCTGCTCCAGCACCGAAGTGCAGCCTCCCAGCATCTCCACGATCTGCGTGGGGCCCTTCTGCTCGCCGCTCAGTACGTTGTCTGGTCACTAGCCGCTGGCTTGTGCCCTTCTTTGACGACATCCGACAACCAACGCTGCTGGTCTGGTTGCTCCAGACTGGCCTTTGCTTCCATCTTTGAGAGAAGCACCCCGGACCCTCCTGGTCCACTCAAGACGCCATTTTAGGCCCACCACGTGGCCCTGAAATCTGCCAAGGCTTGTTGCCCCAATCCTGGGCCCAGCGACGCCGACAGCATCAACCTTCGTGGGACAGCTCGCACCTCCATCCTGGTCGCCGACAACGCCTCCTGGCCCGTGAGACTGCAGAGCCTAGCGTCGCCCACTCACCTAGTCGAGGTGACGGCCAACCGGTGCCTTCCTGGTACCCTCTGACTACTGGCTAGTAGTACGAACTTGGTCCCCTCTGCTTTCAGGTATCAACGATCTCCGATCCAGGCTTGGATCTCTACGAACTATTTAGCACTGGTCGCCGGCCAGCAACTCCTTTTCTTCCGGCTCCTGGCTCGTCAGCGAAGACCCCGACGCCTGTAAGACTTGTGCAGCCGCAGCCCTCGTGGCTAGGTAACTTCGGCATTTCGGTGCCTGCATAGTCTCCTTACTCTAGGGTCCCGAGTCCCTCGCTTCCGACTTGCCTGATCGGGTCCGCCCGAGACCACTAAACTTTCTGTGTCCTCGGACACTTGTTTTAATTGTGCACTTGAAGTATTTTCCTAAGAATTTTGGTTTATGCTTAGTACCCTGTCCTCCCAAAGAGTCCAGGGCTGTTGTGATTCTTAATAAATATACTGTTTATTTTCACAACACTTGTGTGGTGTCCTTTCACTTGGGGTTCAAGGGGTATGTGATGGTATAACAGCTGGCTTAACACGCCCTCTAGAGTTTAGCCCGAAGACTGCTCGTATCCACGCTACTAGGATAGCTGGTCTAAGGTTGACTTACAACCAATCACCAAAAGGGTCGTTTGGAACGATACATAGCGGTCGCTAGAATAGCGAACGCTGCATATCGGGCCAACTTCTCACAGATGTTACCTGCGAACGTTTCTCCTTAGATTTTTTATGTTCGTTTTAGTTGCTGATGACCCTCATTTCAGTGGCGAAGCCCTTTCCTTTGGCGATAATATTTTCCTCGTGTTCGATAACCCCAGGTCTCTCAGTGACGGAGTCTCCTTCTGTCATTGCCTGGCATAGTGTGCTTGTCTTGGATTGTATCTCCCATTTAAGGTCTTTGGTTTGCAGCCTGTGCAGGCCTCACAGCTGTTGCTTCTGTAGCATATCGGAAGGCAAAAATTGCACACCTTTTGGTTAACGTTTTGTACAAACCTGTGATGGCAATTCTGGCAGAATTGAAAAGGTGTGGAATAAATGTAGGCTGTGAGGGTTGCATAAAAGCAGAAATAAGGCAAGCCATGTGACAATAGGTCTTTTCAGTCGAGTTCTGCTTGTACTGTAGATACTGCTGAAACGGTCTTGCATATAAACCCAGCATTTTCGTTCAATCATCTGCTGCTGTATTAGGATCTTGTTTCTGCTTCAAGTTGGATAAAGTGCTAACACAGGCATCTTTGATGGAATACCTGGCAAAGTAAGCTTCAGGAGTAAGGCCTAACATGCATCATATGCAGCACCCATCAGTCTTTGTTATATTTTGCCACTCTGTTAAATTACTGGTGAAGATTCCTCATACTAACTACAAACAGAAGAGGGAGAAGCAGGAAATCCTTGCTTGTCTGAGCAAGGAGTTTACCAGGTTCTCAAGATGGTTCTTGCCCTCTTAAGCTGAATGATTTACACAGTTCATATGGTGTCTTCTGGGATGCTTGGTAGTTTCTCCAATTGTATTGTATTGTAATTGCATTTATATAGCGCTTACTACCCCAGACGAGGCGTCAAAGCGCTTTTTCGGCGAGTAGCACGCTACTCCATGACCCATAGAGGATTAGTGTTGAATTAGTATAGTGAAACATGCAAGAACATTTTAAGTGGTGGATAGGTTAGTCAGTTATTTGGATTTGGAATGATAGCAGAAAGATAGAGGAGGACAAAGGTTTGTATTTATATAGTGCTTGTTGATGCAGGCTATTCAGGAAGCCTAAATAGGATTAGTGGTGAATTAATATGGTGAAATATGAAGTAATTTCATTGCTGGATATTAGTCAGTTACTTGGAGTGAGAAGGATAGCGGAGGGATAAAAGGGGAAGAAAGATTTGCATTCATATAGCACTTGTTACCCCTGATGGGTGTTGAATCGCTTTTCTGGCGAGTAGCACGCCACTCCGGAACCCACTAAGGATTACTGTTAAAAATTAGTATAGTAAAAACAAATATGAAGTAATTTGAGTAGTGGATATGTTATTCAGTTATTTGGGTAGTATATTAATATAGTTTAATATGGAATCTGAGCAGTGAACATGGTAGTCTTAATTTCGATTGAAAAGGATAGTGGAGGGATAAAAGAGTGAAAGGTTTTTTAAAAAAAAATTTTTTTTTTAACCCCTTCCATGCTGATGACGAACCCCAGCCGTCATGCACTACGGTGCTCGTGTGCTGATGACGGCTGGGGTTCGTCATGGCCCGCCCGTGTTCTGCCGGCGGCCGCACACGGGGAAAATCGCGGCCGCACGGAAGGGGTTAAGTCTTAGCAATAGGAGGAGGCTTTTGGCTGAGTAAAAAGGAGTTTTGGAGGGGAGGACTCACGTTTAGAAATGTTCGCCTTAGGGGATTGGCATAGCAAAAGAGGTGTCAGATGATACAAGGAGGGGTAGAGTAGGAGAGAGTCAAGAAAGGGTTACCCTGGCAATCATAGTAGTGGTATGGGGCCCAGGATAAATGAGAGAGTGGATGTAGAGAACACATTGATAGATGTATAGGATGAGAGATAGGGCAGTGCATTGGAAATGCTAAACCAGAAGAACGTGCTAAATATGTGTTGCAAGAGTTACGAAGTGGGGTGGTGTGCAGTGTGTGTCTTGTGTGTTAGTGTTATAATGGTAGAAGGGAGAAGAGGGTGTTTGTTGGACAACTGATGGAAGGATGATTATACGTTTGTTAGTGATAAAAGGTGGTTCGTTAGGTGTAATTACAGCAGGGAGAGTGTGTCTGAATGGGATGTAGTTATGAATGGTGTTGATTGGTGTTAGTGATGAGTGTATTGTTACTGGTATAGGATAGAGTTGTGTACTGTTTGTAGGTGATGGTGGATATGTGTGGTAGTTGGGATAGTAGGGTGTGTAGATGTGGTTTGGTTGGGTTTCTAGTGCAGGCTGGTACATTAATCTGTGCATAGTGTTGTGCGTGGTGTACATTTGGTGTGAGTGTGTCGCTCGTTTGTGGATGTGGATGGTGTGGGCTGGGTATTGCTAAATGAGAAAAAGGGCAGCATTGCTGGCCCTAGCCCCGACCAGTCTCGTACAGGCTCAAACAGGCAACCGCCCCCGTCCTCTCCACCCCCAACCGAGATGCCCCAAGCCTGGCCCTTTCTACAGCCCTAGTAATCAGGTGACCCCTTCAGCCAATGGGAACCCTAGCCCCAACACGACCCAATCATAACACTAGCCCCAAAATCCCGGAACCAATAGGAGACCAGAAAGCCACAGCCAATCCTAGCCCCAGTCCAAGCACCCAATCAGTTAAAAAAACGATCTCCACATCCAACAAAGGCCCTAGCCCTACCAGTAGTCCCAAAACAAGTCCATGCAACCAATGGCACAGGCAGCCCTAGTCCCTACCTCCAATAGAAAGCCCAATTCCTCTCTAAGTCCCACACCCATTCCAGCAACCAATCACACCAGAAGCCCCATTCACTACCTCCAATCAAAGGTCCAACCCTAGTCCTAGTCCCACCCTACTCCCAACAACCGACATAGGAAGCCCCAGTCCCCACTTCCAATAGAAAACCCAACCCTAGCCCCAGTCCCAACCCTACAACGACCGAATCAGACCCAGAAACCATTCAGAACCCTCAAATACCCAACCAATGAGGACATCAACCCCAATCCAATAGAAACACCAGATACAACCACCAATCAGTGTAGACATGTACCAACCACTAGCAGACCATACAAGGTCCCAGCGACCTCAGACACGGCTTGCTGGCCAAGGAGTTGGAAGCCGCTTCTCCTGTTCAGAATTTGATCATAGTTTTTTGGGTCACAAATGAGTCAGAGACAAGTTTGTGTTAAGCATTTAATATATGAACTTTAAGGTAAATATAATCATTTTAGCTAAAGACCATGACAATATGTATAATACTACGAAATCTGAGGAGTCAGCTGAGTAACTGATATGATTTGAAAATTGCAGCCCTTCACAGAGCACCTACTGAAAATCCTTGCTTGGCCGTAGGTGGCTGTTGGCATATCAATGAAGAGAATGAAGAGACAGACCAGTGATAGCATCATAAAAGAGCGGTAGCACTTGCAACTTTAATACTATTGCATGTGACTTACCAACGTTTTAGCACACTGCACCCAATTATTCCTTTTCAACTAGTAGTGACTGTCTGGCTGTGTCTCAGGACATTTATGTAACAGCCCCTTACCTACAACAATGGTCTCAAAGCACTAGTGACCTGTATTGGCTCAAATAAAGAAAGGTGTATTTTGAGTTGGCACTTAAATTCGAGAGCTTGGAGCCAGTAAGTATTGTTGAAGGCAGACTATTTCGAAAAGGTAAGCCTGGACTGAGAGACACTGTTTCTTATGGGCTAGGTATGACATGCAGTACTGTAATGCATTTCCATTAGAAATCATTAAGGAACATGTGGGCCAAACAGATAGTGGTCGGAAGGTAATGGTAATCAACCTAAGCAGGCTACTTTAAAATTGATCTATTGTTCTCCTTGCCCTGGTGATATGATCCCTTCTAAGCTCACCCACAGTCTGCCCACTTCTTTTGATACCATCTGTACTTGCTTCTTTCGATACCATATGCAGTTGAAGACCAGGAACTGCGAGATGACAGTATCAAGTGCCTTAGCATAATCTAAACATGATTTAGAAGCTTACCAAACTCTGAAAAGTCCAGGATTGGAAAAAGATCAGAGGGAAGCCCATTTACAGCAAGCAAATTTGCAAAACAAGATAATAAAAAACAACCACCACCAAACCAATACTAGAGCTCTTCTGTTTTTGGAATGCATTAGTATCAAACATCATAGAGATATTTTACTTTCTGTGTTGAGGTGACTGTAATGTTCAAACGGGGTGACGATTTCAGATTCTTCACAATATATTTCTGTTTTGTAGTCAAATATGACTTTAGGCTTACTGCTGTGCAACTAAAGGTAGTAATCATACATCAAAGCTTGGATTGCATGTTGACAGCCTTTTGGGTGAGTGGATCATTCGAAGGCTCTTTTACTATGATATAAAGAGGAGGAGGAGGAGGAGGAGGAGGAGGAGGAGGAGGAGGAGGAGGAGGAGGAGGAGGAGGAGGAGGAGGAGGAGGAGGAGGAGGAGGAGGAGGAGGAGGAGGAGGAGAGAGAGAGAGAGAGAGAGAGAGAGAGAGAGAGAGATATGGTTGTCGTATGCTCATAATAAGGGTCTAATGCGGGCCATGATAAGGATTGTGTTTACACTGTCTCTCCATCATGAGGGAAAGAATAACTTCACAGCTAGTGAGCAGACATAGTTCAGTGTGGAGCAAGATTAAATGCATAATAGGAAAACGTTTGGTGTTGTAATTATCTATGCTATTTGTCATTTCAGAGAATCTGTGTGCGTTTACGTAGGAAGTGACAAACCCGGTAATTATAATTTTATTTCCTTCAAACTTGAAATAATCTTTTGTTTCTGAGGGGAGTAAAAACTAGTGGGATAGCTAGTCCTGTGGAAGGCGGAACGACCCGGAGTAGGCAAAAAAGAATGGCCAAAACATGTCGGCAAGGAAAGATGAAGGGGCACTCATTACTCCATATTCAACTCAATTTCTGAATCCATTTTTAATCCTATCCTGGGAGTCCGTGATTAAAGACTGTTGAGGGCATTCTTGAGATTGTTTCATGATTTCATTTTGATTATTTGTCTCTGACTTTTTTTACTGTGTGGATCCCAACATATTTGTCTGTGTTGTCTTCTCCCCTCCCCTTACTTCATCCCAGGCGATGGTCTGTGCAGGGTATTGTAGCAGCCCTATGATGAAGGATGCCACTATTAGTGGGTTAGGGCATTCTTACAAAACATGGCGTTTTCCCAAGGTGGGGTGTCTTTGTCAACAGAACACCCATGTGTTCTCCTTTTACTCTTTGTGTCGGGGGGGGGGCTGCGAAGGGGTGTGTGTGCACGCACATGTGCGTACGCGTGTGTGTGCATGAGGCGTGCACTCCTAATGTGTCCTAAAACTCATCTTTCTGGAATTCTTTCCTTCTTAGATGTCCACTCACTTGCAGGAGAGGGAGTAGAAGACTGATCAGCTCTCATTACGACTCCTTGATTCTCTACGAATAACAGTCATTGACTAATGTGTTGGAGGCTTTGTTTGGATGGTAGGAATCAGGGGAGTATCATCTAGACCTGCATCAACAGGACGTTCTTGCCAATTTGGTGCTCTGCAAGTGGAAAGAACCATATGCAGTCTTTCTGTGGAGGAGAGTTATTAAAGGTTACTTACCTTTGGTAACGATATATCTGGTAGAGCCACATGTTAGTTGTAGTTTCTTTACCTTAAAATTTCCCCCAGGTGTCAGTCTGGATCGGAGGAATTTTTTTCTTCAGCAATACCCCTGTTCGTTGGTAGGTGGCGTCGGTCAACTCTGCATCCATCGTTGGTGTCGTAGTTGCCGGGATTACGACACAGCGCCTACTTAGACCTTGCCCCGTGCGCACTGACGTCAGTTGTGACAACTTTCCACACAAGAAGCGCGGAGCCATGAAAGAGACTGACCACTGGTGCACTACAACTAGGCCTATAAGGGAGTCCCTATCCCTAGAAATTAGTTCACAGAGCAGGGAGGATGGGTGGGGCGGTACGGAATCTACAACTAACATATGTCTTTACCACATACATCATTACCGAAGTTAAGTCACTTGTTAATCTTATAGAGACTGTTAGTTATAGATTCCTTACCTTAGAATGCACAGACATGCCCACGTTGGTGCCTGGCAGATATCAAGGAGTGGGACTCCGCATGCCAATCCAGTGGTTGCTGCCATAGCATAGTGGAGTGAGCACGCAACCCCACTGGAGAATCCTTCTTCGCTAAAGCATAGCAGATCTTAATGCAAAGAACAACCCATTGAGAGATGGTACATTTTTAACAGCTTTGCCTTTAATGGCGCCCACATAACCAATAAAGAGTTGAACATCCTTTGAGAGTGCCCAGAGCAGAACCCTCACAGAGCTTCACAAAATGACCTTTGAAAGAGTGGAAGAAAGGAAATCCACAGCCTTTGTTGTTTACCATGCCTAAAACCTGTTCTATCTACAGGCATAGACCAATTTAGTGGAGGGACGCCCGGCTGACAAGATGATATCACAGACTTCAGGCAGAGGTCAAGAGCTGTCAACTGCTGCCGCTTAATGTCCACGCCAGGAGGTGGAGACTGGACAGGCTCGGGTGAAGAACTGACCCCTACTGCTGCAACAGAAGATCCTACCGAAAGGGCAGTCTGATTGGAGGATAGATGGCCAAGCTCAAAAGCTCGGGGTATCAGACTCTTCAGGCCCAGTCCGGAGCCACAAGAATAACTTAACGCTAATACTGAACGCTTAATCTTCTAGAGCACTCTGGGCAGAAGTTGTACAGGCGGAAAGGCGAACAGGAAGCCGCAATTCCACTTGCGGAGAAAAGGGTCATCCAGCGAGTGCCATCTTGGAAACTCCAATGCGCAATACTACTGACACTGCACATTCTCTTCGGTGGCAAACAGATCTAACCAAGGCTCTCCCCACCGCTGAAAGAGACCTTGCACCACCTCCGGATGAAGACACTATTTGTGATCGACCAAGTCCGCCCTTGAAATCCGGGTCTCCTTTAGATCCATGTCCGGCTAAATATTTGGGGAAAGTGGCATCCGCCATTAACATCTTGGTGAACCCCCTGCTGAATACATCTTTGTCGACAGGGGTGGTGCCGCAGGCATGGAAGCGTGCCATGATTCTACCTCTGCTCAAGAAACCCACCTTGGACCCCCTCATCCATGCCAATTACAGGCCAATCTCCCTTCTCCCTGCTCTGGCGAAAGTGGCCGAGCGATACGTGCACAGGACAATTTCCAGTTTCATCGAAGGAAACGACCTGTTGCACGCCTCGCAGTCCGGCTTCCGCGCTAATTTTAGCACGGAGTCGGCCCTGCTTGAGGTCACCGATGCCATCAGGGAAGTACTCGACTCTGGGGGAAAGGCCGTGTTAGTCATGCTTGACTTGTCGGCGGCTTTTGACACCGTTCCTCATGAGGTCCTCCTGGCAAGACTCTGGGAGTGTGGCCTTCGCGGAACGGTGTGGAATTGGCTAAAATCCTTTCTGGCCGACCGCCGACAAACGATCTGGGCGCCTCCCTTTTCCGCTGATATGGCTCCGCTAGAGGTGGGAGTCCCACAGGGCTCCATTCTCAGCCCTATGCTGTTTAACATCTTTATGGCCCCTCTGGCGGAAGTCGCTGAATCTTTTGGCGCCCAGATCGTGTCATATGCTGATGATACCCAAATCCTGTTCACATGTGATAGGGGTGGGTTTTTCAATGGCAGACAGATCAGGGATTGCCTTGGTGCGGTGTTTGAGTGGTTTAGATGTCATGGCTTAAAATGCAACTCAGACAAGTCAGAGCTTCTCTTTTTCGGTTGCGCCCCTGAACCCGATTGGAAATCTTGGTGGCCACAAGATATGTTTCCTCCTGACAAGGTCTCTTTTAAGGCCAAGAATTTGGGAGTGATAGTAGATTGTGAACTATCCTTTAGACCTCACATCCTGTCTCTTGTCGGGAAATGCTTCGGCATCTTACGGATGTTGAGGAAATTTCTTCCTCTACTTTCACTTAACCACAGGAAAACAGTTGTTCAGGCATTGATCGGTTCACGACTGGACTACGCAAACGCTCTCTTTTTGGGTCTTCCAAAATATCTTATGACCCGTTTGCAAGTTGTCCAGAATTCGGCAGCCCGTACCATCTTTGGACTCCCGAGGAGAGCTGGTGCCACTGCCTTACTGAACACTCTTCATTGGCTACCCATCTCCAAGCGAATTACTTTCAAATGCCTGACTGTGGCCTTTAAGGCCCTTCATGGTATTGGCCCCAAGTATATTGGGAAACGTCTTTCCCGGTATGCACCGAGCAGGACTCTCAGGTCATCTGGTCTGTCTATGATGACTGTTCCTGTAATTCGTCGCGCACGATTGGGAGGTCGGTCTTTCCGCTATTTAACACCTAAAGTTTGGAACAACCTACCACTGTCCTTGAGACAGGCTCCCTGTCTTCTTGCCTTTAGAAAGGACCTGAAAACATGGCTTTTTATGAAATAGACCCTTTTCATTTTCTGCTTTTTTCTGTTGTGTGACTGCCGTTTTATGCTGTTATTCTTTGCTAAAGCGCCGGGATGCTCCCTGGAGTAGCCGTGCGCTATAAAAGAAATAAAGTAACATAACATAACATAACATAACATAACATTCAGAGTACTCACCAGGTGTTGAACCACCAGGGTCATGCCCTGATGTTCCAGCCATGTCCAGAGGCGGAGTGCCTCCTGTCCTGACAAAGGGTTGACGACCCCAACCCGCACTGTTTGTTGCAGTACCACATGGCGGTGGTGTTGTCTGTAAACACCTGCACCTCTTTCCCTTTTAGAGAGGTAAGGAATGCCTTCAGTGCCAGTCTGATCGACCGGAGCTCCAGCAGGACTCTGCCGGAGATCAGAATCCACTGATCTCTGCCTCTCCCAGATGGCCGCCCCATCCCAGGAGTGACGCATCTGTCACTACCGTTAGATCTCGTTGGGAAAGGAGAAGATCTGCCTCTGACCCAATCTTGGTGTGTCACAGTCCCCTCCGAGATCTAGACATCATTGGAAAGATTCCCCCGATGCTGCGCCCTCTGGAATTTCAGGTCCCACTGCAGAGCCTCCATATGCCACCTGGCATGATCCAACAGCAAGATGCAGAAGGCCAAGAGGCCGGCAGCCTCAGGGTCATTATCACCGAAATCCGGAATAGAGGCTAAAACATCGATATCATAGCCTGAATATCCCAGGTTCGCTGTTCGAGAGGATAGGCCCGAAACTGCACTGGGTCCAGAACAGCTCAGTTGAAAGGGAGCATCTGAGAGGGAGTCCGGTGTTACTTTGGTTCGTTTATAGTTAAACCCAGTGAATGCAATGAATGCAGGAGATCTGCCGTAGTCTGGAGGTGGGAAACGACAGCCTGGGGTGAGCCCGAATTTAACAGCCAGACTGGAACCCCTGATCTGTGCAGATGGGCTGCAACCACCGCCATCACCTTTGTGAACACCCGAGAGGCACTGGTAAGGCCAAACAGAAGTGCAGTGAACTGAAGTGCTTGTGGCCCACCATGAACCTTAGATGGTGTCTGTGAGCTGGCAGGATGGGAATGTGGAAATAAGCGTCCTGCAATTCCAATGCCACCATCCACTCTCCAGGGTCGAGGGCAGACAGGACTTGAGCTAACGTGAACATCTTGAACTTCTCCTTCCAGAGGAAGCAGTTGAGGGCCCGTAGGTCTAGAATAAGACGCAGGCCTTTGTCCTCCTTGGGCACCAGAAAGTAGCGGGAATAGGATCCGTGACCTATTTCTGACGCAGGGACCCTCCCTAAAGTTCCCTTGGCCAAATGATCTGATACTTCCTGTCAGAAAAGTGCCAAATGATCCTCCATCATGCGATCCTAAGACGGTGACATGGAGGGAGGGCTAGTCTCGAAGGGGAGGAGTAGCCCCCTTGGATGATTTGCAGAACCCACCATGATGGATTGCCAGTAGAGGAGGTGATGGCGGTTCCTGCCTCCAACTGGCTGAAAATGGGCCTGGAAAGTCAGACTAGAAAGATTTGGAGGCTTTGGCAGGTTTGGCGGGGGGGGGGGAGATGTAGGAGAGTAGGATCTGCTTCTTATAGTTACCCCCACTTTTTGCTGATGTTTCACTGTTTTTCGACTTTAGTCTGGCTGGGGCCCTGCTATCCAGGACCCCGCCTAGCTGATTCCTCTCTAAAATGATTCCATGTACTTTAGGTACACTCCAGTTGGTTACTGGGGTACCCTTAGGAGTCCCTAGTATATGGTACCTTAGGTACCAAGGGCACCCCAGAGGCCTACCAGGGGGTGAAGCATGTATTATGCCACCCCTGTACAGCCTTCCAAAATGACACCACAGGTCTGCTTCAGCAGCCTGTATAAGGAGGTGTATGCACCCCTTACTTAGATGTAGGTTCCCTATATCTACCTTATATCACTACACATATAAACCCAACAGTCACCCCTATGGCAGGCCTTATCAATCCTGAAGGCAGGGTGCTGGGTTTTGTGAGAGTGTGCCATGCATGAGTAGGGCCCCTATGCAGCCTTCGGAATCTATCCTCTGGGGCTGTTCTGTGATGCAGCCAGACCATATACTCTTAAGTGCATTATAACCTCGTGGCAAATGCTAACTTTGGAATAGCTGCAAGGAAACATGTTGCGTTTGGTGTCAAACACTTTGGAATCATGCCCCCCCGGCCAGTTCTAACGGTAGGGGTATGATTCCACCCTTCTAGAGGGGAGAGATGTACACACTGTTAAACCCAGTACAGATTTAATAGAACCCTGGCATCACAAAAGGCATCACAAAATGGATGCCACAGACAAGAGTCTGGCCTCCTGCTGCTGGACAAAACTCTGGCAGGGGAAGCCTGGACAATAGGTTTCCTGTCACAGGGAGTTGTCACCACCCCTCAAACTGGCTTTAGTGTATTGGGACTGGGTGGGTGCACTCCTAGAGTGCTTTGAAGTCTGCACTGGGTGCACACTTGGTGTCCCTGTGCATAGCTCAGTTCAAACCTATGCACCCAGCTTCCCTGGGTGAGGTAACTCGAGAACTCCAGTGCTCCCGAGGGTGTTGGCCCTAGAACCCCTTTAGTCTAAAGGAGTTTGCTCAAAGTCCTCTCCTAAGTGTCCTTAATCTTTAAAAATCCAAAGCTAACGGCGTCCGCGGCTGTGATCTCTCACTGCACGAGTCACCCGTGGGTCCCCTGTGTCACTACCTTGGGTGGTTCCTTGTGGGCCCAGCGATTCTACAGGCTATAGGCCTTGTGTCTAGTCAAGTTGTGGTTCTTATACCACTTTAATATATGGTTTGGTTTCCCCCTGGGGCCCAGTGTATATTTGACTATTTACGGAAGTTCTATTGCATTTAAATTGTGCATTTTGCTCTGTAATCTCATAAAGAGATTACTAGAGAGTATTTAGTAATATATACATATATTTTATATATATATATATATACACCTTGTGTGGTTCTCTTTTCATTTAGACATTCAAGAGGTTATGATCTGGTAAACCAAGCTGCTTTACACTCCTTCAAGACTTAGCCTGAAGGCTGCTCTCCATAGCTACCACTAGGATAGCCTTCAATATAGGTTGTCTTTAAACCTATCATCAATAAGGGTTGTTTGGACTGGTGCAAGGTGCCCACTAGAATAGTGGACAGCATATGCCAGACCAACTTCTCACAGGTAGGGGGAGATGGTGGACTGACCCGTCCACAGGATCCCAGATCCGTGAGGACGCTGGCTCCCACGTCCGCGGCCATGCAGAGGCTGGGCAGCTCTTTCTGTAGCCAAAAACGGGACGAAAGGCAGACTGGAGTGGACGGGAAGGCACCGTGAGGCCCAAAGATGTGGCTGTTGCTCTAGAGTTTTTAAACCGCTCAAGTGCCTAATCTGCTTTGTCGCCAAAAAGATTGCCATCAAAGGGCATGTCCATCAACATTGACTGGACATCCCTCGAAAAGCCAGATGTTCTTAAATAGGTGTTGCGTATAAGGGCTACCGATGTGCCAATCATTCTGCCAGTGAGTCAGTGGTATCCAGTCCACACCGAATGGCAAATTTGGCTGTGTCTCTTCCATCTGCAACTGCCTGGGAGAGAACGGCCCGGATCACCGCTGGGCACTGAGGCAGCACCTGCACTACCATATCCCAGATGGTATGAGAGTAGCGGCCCAAGAGGCATGCTGTATTTAACTACCACAGTGCCAAGCTGAAGGAAGTCAACATTTGCTGCACAAGATGGTCCAGCTTCTTGGATTCCCTATCTGAAGGAGCAGAAGAGAACACGCCCTTAGAAGCGGAGGATTGGACCACCAAGCACTCGGGGGAAGAAAGTTGGGTCAGGCTACAGGAGCCCATGTGCTGGGCTTCGACCAAGTGCCCAGGACGACACCAGTAAGGGCTTCATTGAATGGCAGTAAGGGTTCAGAAGAAAAAGCTGCAGACTGAAGCACCTCTGTCAGGAGGTTAGTATGGACTGCCACCGAAGGGAGCTCAAGGCCAAGGACCTCAGCCTACCTTCTCACCACCACAGCATAGGACGCTCCCTCCTCCATAGACAAAGTAGGGGGAGAAAGCAAACCAGTGTCTGGAAAGGTGTCCAGACCACTGGCATCCCACAGGTTCTCTCGCCAGTCCGGTTCTTCCAGCTGGTCGGTTAAAGGGTCCAGGGACCCCTCCCAGTCGTCATCACTCCCCTTCGATCGATAGGTAACACCAGGGATTAACAAGGGAACAAAAGTACCCTCCGATGTCAGTTCAGACATCGGTCTGGCTCAGTGTCCAACTCAGGGATGAGGATGGGGACGGCATTGGCCTGAGACACAGCCAGGGGAGTAGTAGGGATTGGTGCCGGGACGGTCGAGTGAGATCTACCAGGGTCAATCCGAATCCAGGCCTGGATCCTTAGTGGCCCGCCGGGGCCGGAAAGCCGGTATCAAAGGCCCAGAACCCCCGACACGCTCCAGTGGCCGGATGGCACAACTGTGGAGTCAGGCTGCCCAAAGACAAGGTGTAAGGCCTTGTAAAACTGTCTGGGCAGGAGATGCCTCAGCTCCCAGAATGTGTTGAAGGCACGGAGTCGTCCCTGAAGCAGGCACCAGAGATGGATCCTTCGAATGACGACTCGCTGAGTTCCGTGACACGTCAGCCAACCGACTAGGAGAAGGTGAAGAGTGCCTGTGCTTCTTCGCCTTCTCCTTATGCTTTGATTTACCCGAGGACTTTGACAACTTATAGTGAGACGAGGAGGGAGGGGGCTCTGCAAATGGCCTTGTGACCCTACTCTCGAATGAGACTGGGAGCGACACAGAGCCGATCGCAAAAGTCACAAAAAAGAACTACCTGCTTAACAAGAAATCTGGCTTTTGTATTGTTAAAAGCATTATTGTAGGATCAGTTCTGTGCAAGCACTAGACCTTGGATGGGTGTGCAAGAATGTAGGGCAAAACACCCTTAAGGACCAATCCATGGTGCATTCTCCAAATCAATTTGTCTGGGGAGAACAGTGTATAGCGGGTTCATTGACAAGTCTTGTGGTACACCCATACTTCTCGCAGATGTGAGAACTATGAGAAAGACTGTCTTCAGCATAAGATGATATAAAGGGATGAATTACATCCAAACACAATTTGCTGTAACACATACAATGGTGCCAGGAAATATGGTGACTGGATCAGCTACTCATGGACTTGGGACACCAATGATAGTGTGTATGAAGCTGACTCTGTATATACTAGACCAAAGTAAGGTAGAGTAAGGTCCCCCAAATTATAGCAGAGGCTAAAATAGATAATACCTCACTCTCTTTTGTGATAGTGTGGTTAAGCAGTCAGGCTTATCAGAGGGTAGTGTTAAGCATTTGTTGTACACACTCAGGCAAGAAATGATGTCACACACTAAATGACCGAATCCAGACCAATTGTTTGTATAAAAAGATTTTTGTTATTTTATTTCTAGAACCAAGTTGTACTTAGTAGCGGATAAGTTAAACGCTTCATACAATGGAACATTTTAAAATACAGTAAAAACTAGGTTTGTAGGAGCATGCAGATTACTTTTGCAGTTGAGAAAACTATTTGTAAACTGTTAAAAAATGCTTAGAATTACTTGTTGATTACGTTTCTACTTTGCCACGAAACACACTCCTAACACAGTTTAGGCACCACAGGAAATTGAAGTACAAGTTAACTCTTAGGAAGGTACTAAGCTACTCTTTGCTGTAGTACAAAACAGTTTAACACTTAAAAGAATTTTCAGAGAAAACCCACCATTCAGACCTATGGTGAAAAACAAAGTGTTAAGTTTGCAGTTAAGTAAATGGTTTTGGGGTTGGAGTTTTGGAGGGTAGAACCAAGGTTCCCCAAGGTTCAAGGGCACCACCATCAACACTAGGGCAGCTGGGTGCAGAGTGCCAAGGCCAATGCTAGCCAATGAGGCTATGGGGCACCTCGGTTGGGGGGGTGGCTCAAAGGCTGGACACTTGGTCTTGGGAGCCAAGCTCTTAGGGTTAAGGCCAGAACAAAGGGGGTCCCAGGTTAGCACCAAGTCAACACCACCAGCGGCGCAGGTGGGGCTGGGTGCTCAGTGGGTGTCAGGTGGCTGAGGTCTGTCGCGAAAAAGGGCTGCAGGCTGGAGCCAGAAGACTGGATAAAGGGAACCAACGAGTGGAGGATGAAGATGAACTGTTGCTGGACACCGTCAGTTTGGCACTGCAGGACCTGTGGGTGTAGGAGTGTCCTTTCGTGTCGGGTTCTTCTCACTGGTTACAGTCGTGGTTGGGGGGACCCTACGGGATGAGGCTGCAGGCGTCTAGGAGGTAGTCCAACTCTAGAACACAGAGTGCTCGCTGGGGTGTTGGGTCACTCGGGCCGTGGGCTTCAGGTGCAGTGTACTGAGTATTCGGGGATCCGGCTGGATTACAGTCCTGGCTTGGGTTGGTGTTGGACAAACCTGGTGTCCACGGGCGATAAGAGTTCTTTGGGAAGGAAGGGCAGGTCTCTGGCATTCTTGGAGGCTGCTGGCTGCAGGACATGCAGGGTTTAGCTCGCAGGGGTTTCAGAGCAGGAAACAGGCCGATAGGGCTAGGGCCAAAGCAGTTGTCATCCTCTCCTGAAGCACGGGTCTTTGGTCGTTCTTGTCACTTCAAATCTGAAGATACAAGGTTCAGGGGTGCCCCATAAAACTAGATTTAGGGGCGTTACAGGGGTGTGTAGGTTGGGACCAGTAGGTCCCTTCCCCTGGGTGACTACACCCGCTAGTATGCTACCCACCAGAGGGAGGGGGGCAAAAGCCTCTTCCTGTTTGGAGGGGTACCCCATCTACAAGATGGAAGGAACTGCGATGGGGTGGGGGGTTTCACCTTGCCTACCCACTTGGGTGTTTGGGGTTGGCAAAGGAGGCCACACCTCCATTCCTAGCTAAGTTTTCCCACCTGTTTTCATGCCAAAAATGGGAGTCAGAACAGGTGGGAGCCAGTTGCTGATAGCAGCAAAAGACTGGAGATAGCTAACAAAGTTTGATACCAAGCATCCCAGGCTTCAGTAAAGCCATCATGGAGTAGTGGAGTTCATATCGACAAACTACCAGCCCATGTACTCAAAATGGCTTTACTGCACGGACACTGTAGGAACATATTGCTTATGCAGCTATACCCTCACCAGTGGTATAGAGCATCCTGCCTTCATACCTGTAAGGCCTGCTAGAGGCGTGACTTACCCATGCCACAGGCAGTGTTGGTGGGCATGGCATAGATGTGTGCCATGTCGACTCTTCAGTTTGGTCTGCACTAAAACAAGCAGTTTGCTCTGGCAGTGTGTGGATGTGAAGATGAGGGTCCACTGAGTGTGGCATAATACATACTGCAGCCCTCAGAGGACCTCTCTGGTCACGAGGCCCTTGGTACCAGGGGAACCTTTGACAAGAGACTTACAGGTGACCCAGAGGAGTTCCAATTGTGGGTAACAAAGTTACAGTTTTGGAAAACAACACAGGTGCTGGGGTCTGGTTAGCAGGATCTCAGCACACAGGTTGCCAAGTTGGCATCAGTTATCTGTCAAAATGTTAAAGGCTAACCATGCACAAAGGGTCACTTTCCTACAAAGTGCATAAGGAAAGAATGGTGGTGTAGATGACAAAAAAAGCTAAAAGAGCATTTAAGTATCTTAGCTGGTTTAAAGGTACGGTCAGTCTTAGTCAAAGAAAAATGCACATAACAGCTGCATTTGTAATGGGTTTAGGTCCTACTCAGGACACCATTTAACAAATGTTTTACAACAGACTGCATAGACTGACTTGGCAGATGGTTTACTGTTTCTGGTGATGCTCTATCTGCAGATTTCTCATCTTCTGAATCCTGTAAGATACCAGACTGGAATCAAAAGAGGTTCAATAGCTCCAACATGCCAGACGATCTTTCCTTTGGCAACCCCAACATGATATCAGAGCCAAATATAGTTGCCACATCTGCAGGCTAACGTCAATTCATGTCCTCAGACAAGTAATTGTGATTAACCAATTTAATGTGAGAACTGGCATTCAGAAAGATCACATGGAGCCTAATTAATTCTAGTGTGGCTGGCGAAAGGTCTCTCTGAATGGCTGTTCTGAGCATGCCACAAAGTCCTGAGGTCATCCTAGCAAAAAAATAGTCTTTTTTAGATCCCTGTACCTCATGAGACAACAATCGTGTGTGTGTTGAGGTCGGTTTTGAAAAGCAACGAGACCCGGAGCGGGAATCTGAGGTGTACACAAAGTGTGTCCTCCTTGCACAAGTGTGACTGTCAACTTGCGGGCTTGTAGGATTGCAGCGATACTGATTTTGGTATGCAGGACAGGCCTTTATTCTAGTCGCCTGCTAAGGAGGAAGACATTGGCATCTCCCACTTTCTGCAATTGTCCGTCAGTCTCTACAAACAGGACCTTTGCGCATTTAGGTGTACGACATATAGTAAATGGGTGCACGTATTTATTTATTTATTTATTTACGCAACTTTTATAGCGCGACAAATACCCGAAGGTGTCTCGGCGCTGTGGAGCAACTAAAGTTCGTCATCCTGCCGTCTTCTCACTGGTTAAACAACCATGTTTTCAAAAGCCTACGAAAACTAATCAGATTCTGGGCGGCTTTAATGGCAATTGGCAGGAGGTTCCAAAGTTTTGGAGTGGCCACGAGAAAGCGCCTGTCGCCCCAGGTGACTGATCTTGTACGTGGCACCGGCAGAAGACTGGTATATGCAAGTCACAGGTGTGCGTAAAGTACTAGTGGCTATGGCCACAGTTGCCTCAAATTTAATTGGGGAGGGGGAAGAGAGAGAGAGAGTTGTAGTGGCCCGGACTGAAGAGGGTTTAAGAAACGAACTAAGTTAGCCTGAACTGTCCACATGCCTCTTTCTTGGCCTTTCCTTCTCCAGATGGGCAAATGCATACTTGTTGACCAGTAGCTGAGTGGGATGGCCCATAATACTTGAGTGCCCTTTTTGTGATTCAAGTCAGAAGAGACTCCAAGCTCCCCCCTTCACATTTTTGATAAAGACCATGACTGGACCAATCTGTGTGGAAATCACAAAGAGACAGCACTGCCCAGAAAATGTCACCTAACTAAACAATTTGAATACAAAAGTTATATCTGGAACTTTGGTATAAAGATGTGTCAGAATCTTTCAGTCAGCTACAAAGATTTACTTACCAGAAGCAACTGGGGAAATCCTTTGAGCGCCTGGGTTCAATACTGACAGCCAACTTTCCTTGCCAGGTGAGGGATGAGAGAGGATTAGCCTGTCAGTAGGGACTGCCACATCAAATTCTGAGGGAGAAATCGGACTGACTGTAAGAAGGGGAACTGAAGGTACCCTTGCATGAAGAAACGATGCTCAGAAGAAGCAAGAATAAGAGGCTGAGACGTGGCGAGCTAGCAACAGTCTGCAATAAGGCATGCAACTCACTCAAACATACAGACCGTGAGGACCAGGGCCAAACATTCGCCTGAGCAGTAGCTACATCTATCTCCTGTTATCAAGGGTGGCATGGAATTCAACCAGAGGAGAGTTCCACTGGTAAGAATAGTGCAGTAGTGCTACAACAAGCTGCGAGCACCCAACACTGTCAGCGTCAAGAATCTACACGAGTCGATGAAAAGTAAAGACAAGCCTGAAGAGGGCCACTTTTACTGCTGAGCCCACTGCAGTCAAAGACTCCATTAAAGGGACCATATATGCCAATAGATGAAGCACAAATAGGATGCCAAGAGCCGAAGCAACCTCACAATCATCACAACCGGAGCAGAAGCTCTTACACAAAACAACCGGATTGTACTCTAAATATCCAGGTTAATTCCTGGAGTGGAAAGGCTTCAGGGGTCTCTGTGCAGAACGACACTGGGTACTCCGTGACAGATTGGATTTGAGTTCACTGATGGAGCACTGTTTGGTGGATAGTAATTACGCATTTGTATGTAGGAAATCTGAGGTTAGATGCGAACCCGCTTTCAAGCAGTCAGTCATCTAAGAACAGGCTTAAAATGTACCATTACTACTGACAGGACTTAAAATGGCTGACAGAAGTCTAAAGTGCAGTACACCAAATTACAATTGGTATGAACCCACCCAAAAGCAGAGGTTCTTCTAGTAGGACTAAGGTCTCAGCACAATAAAGTATTTGTCCTGTAGGTCCAAGGATACCATGCAGTACTCTGGATTCAAGGCATGCAGAACCTGAGTAAGTCTCATTATTTTTACCTTCTTCTTCTTGATGATGAAATTCAAGAGTCGCATGACTAGACTCTATATTTGTCTGCCATCTTTGATGTCACACCTATTCTTTCCCCGATTCTGTTACTAGTTTAATCGCTCCTTTGGAGAGCACTAAAAACTTTGATTGACAGAATTGTAGCGTAGGACTAGGAGTGCTGCTGCTCTAGTTAGACTCATGGTCTGGAACCTCCTCTTTGTAGGTCACCACGAAAATTCTTAATTGTCTGCTGTCAAGGCTAACAGTATTGTCACTGGCAATAGTCGAGACCCCTTGATTCTGCTATGGACTACCTACATTGCTGACAGAACTGGTGAATAGAGGAAGCTAAACCCCAGTTAGCTGGGCAGAGCTCTGCAAGCCTCAAATGTATCCAAGGCTGCAGCAGTCTTTTTGCCAAACTGCATAGATCCATAAAATCGCATGCCCATTACAAAAGGCAGAATGCCCCTAGTAAATCCAGTAGAAAGCATTCAGACATATGGTCTAATAATGACACTAGCGTCTATAGCACATGTGACAGACTACGTAATGTCCAGTTCAGAACACCATCCTGACCATCATGTGATGTCTGAGCAAACGCATTGTGCATGTCCTCTGCCAAAGCCAGCAGCAACCCACATGCCATGCAGCAAAGGGCATATGTTTAACAGCCAAAAAGACAAACTACATTCCGGGAGAATAATGCCAAACTGGGAGAAGAAAATAATTTTCTGCCCATTTATCCACAGAGTTTATTCTTTTTTACTCTGTTTCCGAATGTGAGGTAAGTAAAAACCTCATGTTTAATCTTACCCATAGAGGTCTAAACGACATGGTTTAACAATGTTGGATGTTGCATCAAAAATTACTGTACTGCTTGGTGCTTGCCTTTGCCACCTTGCAATGAGGCAAATCACAGCAGAAGTTTGATCAGACAGCCTTGACTGTGGCAACCCTTGCATCGTTGAAAGGCAAGAAGGGCTCAGAAGTTGACTGTCCAGGACATAAAATATTTGCGAGAAAAGTATCCTTAAATCTCTTCTGTGGGTAGAAATATTTTCAGTGCTTTTGTAGCCCTGCAAACCACTACTGCAAAGGGTTCACTTTTTTCTGAATCCAGGGTGGACTCCGTCAAGGCATGGAAACCACTGGCATTTTTCAAATCATGATAAAGGTCAGTATCTCTATGATGAAGTAGGAGTAAAATATGCACTGCCTCAGTCATCTTCATCATGTGGGACATGCTGGAGGCCTTGAGTTGTGCCTGAAAAGGACCCACAAACATCCTTCACCCTCTGTAAGTGGTGTTGCGTAGGCAAGGTTAATGGAGGGGAGCCAACCCCATCATCCTCATCAATGGTAATCATTTTGTCAAGATAGACTTTAGAGGAGACCCTTCTAAACTCACCATCAAATCGTACCTCAGCATTGGATGGGCTGTGGCTGAAGATGGTTCCAGATTCGAGGCCAGGCCAGACTAACACTGTTCCCACAAATTTAGTAGGACGTTGTATTAGGTGAACAAAACTTCACAAAATAGAGACTTGGGGCTAGATGTAGGTAATTAGTATTTACCGATTCGTAAATACCGAATTTTACCGATTCGGTATTTACAAATCGGTAAATGCTATGTAGCTAATAATTCGGTAAAAATTCACAAATCGTTAAGATTCGGTATTTACCGAATCGGTATTTACCGATTCGGTAATTGCCATTCATTCCTATGGGCCTGGAGGCCCATAGGAGTGAATGTCAATTACCGAATCGGTAAATACCGAATCGGTAAAAGGGGGAAAACATTGAAGGGTGGCAGGGTGTCACTTTGACACCCTGTTGCACCCCTAAATTGTTTATGGGTGCACATGTTGCAGACATACATGCCCTAATGTATGCCCTGTATGTCTGCAACATGGCACTGAAGCAATTTGCATTAAATTGCTTTTTTTAATTTTTTCGTTATTTACCACCAACTTGTAGTTGGTGGTAAATAACGAAAGCTAACATGGGATAATCACTCATTTAAGTGCTCCCTACAATTGGAATTCAGTAATTTACGGAAACGGTAATTTACGGAATCGGTAAATTACTGAATCCTTAATTTCGTCCGCCTACATAAGAAAAGCCTATTGCCAGTCGGTAACCGGCCACCTACATCTGGCACCTAGTCTACTAATATCTTATGTAAATTATGGTTTTGGCTGGCTCACAGTACCACATCTAAACTCCTCACCTTCCAGAGTTATATATGTTGCTTGTAACCTTGAACATCACAACTCTGATTCCTAATGGAATTAGTGGAAACAGAGCCAACCCTTTTGTTAGTTACTTTTAATAGCCCATGGTGTCAAAAACAAAAGATATTGTTCTAAGCATTATTAGTAGAATGGTGAAAAACACAAAAAATCCAACCATGTTAATAGTTCCTAATGCTACTCCGATCTATCACTAATATCTCTACACTAGCGAGAGCATATCGAGAGGGGAAACAACCTTTGCCACGACTCCAGAACAACGAGTTCTGGAGTCACGCAAGCTGAACGACGATTTGCCTTAACCATGCATGTGCGTGGCTAATGCTGAGTCGGTCTAGTGTTCGGGCAGAGTTCGGCTTGCATCGTACAGGAACAGGTAAGAGGGGTTCGTGGTTACTTTTTAGGGGTTGGGGTTAGTTTACAGGGGGTGGGGGGATTGGGGTTAGTTTTTAAGGGGTCGACGGGTAGTTTTTAGGGGGTGTGGGGTTGAGGGTTAGTTTTTAGGAGGTGAGGGGTTTGGGGTTTGTTTTCAGAGATAGGAGGTGTTGGGGTTAGTTTACACGGGGTTGTTTAAGTTTTTAGGGGGTATGGGTGATTGTGTTTGTTTTTAGGGAATGGGGGGTTGAGATTAGTATTTAGGGGGGGTGGGAATCTGGATAGCAGTTGGTATGCATTTTTTTAACATGCATGCCTTTACCACAGAAAATAGTGGTAAAGGAATGTGTAGTAAAAAGAAAAGTGTGGTTTAGACTAGGTCGTGGTAGCGACCTCGTTGTTAGGGTAGTCGTTTTGGAACATTCAACCTACCGAGAGTACCCTTCTGCCGGACCTGTTGGTAGGATCTAACCCCATACATTGGTATAATGTGTCAGGAAGCCAGCCTAGGTGTAGTAAGAAATGCACCCCATCCTAGCGTGCAGGCCGGTACATTTATCTTGTATGGCTATCTTCCTTATCAGCATGAAGGTGGACTGCAGAGCTGCAACCCAGTCACAGCTATAAGAAGTTTGTAGGAAGCTGACTATGTATATACTATACCAAAGTTAGGTTTAGTGTGCACAGAGTCCAGTGGATACCCAAAGGTAGGCAGAGCCTAAAGTAGATCATATCTTACTCTCTTTGTGGTACTTTGGGCGAGCAGTAAGGCTTTATCAGATGGTTGAGTTAGGCATTTATTGTACACACTGAGGCAAGAAATGATTTCACACACTCAAAGACTGAACTCTGACCAATTTGTTTTGTATAAAAATATTATTTCGTTGTATTTTAATTCTAGAACCAAGCAAGGCCTGGTACAGGTAAGTGTAATAGTACTTTTCAAGAATAATGCAGTTAAATACAGTTTGAATGAAGTTGAATACAATTCTACTGGTTACAGGTAAGCCACTTGTTCATAAAACAGTTGGAATTACTTTTCAGTTACTACTGAGATTACTTGGTAAGCTACTTTTCAGATAACTTTTTCAGTTACTTTTTTTACTCCGTGCGATATGCCAGATATCACACGGGGTACTTTCCTAGATAAAAGGTAAGTTAATCCGTTTTTGTATACAGTTTCTTAAGGTTCACACTTGGATCATCACACCACACTAAGAACATTTTTTGCAGAAAAACAGTCAATGCAACCCTATGGGAGGAATTGGAGTTATCGGTTTAAAGGAAAACACTTAGTTTTGGGAACTGGTTTTCGGAGTTGGAACAAGGGTTCCCCCGGGGTCAAGGATGCACTCTCAGCACACCCTCACGGCACTAGGGCGGCCAGGTGCAGTGTGTTGAGGCCCAATGTTATCTAATGCAGGATACAGGGCCTACAGTTGGTGGCTACTCCTGAGCAGGCCACAAGGTTGTGGGAGCAAAGCTCTAGTAATTAAGCTCAGGGCACAGGGGGGGTAAAGTTAGCACCCGAGGTGCATCCACAACAGCACTAGGGCAGCTGGCTGCAGGGACATTTTTAGGCGTCTGGTGCCCTGTGACCTTCCTTGTGGGTTCTCTGGTTTGAACAAACACTGCAGACTCAGGTATGAAGATCTTATGGAGAAAGCCAAAGGTTGAAGGGGTAAGTTGGGATGTCGTGGGATGCTGGGAAACCGTTGGCTGGGCCACCTAAGGCTAAGCTACATCAGGCGCAGGGGTGTCTTTAGTCGAAGGGTTCTTATTACTGGCTCCAGTCGCGGAATTCTCCAGAAAGGGGCTGAAGGAGTTGTCGGGAGACTGTAGGCTGGTCAGTGTTTACCAGTCCCAGGTCAGAATCGCTGGGTAGAACTCCTTGTGGTGTTGAGCCACTCGAGCTCAGGCCGTGGGCGTCAGGTGCACAGTGGTGCAGACTAGCGGATTTGGCCGGAGTCTGTCTGTTGGTGAGCAAATCCGGGGCTCACAGGAGACAAAGTCTGGTCAGGGAAGGCAGGACAGGCCCTCCAGGTTCTGGGGACTGCTGGCTGCAGGACACACCACAATTTTGCTGGAGCTGGTTGAGGTTGGGACAGGCCAGTAGGGCTGGGGCCAAGTAAGTTGGTGTCCTCCTCTTCTTCCTTCAGCTCCTTTGCCCTTCTCATTTCTTCTTGTCTGAGGAGGCACGGTTAAGGGTTGCCCCTAAATACAAAATTTAGGGGTGTTTTAGGTAGGTAAAGTTTAGGACCATTGGGTCCCTTCTTTGGGTTGGGCACACTTCCTATTATGCCACCTTCCAATGGGAGGGAGGCAAAAGCCTCACTCTGGTTGGCTGGGTCTCCCCATCTTCAAGGTGGCGGGGACAGTTGTTCTTCACCTTGCCTCCCCCTCCTGAGGGGTGGAGTTGGCAAAGGTGGGCACACCTCTCCTATCTTGGTTTTCCAAATGATTCTTCTGCCCAAAGTGGAGGTCTGAACCGGTGGGAGCCAGTTGCTGGGAGGAGCAAATGGTTGGGGCAGCTCACAAAGGCGGCAAGTCTTTAAAGCGTCCCCTTCGTGGACCCTGCCCATCCTGGGGGAGAAGGCTTGGCACCTCTGCCCAGGATGTGCTTTGTTTCAGGACCCCGAGAGTGGGAGGCTCTCGACGCAGGGGTCTAGAAACATGTCTGGGGGTTGCAGCTGGTGAGCAGCTAGTCAGCCAAGACACTAGAGTCAGGTCATTTTTCAGGGGACATCTCTAAGATGCCCTCTTCTGGAATGGCAGTGTGTGTGTCAAGGTACAAGGACTCTCAGGGTGGCACAATATGTGCTGCATCCCTCAGGGGCCTTCCCTGGTCAAAGGGCCTTTGGTACCTATGGTACCTTTTACAATGGACATTCATGTGAGCAGGGAGGTACCAATTTGGGAGTACCAAATACAGTTGTAGGTAAAGAATATAGGCCCTGGGTCCCTGGTTGGCAAGAACCCAGGGCATACTTAAAGTGATTGAACATTAAGCAAAAAGTCGGGGGGAGATGCAAAAAGGGGCACTTTCCCCACACATTTTCCATCGTAACTTCGGCCTGAAGTGCTTCTCACCAAAATCTGCATAGACACTATTTAAATAATAAAACACCAGCTTCATCATACTGTACCAGACACACAGAACAACGTCTTCAGTCTGGTGAGAAAGAATCGTCACCTATGAGCACAAAAATAAAACAAGGGCATCGCATTCTGATACATGTGACCCAGGAACTAATTGTGCAGACTAAAGGGCAACAATATCTACCAGGAAAAAATGTGTGTGGCACTTTCACGTATTAGAGAAAAACATGTACAAACCACCATCAGAAAAAAGATGCTAAGTTAAAAAAGTAAATCTAAAATCAAGACTAAATGTTATATCTACAGCAAGAAGGCTTATCCAGAGCAGGTTCCACTGGAGTAGTGATATAGGGTTGGAGGCACAGCTAGGCGCTTTGTATGGAGTGGACTGACTATCAAGAGTCAGCTGGCACCAGGAAAGCACCTGCTGTCGGAAGCCTGACTGGAGGTCCGATGAATTCAGGCAGCTGGAAGCACACTAGAGTGAGCCGGATTAAACTCAAAACTCTGCCGCACAGCCTCCTTAAAGTTTTAACACACTGCAGAGTTGACTATGGCCTGGAACCTCAGGGTGCATCTGTTCCAAGTTTGTTACATGGACTGAATCAGTCCCCAAAGATGGAGTTGGGTGCCGCAACCTTTGACTCTGTGACCTCCCTGTCCAATGGTACCGCCTGGATGCAGAGGAGCTTCGGGATCCGCTTTATGCTTGTTCTTGGATTCATCTTTAGACTTGTCTTTTACTTCACCACAGATCAACCCGACATTTGAAACCTCAACTGAGGCAGACCTTATTTCTTGTGTTGTGAAGAGTGGAGCCTGAGCTTTTTTTTCTCTGAAGGCCTTTGGGTGCACCAAGGAACACTTGTCAAGACTTGGAGTTAATCTTGGTCCCTAAGCCATAAACTAACATTCTGTGGGTCAGTCAATGATATCTGCTTAGGACACGTGAGAGAGCTCAAAACTATCATAGAAACGATGGCTGGGTAAATATGGCGCACACAGACCAAGTGTCAAGAGTAACGAAAATCAGGTGATGCAATTGATACATAAATGTAAATAAAAGATTGGTTGCTCAAAGATAAAGGAATACTACCAAATGTTCTTCAAGGAGGACAAAGTTAATAGAAATAACAGTTAATTCCAGAGCACTATGACACTAAGTCCTACTCTTTTGTAAAATGGCTTCTTGTGTTCTTTATTCATGACTCACAATCATCATATCCTGTGTTGTAATTTTCACCACAAACGAGTCAACATGTGTTTTGTCTCTCGAAAATTATATTCCAACTGACTTCAACAGGGCTAGAAAAGTAACATACAAACAAACATTACAATCCAACCAATATTTCAAAATATAAAAGAATAATCCCCACCAAATTACATGTGACCACAAAAAGTAGTGTACAGAAGTATATATACTGAGAGAGGAACTGTAAGTTCTAAATATATAAATTAGCCAAGTGGTAAATCCATACTAGTGATAGGAACAAAATATACAAACATAATATGAAATACGATAAAGTACCCAGGTGTGGTATGTCCTAATGTGGCATATCCGAGCTCTTGACACCAACAAAACATGTCTAAGTAAGTAAGAAAAAAATCCAAAGTGAGAGAATGAGAGGGAAAGAAGTGTCCTTAAATTGAAACCAAGATAGTGGTACAGAGAAGAGACACATAGCTAGACTAGGAGATAATCTGACAACATATTTAATGTTCAAATCACGAACAATTAGTTTTAATCGCAATTTGTTCTGTATACATGGAAAACTAAACTTTTAGGGAGTAATTCCTGTACATGTGATCAACACATCATCATGCAAGTGTTCACAAAACATAACCGCTAAGCCCATTATCACCAAGTGAAACCAACACCAGATTCAAGGTTCACCTTACACATTGTAGGTAGCCAATCAGTTCATAAATTTACTAAAACTGTTAAGCTTGAAGAGGAGGGGAAATAAAAGATTAAAATCTAAACAAAAACGATAAAAGTATGTTCAAAAACAATAATTTGTGGTGTAACACGATTTGAAGTAACACGGAAATATTAACTACAGAGCTGAAAATACTAATGATTTCATGTGGAGACAAGCTAAACAAATATATATAATACCATAGTTAGCACTGGTAGTAAAAATATTATGGAAACAATTTGCAGGAGTGCCCCTTTTTGCATGGTTACCCCCCTCTTTTTGCCTGACATCTGATACAACTTTCTTAAACAAATTTTACTGGGTTTTCTTAAAAGTAAGGCACGTGTAAAGTGAAGCATCCCAATACATTTTGAATGCAGATACAATATTGCAACATATATTATTGTTCAGCTCGTCATGAGCCGTGGAGTGCTCACACGCGGGGATAATTCCCCTGCTGTGCTGAGCGTTCCACAGGAACGGGTGCACCTGTGATGAGCTCAGCTCGTCATGAGCACCGGAGTGCCGTGCCTCATGATGAGCTGAGCTCGTCATGAGTATGTGGGCGCTGTGCGTGCCCACCCCCCCCCCCAGCACAGCGGGGGAATTACCCCCCGCAGCGAAGGGGATATAGTGCCTGGGGTGAGCAGGAGAGTTCAATGACTCCCATCTCCATTCAAACCCCATTGTGTGAAGTCATCTGTGCTGTGACTCTGTGGGTGGCTGAGATCTATACTAGTGCCCAATTACATCTCTGTGTGGGTTGTGCATGCCTGATTAGGGTACATCTGTATCTAGTACCTTAAAGAACTCCAATAGGAGGTCCCATGACATGTCAATGGGGTTTTTCCTCAGCCCGCGGTGTTAAACGCTGCACAGCGCCCTGCTTGTTGCCACACACCACTGTTCCATCTCCTACCTTCATAGAAGCAAGGTAGGCGGGCGCACATACTTCCAGCACCTAGTTGTACGAGTTACTTACTTTTGGTAATGATGTATCTGGTAGAGACGTTGTCTAGCCGCAAATTCCTTAACTTAAAAGAGTATCCTCAGGCGTGAGACTGGATCCGAATTTTTTTTGCAGCAGCACCTCTGCGCGTCAGAGGGCAGCGCCACACAACCCCGCCCTGACGTAGACCACGTACGTGACATCAGAAAGGTCATATAAGTCCCTCCCAGCGCGCTGACGTCAGTTTTCTTCAGAGAAAAACTTTTCAGAGGCACAACGCAGAGCCACCAAGAAAGAAACTGTGAAAGTATGGGAACAGTGATCGAGGGATGAAAATCTGTGAATAAAGGAGGATGGTGGAAGACGCCATCGTAAAGGACAGAATTAGACACTGCCCACATATAAGTGGAAGCTGTGAGAAAGAGCCCCGCCTGCAACGAGGGAAGAACATCTCAACAGATAGAAATAGACTGATAGTGCCATGTAGAAGTGTGCCGCCCAATAAGAACGGAACACAGAAAGAACAAGAGTCCACTGTAGTTAAGTATGAAAAGACTTGTCTTTCCTCTCTAAAAGCAGAGGTAGGAAACAAAGCACAACCAACCCTCAAAGAGGATGAGCACAAGGAGACCAGGACCCGAGGTAGTAGAGAAGACGGAAAAAGGGAAGGGAACTAGAGAGGAAAACGAACCTCCTTGTGAATCAAAGGCACTATATAACAGGAAATAAGCCCCTCAGCAGAGTTAACTGTATATGGCAACATTCAGGGGAGTGCAACAATCTGAACCCCCCTAGGAGATAACCCAATGGCAACTGAAGAGATCAGTGGAGAACACCACTAGACAAGGTACTTGCAAAATGGGGAGGCTGGGTGGGCGTTAAGGTATCTGCCGCTAGACAACGTCTCTACCAGGTACATCATTACCGAAGGTAAGTAACTCGTACATCTGATAGAGACATCTAGCAGCGGATACCTTAACTTAGAATAGATAACACAGCCATCCCCCAAAGGGGAGGTGGGTCTGCGACAGAACAACAGAAAGCACCAAGCATCCGATCCGTCAACAGAGTGACAGATAAAGGGGGAAAAACTGTGGCGGAACAACCAGACAGCAACCCAAGCAGCTCGAAAGAGCAGAAATAACAGGATAGTAGATATCCTAAAAATGCCAGAATGGCGCTACACCATACCCGTATAAAAATTACAGGTAGAACGGCATGAGTCCAATGCCAGAGCAGGGAGGAGAGAGAGGGAGAGAGAGGGAGAGAGAGGGAGAGAGAGGGAGAGGGGGAGAGAGAGAGAGAGAGGGGGAAAGAGAGAGAGAGAGGGGGAAAGAGAGAGAGAGAGGGGGAAGAGAGAGAGAGAGAGGGGGAGAGAGAGAGAGAGGAGGAAAGAGAGAGAGAGAGAGAGAGAGAGAGAGAGAGAGAGAGAGAGAGAGAGAGAGAGAGAGAGAGAGAGAGAGAGAGAGAGAGAGAGAGAGAGAGAGAGAGAGAGAGAGAGAGAACACTGACCGAAGCGCGAAATGAACTTGAAAAGATGCAACCAGAGCCTAACAGATTAGTCTATAGAAAGAAGCCGAAGGAGGGGGCGCTAGGTGGCGCACGAGCGGAATGGCCGCGATCTCGTGAGGCTCCCGAAGCCCGGCTAAAATTTCTTCATTTATCCTATATTCTGCCCTTGCAAAACATATGGTTTGGAAGCGGGAAGTATGGAGCACAGGCGGTGCTAATCTTAGCAGCTGATGCCGAGACCTGAGGAGGCTGCGGACATTGGGAAACGCTAATTGGGCGGACCCCTGGGGAGTCCTGGTGCAGCGACTGGGCTACGGAGGGCACACGAGTGCCGATGTTTCCGTGTGGCGTCCAGGCCGGGATGATGCAGATGCGCAGCTAATATACCAGTGAGTTTCCTTGCAAGCAACGCAGCTTCAAACAGGCCTCATACAGACCCGGTAGCACTTAGGTGATCCTGGGCACACGTCATTCTTCCACACCGCCAGCGCAATTTAATGGGTAACCGCTGCCTGGACTTGTTTACAGATGTGGAGAACATGGCGGCCGGGAGCGTTGTGAGGTAGCTGGCGCGATTGTAATAAGTGGTGGCTTCATTATTGGATGGGAAGCCTTAGGCAGCATAACAAAGTGAGCTAAACTAACAGCAACGCCTTGCACCTGCTGTGGGATGGAGCCGCATACCGAGCAGCTCTACTAAGGCCTGAAGAGCAGAATAGGATCCGACATCGACGGCCACGGAGACGTTCATCACGTGTGCTTTGAACTGTTCTGGTATCCCTCTGGCATTATTAAAGTCAAACTCTGCCGTCACACTGCCGGCCCGTAGAGAACATTTTGTGTAGGTGATATCTTTCGTGTGGTGTAAGGGGCGTCCACAGGCGATTGAGCAAATACAGCCGGTGGCTGCCATGGATTGAGAAAATCGGCTTAAGGGCATAAAGGAGCTCCGTCAGCACAGAAGAGTGACTGGATCTATAACCACCTCCACGGCCCTGCTGGTGGAGGAAGGGGCTGATAGTATAGAGGGGGGCGGTCATTTGTGGTTTACCAACGGATGCACATTTTGGGGCCTTACGGCAACAGGAGCTTACAGGCATGAGTGGCCCTTTGCGCAGAAACGTCAAATCACTTCACTATTTGTTCCACGCCTTACAGTGCAATTCTCTTCGCCCGTATACTGCAGGATTGGGAAGATGGACGTGCGCCAGCCGCACCTCCCATTCAAAGAAAAAAAGGGCACGCATCAACAGGTTGCGGAGAATGGTGCAGAGGAAACTTTACAAGAGAATGAAGATACTACTGCTCAAATTAAAGGCGCGATGACGCAGATGGATAAGCTGTTGAAGATTATAGCTGCCAAGAATGAGGACTTCGAAGCAAGGAGCAGGCGTAACAACGTTCGCTTACTAGGCATACCAGAGAGCACAAATACTGGTAAGATGGAGGAATACATTGAAAAGCTGCTCACCATGGTGATCGGAGAATTACTATCCCCCAATTCATTATGGAGAGAGCTCATCAATCCCTCGGCCCACGTCCTCCACCTGGAAGTGCTCCCAGGCCCATCAGAGCACGCCTACTAAATTACAGAGACACTATATTACGAGTGGCCAGGGAGAAAAAGCAATTGAACTACATTCGTGTCCTTTACTATGTTCCCTGATTTCACCACGCATGTGCAGGAGGAGAGGCGAAAATTTAATGCAGTAAAACAGAAACTGAGGCAAACTCAGATAGATTATGCCCTACTGTACCCAGCGCGCCTCCGAGTAACACACCAGGGTACCCAAACGTTTTACATGAAACCGCAACAGGTGGAAGATTTCCTCAAGAACCTTAAAAGACGGAAGGTTGCCACGTCCGAACAAGAAGACCCATCAGGAAGACACCTGTCAGATGTGGAATGAACCCCTGAGGAATTGGCAAAGGATCGCTCCACAGTTATGTATTTACACCAGGAACGTAGCACTGCCTTGACATAACAAGGGATCATAAGAAATCTGTTTTCAGACTTGTGAAACAGGCCTTACAATGGTGGCAGTGCAGTCGGGCAGGACATGGACACAATGGATAGATGGACACCCTTACTGCCTTTTTGGAGATTTGCTCACCGGCTCAGGTCTCCTGGATAGGCGAGAGGTACCCGTGGGCCACCCAGCAGAACTTCCCCTAATGGGTGCACCCCCACTATTTTGCTCCTTTTGCCTTGGTTGTATGTTTTTTTTCTTTCCCAGTTTCTTACCTGGCTGGGTGCGTTGCACTGAGCCTGTTTAACTGGGTTTGTATGGATGGGGCGGGGGGGGATTGAATGACACTGGCATAATTGGGATGCTTCAGTAGGTGGGGGGGAGGTTGGGAATGGGAAGTTCTAAGTCTTGATAACACTGGATGTATAATGTAGATGAAACATGGGACTCAAATTCTGGATATATGTTACAACACCCAATGTCGCAGGGTAGTCAATATTGTGATATAGGAGACTATGTCAGCACAGGAAGGTAACTCTGTTGTGAAGGTACTATCCTAGGATGTTATGGGTCTGAGTGATCCAAGAAAATGCAGACAGATCTTGGCCTATCTGGACAGACAGCAGATACATGTGGCACTGCTGCAGGAGACTCATATAAATCCACGATCACACAATATATTCGCCAGCAAATGGGCGAGTACAAGAATTTTCTCTTCTTACTCCTCCTATGAATGCAGCACTGCCATTTTGGTTAAAAAGCAGACACCCTTTGCACTAGCTGGTACATTGGAGGACCCACAAGGGAGATATGTGATTGCATGGGGGAGATTAGGTAGGGACCCAGTAACAATAGCGAACTGCTATGGTCCCAACGTAGATACGCCTGAATTCTTCACTACCCCGTGGGGGAAAATAGTAGATGTGGGGTCCACTCACATTATTTGGAGAGGGGAGTTTAACGTTGCCCTGAATCCTGCGCAGGATAGGTCCAAACACTGCCACGCATCACTATAACAATTCTCAGGAGGTGCTAGCAGGCATTATGGAAGAGGGTGGATTGAAAGATGGGTGGCGTTACACACATCCACAGATGAGGGAGGGGACTCACTTCATATCTTGCACCGGGACATGGGCAAGGCTTGATTATTGTTTGCTTTCCAGGGGGGCTTGGGTCTATAATACGCACTGCCACACATCTCGCCAGAACTTACTCAGACCATTGCCCTGTAAGTATTACGATCACACCTCCTGGTTACGACAAGCCCAGACCAACTTGGCGATTGCAGCCGGACGCCTTGCTGGACATTGTATATCAGTCCGAACTTGGGGAGGAAATAAAATACTTTTTTCTTTGCAATAAAGGCTCAGTAGATAGCGTGGAGGTTGTCTGGGAGGCATTCAAGGCCACGAATAGGGGGTATTGTATTTCCAAAAGCTTTGACGTTTTGAGAGACATACAACGAACACTTAGGAATTTAGAGCGGGACTTGAAGAGACTGGAAGGGCGAATGGTAAATGGAGAAACAGGTCAGATACAGAAGGATTTCAGGGGAAAACTATCTGAATATGGAGAGTGCTGCAGGGAGGTGAAGTTCGGAGGGCGCTACTGGGTAGCTCGCAGGTACGGGGAGGGAGAGCGTCCAGGGAGTGCACTGGCTGAGATAACACGATGCCCACGGTTTAGTGCTCATATCTTAGAAATGGAGAAGCCTGAGGGAACGGTCTGCCAGGATACCCTTGGTATCCTTGAAACATTCACCTCACATTATGCCACATTATACATTACGCAGTGACGTGGGACGGTAGATCTAGATGCATTCATGGGGGAAGTAGCACTGGGCTGGCTCAGAGATGTGCACAGGGGGTTCCTTAGTGCTCCATTTGAGATTGATGAGATTAGGGATGCAATCATGTCTTTGAAGAACGGGAAGGCGCCAGGCCTGGAGGGCCTTCCCGGTGAGCTTTACAAAAGCTACATTGATGTCATGGCACCGGTACTTTCGGAGGTTTTTGAGGAGTCCCTAGAAGTCTGGATACTTCCCCCCTCGATGCGGGAAGTGATGATAACGTCCCTGTTGAAACCAGGAAAAAACCCCAGTTCTTGCGACTCCTTCAGACCGTTGTCACTTATAAATTTAGATACAAAAATCTTAGCCAAAGTACTGGCCGCTCGCCTGACTTCTGATGGACAAGCTTATTCTCCCCTATCAGTCTGGTTTTGTCCCTGGTAGAGTGTCATGAAACAGTAAGTCACTACTCCTCCTGTAGGCATAACACAGATTTCCATTCCTCGCAAGAAGTAAATTACCTCTCTTAAAAACCCACCCCTGTCCCGTGCATCCTGCACTCCGGTTATTTCTAGTACATGCTTTAAATAGTAAATGTATGGTTGTGCCTGTGCTTAACTGTATTTTGTAAAAGGTTTATAGGTCTACTGTTTTTCGGAAAAGATGTGAAAGACTATCAGGGCATTGCAAGGCATTGAGAGTCAGATTTCAGAAAGACGCGTTTAAAAAGTGACATGCATCCACTTGGAAAGTCCTCGCGCTGTGTGTTGTTTAACACAGCGAGAGAACAACGAACTCGTACGGCGCCCTGAACGTCTCAGGGTGTGGCACGTACAGCTCCCTGGACGTCCCGGGGTGTGGCAGGCCTATAAAAACCACACCCGGGATTCTGGAAGATACTTAGTCTTCTTGTGCCTTTTGGAGAAGCATCGCGTAGGAGGAATCCGGTCGGTGGACTTCGAATTCGGAACCCAGGCCTGAGTCTCCGGTTACAATAAATCTTCATGCTCCTGTTTGCTGGATGAAAGAGAAAGAGCTAAGTACTTCATTTGAGAAAAGGCGCCCAACGCTAGCTAAAGAGTAATTTTTGGACAATCTTCATTAGAAGGAATTTCGGACTCCGATTCATTCAGAAGATTTACTTATTGTGAAATATTGCAGTGTTTTCTTTTTAGAAAAAGATGTTTAACTAAAAATCAATGTTTTATAAGAAATGTTTTAGAGTGAGAATTTAACTCTTAAATCACAAGTGAGAAGTCGTCTGGATAGCAAGAGAATAAAGAAAAGTGAGTAAGTTTACAAAACAGATTAGTTTAGCAGGGATAACCATAGATAAAGGAAAGTGCAAATGATTTGTTGTTTATTTTAGAACCATAAAAAGTCTGGGGCGGACAGTCAAACTACCTTTGACTCTAGAAAAAGCATCTCTCCAAAGGACACCATCAGACGACGACTTCCAGGACGCGAAGCCCAGTCTAGTAGATCGCAGGTAGGAGTTGTAAAACGATAAGACATAAAGAACTAGTAAAAGGAGGAAGAGAGAGAGAACAGAAAAGGTAAAAGGATATAATCTAAAGAGTTTCTTGTTGATTCGCAGGTCGACTACAAGAACACAATAGCGTCAGATCCGGCCTCTCTCCCGGACTGCTATCCATCACCCTAGTGTATGAAAAGAATCACAGGTTGTAAGGTAGGGTTCTGAGAGTTTGGGCCATAGCGTCTCTGCAAAATCGATCAAGCACCTTACAGGTAAGGGTTTGTGTACTACTCAGGTAAGAGTGCTTGATCTCCCTGACATAGAGCTACTACCCACAACTTGCGCACTCTGTTTTCCCTGATACAGACTGTGGCACCAGAATTCCCGCTCGCTGCTTTCTTTTTAGATTCCACCAAGGCATTAGACTCAGTGGAGTGGGATTACCTATTCGGTGTACTCCAGAGGATAGGTTTCCCTAAGTTATTTATTTCTAGGATACAATTGTTGTATCGTCAACCCACAGCTAAGGTGTTGATAAATGGATACTTGTCCTCTGCATTTTCCATATCGAGGGGTAGACCGCAGGGATGCCCGTTATCCCCATTACTATTCGCCATCGCGATTGAACCACTGGCGTCTAGGCTGCGTCAGACACCAAGACAAGGTGTTTCGATGTTACCAGCGTCAGATCCTAATATCACTATATGCTGACGACGTAACACTATACATTAGGGATCCCCAACAAAATCTCAACCCCCTGCTGAGGGAATTTCTTGTCTTTGGCAGATTGTCTGGTGTTAATATCAATTGGGGCAAATCGCAAATATTTCCTCTCACACCTGCGGTCCTTAAGTTTCAGCCCGATTTCCCCCTGGAGTGGTGCGACTCTGACCTCCGATACCTGGGCATACAGGTGACCAGGGATAAAGAGGAAACAATACGACTAAATGATGGCACAGCTATTACAAGGCTGGCCAGTAGTGTCACGCACTGGATATCACTGCCTCTATCATTTGCTGGCAGAGCCTCCCTTATAAAATTGATAGTACTCCCCCAATTCCTTTATATATTCCTTAATATTCCCTTTCACCCTGGGAAGTTCTTCTTTAAAACCATAAGCACTTGCTATCACCCGCGATCGGCCCATGTAAAACGGCGGGGCAGAGGCGTTGGGAATCGGAACTCGGCAGGGCATTGTCACCCAAGGAATGGGGGTTTATATACTACAGAGCGGCACACACCACTCGTAACACTAATGCCAGAGAAGCAGCGGTGAAATTGGCCATATACTGGCACCTTACCCCGGTCAGATTCAATCGAGGCAATCCACTTCGAAGCGCGTTGTGTTGGAGGGGCTGCGGCGAGAAGGGCACTTTCACCCACCTCCTGTGGGATTGCCACGCAATCCAAGATTATTGGAAGGCGGTCCTAGATGATATCGACTCCACCTTTCAAACTGAAATTCCACGCTTCCCCCGCGTATGCCATCTTAGGACTACCCAATGAGCTTACATTTCCCTTGAGATCCCCGCGCGGCAAACAAATGGGCATTGCCATGCAAGCAGCGTCACAACATATCCTGTCACTCTGGGGATCAACCACCACCCCTACTCCCACTGGATGGCTGCATAAATTATGGTTCACGCTAGGCATGTAGCGTATCCAAGCCACACTGACACACACCACAGACTCCTTCCAGAAAACCCGACAGCCGCTTTTATCCCTTCTGTCCAAAGAATTTCATGAAATCACTTGCGCAAAATATCTTCGCATCCTACAGCTCACAGGGCCACCACAGGATCCCCCATAGGCTCGAATACCCTGCAGCATACAGCTCTAACCGCGTCATACCAAAGGTCCCGAGTAGAAGGCATACTGGTCGGGGTGGAGGGAGGGAAGGGATGTTGGGAAGAGGGAGGGGGGGTTTGGTTCCTTTTCTTGTTCTGGTCAGTTGATCCTTTTTACATGGCACCTTAGTTGCAGCACTGGCTCTACATATCTGTGTCGGCATATTGTTTTTGCTTCCCTGATGACATTTAGAGAAGATGTGCCTGTCTGTCTCGCTCGCTATATATGCCTGCTTCTTAATTGCTGTATTGAAATGCCTTCTTTCGTTCTTAAAACCAATAAAACAAATTTGAAATTAAATCCATACGCACTGAGTTGCTTTGATTACTATGAACAGGTAAACAGGCGCGTCTTTAATGGTCCATACTTACCAAACCCTATGACCAAGGTGGCTTTGATATCCCAGATTTCGAGGTCTACTACATCAGTGCGCACGCCCATTATGCATACCATTGGATGCGACCCACAGCATGTATGGGGTACAGACAGTGAGCAACCCAATATACCCTTGGGGGCTTGGGTGAAAGTTATGAAATGGGTAAGGAGTGTCTCCAAGGGAGTTTGTTCAAAGGAGTATTTTGATGTTTTGAGAATATTTGTTATATAGGACTATTTAATGGTCCTGGTGGAGTTTAGTTTAGTCAATCATATGTATTAAATACACAACTAATTTTTCACGCATAGGTACATTAAACATATAACAAGAAACAAGAAAAACAAGAAGAAGGTGTATATGCAAAATGTTAGATTTTATCAAAAAGGTCAAAAGGGATTTAAAATACAAATATATAAACAGGAATACAGGAAGAATACAAAGAATCTCAGTTGACTTCTCTGTAGAACCTGTGAACACCTATCCAAAATATAAATGTTATTAATTCCCACAGGATAAGGGTGACGGTCGACGTTTCGGTCTCCTATGAGTGATTCTTTGAGACCATCTTCAGGACTGATCAATTAATATTTGTAAAGCCCTATTGTAAAATGAAACAAGAAATATTTACAATTACAATTAAATCAAATCATATAATTTCATTGAGCATTATACACCTAGAGTTAACATGGAAGACTAACCATTAGACTAAACAATACATGAGTGAGTTAACATGACAAACTAACCATTAGACTGAACAATACATACAGTTGTACAGATACCCAAGAAAAGAAAACCATATTGTGTGCTAAATTTCAAATTAATACAGTGGAACAAAACAATTTGTGCTACACAGTTAGGGCCTCTGAATCTCATAATGTATTTAGCTGAGGATCCTATGAGGAGTATAATCGGCATGTGAAATAATGCTGATTAATAGTCACAGAATTCTAATAGTAATTATGAGATTCAGAGGCCCTAACTGTGTAGCACAAATTGTTTTGTTCCACTGTATTAATTTGAAATTTAGCACACAATATGGTTTTCTTTTCTTGTGTATCTGTACAACTATGTATTGTTTAGTCTAATGGTTAGTCTGCCATGTTAACTCTAGGTGTATAATGCTCAATGAAATTATATGATTTGATTTAATTGTAATTGTAAATATTTCTTGTTTCATTTTACAATAGGGCTTTACAAATATTAATTGATCAGTCCTGAAGATGGTCTCAAAGAATCACTCATAGGAGACCAAAACGTCGACCGTCACCCTTATCCTATGGTAATTAATAACATTTATATTTTGGATAGGTGTTCACAGGTTCTACAGAGAAGTCAACTGAGATTCTTTGTATTCTTCCTGTATTCCTGTTTAAATATTTGAATTTTAAATCCCTTTTGACCTTTTTGATAAAATCTAACATTTTGCATATACACCTTCTTATTGTTTTTCTTGTTTATTATTATATGTTTAATGTACCTATGCGTGAAAAATTAGTTTATTTAATACATATGATTGACTAAACTAAACTCCACCAGGACCATTAAATTGTCCTATATAACAAATATTCTCAAAACATCAAAATACTCCTTTGAACAAAATCCCTTGGAGGTACTCCTTCTCCACAGGATATATGCCACAAGTGGCCACTGAAGATTGGCTGGCCCATCCTCTTCCACTAACTGGCCTCATTCTTGGACCTGCGGGTGCTCGCGGGACATCACCCACAACGGTTACCAGCACGATGGATGCTTGGAGACGAATGGCAGATCTCCTTGAATCACCTTTCTTGTACTCCCCACAGCTTCCGCTGTCCTATCACCCAGCTGTGGCGTTATTGCAGAAAAAAGGTTTTCAAAATATGTGCAAGCAACTTCATATCACTACATGGGGGGACCTGTTCCATGACGGCTTGTTCCGATCCTTAGAGCACTTGTTCCAAGGAGTGCAGCCTACACCATTAGATGTATTCTTATATGTTAGACTGAGGCAGGGGATGAGAGCAGTTATTCCGGACTTCCCCGGAGAACGGAGAATTTTGGCCCGCTACACTTCATGCTTAGTTCTCTAGATGGGAAGCACCTGGTTTCAGGAATATATTGTTGCAGATGTACGCAGCAAAAGGGTGTCACTAGTCCGGCCCGTATATGTCTTGGAGTGAGGAGCTGGGACAGGAAGTGACGGATGACAAGTGGTTGTATTGTTGTACACAAACCGAGCACATCTCTGTAAGCTGTAGATTGAAAGTGATACATTATACATTTCTGCAGCGCTTCTATTACACGCCTGCCAAAAAATATAGGTTTCAGTTATCAGACCGTGAAAGGTATGGAAGGCCTGGGACAGGATTCTTGCACTTGGCGTGGGAGTGCCCGGCGGTGGGGGAGTTCTGGACGCAGATATATGAGGCCCTTGAAAAAAATGATCGATGGCACATTGGAGAAGGACCCCTGATAGCGCTGATGGGTTACACTGCACACATACCTAAAAAGTACAGGAAATTTAGTGCTATAGCTTTATTGCTAGCCAAACGTAGAGTGGCCTGCCGGTGGGATAGGGGACGAGCTCCAAAGTTTAAGGAATGGTTAAAAGACATTTTATATTGTCAGGAGCAAGCATCTATTTATGCTGAGACACAGCCAATGGCCTCTAGGTCTGGGGATATCTGGGGTCCGCTTCAGACTTTTCTCCTTCAAGAGGAGGTGGTGGACACAGACTCTTCTCCAGCAAGTGGGTCATAAATATTGTGTGATGTGGGTGGATTCCTCTGGAGCCTCAACAAGGCCTTACAGCACAGTAGATGCTATCTCTCTGTGGATGTTCGAAGATACAGCAATTCTGAATGCCCTGCTACTGATTGATAATGGACTTCTATGGTGGATGCTTATTATCCTGTTTTCTATATTCATATATCCCTTTTTTCTTATTAGTGTCCTTTAGGCTATCAATGCATTATATCCGGACATATTTTAATGACGAACTTGAGCAATATTAATGAGACATGTTAATTGTGATGCCAACAAGTGGAAGGTATAGAGCGACAAATTACACTGTACTGCAGACTGCCTTGTGGATGTCAAGCTGTAAGGTTAGGTACTATGAAAAATTATAAATAAAAGGATAAAAAAAAAAATTTTAAAAAGGAAGCCGAAGGAGTTGGTATCAAGAGCCCAAACGCTAGAGCTAGAACCTGAGCAATGCTTTGGGAATAGACGGCAGTACAAGAAACACGCCAAGTGCACACCCAATCTCAAAAAGGGTAATTAGGGGCAATTAGCCTCAATTCGACACCTGCTGAAGCAGATAGAAAATGCAGCAGGCAAACAGCATAGAGACCATGAAATGACGTAAAAGACACGTACTGCGTCGAACACCAAAAAAAGGGAGCATATGGCAAATTCGGAAATAACCCAGTAAGCAGACACAAGAAGCGGAGGTCCAGAGGACGCCCAGGAACAGGAGAGGACCCAAGGGAGGCCTGCAAACCCGTAACCTAGGCCTCCATTTGGGCCCGAGTCAGCCCCACACCCGCAAAGGGCGGATAGAGGGGGGACGATCGTTGGGAGCACATGTCCGGAAAATTCCAGGAACCAGAGCCCCTGACAACAAAAGAAGGTATGGTCGATGACCTAGGCGACAAGCGCCTCAACTTACCAAGTGCAGTATGACAGCCCCGGACCCCAGAGGGCGATCGACAGTGGAACAGAAGAGTAGAGGGACCTGTAGTCGACGACGAGGCCAGGGGGGCGAGACGACTCTGACCGGAACAGCTGTGTAGAGAGAAGCTTCATACAGCACTCCAGCCGAATCCTGTCGAAACCTGCTGAAGCAGATAGAAAATGCAATAGGCAAACAGCATAGAGACCATAAAGTGGCTTACACAAGAAGCATAAGAGTGCCAGACCGGGCAGAATGAAGCCAAAGTGAGAACCAACCACAATATAGACTTGCAGGCAGTAGACAAGGACCACTGCCATCAGAAGAGCGGTCCCGCAGGCGTAGCTTTAACAATAGTAGGGGATAATTTGGAAAAAAGGCATATCCGAAGGAAGAGGCCAACAACACCAAGCTTACGAATGATGGGAAGAGTCTCAGAATCCAAGACCAACACTCCAGAAAAGACACTTGTAGCGTTGAACACCAAAAAAGGGAGCATTTGGCAAATTGGGAAATCACCCCAGTAAGCAGACACAAAAAGTGGAGGTCCCGAGGACGCCCAGGACAGGAGAGGACCCAAGGAAGGCCTGCAAAGCCGTAGCATAGGCCTCCATTTGGGCCCGAGTCTGCTCAACACCCGGAAAGGACAGATGGGGGGGATGGGGGCACCGTTGGAAGCGCATGTCCGGAAAATTCAGGGAACCAGAGCCCCTGAGATCCGAAGAAGGTGAGGTAGATGACCTAGGCGACAAGCGCCTCGACTTACCAAGTGGAGAACGACAGCCCCGGACCCCAGAGGGCGATCGACGTTGGAACCGAAGAGTAGAGGGACCTGTAGTCGACGATGAGTCGGGGGGGGCGAGACGACTGACCGGAACAGCCGTGTCGAGAGGAGCTTCACACGGCACTCCTGCCAATGCTTCGGTTTCAGCCGTTGGCAGGCTTCACAGTCCGTGGAGTCATGGCGCTCGCCCAGACACCACATACAAATAAGATACAGGTCTGTCACGGACATCTGCAGCGAACAAGAATTACAAGATTTGAAGCCCGAAGGCAACGCCTACTGTTCCCGACGAGAAGTGTAGAAAATGAGGCCTGAAAAAAAGCCAGAGGAGCTCACTTCAGATCGGCGTTGCACGTGGAAAAGAAGGAAACTGACGTCAGTGCGCCGGGCACTCCTGCCAATGCTTCGGTTTCAGCCGTTGGCAGGCTTCACAGTCCGTGGAGTCATGGCGTTCGCCCAGACACCTCATACAAATAAGATGCGGGTCTGTCACGGACATCTGCAGCGAACAAGAATTACAAGATTTGAAGCCCGAAGGCAGCGCCTACTGTTCCCGACGAGAAGTGCAGAAAATGAGGCCTGAAAAAAAGCCAGAGGAGCTCACTCCGGATCGGCGTTGCACATGGAAAAGAAGGAAACTGACGTCAGGGCGGGGTCGTGTGGCGCCGTCCCCCGGTGCCCAGAGGTGCTGCTGCAAAAAATTTCGGGATCCAGTCTCACACCTGGGGATATTCTATGCTAAGGAATCTGCGGCTAGATGTCTCTATCAGATAAGAGCCATTTCACGAATATTGGAAGTCGTCAAATTTCACTTGCACCTTGTGTCCTTGGGTGTGAGTACAGGCCCAATAGACCACTCTCCGGCATGTCCCATGTATGCCCTCCAACCACTTCCTGCTGTGTGGCCGCAATCTGTGTCCAGTATGTGGAGAGGGCAGGGCAGGACCATAACGTGTGAAGTAGGTCGGCATCTTTTTCAGGCTATCTCCAAAAACTTGCTGCCATTGCAGGAAACATGGTATGTAGCCGATGTGGTGTGAGATATGCTCTTTGAATCATCATGTATTGTACGAATTTGAGTCAGGAGTTGTGGGACACTCCCCTTGGGTAGGCAAGCAGGGAGGTCCATTTTTTGTCTGTTATAACCCTCTCAGGCCTGTGCCCCATCTAACCCGTAATGGCAAAAGAGGTGCAGGTATGTGTGCCTGTATGTCCTGTTACAACCATCATGTTAGGTGCCAACCACTGCCCATGAAGCACATGAAGTGCACCAGTTCATGCGTTGGTGGTTCGGTCCAGATGGAAGCCCAGCAAACGCTTGCTAATTCGTATCAGGCTAGCATGTAGGAGAACAAAATGTGTCCAGGAGCCACTGTTCGTGAAATGTCGACATGAGTAAGTAGGGAACCATCTCCGAATAGCGCGCCTATAGTGGTCACTCTGGCCTGTTACCACCTGGAGAGCCTACAATGTGTCAATATCCCTGTAGGGGCAGAAAGTCTCAGAAATGGGATGTTTGGGGCAGAATGTGTAGTTTGTGCCGTGTATTTCAGGGCCAGTCTCCAATACGCTAGTGCCACTTTCAGTAGTAGTGGGGTCGCGGTCGGGGCGCACCCCTGGGCAAAGCAGTGTGTGCAGCATTCCCCGCACAATCATACTCTGAGTATAGGTTGTCTCCTGCAGATTGCGGCCTGCTAGCCAGTAAGAGAGCCGCTGCAGTTGGCTTGATATACAGTTAGCCCTGAAACCAGGTGCCCCCATGCCTCTAGATTCAGACGGTAATTGTAGTTTTGTCAGACTGACTTGGTGTCGGCCTGTGCCCCATATTAGGTCGGTCAGCATCATGTTCAATGTTTTGAAAGTAGCAGTAGGGATTATCACCGGTAGATTCGTTAAGTATAGAATACGCAGGAGCATAACCCTTTAAGCTATAGCTAGGCGCCCTACAACTGATAGTGGGAGAGATGTCCAGAAAGCAATTTGGGACCTCAAAGAAGAGATCCCCTTTGTAAGTTTCCATCTAATAGGTCCCATTGAGTTCTATACACAGAGATTCCCAGGTATTTGAATGTGTCAGGGGCAAGAGCAAGCTCTGCCTCTCCCAAGGGGATCACAAGCCAATGGAATCCTTCCCTAAATCAGTATACGGTATAAGTTATTGAAGTTGATGACAAGTCTCAAGATTGACTAAAATTGCTAGAAGTTCTGGGCCAAAGTTTGCAAACCTCCCTGGAGGTCCCTAGTGCATAGTATACTATCACTGGCGTATAGGGACAGTGCAAGTGTCACATGGCCTATCATAATCTCCCAGTTCACTGCGTATCGACGATTAATGAATTACAAGGTAATGCGTACTTTAATAACTTGACTTAATTTCAATAGCATGACAGATCAACTATTTTTGGAGAAAAAAAAAACACCAACCCACATTACATTAGCAGGCGAATTCTAACTGACAACTAGTAAATAGGCATGCAGAAAAATGTATGTGATGAATTTACAGCACACAAAGATCTCATGACTTACTTTCAGTCAGGTCACATAACTCCAAATAAATATAAACAAGCATTGGCATAGCCAATAGGCCTCGCCTTTGGGACCTTATCCGTGTTTAGCCATGCAACAGTTGATGTTGTTGCATCAAGGATATTGTGCTGGATAACTAAACACTTATAAGGCCCTAAAGGCGCTGCCACAAATAGACTATGTTCATCAAACGGAAGCAATACAGAAGAAAATGGTTTCAAGACCAAATACTTCAACGACCTGGGCGACAGTAAATAGAAGTTAGGCGCTGCTCGGTGGGCAGTAAGAAATAAGAAAAGGAAGGGACTGAAAGTCATATTAGCCAATAGAAAGGAAGTCTTTTTTTACACTGGAAATCGTGGTTATATAAGAGAACTACCCTAAATAGTCATTTTAGAAACAATGCCTGTGCCTAGAAAGAGCATGAGAGTATTGAAAAAATTACATCAATAGAAGACTTCCAAGCTCAGAGTGCAGTGCAATTATAAGGGCGGGACGTTTCTAGTGCTGGCACGGTTTAAAAAACTAAAAAACAATGTGCGAACATTTTACAGGAAAAAAGGAAACACCACAGGGTAGGTTAACTGTAAGGAGATATGTCTGTTTACATTTCCTGTGAAGTTCACTTACACTTTACATCAATTGTCTTTGATATCAATCCCAGAGCTTAAAACACCAATTGCTTATAGTAAACTGATGTCACATGTTTGGGTCCCTTAGCTGTTCGAACAGGCTTGCAAACTGCTCCAATTATGTTACAAAAATGAGAAACAAGGCTTGCTTTCCACTGCACTGCTGTAGCACTTCTCAACCACTGTTTTGCACTTTGCAGATCACATGATCATGGTTTGGGTTCTGGAAAAGGGGGAATATATTTAAAAACGCAACAGAAGGCTGAACAGGCTTTGGTGGGCTGCAAACCGGCATATCACAGCATGTCAACGTGGCAGTTTAACTAACTACGCCATCTTGCTAGTCATTAATATAATCGCAACAACAGAAAGGAAAATGCTACTTACCAGTATGCATCTGTTCTTGGCATGTAGAGCTGCAGATTTCTACACTTTGCATTAGATCGCCACCTGGTGTTGGGCTCGGATGATTGCATGTTGTTGTTGTTGTCTTGGAAGAAGTCTTTGGTAGTCAGGAGATAGGTGACTTACCCTTGGACGATAGTGTGCATTGGCATCGGCTCCATCCTTCGATTGTTTCTCGCTGTAGGAAGGTGCATCCGGACTATGGTTGCCCCCAACTTTTTGCCCTGTGTTTTAGCTGGTTTTTGACATAGTCGACCTGGGACCCTGCCAATCAGGACCCCAGGCCTACTGCTCTCTCTGTAACATGGATTCCATGTACCTTAGGTACATTTCCAATTGGTACTGGGCCACCTTATCAGACCCTTTAACTCAGGGCATAGGTGTACCCAGGGACTACCAGGGGCTGCAGCATGTATTATGCCACCCCTGGATGGCCATCTAAATCTGACACAACTGGCTGCACGACAGCTGGGGCAAGGTGGTGTAATCACCCTTTGCTATAGATATAGTATACCTATATCTAACCCTAAAAATGGACACACATTCCTATCAGTCACTCCTATGGCAGGCCTTGACAATCCTGAAGGCAGAGTGCTTGGAATCGTGTGAAATGGTGCTCTGGCATGAGCTGAGCCCGTTTGCAGCTTGCGGAACCAAGTCCTAATAGCTGTTCCATGATAACGCATACCATATACTCTTGAGTGCATTATAATCCTCGCGGTTAAATGCTATCTTTGGTATTGCTTTATCAAAACATGTCGAGTAAGGTGTCATACAAATTGGAATACTAACCCCTCGCCAATTCTGGCGACGGGGTTAGCATTCCACCCTTCTAGAGGGACCCGACATGTATGTAACTGTGAACCCCGGTTAAAGTTAAACGAAGCCTCAGCTCCACAAAATGGATGCTGCCACCACAGACACGAGTCTGACCTCCTGCTGCTGGGAGTCCTTCCAGCGAGGAGAGCTTGGACAAAGGGTTTCCTGTCAGGGGCGGTGCTAGCACCATCCCAGACAGGGTTTTGTGTATCCTGGGTAGGCAGGGCTTTACAGGAAGGTGACTGCTGAGTGGCACCCCGGTGCTCACTACGCATCTGCCGGCTAGAACCAGTTCCAGGGGCACACCAGCCCCTGGCCTGGGGAAAGTCCGGCATGGGAGAGGGGTGTAACCACCCCCCTCCTAGTCCCACCCATAGGCAGGACCTAGTCACCGGGTCAGCCCCTTTTCCTAGTATAAAGTTAGGAGCGGGCCCCCTTCCAAATTAGATCATCTTTGGAATCAAGACACGGCTTTCTGCGAAAGGACTTCAAGATTTCTTCTTCAAGATTCTCCCTTGTGACTAAGGAGTAGTCACCCTGCATCCGCAGGCACCATCTTAAGAACACTGCGGTCTGCTGCAAGACCTTCCTCCGGAATCCGACTGCCCAGCTCGACGAAAACCGGCTTCCCTGGCACCTCTGACCTCTACTCACCTCTACAGCAAAGCTGAGAACCGTGGGTGCGACGAGACCTCGAGGGACCGGCCATCTTCAAGACTGCACGACTTCTTTCCAGCACGACCGCCGAGGGATCCTCTGGTGAGTGCTTTGGGGTCCGAGAAGCCCCGACCCTGAGCAGCTACAGCACCAAAGTTCAGCCTCCCAGCATCTCCACGATCTGCGTGGGGCCCTTCTGCCTTTTGCTGCTCACCGCGTTGTTTGGCTACTAGCCCGCTGGCTTGTGGCCTTCCTAACGACGCCCGACGACATCACTGCTGCTGGTCTAGATGCTCCAGACTGGCCCTTGCTCCCTTCCAAAAGAGGAGCACCCCGGACCCTCCTGGTCCACTGAAGACGCCATTTTAGGGCCAACGCGTGGGCTTGAATTAGCCAAGGCTTTGTTGCCCAATCCTGGGTCCAGCGACGCCGACAGCTTCATCCATCGTGGGACAGCTCGCTCCTCCATCCTGGTCGCTGACAACGCCTCCTGGTCCGTGAGATCTGCAGAGCACAGCGTCGCCCACTCACCTAGTCGAGGTGACTACCATCCGGTGCCCTCCTGGTGCCACCTGACTACTGGCTAGTAGTCACGAACTTGGTCCCCTCTGCTTTCAGGTGTCATCCATCTTCAAGATCCAGGCTTGGATCACTTCGAACTCTCTTCACTGGTCGCCTGCCAGCATCTTTCTTCTAGGCTCCTGGTCCGTCTACGAGGATTTCAGACGTCTTTTGAGACCTATGCAGCTGCAGCCCCTGGGCTAGGTAACTTCAGCATTTCGGTGCCCCAGCATAGCCTCACTATCCAAGGGTCAGAATCCACTTTCGTTTTCCTCCTACCAGGTCGGGTTTGCCCGAGAACACTAACTTTGCTTTTACTAGCTACCATAGACTTTGTCCCGCATCACGCGTGAGAGTGCACACTCTGCACCCGAGTCCCCTGGGCCTCCTAGAAGTAATCTAAAGATTCTATGGTCAAGTCCTAGCGATTCCAAAGCCTATTAGTACTGTACTTACCTGCTAGTAATTTCGCATTCCACTTTCAGAGTATATGGTTTTCCGTGCCCCTCGGGCATTTGTATATACTGTGCTAACTTAAGTATTTTCGTAAGAGTTTTGTTTTGTGCTTAGTACCCTGTCCTCATAAAGAGTACAGGGCTGTTGTGATTCTAATAAATACACTGTTTATTTTCATAACACTTGTGTGGTGTCCTTTCACTTGGTGTTCAAGGGGTATATGTGATGGTATAACAGCTGGCTTAACACGCCCTCTCGAGTCTTTAGACTTAGACTGCTCGTATCCACGCTACTAGGATAGCTGGTCTATAAGGTTGACTTACAACCAATCATCAATAAGGGTTGTTGGACTGATACATAGTGTTCACTAGAATAGTGAGCACTGCATATCAGGTCACCTTCTCACACTCGCCATGATGGGAAATGATGAAGTTAGTAGAATTAAAGAAGGGATGTCCATGTGTATATCTAATTAAGATGAAACTGGAACAGATACAGGTCCCGGGGAGGCGGGAGGGCGTGTAGAAATCTGCAGCTCTACATGCCAAAGAACAGATGCATACTGGTAAGTAGCATTTTCCAGTCAAGGCATACGAGCTGCAGATTCTACACTTTGCATCGATTGTGCAGCAGTGTCTCCCCTAGCGGTGGTCACCTGTATCCGTTGCAGTAGTTTGAAAGAGAGTTTTTTGGACAGCTTGGCCTACTGCAGCTTGCTGCTTTGCTTGCACATCAACACAGTAGTGCTTAGTGAAGGTGTGTGTTGTAGACCATGTTGCTGCCTTGCAGATGTCTTCTAGGGGAATGTTCCCTAAGAAAGCCATGGAGGCTCCTAGTTTGCGTGTGGAGTGTGCTCTAGGAGGTACTGTTAATGCACGTTTCGCTTTATGATAGCATATTTGTATACATTTTACAATCCACCTTGCAATTCCAGTTTTAGAGATGGGGTTGCCCCCTATGTGGTGGAGAGAAAGCTACAAACAGTTGCTTTGTTTTGCGAAATGATTTGGTCCTATCTATATAATAGAGAAGGGCTCTTTTAACGTCTAGGGTGTGTAGAGCTCTTTCTGCTACAGAGTCTGGGTTTTGGAAAAACATTGGTAACTCTACAGATTGGTTTATATGAAACGGAGTAATGACTTTTGGAAGGAATTTAGAATTTGTTCTGAGAACCACTTTATTACGGTGTAATTGTAAAAATGGTTCTTGTATAGTGAAAGCTTGAATCTCACTAACTCTCCTAAGAGAGGTAATAGCTACTAAAAAAGCTGTTTTCCATGTGAGGAATTGCAGTTCACATCTGTGTAAAGGTTCAAAATGTGGTCCCATGAGCCTTGTAAGAACAATGTTTTGGTTCCACACTGGAGAGGGTGGTAACCTGGGAGGAATGATTCTTTTTAATCCTTCCATAAATGCTTTAATAGTAGGCACTCTAAATAAAGACAGATGCTGTCTATTTTATAAATATGCTGCAATTACTGCCAGATGTAGGCGTATAGATGTATATGCCAAGTTACATCTTTGTAAATGTAGAAGGTAGCAAATGATATTTCGTATGGAAGCATCTAGGTGATCAATTTGGTTATTGTTGCAGTAAATGGCAAATCTTTTCCATTTAGCAGCATAGCAAGCTCTATTAGTAGGTCTACTAGCTTCTTTAATGATATTCATACAGTCTGGTGGTAGGTTAAGATAACCAAACTCTAAGACCTCAGGAGCCAGATCGCCAGATTCAGTTGGCTTGGGTCTGGATGTCTGATGTCTCCATGGTTCTGCGTTAGCAGGGATGGTGTGAGACGTAGTTTTTGGTGTGGAACTAGGGCTTGTTCTAGCAGTGTTGTATACCACTCTTAGCATGCCCACGTGGGAGCTAATAAAATCAGTTTGAGCAACTGTTGTTGTAGCTTGTGCACTATTAGTGGTATTAGTGGTAGTGGCGTTAAAGCGTACGCAAATATGCCTAACTGGTTGGGCATTTTGCATTTTCGTGTGTGGCGAACAGATCTATGTCTGGATGACCCCACTTGTGAAAGAATGGTAGAAGAACTTGCGGATGTAGTTCCCATTTGTGAATCTGTTGTGCCTGTCAACTTAACAGATCTGCGGTGTTCTGCTAACAGATATATTTTTTGTGGAATGGCCCATCTCCAAATGTTCTGTGCAAGCTGGGACAGCTGTAGAGAGTGTGCCCCCCCCCCCCTGTTTTTGTATATGGTACATGGCTGTAATGTTGTCCGTCCGGATTAAGACAGCTTTGTTTTGTACTTGTACTTGGAAGGTTTTGAGCGCTAAGAATATTGCTAGCAGCTCTAGGTGGTTGATATGGTACGATCTTTGTTGAATGGTCCATTGCGCTTGAGTTGTATGTTGTAGGAGATGGGCTCCCCATCCTGTGAGAGATGAGTCTGCTGTAAGTACTAATTGTGGAACAGGTTCAGGGAACGGCCGTCCTTTTGTCAAGTTTTTGGAGTTCCACCACAGCAGAGAGCGATGTGTGCGGCTGCCCACCAACACCAGGTCTGTTAGTTGTCCTTGAGCCGGATTCCACTGTTGTGCTAGACATTCCTGTAACAGACGCATTTGCAGTCTTGCATATGGCACAATAAAGATGCAAGACGCCATCATGCCTATTAGTCTCATGAACACTCTGGCTGGGAGAGAACGTGTTGCTGTTGAAACTTTGTGACTAAAGCTTGAATCCTCTGCATCCTTGCTGGACTGGGATACGCTAGAGCTGTAGAAGTGTTTATTGTAGCCCCTAAATATTAATGTACATGAGAGGGCTGTAGGTGCAACTTGGTGCAGTTGATTGTGAACCCTAAGTCGTGCAATGTTTCAATTGTCTGAGATGTGTGTTGGACACACTGATTGAATGACTTTGCTTTAATGAGCCAATCGTCTAGATATGGGAAGACATGTATCTGTTGTCTTCTGACATGTGCTTCTACTACTTCTAAGGGAATATGCCTAAACTGATATGGTTGTCAAAGCAGTGAATGGCTCAAACGGAAGAAAAACTAATTTCAACCGGAGTTTTGCTACTTAATAGCTATTTATTCATTTTTAATGAAAAAAATGCAATACATGAATTCCAAACCGATTATATACATTAGATAGGGGTGAATTGGACACAACACAATAAAATTACACACACATTTACACTAGTCAAACATATCACAGTCATTCACTTCACATACATACACTCATACAAGACTCGACACAACCTAGAGTAGCGGATGTGCCAGTGTGAGGAAGTAAGACAAAACAGGACTGCTATGTAAATCAAACGAATGTTACAAAAATATTTTCTCAAATGAAATAGTACACTCAAATAATTTAGTAACAATGACTATTGTCAACAAACACTTCATCAACAATGTGTACAGTGAAAATCAAGTGTAGTATCACTCAGCACTTGAGTTTATCAGAGCAAATCCTTAGACAGAGGCCTACGCGTTTCGAATCCCTACAGATCACAAATGGGATTCTCCTCAGAGCCTGCCAATCAGGACCACAGGCCTACTGCTCTCTCTGTAAAATGGATTCCATGTACCTTAGGTACATATCTAATTGGTACTGGGCCACCTTATCAGACCCTGTAACTCAGGGCAAAAGTGTATCCAGGGCCTACCAGGGGCTGCAGCATGTATTATGCCACCCCTGGCTGGCCATCTAAATCTGACACAACTGGCTGCACGACAGCTGGGGCAAAGTGGTGTAATCACCCTTTGCTGTAGATAAAGTATACCTATATCTAACCCTAAAATAGACACATGTATTCCTATCAGTCACTCCTAGGGCAGGCCTTAACAATCCTGAAGGCAGAGTGCTTGGAATTATGTGAGATGGTGCTCTGGCATGAGCTGAGCCCGTCTGCAGCTTGCGGAACCAAGTCCTAATAGCTGTTTTATGATAACGCGTACCATATACTCTTAAGTGCATTATAATCCTCGCGGTTATTTGCTATCTTTGGTATCGCTTTATCAAAACATGTCAAGTAAGGTGTCATACAAATTGGAATACTAACCCCTCGCCAATTCTGGCGACGGGGTTAGCATTCCACCCTTCTAGAGGGACACGACATGTATGTAACTGTGAACCCCGGTTAAAGTTAACTCGAGCCTCAGCATCACAAAATGGATGCTGCCACCACAGACACAAGTCTGACCCCCTGCAGCTGGGAGTCCTTCCAGCGAGGGGAGCTTGGACAAAGGGTTTCCTGTCAGGGGCGGTGCTAGCACCATCCCAGACAGGGTTTTGTGTATCCTAGGTAGGAAGGCCTGAATAGGAAGGTGACTGCAAGTGGCACCCCGGTGCTCACTGTGCATCTGCCAGTTTGAACCAGTTCCAGGGGCACACCAGCCCCTGAGCTGGGGAAAGTCCGGCATGGGAGAGGGGTGTAACCACCCCCCTTCCTGGTCCCACCCATGGGCAGGACCTAGTCCCGTACCAGCCCCTTTCTTTAGTATAAAGGTGGGAGCGGGGACCCTTCCAAATTAGATCATCTTTGAATCCTGAAACTACTTTCTACGAAAGGAACTCAAGACTTCTTCCTAAGATTTCTCCCTTGTGACTAAGGAGTAGTCACCCTGCATCTGCGGGCACCAACTAAGAACAATGCGGTTTGCTGCACGTCCTTCCTCCGGAATCAGACCGACCAGCACGACGAGACCCGGCTTCCCCGGCACCTCTGACCTCTACCTACATCATCAGCCCAGCTGAGATCCGTGGGTGTGACGAGACCTCGAGGGACCGGCCATCTTCAGAACTGCGCGACGCTTATCCAGCACGACCGCCGAGGGATCCTCGAGTGAGTGCTTTGGAGTTTGAGAAGCCGTAACCCGGAGCAGCTCCAGCACCGAAGTCCAGCCCCCCAGCATCCACGAGATCTGCGTGGGGCCCTTCTGCTCTTTGCTGCTCACCGCGTTGTCCGGCCACTTGCCTGCTGGCTTGTAGCCCTCTTGACGACGAACGACGACACTTCCATCGCTGGTCTGGTTGCTCCAGACTGGCCCTTGCTCCCCTCCAACAGAGGAGCACCCCGGACCCTCCTGGTCCACTCCAGACGCCATTTTTAGTCCACTGCGTGGGCTTGCATTTGCCAAGAGTTGTTGCCCCAATCCTGGGTCCAGCATCGCCGACAGCAGATACCTTCGTGGGACAGCTCGCACCTCCATCCTGGTCTCCGACAACGCCTCCTGGTCCGAGAGACTGCAGAGCCCAGCGTCGCCCACTCACCTGGTCGAAGTGACTTCATCCGGTGCCATCCTGGTGCCCATGTAATCACTGGCTAGTGATTCAGAACTTGGTCCCCTCTGCTTACAGGTACCCTCTTCAGCTGATCCAGTCCTTGGATCAGCCCGGAACATCTTCACTGGTCGCCTGCCAGCAACTTCCACTTCAGGCTCCTGGTTCGTCAACTAAGAAACCCGACGACACTTGAACCCTATGAAGCCGCAGCCCCTGGGCTAGATAAACCGAGTACCACGGTGCTCCAGCGTAGACCAACTCTCTAAGTGTCTAGATCCACTTTCGTTTTTGACCTACCTAGTCGGGTTCGCCCGAGAACACTAAATTTGTAATTTCTAGCAACCATAGACTTTGTCCCGCATCACGCGTGAGAGTTTCCACTCTGCACACGACGTCCCTAGGCCTCCTGCTTCTAATCCAAGGGTTCAGCATTGTAGGCCTAGCGTTTCTAAAGTCTTTGAGTAGTACTTACCTGCTAGTAATTTCGCATTCCACTTTTGTAGTATATGGTTTTCCGTGCCCCTCGGGCATTTGTGTAAATTGTGCGACTTTCAGAATTTCTTTAAGAGCTTTGTATTGTGCTGTTCTAAATAAATATCCTTTTATTTTCATAACTTGTGTGGTGTCCTTTCACTTGGTGTTCAAGGGGTATATGTGATGGTATAACAGCTGGCTTAACACGCCCTCTAGAGTTTAGCCTAAAGACTGCTCTTGTCCATGCTACTAGGATAGCTGGTCTAAAAGGTTGACTTACATCCAATCATCAATAAGGGTCGTTTGGACTGATACATAGTGATCACTAGAATAGTGAGCACTGCATATCAGGCCAACTTCTCACAGCTCCTCCCCTGGACTACAGTGCGCATGGGCATCGACTCCATCCCCAGATTGTTTTTAGCCATTGTGGCCAAGATGAAGTGAAACTCAGTGAATGATGACCATGCTATGAGTATATGTGAATACTGCAGCTGCTACAGGCGCCGGGGAGGAGGGCGGGCGATATGAATGTTAGCAGCCCTACATGCCAAGAACAGATGCATACTGGTAAGTAGCATATTCGGTTCGAGGCATGTGGGCTGCTGAATTCATATCTGTGCATAGAATACATAGCAGTCCCTCCATTAGCGGCGGCCGCCCGTGCCAGCTGCAGCAGTTTGAAAAAGTGTTTTGAGAACAGCCTGCCCTACAGCTGCCTGCTGTTTGGAGTGCACATCAACACAGTAATGCTTCGTAAATGTGTGTGTGGTAGACCATGTGGCTGCTCTACATAGGTCTTCCAAAGGAATATTTCCAAGGAATGCCATAGAGGCCCCTAACTTCCTGGTGGAGTGGGCTCTTGGCGGAATGGTAAGAGTGCGTTTTGCTTTTAGATAGCAGATCTGGATACATTTAACGATCCATCTAGCAAGACCAGCCTTGGAAATAGGGTTACCTTTGTGGTGGGGTGCAAAGGCGACAAAGAGTTGCTTAGTTTTCCTAAAATCCTTGGTCCTATCGATGTAATACATTAGGGCCCGTTTACCGTCAAGGGTATGGAGCATCCGCTCCGCCAGTGACTCAGGATTTTGAAAGAAAACAGGTAATTCGATTGTTTGGTTGATGTGAAACTGAGACACAACCTTGGGTAGAAACTTAGGGTCAGTGCGAAGCACTACCCTGTTGGAATGAATTTGGATAAATGGCTCTTGGATAGTGAGGGCTTGCAACTCACTAACCCGCCGTAGCGATGTAATTGCTATGAGGAAAGCCACTTTCCATGTCAAGAACTGAATCTCGCAGGAATGCAGTGGTTCAAAGGGAGGACCCATTAGCCTTGTAAGGACCACATTGAGGTTCCACTCAGGAGCTGGTGGAGTCCGTGGAGGAATGACTCGTTTGAGTCCTTCCAGAAAAGCTTTGATGGCAGGCACCCTGAAGAGGGAGAGGTGCTGCCTATTTTGGAGATAAGCGGCCATTGCAGACAGATGAATGCGTATGGAAGCATAGGCCAGATTACACTTGTAGAGATGGAAAAGGTAACAGATGATGTTCTGAATAGAAGCATCCAGCGGGTTAATGTTGTGGTCTGCACAATAAATGACAAACCGCTTCCATTTTGCCGCATAGCATGCTCTAGTGGTGGGCTTCCTTGCCTCCCGAATGATGTCCATACAGTCGGCAGGTAAGTGCAGGTAGCCAAATTCTAGGACTTCAGGAGCCAGATCGCCAGGTTGAGCTGTTGCGGATCTGGGTGCTGAATGTCGCCATGGCTCTGCGTCAGAAGGCTGGGTGTGAGGTGTAGCCTCTGATGCGGCACCACGGACAGTTCTAGAAACGTGGTGTACCATGGTTGGCGAGCCCACGTTGGAGCAACCAGGATGAGAGTCATCGAGTGCTGCCTGAGCTTGCGTGCCACCAGCGGTATCATGGGTGCTGGGGGAAAAGCGTACGCAAATCTGCCTGACCAGTTCATCCATATCGCATTGCCCTGCGACTGTGGGTGTGGGAACCTGGCCGTGAAGCTTTGGCATTTTGCGTTCTCCCTTGTGGCAAACAGGTCCATCTCTGGATGACCCCACCTTTGGAAGTACGGCTGGAGTACTGATGGATGTATCTCCCACTCGTGCATCTGGTGGCTGTGCCTGCTGAGCAGGTCCGCCATCTGATTGTCCTTGCCTGGGAGATGCTCTGCCATGAGGAAGATGTTCCTCTGAATGGCCCACTTCCACATGCTCTGAGCCAGATGAGACAGCTGCGGAGAGTGTGTACCTCCCTGCTTTTGAATGTAGTACATTGCCGTCATGTTGTCTGTCCGGATCAACACGACCTTGTTGCACAGATTTACCTTGAATGCTTTCAGTGCCATGAAGATTGCCATCAGTTCCAGAACATTGATGTGCATCTTCCCCTGTTGTTGCGTCCATAGTCCCTGCACAGTGTATTGGAGTACATGCGCTCCCCATCCCTAGAGAGAAGCGTACGTCGTCAGGATAATCTGTGGCACAGGCTCCTGGAACGGTCAGCCCTTGCAAAGGTTTCGTGGATTCCACCAATGCAGAGAGTTGTATGCCCGACCGCTCACCAACACTAGGTCTTTCAACTGGTTGTGAGCCTGAGTCCACTGACGTGCCAAGCACTCCTGAAGAGGACGCATATGTAGTCTCGCATGCGGGACAATGGAGATGCAGGAGGCCATCATGCCCATCAACTGCATGAACACTCTTGCTGGAAGCGAGTGTTGAGGTCTGAATTTTTGGATCAGCGTTTGAATGCTGCCGACTCTTACTGAATTTGGCTGTGCTGTGGCCGCCAGAGTGTCTATGGTCGCCCCCAGATACTGCCGTATGTGGGCGGGCTGGAGGTGGGATTTTGGGTAATTCAGTGAGAATCCCAGATCGTGCAGGAGGTGAATGGTGTGAGACACGTGGTCGGCACACTGCTGGGCTGACTTCGCTTGGATGAGCCAGTCGTCCAGATAGGGGTAGACGTGGACGTTCTGCGGTCTCAGATGTGCCGCCACCGTCGCCAGGCACTTGGTGAACACCCTGGGTGCCGTGGTGATCCCAAAAGGCAAAACCCTGAACTGGTAGTGCTGGTTTTGGATGGTGAACCTGAGGTATTTTCTGTGTGAAGGATGCAGTGGAATGTGAAAGTACGCATTCTTCAAATCTAAAGTTGCGAGAAAGTCCCCTTGTTGGAGCAGCGGGAGCACCTGCTGCAGTGTTAGCATGTGGAAATGCTCCGACAGGATGTAGAAGTTGAGGGGCCTGAGATACAGGATGGGCCTGAGGGACCCGTCCTTCTTTGGAATCAGGAAGTACAGGGAGTAAACTCCTGTGCCTCTTTCCTGCATGGGCACGAGCTCTATTGCCCCTTTTTGCAGCATGACGTTGACCTCCTGCTGCAATAAGTGCAAGTGCTCGTCCGACATAGGACGGTGCCTTGGGGGTATGTTATGGGGAGTGGATGTTAACTCCAGACAATAACCAAATTGGATAAGCTTTCTGAACCACCTGTCCGTGGTGATGGACTTCCACACGGGCAGGAACTGCTGGAGTCTCCCCCCGACCGGTGTTGTGTGGTCGGGGGGCAGTGACACTGAGTCACTGTTTGTTGGCGGTAGAGGACCTGGAGCTGTTGTTGCCACGTCCTCTGCCCTTGGCGCTGTTGCCGCGGTAGCCACCATGACTCTTGCTGGCATAAGTAGTCTGGGTGTTGCTTTTGTAGAACTGCACGGATTGCGAAAGCTGACCCCTGGAGGTGCCTCTGGCATTGGAGCGACAAAAGGACCCACCCCGAAACTGCTGGGACTGCAAGGCACCCATGGATTTTGCAGTGTCAGTGTCCTTTTTCATTTTTTCTAGGGTGGTGTCAATATCCGGGCCAAACAGGTGATCAGGGTTGACTGTTTGGTTCAAGATGGTTGTTTGTATATCTGGCTTGAAACCAGAAATTCTTAGCCAGGCATGTCTCTGAAGCATAACACTGGTAATGGCGCGTGCAGCCGTATCAGCCGTGTCTAGAGCGCACTTTATGGAAGCGTTGGAGATTAGCTTCCCCTCCTGGATTAGCATCTCAGCCCCTTGCTTATTTTGATCAGGTAGATGTTGCAAAAGGGTCTCTAGGGTATCGTAGTGCGCCCTGTCGTAACGCGTTAGGAGCGCCTGTGTGTTTGAGATGCGCCAGATGTTAGCTGCCTGCGCTGCAACCCTCTTCCCCGAAGCCTCAAAGACCTTGGACTCTGTCTGGCGGAGGAGCATCACCCGTAGTCTGAGTGTTGGCCCTCTTCCTGGCATTCGAGACGACCAGGGAGTCCAGAGGCAACTGTCCTTTAATATAAGTTGGATCCGTGGGTGCCGCTTTGTACTTTTTGTCAATTCTCGGGTTGATGACTCTCGCCCTGGTGGGTTCTTTGAAGACCTCAGTAGCGTGCTTCAAAACGCCTTTTAGCATAGGCAGAGTTTTTACAGTCTTTTCAGACACAGAAAAGGTGTCAAAGAGGAAATCTACGTCCACAGGGTCAGCATGCAGCTGGACATTGTGATTGGCTGCTGCCCGCTCAATGAGGGCATTGAAAGCAGCAGAGTCTTCAGTTGGTGAAGTTTTAGCAGAGAAGAGCTGAGGGTCTTGTCCAGAATGTGGATCCCCAGGCTCGCCACCAGCAGACCAAGGCTCTGTGACATCCTCCGGGTCTGTGTAGACTGGATAGCTATATTCATCTTCGTCTTCATCGTCCCCATCGGAGTGAGTGGGCGAGACCTCGTGAACTTGTGGTGAAATGGTTCCACCAAAGCTGGGGCACCAGCAGAGTCCATTTTCCTCTTTAGGGGGATCTATTAAGACTCCAATTGGGGTTCAGGGGTGATTTTCCTCTTAAGAAGGGAAAGCCTGCCCGTTTCGGCGTCGATGAAATGTTCCTGACGCTCCTCTTTACCTTTTCGGGCACGCCGGCCCCTGGTTTAGCAGCGAAAGCCTTCGGCGCCGTCTTAGGCGGCAAGGTATAAAAGATCGGCGTGGACGCCTTCGCCGGTTTTTCAAGAGGCTTTGCAGGCGGGTGGTCCTTCGGCTCGGGAGCTGCGGTGCCATCCCGTTTGCGCTGCAGGGACTCCGTGACCTTCTTCGTGAACGCGGCCGATGGACGTGCCGGTTCGACGGAATCCTTCGAGGACGGCTTCGAAGTGGAGTCCTTCAAGGCCACCTTCGGAGTCGACACACTTGGCGCAGGCCCCTTGGCCTTGTCGTGTGGAAGCGGGACAGAGAGGGCCTTCGGGTCATCGGTCCGCTTCTTCGGGTCTGCATGAGACTTCTTGGAGTCGTCGACAGCCTTCTTGTGGTCGACCCAACCCTTGCCGGCGTTGATAGTTTTCGGCGCCGACGCTTTTGCCTTCGATGTGGTAGCCTTTGGCTCGGCCATCTTGGCTTGGCCCTTCGACTTGACGGCCATCTTAGGTGTCTTCGGCGCCGAGGTCTCCGAAGTCTTCGAGCCGACCAATGGCATGCGCACTTTCGGTTTCGATATGTGCCCTTGCGCAGCATCTGGCATCGAGACCGTAGGTTTCACTTTCGGTTTCTTCACCGGGAGCGACTCAGTACCAATGTTCATGGCCGGGCCTGCAGGCGGGGCCGAGGAACTCACATCAAGGTCTTGGGTAAGGCCCGAAGGCGATCCCTCGACCTGGGCCTTATCGGTTGACACGGCCCCAGAGTCAGTCAGAGGAAGCTCCTCGTCCGAGCTATCCTCCATGGCCCCTAGGGCCCCGTCATCGTCTCCTACCTCCTCGACGACTTCTTAGTTCTCGAAAGCCTCGGCCTCAGCGTCGTAGTCCTCCTCGACATCCGACGCGGGGTTAGATTCTGAGAAGTCCAGGATATCCTCATCCTCGACCTCCCCAGCATCGAAAACGTCCGTAGGTGCCGTAGCAGATTGCTGGGCCTCCAGGCGCGCAGCTCGACGGAGCTTGAGTGTCTTCTTGGACCGGAATCTCGAACAGGCCATACACTTGGCATCATCGTGGTCCGGCGACAGGCACTTGTTGCACACCGGGTGGACGTCGATGTGTGGGTACTTCGAGTAACACACCGGACATCTCTTGAATGGACTACGGTCCATGATGGATGGTCGATGAGTCTGGAGCGTCGACGAGGCCTTCCGCGCCGAAAGCACGCGGAAGTACAGATCTCAGCTCGGAGCCGAGGAAGGTGTTAAGCCGAACGCAAGACAATACCGACGCAAAACTAAAGACCTTTTGGTCTCGAGGAAAGTTTACTATTTCTTTATCGATTCCAACAAGAGGGAACCAAAGACAACCGAACCCAATGGCGGAAAAAAACAATCTGGGGATGGAGTCAATGCCCATGCGCACTGTAGTCCAGGGGAGGAGCCACCTATCTCGTGATACTTCGAAGACTCTTCCAGGACAACAATGTGCAATCATCCGGACCCAACACTAGGCGGCGATCTATGCACAGATATGAATTCAGCAGCCCACATGCCTCGAACCTGGATCTGCTCCTGGATGCCTAAAGAGAAACTTTCCCCCTGGTTCGCGGAGGAGCGAGTCCATCGTTCTCTTGCTCCCAAACCTCCGCCTGGTGCCCCTGCTCGTCCCATCATCCTTAGAATCTTCAACTTACGGGACAGGGAAACTATACTGGGGCGGCCAGGTAGCTGGGACCACTGCACTTCCAGAACACCAAAATCATGCTCTTTCCGGATTACTCCAGGGAGGTGTAAACACAACGCCGATCCTACGATGAAGTCAAACAAAAACTCAGGGCGATGGGCCTTCACTACGGGCTCCTCTTCCCGGCCTGGCTCAAAGTGATCTTCCAGGATAAGACATTCTTCTTTGACTCCCCCCAGGCCGCATTGACCTGGTTCACGGAGGAGAGGCCCCTCCTGCCGGGGGCGGCCCTTTCTCCTGCCCGGAGGGCTCCGAAGCAGCCGAGGCAGGTCGCTCCGAAGCCCCAGCGGCGCTGGACCGATTCCCGGAGGCGAGGCAGCTGCCGGGGAACGGGGGTTTCCCGGTCGCCGGAGGCGCAGACCCGGCGCTCGCCAGTCCAGACCCAGAGGAGGGGATCCGCCTCCCCCACCTGGATTCCTCCTTGATCGACCTGGGCAGCGTACCCGGGCCCAGTGAAACTCTGCGACGAGCCATGTCAGACGCGGACCTGTCTGGGAGCCCTGTGATCCGTGGATCTGGTGTGGATGATGGGACATGATCGACACCACTTGCAACACCCGAGGTTCCACCTTCAGGTTTTATATCATTGTGCATGCTCCTGACCTCGCAAACATGTTTCTACCGGGCTCTAGTGTCTGGTCTGGTGGGGTATTGACCTTTAGTGCAGTCCGGGATTGATGCATTCTATTCGTCACATGACTGTCATTCTTTGCCTTTAGCTATTAGCATTTCATCTGAATACATGGAGGGGTCCAACTCAGCCATGTCCTGCACTTGTTGTTGCTAACCATTTTAATTTAGCTGTTTGCCTCCTTGTGGGGTGCTGGTGCTTTAGCATTATTTAGGGCGACAGATGCTTCCCTTTTCGAAGTGTAGGGTGTGGGGGGGGGGGGGCTGGGAGTTGATGGGCGAGGGAGGGGTCTCCTACCGTTGTCTGCCAAAAGTTTGTTATATTTAGCCGCCTACGGGCCGCTGCGTTTCGTTAATTGGTAGCCGCCCATTCTTTCATGCTTCCACAGTCGACATACACATCGTTACTTTCTCTAACTTTGTCTTTAGGCCCCGGGTCTAGGTGGGGATTCCCCGTGGACCAAACACGGTCCCCCGCATGCATCCGCACCTTTCATGTCTCACCTCTCTACATGTCCTACACTTTCAACAGACCTCTCCACATCCTCTCCTGGAATGTAAATGGTCTTCTCGACCGAATTAAGCACACAGATGTACTTCGTGCCACCACTGCCACATGCCTGACGTTCTGCTTCTCCAGGAGACGCACCTTCTGGGCTTACAATGCAACTTCCAAGCCCGATACAGGTTTGACCGGGTCTGCCACTCCGGTGTTGCCCGGGGTTCCCGGGGGTTGGCCATTTTACTCAGAAAGGGGCTCCCCTTTACCTTGGCTAAAGCCGACTGATGCGCAGGGAATGTACGTGGCTCTGTCGGGGACGATTGAGGGATACCCCATGAACCTCTTGTGCACTTCCCCCAGCGCTCCTGGCATCCACCCTTCGGCGCCTCGCACTAGTGATTTCCTCTTTTCCTCAGGGCCTCACTGTAGTCGGGGGTGACTTTAACGCCGTCTTGCAGTCCTCTCGAGATGCGACGGGCACCCCGTCGGCGCATCAGTTGGACTCTGAAGAGCCTCTCCGGCTGGTCTTCGGCTGTGGGCCTCTGTGACATCTGGAGTGTGTGAAACCCCCGTAGGGAGCATTACACCCACACATTGGCCGATCACCATACCCACTCCCGTATAGACCTTGCCCTAATGCCCGCCACGGATTGCCAACTGGTATCTGGGGCGGATATATTGCCCAGAGAGGTCTCAAACCACTCCCCTATCTCTCTCCGTATTGGGTCCTCCGTTGCGGGCCAGAGGGCGACCTGGCGACTGAACGCCTGGTTCCTGCAGGACTCTACGCTGGTGGAGTCCCTCAGCCAGGAACTACGTCACTACTTCTCCATTAATATGGGATCTGTTCCTTCACAGGGGACGTTATGGGAGGCCGGCAAGGTGGTTGTTCGGGGTGTGGCCAGAGGACTGGTCCACGCGAAACGCGTGGAACAGGCCGCCCAGCTGGTGCAACTGGAGTCCCGGGCTGTACAGCTGGAATGTGTCCAACTGACCAATGGTGGTGATGACTCCTCTAGACAACTAGCATTGGTCCGTGAAGAAATTCAGCAGATCTCCCTGGAGTCCGCTAAAATGCTCTGGCGCTCCTCTGTGGTACGTATTTATGGATGGGGGGACAAAACTGGCAAACTTCTTCACAACCTAGTGTTCTACTGCAGAGCTAACTATCATCCCGGAGATCCGGACAGCCACAGGGTCCCGTCAGGTGACGTAGTTGGCCATTGAGCAAACTTTTGCGAGCTATTATGCGTCCTTATACGCCGCTCGCCCTCCCGGCGCCTCGCTGGCTGGACTGTTGGAGGAGACCGATACCCAGCTGCCATGTCTCCCCCCGGAAACTGCTGATACCTTGGACAACCCTTTCACCCCGGAAGAAATTCACAGGGCAATCTCCCTGTTGAACCCAGGCAGGACGCCTGAACCTGACTGGTTCCCCCAGGAGTACTACCAATTGGTGGAGCTCTTCCGCCACATAGCTGAGGAGGGGTCCTTCCCGTCTGAATCCGATGTGTCTACCATTGTGGTCATTCCGAAGACGCAGATGCCCTCCCTGGACTGCTCGGACTACCGCCCAATCTCGCTGATCAACACGGAGATCAAGATCTTCGCTACTGTGTTAGCTCAGAGACTCCGCCCCCTCCTGCAAGACTTGGTCCATCCTGACCAATGTGGGTTTATGCCCGCCAGGGGCACCCGTCACTGTATTCGCCGCCTCCACCAGGCAATGGCCCACAGTCATCGGCTGTCCCCGTATCTGGCGTTGCTTCTCGTCGACTTCGAGAAAGACTTTGACACGGTGGACTGAAGGTACCTGGAGGATGTACTGGAGAGGATGGGCTCCGAGGGCTCGCGTCCTCATTAATGGTGAGCTTTCCGAACCATTCCTGATCCGGAGAGGAACCCGTCAGGGTTGCCCGCTCTCACCGCTCCTATTTGCGCTGGTGATGGAGCCCCTGGCGGCGCTGGTCCGTCAGGACCCTCTCATCCGGGGTTGGGCCTGGGATCTGAGCCAGGCCGATAAGATTGCTCTCTATGCAGATGACGTTCTGTTCTACCTGGCGGATCCGGACCACTCCGGCCCTAGATGCTGCAGGCCCTTCTCGGCGTTTGAGCGGGTCTCGGGGCTCCGACTTAACCCTGCGTAATCAACCTTGGTCCCTCTACACCCCTCTCTGGCGTGTTTTGATTGGCAGGCGTTGATTCTCCTCCGGAGGCAATCATTCAAATACCTGGGCGTGTGGGTCACCCTCCTGCCCGAGCTTGAATGGGCCCTAAACGTTGCTCCCCTGGTCGCTCAGAATAAGGCAGACCTCAAGAACTGGCAGTCCCTCCCCCTTAACCGACTGAGCAGGAGCGCACTTTATAAAATGAGGATTCTTCCCCGCTTCCTTTACATTTTGCAGAATATCACGATCCACCTCCCAGGTAGCTGGTTCCGGGAACTGGATGGCACACTCACCCGGTTTCTGTGGGGGGGCGGGCGGTCGCGAATGTCCCTGGCACACTGTTGTATTCCCCCCTTTGACGGAGGTATGGGAATTACTAATCTCCACCTCTACTACTTGGCCACGAGACTCATCGTGATCCACGACTGGTTTGCAGGTGGCTGGTCCAACCCAGCTTACGGGGTGGAGCTCAGGACCATGGACTTTGCACAGATTCAGGGGTTCCTATACGGCTGCCCAGTGCCACAGGCCCTGCCCCCAGTCACTAGGACTGTAGTCAAGGCCTGGCGTACAGCCCTCCGTCTTGTGCAACGGGACCGGAGGCTTACTAGACAGACGCCGTTATGGAATGGAGCCTGGGTGAGGAGGGGGTGCATTGGTGTGGGGTACAGGAGGAATCTCTTCGATGCCCGGGATTGTCTGGAACTATTCGGTAAAGTGTGGGGCAAATGGTTCGGTTTAATACCGCTGTGAAGGCCCAAGTCTTATTACGCAATTGCGTTGTTTGGGGATTACCGCACCCACTCGGGGGGCCTCCTTCACCTTTGTCGATATCTATGAAGAGATGTGTTTTAACTGTGATGTCTGATATGCTACCAATGAATTTGCTTGTTCTTAAAATTTCACTAAAATGGATTATCAAAAAGAAAAAGACATTTGCAACTAGATGCCTCTATTAGATAAAAAAAAATCAAAATATTTTATTGATGTCAGCAGTGGAAAGATACAAATCATCCATTCAATATGATGGGGAGGCAGCAATACTCCAATGACAAACCAAAAACAAGAATAGGTGGAAAAGCCATCAAATAAGGAGCATCAAACTGTCAAAGAAGTAAACCACCCAGTCATGTGCTTTGGGCTAAACCAAATCCCACTCTTCATATAATAATATGCATAACATATCTTGGACAAAACTCAGCTAAAGCAGTCTGTAATTGTGACCTACAAACATTTTTTTTACAAATAAATAATTGTGCACCAGTGTGCTATGGTAGAGTTTTGGAATAATGTCCCTGACAGAGAGTTATATAAAGGCTTTACGCATAAATATGCTGCCCAAGAACAATATACCACTTGCATAAGTAAAACAATCCAATTCGATAACTGTACCCACTAATGTGAATCATTTTCTCTTATTTAAGTGATGATTAAGTGAGTGTGACTTGGGTACTCTAGCACTCCTTCAAGAAACAAACTGTAAATAATAGCTTGTCGTTTGTTACGGCTTACCTCATCTTTAGAGTCTGGAACTGCTGCAGAAGAACAGCTAACTGTTGCTGCTGCTGTGAAGAAAGGGCTGTCTTCTGCTGCTCTGCCAACAGCTGGGCATAACGCTGTCTACAGGGGGAGAAATCCTGTCAGTTAAGCAAGCATTCATACCTAACTTTATGCAAACGAAATATCGGCCTTTAACTATGTTTCAGCCAACCCAGATGGAGGTAAATAACAGACCAAATAAACACTCTCTGTTATGCTATCTAATAAATCACCACGTTTATGCTGAAATAGCAGGATTCTCCAGCCCTCAACACACTAACATTACCATTAAACCTTTACTATGCCGTAACTGTTTATATAATCAATCACTATAGTTTGTCTATATATTAAAATTGCTAACACTCAGGCTAATTCTAGACCTTAAATACTGGTTTATCACCTCACACCCAAAACTAAATCCCCAGTCCAAGCAACAACCATTCCAATCACATAAAAGATAAATTATAGAAGTAACAAATTTCCATATTAAAACCAAATTCACCTCCATAAAATAATCAGGACACTACACAAACCCACATCCAACATCTACAGAAGTATCCCATTAAACAAACCTGCAGATCAAACTTAACAGTAATACCACAAGAAGAACTCAGATCTACTAACATACATCAAATGCCACAATCTCACAGTCATCCTACAATCACCTTGCTACTCAAACCCACAGTAGCAATGGACATGCACAGATTTTCTGAATGTTAGTATTGCCACATATTTGTACTTGACTCTGTTTTATTTGTGGAATAGATGTACTCTTAGGTAAAGTGCCAAAATTAAGTTAATTTCTGCTCACATTTCTATGCAAGTCCAGGATGAATTTTGGTAGGTACTTAAGGTGGGGCCTTAACACCACCTTCCTTCTTTGAAATGTTACACCTGTAGCTCGCTGACAATGCATGCTGATGTCTGGAAGGCAAACTGCCATATTTTAAGACATGCAGCCAAAGAATGTGAAACTTGTGTTAAACAGTTAGATCTGTCCATGCAAAATCCAATCACCCTTGACCTTCCAGGTAGGTCGCCCCCCCGCAGCAGCTCCCAATCCTGGGTGCTATTTTTCCTCGCCATCCTCCCCCGTGCCCACTGCTCACTTTCCCGCTGCTGTTGCCCCTACGGCCCCTCCCCACGCGCCCATTCGTTATCCCCTGCCTCACGCCTTCCAGCTGCTCCTCCCTCCCAGCTCCCCTTAAAATGGCAGTAGCTGCACTGCCGAGCAGTGGACGCACGCCGCTGGCGCGCCTAAGGCAAGCCTGTCTGCACCCGTCCGCTCCTGGACCACGCCTAGAGCCAGAACCCCTGGACCCCGTGAACGCCACAACACCAGACTTCAGTACGACGCCAGCAGCCTCCACGCACTCAACGCAGGCCAAAACCACACCTGCTTCCAGGCCACCCCGAAACGGACCCATGGACCCTTCTCCTGCCGCACCTGCAGCTTCACCTGCGACAGAACCACCAAATCTCCAAGGACTGGGCCCAACCACCTCCGCTGCATACTCCTCAACACCCGCTCTGCACGCAAACACGCCGTCGAGCTCTGGGATGTGCTCGACACCTCCGCTCCAGAGAAGACCTTCCTGACCGAGACCTGGTGGAACGACTCCTCGGCACCCGCACCGCCATAGCCATCCCGGACGGCTACAAGATCACCAGTCCACCCTCAAGGCCGCCACCCACACAGACGACACCGACAACACCGCCGACACCCACACTTCCGGATCCACACTGACTCGAACACCACCCTCAGAGGAACACTCATCTACAGACCCCCCGGACCCCGGGCTCAGTTCAGCGACTCCATCGCCGACCTCGCCAGCACCCACGCACTCGCCTCCACGGACTACATCCTCTTCCGGGACCTGAACTTTCACCTCGAGAACGACGCCAACTCCACCACCCTGATCGACAACCTCGCCAACCTCGGCCTCAAACAACTCGTCACAACACCCACCCACGCCGCCGGCCACACACTGGACCCAGTCTTCTCCACAGGCACCCACATTGCCTTCAACCACACCACCAAACTCCACTGGATAGGCCACCGCTGCATTCATTTCACCTTCAAGAAACCAACCACGCACCACCGCACCCAACAGCTGCCTCGCCGCTGCTGGAGCAAAGTCACCGAAGACTGGCTGATAACCCACCCTCGCCCAGAACCCACCCACCGACCCCACCAACCCAGACACCGCAGCCCGCAACCTCAGACAGTGGATCGACAACTGCACCAACACCTTTGCCCCACTCAAGAAACCCTCCAACAGCCACGCCAGCTTCAGAGCCACCTGGTTCACCGACGAGCTCCAGACATCCAAACGCGCATGCCGGAAACGGGAGAAAATACGGCTCCATGAACACACAACTGAACCATGCAGCCCACAAGGACGCCACCCGCAGACATCACCACCATATCAGATTAGCCAAGAGATCCTCCTTCAAAGACCTTATGGACAACAACGCACACGGCAGCAAAGAACTCTTCAGCATCGGAAAGGAACTCTCCAAGCCCAGCGCCAACACATCCCACCCTCACAAGAACTGTGCGACTCACTAGCCATCTTCTTCCACAGCAAGATCGCTGACATCCACAACAACTTTAACACCACAACCGCCCGACTACGCCAGACTCCTCCTCCCCTGTGAACACCACCAGCGCCATCCGCCTGACATCCTGGTCCAACGTCAACGACGACGAGACACGCAAGGTCATGAACTCCATCCACTCAGGATCTCTGTCAGACCCGTGCCAGACCACATATTCAACAAAGCAGATGCAGCCATCGCACCCCAACTAAGGAAGGTCATAAACATCTCCTTCGAAATAGCGACATTCCCGGAAAGCTGGAAGCACGTCGAAATCAACGCCCTCCTCAAGGAGCCCAAGAAGGACCCCAAGGATCTCAAGAACTTCCAGCCCATCTCCCTGCTCCCAGCAAAGGTAATCGGCCCGCCACCTGGAAGACAACATCATCTTGGACCCGTCCAAGTCCGGATTCAGACGAAACCACAGCACCAAGACAGCCCTAATCGCCGGCACAGACGACATTAGGCGCCAACTAGACAATGGCGAAACATCAGCCCTCATCCTCCTGGACCTGTCGGCCGCCTTCGACGCAGTCTGCCATCGCACTCTAAAGACACGCCTCCTAGAAGCCGGAATCCAAGAGAAGGCCCTTGACTGGACCACGTCCTTCCTCTCCGGCAGAACCCAGAGCGTCCGCCTCGCACCCTTCCGATCCGAAGCCACCAACATCATCTGCGGCGTCCCCCAGGGCTCATCCCTCAGCCCGACGCTGTTCAACATCTGCATGGCCTCCCTCGCACAAGTGGCCCGCCATCACGACCTCAACATCATCTCCTACGCTGACAACACCCAGCTCATCCTCTCCCACAGCAAGGACCCACACACCACCAAAACCAACCTCCACGAGGGAATGAAGGCCGTCGCCGACAGGATGAGGAGCAACCGTCTGAAGCTGAACTCGGACAAGACGGAGGTACTCATCCTCGGACCCACCCCCTCAGCCTGGGACGTCTACTGGTGGCAGACCACACTAGGAACAGCACCAACACCCACCGACCATGCACGCAACCTAGGATTCATAGTCGACTCCTCCCTCTCCATGGCTAAGCAGGTCAACGCCGTCTTCTCCTCCTGCTACAACACCCTCCGCATGCTCCGCAGGATCTACAAGTGGATCCCGACCGAAACAAGAAGAACAGTGACACAGGCCCTCGTCAGCAGCAGACTGGACTACGGTAACCCACTCTATGCAGGAATCCCAGTCAAACACCTATGACTACTACAACGCATCCAAAACGCCTCCGCCCGACTGATCGTCAACGTCCCCTGCCGCAGCCATATCACCCCCCACCTGAAAGACCTACACTGGCTCCCCGTCGACAAGAGGATCACCTTCAAGCTCCTCACCCACGCACACAAAGAACTCCACAACGCCGGACCAGCCTACCTTAACAGCAGACTCAGCTTCTACACCCCCACCCGCCAGCCTCGCCCTCGCCGCTGTCCCCCGCATCCAACGAACGACCTCCGGCGGCAGATCCTTCTCCTATCTCGCCGCCAAGACCTGGAACACCCTCCCTACCCACATACGGCAGACCCATGCCTTCAGAAGACTCCTCAAGACCTGGCTCTTCGAGCAGTAACAGCAACCCCCCCCCCCCCCCCCCCCCCCCCTCAGCACCTTGAGACCCCGTGTAAGTAGCGCGCTCTACAAGTACTCTGATTGATTGAATTACCAAGAATGTTTTTGTCACACTGGTAGGAAAGTATCTTTCAACCCTCCCAATACAGATTCAAGCTGCAATAACACTATGGACACTGTACTACTATCACAGGCCCTTAGGTCTACAATCAAAGCACCTTTACATTGGATGAAGCCTGACACTGGTAGGGCAAACGTAAAACAAATGTCAATTGACATATGGGCTTTTGACTTTCTAGATCAGAATGTAACTCATCCATTATGTTCCATTCATGTCCCACCCACAAGCCAAACATTGTTATTCTAGCAGTCCAGAGGGATTTTAAGCTAAGACTTTTATTATGCCAGGTTTCTTTGGTTAAAATTGGGAAACTTCGGCCAAATTCACAAAGGCCCAAATATTCTCATTTCAGCTGAAGATGCTGTCGTACGGCTTGTACCTCACTGGTAAACCTGTGCGTTTGTCAGACAATATAAACATCAGATTTGTGCCAGACTGATTCCATGCACAACCTCAGGATATGTTGCCTATCTCCCTACTAGGCCACAATGCATCATCTGGACCCCTAACCTTACAAGGCACCAAATGTGTGTGCCACCTGACATCATGACAACCCAAATCCCCCACGGAAATCGTGTTAACAGATTTAGAACCCTTTCATTTGGACTCTCATGCATACCCAAAGAAATACACAGGAAATACTCAGGAAGGCGTTTCAATGTTTATTAAAGCATAGTGATTCACCTCAATAAAATAATCAGGATACTACACAAACCCACATCTACAAAATTATCTCATTAAAGAAACCTGCAGATCAAAGTTAACAGTAATACCACAAGAACAACTCAAATCCACTAACGTACATCTAATGCCCCAATCTCACATTCATCCTACAATCACCTTGCTACTCAAACTCACAGTAGCAAAGGACTTGCACTGGTTTTCTGAATGTTAGTGTTGCAACATATTTCTAATTTACTCGGGCAATGTGCCAAAATTAAGTTAATTTCTGATCACATTTATATGCAAGTCCATGATGAACTTTGGTAGGTACTCAAGGTGGGGCTTAACACTACCTTCCTTCTTTGAAATGTTACACCTGTAGCTCACTGACAATGCGTGCTGATATGTGGGAGGCCAACTACCATATTTTAAGACATGCAGTCAAAGAATGTAACACTTGTTTGAAACAGTTAGATATGTCCACGCAAAATCCAATTACCAAGAAGGTTTTTGTCACAGTGGCAGGAAAGTGAATTTCACCCCTACCAATAACGATTCAAGTTGCAATAACACTATGGTAACTGTACTTCTCTAAGAGGGAATAAATGAAAGGATATAAGTACTCTGTACAGTGTACTCCTAACTAGCACTCCCCAACCTGTTCTTGCCTAGGGAGGGTGATCTGCCAAATCCCCGCCAGGGTGGTCTGATTCCCCATTACCGGAGGGTGTCATCAGGCTGCCCATATTGATGTAGGGCAGGACATTCCTTGTGTTGGTACACAGAAATCAGCTGAACTGGAATTCCAAAATGTGGTAACCTCGCAGGGTCAGCTGAGCGCTCCTCTGTCTAAACAAGGAAGTGGTTCTGAATATATAACAATAGAACCCATTTGGCCATATCGCAAACCCTGTCAGGCCGCAATTGTTACTTCTAGTTGGATAGCGTTCTCGCCTACCGGACAATAACCAATAACTTTTGTGCAGTGAACTTTATCCCTTTTACTTCATGTTCAAGGTATCATGATAGTGTGCCTATGAAGTGAAAATATAAGCAATGCTGATTCAGAGAATGTTATCCTACATGGTCTTGCACGCAAATTATGTTAAAATTCATTGTGTGTAAAAGATAAGGTAACTTAAGAAATGTGAGCATGTAAACGGCAGCGTTTTTAACTGGGTCTATCCTGACCATCTGACCATGTGACACTCCTTGGACATAAATCGGTGAAAGATATTCCTAGAGACAAATGCTAAAATAGAAGGGACAAGAACTATGCAATGCTACTAAAATCTAAAAAGCATTACGCTTTTTTAATAGTAAAGAGCATAACGAATCCTTGACTTAAAATCATTAAAAAAGATTAAAAGCTGTTAAATCAAATTTAAAAAGCAATTTAACATAAAAGAAAGACACATTAAAAGAGTTACACAGCTTGAAACTTCCAGACTGTTTATGTATTCTGAGAGGTAGATGAAACATTGCTGGTCCCAGCCTCCGCAGATGATGGCTCCAAAGGCACCCAACTCATACTTCTAGAGCTTAAGTGGCAGTAATCCTTATATAATACACATCCTGTGTAAAGAATGATCTACTCTTATGGATACCAAACCTTTGTCCTCATGTTTTCCTTCTTTTATTCAATTTTTCTTAGTTTAATGAAGTGCCCTAATCACCCGCCTTCATACAGAGTTTACTCTTCTTGTGAACCAATGGAGACCATTCCATGATCTATCTATTCCTGGATTACACCTTTGCCACCGGAACTGTTGACTACTTACATTCTCAAAAGGTGGGGTCATATCGTGATCTATGGTGCTATGCTGTTCTGGCATCTTCCGTAGTATCGTTTTCTCTTCCTCACTGACTTTACTAAGATCCTTCCACAAGTTTACCCATGGGGGTTTTCTCAGGTATTTCTAATACACCTTACTAGATTGCATGTTGCAAATAGAAGCACAAGTTACTTACCTTCGGTAACAATATATCTGTAAGAAACAGTAGTTAGTGTTAGATTCCTTACCATAGAATATCCCCGGAAAGTTTTGCGTAGCAGTACCCCTGCGCGTCCGTAGGCGTCGTCTGCGGTTCCGCGTCCGTCGTCGGCGTCGTTGGCACCGGGATGACGCCGCCCTCGCGCACTGACGTCAGTTCTTATACACAGCTTTTCCGCGCCAGGAACACAGAGCCATGATAAAAACCGCCACTGGTGCCATAAAACTAGGGACCTCAAAGGGATGTCCCTTAACCCTAGATATCGGTTCGCAGAACAGGGAGGATGGGTGGGGCGGTAAGGAATCTAACACTAACTACTGTTTCTTACAGCTATATCGTTACCGAAGGTAAGTAACTTGTGCATTTGAAAGAAACAGGTTAGTGTTAGATTCCTTACCTTAGAATAGATACCCAAGCAATCCCAACCCCGGTGGTGGGTCTGCGGACCAATGATCACACCAGAAAGTCCTGGAGGACAGAACGGCCGAAAAAGTCATCTCTCCGGACCTGGCTGTCCAGGCAGTAGTGTCTAGCAAACGTGTGCAGCGAAGCCCACGTAGCTGCCTGACAGATTTCCTGCAAGGGGACTTCCCGCTCCAGGGCAGTAGTTGCCGCCGTGGCCCGAGTGGAATGGGCACGCAGCCCCACGGGAGGCTCCTTTTTAGCCAGTGAACAACAAGCCTTGATGCACAAAACGACCCATCGAGAAATGGTCCGTTTGTGCACCGCCTGCCCCTTCTTAGCGCCCACGTAACCAACAAAGAGCTGGTCGTCCACCCGGAACTGGCGTGTGCGGTTCAGATAGAATGAGCGCGCACGTTTTGGGTCCAGACGGTGGAGCCGCTCTTCCTCTTTCGAGGGACGTGGAGGCGGAAAGAAGGCGGGCAAGGTGATGGGCTGCCCGATGTGAAAGGCTGTGACTACTTTGGGCAGGAAAGAGGGACGCGTTCTCAAGACAACTTTGTCTGGATGGACAGAGAGAAAAGGAGGTTGAGAAGATAGAGCCTGGAGCTCACTCACTCTCCTGGCAGAGGTGATGGCAACCAGGAATGCAGTCTTAAGAGTTAGAATAAGAAGACAAGTGTGAAGTGGCTTGAAAGGAGCGCACATCAAATATGTCAGAACAAGGTTCAAGTCCCACTGAGGCATCACAAAAGGACTAGGAGGAAACATGTGAGAGATGCCCTTCAAGAATCTATTTACAACAGGGGACTTCAAAAGAGAAGGCTGATCAGAAAGCCTTAAGAAGGCTGAGATGGCAGAGAAGTAGCCTTTGATAGTGCCCAGAGGAGAGCCCTGCTGGGCAAGAGAAAGAAGAAAGAGGAGAACCTCTGAAAGGGGGGCAGAAAGGAGATCCACAGCCTTTGCTGTGCACCATGCCACAAATTTAGGTAGGGGAAGACAGACCCCTAACCTGCGCAGATGGCCTGTGACCACCCCCATCACTTTGTGAGCAACCGTGGGGCGCTGGTAAGGCCCAAGGGGAGCACGGTAAATTGAAAGTGTTCGTGGCCTACTGTGAACCGAAGGTAACGCCGGTGGGCCGGCAGGACGGGGATATGAAAATATGCGTCCTGCAAGTCCAACGCTACCATCCAGTCTCCGGGGTCCAGGGCAGCTAAGACCTGAGCCAGAGTCAGCATCTTGAACTTCTCCTGTCCGAGGAAGCCGTTGACGTTCCGTAGGTCCAAGATAGGGCGTAGGCCCCATTTGCCCTTCTTGGGTACCAGAAAGTAGTGGGAGTAACAACCAGACCCTACTTCCGACCCAGGAACGCGCTCGATGACCCCCTTGGCCAAGAGGGCCGTGACTTCCTCTAGCAGAAGTTGCAAGTGAGCCCCCGACACGAGGTGGAATTGCGGTGGCATGGCTGGAGGGGTCGCCTCGAAGGTGAGGGAGTAGCCCCTTCGGACGATTTGCAGCACCCACCTGTCCGATGTGACAGTGCGCCAGTGGAAGAGGTGATGGCGAACCCTGCCCCCCACTGGCGTCACATGGGCCTGAAAGCACGGACTAGGAGGGTTTTGAGGCAGGTGCTGCGGGGGAAGGTGTGGACTGGCCTCGCCGTGGTCCCCGACTGCCACTACGGCGGTTTCCACGGCCGCCGCCATGCTGTTGAGCGTTCTGCAGCGCCTGGCTGGCGGCACATGTGGGGGCCCCCCTTCCTTGGCCACGAAAGGAGTGAAAGGTACCCGTTTGCTGGCGTGGGGCCGAGAGGCCCAAGGACTTGGCCGTAGCCCTGGAGTCCTTAAAACGCTCCAGCGCATTGTGAGAAGTTGGCCTGATATACGATGCTCACTAGTTCTAGTGATCACCTTGTATCAGTCCAAACAACCCTTATGGTGATTGGTTGTAAGTCAACCTTATAGACCAGCTATCCTAATGGTAGCATGGACAAAGCAGTCTTAGGCTAAACTCTTTTGGCATGTGAAGCCAGCTGTTTTACCACATATAACCCCTTGAATACCAGATGAAAGGACACCACACAGGTGTTATGAAAATAAACAATATATTTATTAATAACAAACACCTCTGAACTCTTTATGAGGTCAGAGGGCTAAGCACATGACAAGACTCTTAGGAAAAATATGTTTAAGTTGCACAAATTCAATGTTGCCCTAGGGGCACGTCAAACCATATACTAAACAAGTGGTATAAGGAAATCGATAGAAGGAATGGAGCTGTCCAGAGGCTGTAGGATCGCTGGGACTACACTACCCTAACCTTAGGTAAGTGGCAGGAGACCCACAGGACGCGTGTACAGAGTGTGAACTCACACAGGGGATGCGTAACAAAGTCAATGGACAGTACAATTTACGAAAAAGGTGAGTACGGACAGTTCTGACTAGTTAGGACTAAAACGACTGGAAATCTGGACATTAGGAGAGTTAATCTACCCTTGAGCACCAAAATGCTCTTATTACCTCACCCACGGGCTGCGGGTGCATAGGTGTCAAAGTGTGTCGGGTTTCCGCGTTGAAGTCTATGGAGCCTTGAAGAAAGATGCTGCAGGCGACCAGGAGGAAGCTGTTCGGAGTGATCCAAGGGGGGGGGAATCAAGGAAGATGAAGACCTGAAAGCAGAGGGGAAAATGTTCAAAGTCACTATCCAGTGACTGGAGTGGAACCAGGAAGGAACCAGATGCTGTTGTCGCGATCAGGTGAAGAGTAGAAGCTTGACTCTGCAGCCACGTGGACCAGGTGGTGTCTTCGACGACCAGGATGGAGACACGAGCTGTCCCACGCAGGCTCTCGCTGTCGGCGGTGTTTGTTCCGGATTCGGCGTCAAAGGGCCTTGGCAAAGGCAACCCACACGGTGAGTGGAAAAGGCGCCTGGTGCGGACCAGGAGGGTCTGGGGTGCTCCTCCTTTGTGGGAAGCAAGGGCCAGTCTGGAGCAACCAGATTAGCGGTGTAGATGTCGTGGATCGTCGTCTAGGAGGTCACTAGCCAGCCGGCGAGTGACCAGACAACCCTGTAGGCCTGAGCCTCTTTCTCATGGACTAAAGGAGTCTGTCTGTACTTGCACAAGTTATTGTGACTCACAGAGAAGGACATACCTGTGCCTCCATCACAGATCAAAACAGCGTGAGTTGGTACTCTGACTAGACCAGAGTCCATCTCAGTTCCCAGGGTTAACCCTACTACTCCCTTCTGTTGAGAATCACCACTTGGAGCTGAACTAGGGGGAACAGTTGCCTTAGGGGCAATGGTGGCTGGAGCTGTCTCCTTCTTGGCACATTCACTGGTCCAATGAGTATTAACTTTACAAATATTGCCCCAAGGTTCTTTGGACCTACTTTCTTTTTGGATTGTTGGGGACCACCACCAGTAGAAGCTTTTTGGGGACCTTGAGAAGACTTCTGGTCTTTTGCTTTCTCCCCACCCTTTTGGTCTTGCTTCTTCTGGTAACCACCCTGGTTCTGACCCATTTGTCTGCCCTCTTACCCAATTCTTGGGGAGAAGTCAAATCACAGTCAACCAAGTGCTGATGCAATAACTGGTTCTGACAATGATTAAGAATCTGTTCTCTCATTATAAGGTTATACAATCCTGTATAGTCACTTACTTTACTGCCCAGTAACCAGCATTACAGAGCCTTAGTATCACAATCTACAAAGTCAGTCCAGTCCGGAGTCTGTGTCTTCTGGGTATCTCTGAACAGCAACCAATACAGCTCAGTCATTAGGCCAAACCCATCTATTAGAGCACTCTTCAGGACATTGTAATCCTCAGCATACTCTTCTCTGACAGTGAGGAGCTTATCTCTACCTTTGTCTGCAAAGGAGAGCCACACGATTGCTGCCCACTGACTCTGGGGTACCTGCTGTACTTTCCAGGCCCTCTCCAAAGCAGTTATCCACTTGTGGATGTCATCCCCAGTCTGATAGCGAGGGACAATCTTGCTTAGGTTTTTAAAGTCACAAGACCTATCCCTACCACTAGGGATTTTGCTGCCACCAGAGGGCTCTAGTCCTGCTAAATTTCTATCTCTTTCAAGAGCTAGGGTCTCTTTCAAGGGCAACTTGTTGCCTCCTGATCCTAAGCTTGACTTATCTAGTTTCATGCTCTCTTCTCTCAGGGGATGTTCTCCTCCTGTGAGATGAGGCAGTGGACCCTATTGATGAATCAGAATGTCCAGATTCTCCTGAGAGGGATCTGGGCCTTCTGGGTACACCAGTAGGCCTACGTGGGGGAGATGGAGGGAGGCCTGGGTTGGCCCTCTCCATCTCCAGGTAGTCCTGTGTTGTCCAGGTTGGGTTCAGCAACCACTTCCTGGTCTACATCCTCAGAGTCCTAGTGGGGGACGCCACTAGGATCTTCGTCTGATTTTGAATGGCCCGCCTGACTACTCCCTTGAATATCTGGGTCTGATGCTTTTGCTAAGTCATATGCCACTAAGATATTGATCAGGTGTTTGGTGGTTGGACTCTGTCCTTGCTTTAATTTCCTTATGGCACACAAACCTCTCAACTCCTGTAAAGAGAATGTGTCATATTTAGATGTCTGCTCATTGCTGACATCTGGCAGAGATGCACTAGCTCCTGCCTTTAAAGCCATGACTAATGAGGTGTGTTGTGTGCACCTACCTACACTACTTGTTTCCTACTAGAACCTCTCTAGGAGTTGTAGTCAGGGTGTGCTAAGCCCTTACCACCTACAACTTCTAAGTTCAGTAGATTTTATGTATTATAAGACTTGATTTATATGTACCTACTGGTACCTTAATGTGATTTTTCAAATGATATTCTCAAGATTTGGTAAAACAAGTGCAAGCTCTTATCCCATCCGCTGCACACCAATGTGAGAAGTTGGCCTGGTATATGATGTTCACTATTCTAGTGGGCACCTTGCACCTGTCTAAACGACCCGTATTGATGGTAGGTGATAAAGCCAACGTTATAGATAGTTATCCTAGTGGTAGCTGTGGAGAGCAGCCTTCAGGCTAAGACTTAAAGACAAGTTAAGCAAGTTGTTTTACCATTTATAATCTCTTGAGTACCAAATGAAAGCACACCACACAAGGTATATATCAAATATATATGTATTTAATCTAAACACAACCCTTCTGCACTCTTTATGAGGTCAGAGGTAAAAGTACAATACAAGGAACTTAATTAGCATACAATAAATTGCACAGTATTGGTTTTGCCCTAGGGGCCTCACAATCCATATACTAAAACAGTGGTACAAGAACCACGTGTGGAATAGAAAGCAGGCCTAGGGCCTGTGGAATTGAGTACTCGTGTTACCTCACCAGGGAAGCCGGGTGCATAGGTGTCTTTTCATGTCGGGTTTCGTCGTCGATTCCAATGGAGAGCTTTGAAGAAGTGCTGCAGGCGACCAGAGGAAAAGTGTTCGGGTGGATCCAAGGGTGGATTGGAGATGTGAAGAGCCTGAAAGCAGAAGGGACAGAGTCTGGGTCACAAGCCAGTGACCAGGATGGCGATAGGAAGATGCCAGCCGATGTCGGGTGATTACAGGTGAAAAGGTGAAGTTTGTCTCTTCAGCCACGAGGCCCAGGAGGCATTGATGACAACCAGGAGCTGGATTCGAGCTGTCCCACAAAGGATCTAGTTCACTGCGGTGTTGGTATCCGGATTGGACCCAACAAGCCTTGGCAAACACTATCCACGCAAGATGTTGAGATTGGCTTTGGTGCAGACCAGCAAGGTCTGAGGAACTTCTCTTTTGGGAAGAAATTGGAGCAAGCCTGGAGCAACCAGGAAAGCAAAGTAAATCAAGGTTTGGTCTTCTTGGGGGCTCACTAGCCAACGGGCTAGGAACCGCGAAGACGGGTTGAGCGGAAATGCACAAAGCGGGCCCACGGGACACTCGTGGAGTGTGGGCCTCTGAGGTTCGGTCCAAAAGGTGCTCGGGCTGGGGCTTCAAGCACCCCGATGCACAACTTCGGGATACCTCGGGAAGTAGGTGCAGGTTGCAAAATGCAGGATGTCCAGGAGATCCGGTCCCACGTCACTCTGTCCGCTACAGGTCTCAGGTTTGCTGGTAGCGCAGGTCAGCGGCAGAGATGTCTGGAAGTCCGTGTCCTGAGTCGCAGATTCTTTTGGATCCGGCGGGAGCCTCGAAAATGCAGACCAGCAAAGATGCAGTTGGTGTCTGTTTGAACAGGGTTGTCACTCCTTGACCACAAGTGAGATTTCTTCCGTCTTCCAGTCGATATGGAATGTCGAAGGTCCAAGATATATGTTGCAGAGTTTCGTCCAGGGTAATCTAAAGTCCTAGGGACTGGGGTTCTATACTTATAGTAAGTTTAGGGGTTGGACTAACTCCAAGGTCAAGGTCCCTCCTATGGGTGGACCTGGGGAGGGGGTGGTTACACCCCTTCCCCTTTGTCCAGTTTCGCGCCAGAGCTGGGGCTGAGCGCCCCGGCAACCAGTTTGAACTGGGAAATGCGTGGAGCACCTTGTGTGCCCCAGGCAGTGTCTGAAAAGCATTCACTGATTCGATAATGCTTTATTCAATTTTGTTTTAAAATCATAAAAGCGGCCAAGATGGCGGAGTAGGAGGACGTGTTCTCCTGAGCTCCCGTACCCGTCCAGGCCCCAAGCCCTTTTCTGAGCTAATTCTCCCCCCGGAATCGCTTGGCGGAGCGGGAGGAGTGGCCAGTTTGCGGTTGGCCGGTGTCCGAGCCCCGCTGTGAGCGGAATCGCCGAGAGTGGACATCCGGGTGTCTGAGCAATGGCGCCCCGGACCGGAGCAGTGGCGTAGACCGGAAATCGAGACGCACCGAGGGGCGGTGAAGGAACGAGGGCCCTAGAGGAACGGTGCGGAGCTGAATTTGGCTGAGACAGCTGGCCCACGGCGCTGATCGCCGGAGTCCAGAGGAAGACCGCGCCGTACCCGAGGTGCACCCACCCCGCCCCCTGGAAGTCAGACTGCCGGCAACTTGAGAACGTGGCTTTGGCCTGGGCTGGAGAGGGACGCACGGCCCGAGCCGCGGGTGTGAGGTCCGGCGGAGAAGCTCATCCGACACAGGTCAGTGCTCCCAGCAGAGGCACAGCCCTGAGCCCGAGACGGTGGACCCGATGGGTGGGACCCCGAGGAACACTTGAGCACCGGAGGGCACGGACCGAGGGGAGGCGGAATCTCGCGGGTGCCCGGCGACAGCACGGAGGCCTCCTAGGAGAGCAGCTGGGAGGGAGAAGAAGCCGGGAGTGGCGAGGTGCAGCACCCAAGCCCTAGGAGCAGCTGAGAAGCCCCCCGGGAATTGCTGGCGGGCGGCACGTCCGTCCTCGGAGGCCGCGGAGACCCATCGCAGCCGCACCGACAGTAGTCAGGAGAGGCGGGCCGCAAGGAGTGAAGGTCGCGGCTGGGGACAGAGCATAGGAATGGCCCCTTGGAGAGCCACTGCGACGCCTCGAAGGGACAGTAGCAATTAGAGGTGGTGTGGCGCAGCCTGGAGCCTGGTAGACCGAAAGGGGGGAATCGCAGGAGAGGCCACCAATGGCTGCTGACTGGGATGTGGATACCAACTAGCCCACACCGCTTGCGCAGATAGCACGGGTCCGGGGGTACTGACCGGAAGGAGCCTGAGAACTGGCACAGACGGGGACGGGGGTGCGGCTGGGGGTATGCTGGAGTGTGTGCGTAGGACGGAACTGAGGGCCCTGCCGCCGGGTTACTGCCCCGGCCCTGAGACTTTGTTTGCTGCCTTGCCGGGAAACAGGAGCCATCAAGAGGATTCTCCACGGCCCTTCGCCCCAGGGGCTCGACACGCAGTGGGCCTCGCGGACTGAGAGTGCTGATCGCCCACCCACAGCTCGACTCGCGGTAGGAGTGCAATAAGTGCCGGGTTGACCAAGGTGCGTGGCGCAGTGCAGCGCTCACCTTTGCCTGGGCACGGAGGCCGGAATTGGCGCTGTAAGGTTTGACCTGAAGAGGCGAAGGGAATACTGAGCGACGGGCAGATTGGCAAAATGGCCGGCCAGAAGGGCAGTGAACGCAACGACCGCACACTGCCAGAAATGCTCAACAGATCCCAGAGCAAAGGAGACGAGACCCTGTCCTCACCGAACTCTGCTGGTGGTTCACAATCTGGAACGACCGCAGAACCCCCGGTCACCAGATCTTTTTTGGAATCCCTCTTTGGTACACTGCGGGACGACTTCCAGGCCTTAAAACAGGAGGTGGCAGGAGAAGTGCGAGAAATACGTAGGGAAGTGGATGGATTGGGTGAAAGAGTGGCCACAGTGGAAAGTTCCACGCAGCGACAAGATGAAGAAATCACACTCCTGCAGCAGGAAGTGTTGACCCTTCGAGAACAACAACTGGACCTTCAATTACATAACGAGGATTTGGAGAACAGGTCCCGAAGAAACAACATAAGGGTCCGGGGTGTGCCATCCTCGGAAGAGAGCACGGACATTGTCAAGTACTTACAGGAACTCTTCCGGGAGGTCCTAGGGGAAGAAGCTGACTTTCCTATAAGAATCTATAGGGTGCACAGAGTGGGACCCCCGAGGCGGGCGTCTGGCCCACCGCCGGACATACTGGCCTTCCTCCCTGAATTTCCGTTGAAAGAACGGATAATGGCGGAGGCGCGGAAGAAACACTCGCTAACATTCCGCGGTCACCCGGTGGCCCTGTACCAGGACCTCTCCACAATCATGCTTCAAAAGCGTAAAGCATTTAAGATAGTGACAGACTTCCTCCGGCAACATGAGACGCCCTACTCATGGGGTCACCCCTTCCGCATTATATTCAAGTGGAACAGCGAGTCACACCAATTGCGATCTTTGCAAGACACTTGTGAGGTATTGGGGATCACAGCGGAGGAAGAGGAGCCCCGCACACCGCGGAGGAGACGTGCCACCGACGGAGGATGGCAGAGGGTCGCAAGGCGAAGAACTTCGGGCGTGTCCCGGAGGCCGAGCTCTCCGATTATCAGGGCCGAGATGGAAGATGCCATTCGGACTGTCTCCAGAGATCAGGAGGTCACTGAGGAGGCTGCACTAACCGTATGAAACTGCTCCGGGGGAGTCCACCATAGCATTGCTGTGAATGCTGGCTTGGGGTGTGGGGGAAGGGGGGGCGACGGGTTGGACACGTGTGGCTGGACGTCCACTAAGGTAACATACCACAGACTTGTCCGACAGGGACTCAGCTGGGACTATTTCAAAGGGACACTGGAGGGTTTGGGAGGAGGGCAGGGGAAGGGGAGTTTGTAGGGGGATCAGTACTAGGATCCTGGGGGGGGGGTTGGAGGGGAGGGAGGGGGGGAGTTTGGGGGACGAGTTTGGGGACGGGGTGGGGGGGAGATGGGGAGTTGGGGTTCGGGGGACAGGGGATTAGGGGGCGGGAAGTTTGGGGCAGCCCTGTCCAGTGCTTCTGATGCATTCACACAGACCCGTCAGGACTCTCAGGCCAATTTGTTTGACACTTTAGTGCTTTGCGCTTCAGATCCATCGCCTATGCAATGTTGTCCTGATTAGGTATGGCGGAACTAAAAGTAGTGACCCTGAATGTTAAGGGGTTAAACAATCCTACGAAACGGAGGGCGATCCTATCATTGTTAGAGGGCACACAAGCAGACATCTGTCTACTCCAAGAAACTCACTTGCTAGCTAGTGACTGTCATAGGTTACGGTCCCGTCACTTCCCCACACAGTTCTTTTCTTCCAACACTACTAAAACAGCTGGGGTGGCTATCCTGGTGTCCAAGTCCTTTAGGGGGGAAGTGTTGCACAAACTCATAGAACAGAAAGGGAGACTTCTAGCCTACAGATTTAAATTGGGAACCCTGCAGTTTACTATAGGGACGATTTACAGCCCAAATGAACAGCAGGACCGCTTCCTTCACTCTGCATTAGTAGATGTCACAGCATCACCGGACAGACACATTATTGTGGGGGGGGACCTGAACATGGTATTTGACTCAGCAGTGGATAGGTCAGCGCAGCGTCACCCGCAGGCTGGGGAAATATCGCACACAGTGAAAACACAATTAGCTGACTTGGATCTTCATGATCTTTGGCGTGGGTTTCATCCCTTAGATAGAGACTACTCTTACTACTCACATGCACACAAGACATACGCCAGACTGGATTATTTGCTGGTCACGGATCCGGTACGAGACATGGCCACTGCTTCAGACATAGGGGTCATTTCTCTTTCAGATCACGCACCGGTCTCAGGGACCTTCCTTCCCCCGTCGAACCCGGCTCGTCGTGGTGTTTGGCGTCTTCGAGACACTCTCCTACACAAAAAGATAGTGGTGCAGCGCATAATAGAGTCGGTGAAAGACTTCCAGCTGCATAACTCCAATTCTGACACCCAATTGGCGACTCAGTGGGGAGCTCTTAAGGCCGTGTTGCGGGGAGAATTCATAGCGATCTCTTCGGCAGAAAATAAAGAGAGAAGGCTAAAACGGGAGGAGCTCACACAAAAGGTCAGGGAACTAGAACAGGTGCACCGCCGCACCGGGGCCCCCAGGATTTGGAGACAGCTGAAGTCGGCAAGGAAACTCCTGTCGTCTCTGGACTTGGACAGAGCTGAATACGCGGCATTACGTCTAAAACATGCCTATTATACAGGGGGGGATCGATGCAGTCGCTTACTAGCAGCCAAACTCAGAGCTGCGCACCAATGTCGTCGAGTGAAAGATTGCGGTGGGAGCAGGGCAGCTGGTCACAGATGACGCTGAAATAGCTGATGCCTTTCGCCAATTCTACTCTAAATTGTACGCGGAGGGGGACTGGCGGTTGGAAGAGCCGGACGTCTATTTAGACTCATTGGCCCTCTCGTCCCTGGCTCCAACACAAGCTGACTATCTAGAACAAGAGATACTGATCGAGGAGGTTGTCGCACCTATTTCTAGACTTAAGCATGGGAAGGCCCCGGGCCCGGACGGCTACACTACTCTTTTTTACAGAACGTTCAGTTCAACGTTAGCACCCATTTTAACCAGGCTGTTTAACTCCTTCACCAGCCCCGGAGCAATCCCGCCGGATCTCCTACAGGCCACGGTATCGGTCATACCCAAACCTGGGAAGGACAGGGCTCAGTGCAGCTCATACAGGCCGATCTCCCTCTTAAATGTTGATATCAAGATCTATACGGGGATCATTGCAGCAAGATAGGCGCAGTACCTCCGCGGTTTGATTGAGCCAGACCAGTCCGGCTTTGTGCCTGAGAGACAAACTGTAGATAACACTAAGAGAATAGTGCACATTTTGGAAAAGGACTCGAGGATCCCGGGGGAGAGGATGTTACTTTCGGTCGATGCTGAAAAAGCATTTGACCGGGTGCATTGGCCATATCTGGAACGGTGATGGAACGAATGGGCATTGGGGAGAAATTTCGATGTATGGTGTTTAACTGCTACAAGTTTCCGTCAGCAGCAGTACGAGTGAACGGCTACAGCTCGAAACGATTCAATATTGAACGCGGCACGAGACAGGGGTGCCCGTTATCCCCTCTCCTTTTTGCTCTTTACATGGAGCCTTTTGCCCAAAGAGTGCGACAGAACTCGGACGCGATCGGTGTGAGAATGGGAGGTTATACCCACACTGTTAGCCTGTATGCAGATGACCTGATTTTTACATTGGAAGACCCGAGGCGGGCTTTGCCCGCATGTATGGATGAACTCGAGGCTTTCACGGGGGTAGCCGGATTTAGGATGAATGTGGGGAAGTCTACAGCATTAGATGTCTCCCTGACGCCCGCAAAGAGACAGGAATTGAGGGTTTTTTTCCTCCGCGTTGGTTACGGCGCCATGTACAGTACTTAGGTATCATGCTGGCTCCCACGTTGAAGACGATGGCGACGGTTAATTACGAGGCACTGAGCAAGAAAGTAAAAGAAGAACTGGGGAGACGGAACAAGGGGACGATATCCTGGCTCGGCAGGATAGCGGCGATTAAGATGACAGTCTTACCCCAGATGCTGTACCTATTCCGAGCATTGCCGCTACAACCCCCTAGAGGATGGATTCGGCAGATGCAGACTGAGGTGTCCCGTTTTGTTTGGCACGGCCGAAATCCCCGGTTGAGGCGGGCCCTGACGACTTTAGCGCCGGAGTCGGGGGGACTGGGAGTCCCGGACCTTCGCAAACATTTCCAAGCGTCACAGCTGAGGTATCTGGTGGAATGGAGCAGGTGGGAGTCAGATAAACACTGGCTATTCCAGGATCAGGCGGTCGCGGGGCGTCCTTTGCAGGAAATACCGTTCCTGCGTAGATCACATCGCCCCCCGAACCTCTACGCGTCTTATGTCACGAGGGTACCGCTGAAAGTATGGGACGCCGCCAACAAATCTTTTGATCTCACCAGGTTCCCTTCTCCGTTCACACCTATTGTGGACAACCCGGACTTTGCACCGGGGATGGAACCTGGAGCCTTCGCGCACTGGAGGGCGAAGGGTTGCAGGGCGCTTTTTCACATGTACAGTGTAGAAGGGATTCTCCCCTTTCAGAGCTTTAAAGAGAGTTATCAGATGACCGAATCGGATAGAATGAGATATTGGCAGGTCCGACACTGGGCCCTGCAGCCACAAGTGAGGGAGTCAGCGGACAGGAAACTGTTGCCATACGAGAGATGGTTGGCGACACGCACATCAGACACTAAACTCATCACTGATCTGTATAAAATGCTACAGCCCCCACCCTCCCACTTTTATATCCCCGGCAGAGAACGCTGGAACAGAGAATTGGGGAGAACACTTAGCCACAAGGGATGGGAGCAGATCTCGTACCGAGCAAGACACTCAGCCTATCATGTAGGACTCACCGAAACCTTCACCAAGGTATCCACGTATTGGTACCATACTCCGGAACGACTGCATGAGATGAACCGGCTCATAGATAATGCGTGCTGGCACGATTGTGGGCATGTAGGCACATTGACACATATCTTATGGGACTGCCCACTGTTACAAACATATTGGGTAGAGGTGATTAATGAGATAGATACTTGTTTTGGTATTGAACTGCCCGCTTTCTGGCTTATGTCCTGCTTGGTCTCCCCAATGGCTTAATGTACCCGTTGAAATCCCGTAGGGGGAGGCAGATTGCCATCGTGCTGGGTTCAGCGGTTCAAAACATCCTAATACACTGGCGTACACCCACTACCCCCTCTATTACAGGTTGGCTACACAGGCTGTGGCATGTTCTGGGGATGGAAAAGCTATCACTCACACTGGCCGGGGAGGTTGAACAATTTGAGGAGCTGTGGCAACCTTTTCATGCGCTACTAGCCACAGAATTCAAGGAACTTACATGCCCAAGATACCTGAGGCTTCCGAGAATCACACCGCCAATATAGCATACTGTCCAGTTGGGGAGGGAATGGGGGGATTCACTACATGCGATGGGAGAGAGGAGGGACAGGAGCGAGAGTATCTAAGTTCTAAACTATACAACACTGGACAGGGGGGGGGGGAAGAGGAGAGTGGGTGCGGAGGGGAGGGCACGGGTGGTTGTGGGGGGGGGGGGGGGGGGGTTGTTTCATTGAAATGGAGGGTATGGAGGGCTTGTTATCTGTTTCTAGTCCTTCAACACGGTTCAGCACACAGGGCTGAAACCCAGGGCAGCCCCTTGTGAGGCTGGGACATTTGAACTTTATTTTTGGAAACGATCCCTGGCACAAGCATTGACTCCTTATATAATTGTTTTTCCTTTTGGTTGCTGTACCCTTCGAATAAAATACTTTAAACCTAAAATCATAAAAGCGTACATATAAAAACAGTCTTAAAATGAATACATACATACAATGACAATATGGCTACAAGTTAAAAGGACATATGCCCAACCTCAGGGTTCTATAATAAGACATGTTATTCATACAGTTTATCACTATCGACTGTGGTAATACATAGAGCACTCAAAAGTTACGACAGTTATATGATGGTTCAAATCTATTGGGAGTGGATAAACTAATGCCACTGGATACACGAACCCCCCTTCCCAGCGGATGGTGATGCTCTACTGTTGGTCTAAGCAGGGGAATGTTTGGCGTGCATGGATAAAAATCAAGTAGATCCCAAGTGCATATAGGGCCATCTCCTTCTTGGGGCGGGCAAGATCTTAGGTACGGGACGATGTTCCTGTTCCTGAATTTAACCAGTACCAAGTCCCCGGGAATGTTTTTTGTTAATGAGCCCAGCCAGCCCACCCTTCTAACGCTCAGGATTCCACCATCTTGATCCGGTGTTAGGGGTCTATTTTTCCCCAACCAGAATATGACCTTATTTAATAGGTCCTGCTGTCTTTCAGCTTTACCGAGAGCAAGTGCTGGTACTCCTGAAAGAACGGACACATATGTCACGGCTTCTGGAGGAAGGTGTATACGAGGTGGTTTGTTTGATTCTGTTCTAACCCCTGTGAACCTTGATGGAGCAGGTTTGAAGGGGGCTTTGGGTGCGATTGGGGCTGGGATTTTGAGTGATTGAGATGTGAGTTGGGCGTTTATACGATTTGGAGTCGGCTTAGATGTTTCCAAGGTTGTAAGTGGCTGGGAGCGGTTAGATGTTACCATATTATTCATAGGTGTCAGAATGGTCATGATTGTATTCTCTAGTCCTGAGAGCCTTTTGTAGGAGAGTAGGGTCTGCAATCCAATGATCACCCAGATTTTTTGCTTTTGTTTCACTGGTTTACGACTTTCTCTGGCTATGGGCCTGCTAATCAGACCCAGAGCCTAGCTGTTCTCTCACTAAATTGACATGTGTACCTTAGGTGCATTATCCAATTGGGACTGGGCCACCTTATCAGACCCTGTAACTCAGGACATAGGTGTACCCAGGGCCTACCAGGGGCTGAAGCCTGTATTATGACACCCCTGTATGGCCATCTAAATCTGACACAACTGGCTGCACGACAGCTGGGGCAAGGTGGTGTAATCACCCTTTGCTTTAGCTATAGTATGCCTATATCTAACCCTAAAATGGACACACAGATTCCTATCAGTCACTCCTATGGCAGGCCTTGACAATCCTGAAGGCAGAGTGCTTGGAATCGTGTGAAATGGTGCTCCGGCATGAGCTGAGCCCGTTTGCAGCTTGCGGAATAAAGTCCTAATAGCTGTTCCATGATAACGCATACCATATACTCTTAAGTGCATTATAATCCTCGCGGTTAAATGCTATCTCTGGTATTGCTTTATCAAAACATGTCGAGTAAGGTGTCATACGAATTGGAATACTAACCCCTCGCCAATTCTGGCGACGGGGTTAGCATTCCACCCTTCTAGGGGGACACGACATGTATGTAACCGTGAACCCCGGTTAAAGTTAACTGAAGCCTCAGCTCCACAAAATGGATGCTGCCACCACAGACACGAGTCTGACCTCCTGCTGCTGGGAGTCCTTCCAGCGAGGGGAGCTTGGACAAAGGCTTTCCTGTCAGGGGCGGTGCTAGCACCATCCCAGACAGGGTTTTGTGTATCCTGGGTAGGCAGGGCTTTACAGGAAGGTGACTGCAAGTGGCACCCCGGTGCTCACTACGCATCTGCCGGCTAGAACCAGTTCCAGGGGCACACCAGCCCCTGGCCTGGGAAAGTCCGGCATGGGAGAGGGGTGTAACCACCCCCCTTCCTGGTCCCACCCCTAGGGCAGGACCTAGTCGCGTACCCACCCCTTTCTTTAGGATAAAGGCAGGAGCGGGGACCCTTCCAAATTAGATCATCTTTGAATCAAGAAACTACTTTCTACGAATGGAACTCTCGACTTCTTCTCAAGATTTCTCCCTTGTGACTAAGGAGTAGTAACCCTGCATCCGCAGGCACCATCTAAGAACTCCGCGGTTTGCTGCACGTCCTTCCTCAGGAATCCGACCGACCAGCACGACGAGACACGGCTTCCCTGGCACCTCTGACCTCTACCTACTTCTACAGCTAAGCTGAGAACCGTAGGTGCGACGAGACCTCGAGGGACCGGCCATCATCAGAACTGCACGACTTCTATCCAGCACGACCGCCGAGGGATCCTCTGGTGAGTGCTTTGGGGTCCGAGAAGCCCTAACCCTGAGCAGCTCCAGCACCGAAGTCCAGCCCCCCAGCATCTCCACGATCTGCGTGGGGCCCTTCTCCTTTTTGCTGCTCACCGCGTTGTCTGGCTACTAGCCCGCTGGCTTGTGGCCTTCTCGACGACGATCAACGACGACAACTCTGCTGGTCTGGTTGCTCCAGACTGGCCTTTGCTCCCTTCCAAACGAGGAGCACCCCGGACATCGTTCCTCTTCGTGCCTTGGTGTACTTCCCGGCTATCTCATAGCCGGGAAGTACACCAAGGCACGAAGAGGAACGATCCATATGGCTTTTATGGATCTCTCTTCGGCCTTTGATTGTGTGAACCGTGGGAAACTATGGTGCGCCATGGAAAAAATGGGCGTTGACAAAAATCTAGTAAACCTGTTGGAAGATATACATTCGGACACCAAAGCGAATGTTAGATATACCCAGGATCTAAAAGTTACCAAAGATTTTGGAGTGTTTCGGGGCGTCCGACAAGGGTGTATTCTGGCCCCGTTCCTCTTCAATCTATATATTAATGATCTGGAAGAGACCCTCCTAAGCACCAACACAGATTATCCTTACATTGGCCGAAAAGGTCTGCCTGTTTTATTATACGCGGACGACGCAGTCCTTTTATCTAGAACGGCCAACGGACTTCAAATATTATTAGACTCCTTTTACACCTTTATGAAAACCAGAGATTTATGTATTAACAACACCAAATCCTACATAATGAAGATTGGTGAAGGATTTAAGAAACCAAATCGCCTAAAAGTAGAAGGAGTGGAAATACCTGTAACGCATACATTCTCCTATCTCGGGGTCCTCTTTGACAGTCAACTAAAATGGGGACCCGTAATACAGAAAAAAAAGGGTGACGTTACAAGGGTAAATGCGGCCATATTGGATTTCTCTAAAAAGTTGGGAAATAGTCCAGTTACCGCTCTACTCCAATTATACAAGGCCAAAAGTGTAACCACAGCTTGTTACGGCAGTGAAATATGGGGCTATGTTCCCTTGGATGTACTTCAAATAGTTGAAAACAATTTTTTAAAACAGATTCTAAGGGTTCCAAGGGGTACAGCAAATCTTTCTGTGCATGAAGAACTGGGGGTTCCGTATGTTAGTGATAAAATTGCTTTGAATCCCATGTTATGTTGGATGAACAGCTGGTTAAATGACAGTATTCCGCTGACCAAGCTTATTCTAAAGGAAGCTCTTACATGGGATAACAGGATGGAAATTCCCTGGCTCAAATATTTATTGAAATGTTTTTCTGATTTGGGCCGTCCTGAACTCTTTTTATGTCCGGAATCCATCACTAAATTGGATCTTATTTTAATTAAAAATGCTTTTACTGATTTAAGAGAACAGGAAAGGGAATCAAGTGAATTAAAAAAAGAAAGTGTACGCAATCACATATTAATTAAAAGCACTTTACTTACGGAACCCTACTTGACATGGCAAATGTCAAGCTATGACCGTTTTTTGTTAACTAGGTTCAGGTTCAACTTGTTTCATCTAATGTTGGCGGTACCTAGGGGTTCCCATAGAGGTCAAGTGTTGCCAGCTTGCGGCTGCGACGAAAAGTCTCCGCAAGACCTGGCACACTTCCTGTTCTTCTGCCCTTTTTATGCTGTACCAAGGAAGTTATGCTTGAAACCTTGTTTGAAAGAATTGAACTTTCGTCAATATCGTCCAGCACAATATTTTTTACAGCTGCTAAATTGTGATTGCACTTTATTTGTTTGTGGTTTTTTGAAAATGGCGATCAAATTCAGAAACAGTATGGAAGGATAATTATCTCTGATTGTAATTTTTAAATCTATTGTCAAAAGAATACTACTTTTAAAGGGTCTCCTATATCTTGATATAGTGCAGTATTTTTAACCTAGTGATCTTTTTTATCTGTAATCGATTATGACTTTTTTAAGATTGTGTGTATGTTATGTTATTATCTGTAGTGTAAATACTTTTATGGTTGTCAATTTGAACAACCGAATAAAGTTATTTTGACTTTGACTTTGACTGGCCTTTGCTCCCTTCCAAACGAGGAGCACCCCGGACCCTCCTGGTCCACTCCAGACGCCATTTTAGGCCCACCGCGTGGCCCAGCGTCGCCCACTCACCTGGTCGAGGTGACTTCGCCCGGTGCCATCCTGGTGCCCACACAATCACTGGCTAGTGATTAAGAACTTGGTCCCCTCTGCTTTCAGGTGTCATCCATCTTCGATCCAGGCTTGGATCCAACGAACAATCTTCACTGGTCGCCTGCCAGCAACTTCTTTCTTCAGGCTCTATAGACTGCAACGAGGATTCCCGACGTCTTTTCAGACCTATGCAGCTGCAGCCCCTGTAACTTCGGCATTTCGGTGCCCCAGCATAGCCTCACTATCCAAGGGTCCAGATCCTTTTCGTTTTTCAGCCTATCTAGTCGGGTTCGCCCGATAACACTAACTTTGTGAAATCTAGCTACCATAGACTTTGTCTCGCATCCCGCGTGAGAGTGCACACTCTGCACCAGAGTCCCCTAGGCCTCCTACTAGTAATCTGAAGGTTCAGTAACGTAGTCCTAGCGATTCCAAACCCTATGAGATTAGTACTTACCTGCTAGTAATTTCGCATTCCACTTTTAGAGTATATGGTTTTTCGTGCCCCTCGGGCATTTGTGTAAATTGTGCAACTTAAAGTATTTTCGTAAGAGTTGTGTTGTGTGCTTAGTACCCTGTCCTCATAAAGAGTACAGGGCTGTTGTGATCTAACTAAATACACTGTTTATTTTCATAACACTTGTGTGGTGTCCTTTCACTTGGTGTTCAAGGGGTATATGTGATGGTATAACAGCTGGCTTAACACACCTTCTAGAGTTTAGCCCGAAGACTGCTCGTATCCACGCTACTAGGATAGCTGGTCTATAAGGTTGACTTACAACCAATCACCATAAGGGTTGTTTGGACTGATACAAAGTGCTCACTAGAATAGTGAACATTATATATCAGGCCAACTTCTCACATTGGTGAGCAGCGGTTGGGATTTGAGCTTGCTGTTGTTTTACCACACGTATCCTAAGATTATCTTGTGAAAGATCACATAAGTACTCCAGGTACATATAACTTAGTTAGAATACTCTGAGACCTACTGAACCAGCTGTTGTAGCTCCTCAAGGCTTAGCACACCTTGGCTACAACTCTTAGCAAGGGATCAGTAGGCAAACAAATAGTGTAGGTAGGTGCATCACTTACACCACACTAGAAACAGCATGTCAGACAAAGGAGGAAACTCTGAGTCTCCCCTTGTGTCAGTGGACCCTCCACAGGTCACTTCCAGATATGCTGCTCTTAGCTTCCAGGAGATGAGACAAGCGTGTACCTCCAGGAAGCTAAAACCGGGTTCTAACCCTACAATCCCATTCCTGATTGGTCTCTTAGAGACTTATGATGCCAGGAGGGCTGGTAACTCAGACCCTTCTAATCCAGATGGGACAATGCCTCAACTAGAGGGAACCACAGGTGACCCTGACCTTATCCATCTCTCTGCAGAAGGTGAAGAGGTGTATGAGGATCTAGAACCATCTGAGGACGAGGCAGACAAAGGTCCAGAAGTAGTTAGCCAGCTAACTAGGGCCAACTTAAGCAGGCATGAGAATGGTACTAGGAGACCCCTGGGGCCCCTCTCAGGCCAGCCTAACATTGGGAATGGACGAGTTAGGTCTCTATCCAGAGGCTCTAACAGATCCATTCAAACCAATGGCTCTCAGGCCTCTTCTCACAGAGGGATGACATCCCCTCAGAGGAGAGTGTATGAAGCCAAAGTGAGGGAAGTCAATCTGAGGATTGAAAGGGAAGAACTTGCCCTGGCCAAAGAGAGACTTGCCTTTGCTAGAGAGCAAAAGTTAAGTGGATTAGATTCCACTGGTGGCAGCATTCCCCCAAGGGAGAACAGGAGTTTAGACACCAGACACCTGAGTAAGATAGTGCCCCCCTTTAAACAAGGGGATGATATCCACAAATGGATAACTGCTTTGGAGGGGGCTTGCACTGTACAGTGTGTCCCCAAGAGTCAGTGGGCAGCTATCTTGTGGCTCTCCTGTAAAGGTAAAGGTAGAGACAAGCTCCTCACTTCTAGAGCTGAGGATGCTAATGATTACCAAGTCCTGAAAAATACACTGATAGATTGGTTTGGCCTAACCACTGAGCAGTACAGGTTGCTGTTCAGGGATACCCTGAAAACTCAGTCTCAGGATTGGTCTGACTTTGTAGATTGTGCCACTAAGGCTTTGGAGGGCTGGTTGCTGGGCAGTAAGGTTACTGATTACACAGGATTGTATAATCTGATCATGAGGGAACAGATTTTAAACAATTGTCAGAACCAGTTGTTGCATCAGCACCTTGTTGACTCAGATCTGACCTCTCCCCAAGAATTGGGAAAGAAGGCAGACAGATGGGTCAGAACAAGGGTTAAGCAAAACCAGGGCCAGAACCAGGGTGGCCAGAAGAAAGCAGACCAGAAGGGTAAAGATTCTAAAGGTGAACAAAATGACCAATAGTCTTCAACAGGTCCCCAACAACCCAAAGAGGGTGGGGGTCAGGCTTCCCAGAAAAAGAAGAATCAAGAAGGCCAGTCAAAAAGGTGGTGCCAATACTGTAAAAGTAAAACTCACTGGTTTAGTGAGTGCACCAAGAAAGGAGGAGGGCAGACTCCTGCTACTGCAGCCCCTAAGGCACCTGTGCCCCCTAGTACAGCCAGCAGTAGTAGTGCACCTCCCAAGGGTTTAGTTGAGTTAACCTTGGGTTCTGAGGGGTATGACAACTTAGTTGGCACACTCACTCAGGCTGTCCTTGTCTGTACAGGGGATATGGATATATCCCCTGATGTCAGTCCCAATACTTTGGGCAAATACAGGCAGACACCTTTGATAAATGGAAAAATGGCTCAGGCCTATAGGGACATTTGTGCCAGTGTCACCATGGTGACACCTAACTTTGTGGACCCTGGACAGATCATACCAGGTACAGATTTCCTGGTGACCAATGCCAGCAACGTCACTACCAGTCATAGTATGGCGATTGTTGCTTTCTCCTGGGGAGGGGTAAATGGCCAAAAGAAGGTTGTTGTTAGTTCAGACCTCCCAGTGGATTGTTTGTTGGGCAATGATTTGGAGTCATCACAATGGTCAGAAGTGGAGCATAGGACTCACATGGAGATGTTAGGCTTGCCAGCACATGTGCTTGCTGTGACTAGGTCACAGGCCAGAAGATGCCCCACTGAACAGGTGCTGGATCCTGAAACAATGGACCAGACACCTTCCAAGAAGAAGAGCAGTAGGGTTAAGGCATTGCCTTCCCCCTTGCCCCAGGTTGAGGATCAAGTCTCAGAGGAGGCTGACCTACAGGAATTGAGGGAAACTGAGCATAACGAATTTGAACTTGATCAAGTTGAATTTCTGGGCTCAGGGGGACCCTCAAGAGAAGACCTGGGGAAGGAACAATTAGACTGCCCTTCCCTTTAACCCCACAGACAGCAGACTGCTGCTGAGGCTGCTGGGAACGCCACAGGTACCCACAAGGTATACTGGGAGGATGGACTCCTGTACACTGAGGCAAGAGACCCCAAGCCTGGCATGGCCCGGAGGCTGGTTATCCCCTTGTCTCAGAGAGGTTTCCTTCTTACCTTGGCCCATGAGATTCCCTTAGCAGGACACTTAGGCCAGACAAAGACTTGGGACAGACTTGTCTCACACTTTCACTGGCCTTACATGAATGAGGATACCAAGGAGTTTTGTCGCTCCTGTGTCACTTGCCAAGCCAGTGGTAAGTCAGGTGGCACAACAAAGGCCCCCCTTATACCAATGCCTGTGGTGGGGGTGCCCTTTGAAAGGGTGGGGATTGACATTGTTGGACCAATGGAACCCCGGACAGCATCAGGGCACAAGTTTATACTGGTGGTGGTGGACCATGCCACCAGGTATCCTGAAGCTATTCCCCTTAGGACCACTGCAGCACCTGTTGTGGCAAGAGCCCTAGTTGGAGTGTTCTCCAGAGTGGGCTTCCCTAAGGAGGTTGTCTCTGACAGAGGTTCAAACTTCATGTCAAGCTACTTAACTGCTATGTGGAAGGAATGTGGTGTCAACTACAAGTTCACTACACCCTATCATCCACAATGCAATGGGCTTGTTGAAAGGTTCAACAGGACCCTAAAAGGGATGATTCATGGACTACCTGAAAAGCTCAGGCGTAGATGGGATGTCCTGATACCCTGCCTTCCGTTTGCTTACAGAGAGGTCCCACAAAAGGGGGTTGGCTACAGCCGTTTTTGAACTTTTGTATGGGCATCCTGTAAGCAGACCCCTGTGTTTGGTGAAGGAAGGATGGGAGAGACCTCTCAAAAAGCCTGCAACCAACATAGTGGACTATGTACTTGGTCTCCGCTCCAGGATGGCCGAGTACATGAAGGCATCTGAAAACCTTAAGGCCAGCCAAGAACTCCAAAAAGCTTGGCATGACCAAAAGGCTGTCCTGACTGTGTATCAGCCTGGACAGAAGGTGTGGGTGCTGGAGCCAGTGGCCCCAGCAGCACTCAAAGACAAATGGTCTGGGCCCCACACAATCCTTGAGCAAAAGGGAGAGGTCACCTACCTGGTGGACCTTGGAACTCCCAGGAGCCCCCACAGGGTGCTCCATGTTAACAGGCTCAAAGCATATGTCGACAGGAAGGACATGAGCTTGCTCATGGCCATAGATGAGGGACAGGAGGAAGAGAGTGACCCTCTCCCAGACCTGCTCACTCAGAATCCTGATGACGGATCAGTAGATGGTGTTGTCTTTTGTGGCAGCCTCTCTGAACATCAACAGAAGGATTGCAAACAAGTTCTTCAATCCTTCAGGCATATGTTCTCTCTAACACCCAGCCAAACCAATTGGTGCACCCATGAGGTTGACACTGGTGACAGCTTGCCAGTCAAGAGTAAAATCTACAGGTAGCCTGATCATGTTAGAGACTGCATCAAAACTGAAGTGCAGAAAATGTTGGAGTTGGGAGTCATTGAACCATCAGATAGCCCTTGGGCTAGTCCAGTAGTTCTAGTGCCAAAGCCTCACACCCAGGGTGGTAAGAAAGAGATGAGGTTTTGCGTAGACTACAGGGGTCTCAATGCAGTCACTAAGACTGATGCCCACCCAATACCAAGGGCAGATGAGCTTATAGATAGATTGGCTTCTGCCAACTACTTGAGTACATTTGACCTGACAGCTGGGTATTGGCAAATCAGGTTAGCTGAGGATGCCAAGCCCAAGACAGCATTTTCTACCCCTGGTGGGCATTATCAATTTGTGGTAAGGCCCTTTGGTTTGAAAAATGCACCTGCCACCTTCCAAAGGCTAGTGAATCATGTTCTCACTGGGCTGGATGACTTCTGTCCAGCATATCTTGATGATATTGCTGTCTTTAGCTCCACCTGGGAGGATCACCTGGTCCACCTGAGGAAAGTGTTAGAGGCACTGCAAGCAGCAGGTCTCACTATCAAGGCCACAAAGTGCCAGATAGGGCAGACACAGGTTGTATACTTGGGCCACCTTGTAGGTGGAGGCCAAGTTCAGCCACTGGAGAGCAAAATACAGTCAATCAGGGACTGGGCTCCTCCAACCACCCAGACTCAGGTTCGAGCTTTCTTGGGCCTGACTGGTTACTACAGAAAGTTTGTCCGAAATTATGGATCAATTGTGACTCCACTTAATGAACTGACAAGTAAGAAAATGCCAAAAAAGGTTCAGTGGACAGCAGGCTGTCAAAAAGCATTCGATGACCTAAAGCAGGCCATGTGCACAGCACCTATCCTCAAGAGTCCAGACTACTCCAAACCATTCATTGTCCAAACAGATGCTTCTGAGTTGGGTGTGGGAGCTGTTCTATCTCAACTGAATTTTGATGGTAATGACCAGCCCATTGCTTTTATAAGCAGAAGGCTGACCCCCAGAGAGAAAAATTGGTCAGCTATTGAGAGGGAGGCCTTTGCTGTGGTTTGGGCCCTGAAGAAACTGAGGCCATACTTGTTTAGCACTCACTTCAAGATTCAGACCGACCATAAGCCCCTCTTGTGGCTAAATCAGATGAAGGGTGAAAACCCCAAACTGCTTAGGTGGTCCATTTCCCTACAGGGGATGGATTTTACAGTGGAGCATAGACCTGGCACTGATCATGGCAATGCAGATGGGCTCTCCAGGTATTTCCACTTAGAGCAGGAAGACTCACCTGGTCAAGGTTAGTTTATTGTCCCAAAGTTTGGGGGGGGGGTCATGTAGGAGAGTAGGGTCTGCAATCCTATGATCACCCAGATTTTTTGCTTTTGTTTCACTGGTTTACAACTTTCTCTGGCTGTGGGGCTGCTAATCAGACCCACAGCCTAGCTGTTCTCTCACTAAATTGACATGTGTACCTTAGGTGCATTATCCAATTGGGACTGGGCCACCTTATCAGACCCTGTAACTCAGGGCATAGGTGTACCCAGGGCCTACCAGGGGCTGAAGCCTGTATTATGCCACCCCTGGATGGCCATCTAAATCTGACACAACTGGCTGCACGACAGCTGGGGCAAGGTGGTGTAATCACCTTTTGCTTTAGATATAGTATGCCTATATCTAACCCTAAAATGGACACACAGATTCCTATCAGTCACTCCTATGGCAGGCCTTGACAATCCTGAAGGCAGAGTGCTTGGAATCGTGTGAAATGGTGCTCTGGCATGAGCTGAGCCCGTTTGCAGCTTGCGGAACCAAGTCCTAATAGCTGTTCCACGATAACGCATACCATATACTCTTAAGTGCATTATAATCCTCGCGGTTAAATGCTATCTCTGGTATTGCTTTATCAAAACATGTCGAGTAAGGTGTCATACGAATTGGAATACTAACCCCTCGCCAATTCTGGCGACGGGGTTAGCATTCCACCCTTCTAGAGGGACACGACATGTATGTAACCGTGAACCCCGGTTAAAGTTAACTGAAGCCTCAGCTCCACAAAATGGATGCTGCCACCACAGACACGAGTCTGACCTCCTGCTGCTGGGAGTCCTTCCAGCGAGGAGAGCTTGGACAAAGGGTTTCCTGTCAGGGGCGGTGCTAGCACCATCCCAGACAGGGTTTTGTGTATCCTGGGTAGGCAGGGCTTTACAGGAAGGTGACTGCAAGTGGCACCCCGGTGCTCACTACGCATCTGCCGGCTAGAACCAGTTCCAGGGGCAAACCAGCCCCTGGCCTGGGGAAAGTCCGGCATGGGAGAGGGGTGTAACCACCCCCCTTCCTGGTCCCACCCCTAGGGCAGGACCTAGTCGCGTACCCACCCCTTTCTTTAGGATAAAGGCAGGAGCGGGGACCCTTCCAAATTAGATCATCTTTGAATCAAGAAACTACTTTCTACGAAAGGAACTCTCGACTTCTTCTCAAGATTTCTCCCTTGTGACTAAGGAGTAGTCACACTGCATCCGCAGGCACCATCTAAGAACTCCGCGGTTTGCTGCACGTCCTTCCTCAGGAATCCGACCAACCAGCACGACGAGACCCGGCTTCCCTGGCACCTCTGACCTCTACCTACCTCTACAGCTAAGCTGAGAACCGTAGGTGCGACGAGACCTCGAGGGACCGGCCATCATCAGAACTGCACGACTTCTATCCAGCACGACCGCCGAGGGATCCTCTGGTGAGTGCTTTGGGGTCCGAGAAGCCCCGACCCTGAGCAGCTCCAGCACCGAAGTCCAGCCCCCCAGCATCTCCACGATCTGCGTGGGGCCCTTCTGCTTTTTGCTGCTCACCGCGTTGTCTGGCTACTAGCCCGCTGGCTGGTGGCCTTCTCGACGACGATCAACGATGACAACTCTGCTGGTCTGGTTGCTCCAGACTGGCCTTTGCTCCCTTCCAAACGAGGAGCACCCCGGACTCTCCTGGTCCACTCCAGACGCCATTTTAGGTCCACCGCATAGGCTTGAATTTGCCAAGACTTGTTGCCCCAATTCTGGGTCCAGCGACGTCGACAGCATCAACCATCGTGGGACAGCTCGCACCTCCATCCTGGTCGCCGACAACGCCTCCTGGTCCGTGAGACTGCAGAGCCCAGCGTCGCCCACTCACCTGGTCGAGGTGACTTCGCCCGGTGCCATCCTGGTGCCCACACAATCACTGGCTAGTGATTAAGAACTTGGTCCCCTCTGCTTTCAGGTGTCATCCATCTTCGATCCAGGCTTGGATCCAACGAACAATCTTCACTGGTCGCCTGCCAGCAACTTCTTTCTTCAGGCTCCATAGACTGCAACGAGGATTCCCGACGTCTTTTCAGACCTATGCAGCTGCAGCCCCTGGGCTAGGTAACTTCGGCATTTCGGTGCCCCAGCATAGCCTCACTATCCAAGGGTCCAGATCCTTTTCGTTTTTCAGCCTATCTAGTCGGGTTCGCCCGATAACACTAACTTTGTGAAATCTAGGTACCATAGACTTTGTCCCGCATCCCGTGAGAGAGTGCACACTCTGCACCAGAGTCCCCTAGGCCTCCTACTAGTAATCTGAAGGTTCAGTAACGTAGTCCTAGCGATTCCAAAGCCTATTAGTACAGTACTTACCTGCTAGTAATTTCGCATTCCACTTTTAGAGTATATGGTTTTTCGTGCCCCTCGGGCATTTGTGTAAATTGTGCAACTTAAAGTATTTTCGTAAGAGTTTAGTTGTGTGCTTAGTACCCTGTCCTCAAGGAGTACAGGGCTGTTGTGATCTAAATAAATACACTGTTTATTTTCATAACACTTGTGTGGTGTCCTTTCACTTGGTGTTCAAGGGGTATATGTGATGGTATAACAGCTGGCTTAACACGCCCTCTAGAGTTTAGCCCGAAGACTGCTCGTATCCACGCTACTAGGATAGCTGGTCTATAAGGTTGACTTACAACCAATCACCATAAGGGTTGTTTGGACTGATACAAAGTGCTCACTAGAATAGTGAACATTATATATCAGGCCAACTTCTCACACCTTTCCCCTATGGAATTGATTTTTTCAACTAGTGGGGAAATGATGGCTTTGACCAGATGCTCGATCTGGGTCAGTAGAGTCAACTGGGGTAGAGAATTGTATCGTCTGATTTGTCTGCAGACTCCATGGTAGTAGGGAGGTTGTTGGCAGGTAATGTAGGACTTACGGATAGTTTTTGTAATTTGGAATGATTCCCTTCGGGATTGTCCTCGTAATGCTTCCATTTAGTGGGTAAAGGCCGAGGGAGGGCTAGATCTTGGATATTGTCTTTATTAGGAGAAAAGGGAGGATCCCGCAAACTGCCATTACTACTTGAGGAGTTGTTGCCTTTAACAGGAGAAGGTGAATCCACTGCGGCGTACTTGGTATTGCATAGGATGTTTAATTCGTCCCACAAAGACAGGTTTTGCACTCTTACTGGAGTTTGTAGGGGAGATTGCATACAAATTAAAGAGTGGCAAGGAGAGTTATAGTCTATCTCATGAACAGTAGGCAGTGTGCTGGTACTAATCACGTGATGCTCTTGTGGCCCTTGGCATGGGCCCCTCTCAGAAGCAATGTTTGTTCCCCCCTTGCGTGACATTATTAGAGTAGGATTAATCAAACCACAAAAATAGCCTATTAGTAATTAGAATCACTCTACCTCCTCTCACAGTAGGGTCAAGGGAGGGGGCCCGTCCCGACCCCTTCAGTCCACGGAGGGCCACAGAGGGCCCGCCCTTTGCCCGGGCTTGGCCCCGGGCAGCGACCAGCGTGCGATCCCACGACGCGGGGGCTGGTGTCCTTTTGTTGCGCCTCCTTGGGCGTTAATCCGGTGTGGCGCTGCTAGGGCGTCTGGGAAATGTAGTTTTTCCCCCCTCGCGGCCGCTGGTGTTGGTTTGCGGCGTCGGAGGGTAGCTGTGCTGGAAGATTGGCCCCCTGGGCGGGTAAGCGCTAGCAGCAAGGTGTGCCCCCGAGTGATTCACTGAATGCAACCCACCCTGCCCCAATACACTAAAGCCTGTCTGGAAACCTATTGTCCAGGCCTCCCCTGCCGAAGTATCGTCCAGCAGCAGGAGGGAAGACTGGTGTCTGTGGCAGCAGCATCCATTTTGTGATGCTGGGGCTCTGTTCGACTTTAACCGGGTTTACCAGTAACTACATGTATTCTCCCTCTAAAAGGGTTGAATGCTACCCCGCCTCCAGAACTAGCAGGGGGGGGGGTAGTATTCCAAAGTGTTTGACACCGTACACAACATGTTTTGATAAAGCCAAACCAAAGTTAGCATTAACTGCAAGGATTATATATGGTATGGCTATATCATAGAGCAGCTATAAGGAGATGGTTCCGAAAGCTGCAGAGGGGCTCAGCTCATGCTAGGGCACCCTCTCACACAAAACCAAGCAATCTGCCTCCAGGACTGTCAAGGCCTGCCATAGGAGTGACTTATAGGTTACTATGGGTCTATATATAAGGTAGCTACAGATCTACTATATCTAAGTAAGGGGTGATTACACCACCATACCCATGCTGTGGTGTCAGTTTGGAAGGCTAACCAGGGGTGGCATAATACATGCCTCAGCCCCTGGTAGGCCCAGGGTGCACCTATGCCCTGGGTACCTAGGGTACACTATACAGGGGCTCACAAGGGTGACCCAGTAACCCATCTGGTATGTACCTAAAGTACATGGTATCAATTTAGAGAGAGAACAACTAGGCTGTGGGCCGGATTAGCAGGACCACAGCCCTACTAAAGTAAAAAAAACTGAGAATCACAGCAAAAAGTGGGGGTGACCATAGGAAGCAGACCCTACTCTACTACAGGTGACACAAAGTAGGGACAATCTACTCCATCAACGCCGGTATCAGCACTGGCGGATCAAACACTGGCATCACAGGTGGGAACCCCTGAGGGCTGTGCACCAGAGCCAATAAGGAGTCAATCACAAATTCAGAGGGAGGACCCGCCTGCCTGGAGTCAGTCAAGTCGTCACCAACCTCCTTGAGGCTGAGCTGCATGGAGAACCAAAAAATGATATGAAGTAAGAAATAGTATTTCCTTTTCTGATCCAGTCACCTCTGTGCCTGGAAACACCAGAACGCGTAGGGCAGAGTCCTGCTTCAACTCTGAAACCGGAAGAATAGAAGGTGTGTCAGAGACACCGCGTGTACATGGTAAAGATGGGAAAAGCCGCGGTGGAGACAGTCTATGGCGTAATTTACCAGCCAACAGTGAGGACAAAAAACTTCGGGATCTAGCCCTGGGGCAGGCCTTGAAGGGAGAAGAGCAAAAACAACAGTTGATGGACAGAATGCAGAACAATGTCATACATTCACCCCAGTACAGAGATCTGGGCCTCAATCCATCCTTTTTTTGCTCACCATGCCATTCAAGTTTGAACCCAGACATATGAAAATCAGTCTTGACCCTGTGCCTCATGGGAACAGTCCAGCCCGAACTGTCAAGCCAGGTCCTCCCTGGACTGAAAACAAGCATCCTAGGACCGGTTTTGGGGTTTCACCTCTCTTCAGCCAGGATAGCATGATTACAGTGGTATGGAGAGCACGGGACTCGCGTCTGAGCATACCCGTCCCACTCGGGCTGACAAATGCAAAAACAACAGTTGATGGACAGAATGAAGAGCAATGTCATACATTCACTCCAGTACAGAGATCTGGGCCTAAATCCATCGGTTTTTTTGCTCACCATGCCATTTCAGTTTGAACCCAGCCATAAGCAAAGTGAGCAAGGGACCCAAGTCTGGGCATACCCTGCCAACTTAGGAAGAACATAGCAATACCAAAGTGGATGATGGACGGAGCGCTTGAGCAAATCAAACACTCACTCCCAGTCAACTGATCCTCATTCTTTAGCTCACTCCACCACCCCAGTTCAGACATGGCCATATGCAAATCAGCCATGACCCTGTGCCTCATGGGAACAGTCCAACCCGAACTGCCAAGCCAGGTCCTTCCTGGACTGTAAACAAGCATCCTAGGACTGGTTTCGGGGTTTCACCCCTGTTCAGCTAGGATAGCTTGATTCCAGTGGCATGGAGAACATATGGCCATATCTGCACTGGAGTGGTGGAGTGAGCTAAAGAATGATGATGGATTAAACCCAGATCAGTTGACTGGGGGTGAGTGTTTGATTTGCTCAAGCTCTCCGTCCATCATCCCCTTTGGTATCGCTTTGTTCACCCTAAGTTGGCAGGGTATGCCCAGACATGGGTCTCTTGCTCACTTTGCCAATGGATTCAAGCTAGCCTGGCTGATGACAGCTGATTAGCCAGAAATAGGTCCCAGGATGCTTGATGCCGGTCCAGGTAAGACATGGCTTGGCAGTTTGGGTTGGACTGTTCCCATGAGGCACAAGGTCAGACTGATTTGCATCTGGCCATGTCTGAACTGGGGTGGTGGGTGAGCTAAAGAATGATGATGGATTAAACCCAGAACAGTTGACTGGGGGTGAGTGTTTGATTTGCTCAAGCGCTCCGTCCATCATCCTCTTTGGTATCGCTTTGAAGGTAGAAGAGGACCGCAACCCACGAGGGACCTTCAACCACTGCGTCGCCAACAGTGTCATGCTGCGCTCCTGAAACATGAGCAAGCTTAGCTGAAGATATGAGAGTCAACCTTTGGAGTCACGGCGCACGTCCAGACACCACATGCAAATAGAATGATGGTCTGAGGTCGGCATCGTAGTCCACAGGCCCCTGAAAACACCCAGAAAACCCCCACCACAGTTGTCAAAGTTGAGTTAGGCCAAAAATGGCAAGAGGTTTCGCTCTCCAGATCCGCGTGGAAGGGAAGAAACGGACATCGGGGGAGGGCTTATATGGAGTCCGTGGACAGACCATCTGGTGGACGATTTCTATACGGAGTTGAGAGACTCCATCTACCGACATGCAGAGGTACTGCTATAGAAAAGTTTCAATATCCAGACTGGCAACTGAGGATAATTCAAAGGTAAGAACTCGGCGGCCAGACTTCCCTATCAGATGCATCTAGTACTACCGACAGATCTGGTTGGGGTGTAGGGAGAGGGATCTACACCGGACCCAATCGCAGTTCATTAGACACCAGGGTAGGTCTTTTGAAGTTGTCTCTGAGATCTGGAGCATGTTGGAGAGATTCTCCTGATGCAGTGCCCACTGAAACTTCTTGTCTCAATGCATAGCCTTCATAAGCCAATGAGCATGCGTCACAAGAAGGATGCAGTAGGTCATAAGGCCCGATAACCTCAGATTCAGTCTTACCAAAATACAGGATAGAAACTGAAACATCAGTATCATAGCCTGAATATCCTGGACTTGCCACCAAGGAGGATAGGTCCGATACTGCACTGTGTCCAGAACAGCCCTGATGAAAGGGAGCGTCTGAGACAGAGTAAGGTGTGAATTTAGCACATTGATACTGAAACCCAGCGAGTACAGAAGGTTAGTTGTAGTCGGAAGGTGGGAGAAGACTGCCTGGGGTGAGCCTGCTTTCAACAGCTAATTGCGGAGTTAGCAAAAGACTGGAATCCCTAACCTCCGTAGTTGAGCAGCAACCACTGCCATCACTTGTGAACACAGAAGGGGCGCTGGTAAGGATGAAGGGAAGCATGGTAAACTGAAAGTGCTCTTGGCCTACCATGAACCACAGGTAACGCATTTGGGCAGGCAGGACAGGGTTTGAAAAAAAGCGCCCTGTAGGTTCAGCAAAACCATTCAGACTCCTGGGTTCAGGGCAGGCGGGACTTGAGAAATTGCATGCATTTTGAATTTCCGCTTTTTCTGGAAGAGTTTCAGAAGGAGCAAGTCAAATATAGAACTAAGTCCTCTGTCCTTGTTGGACACCAAAAAGCCACGGGAATAGCAACCGCAATCTACTTCTGAAGTTGGCACCTTTTCTGTAGCTCCCTTGGCCCTGAGAGCTAACACCTCTTGACGAACCGGGTGGTCGTCCATTAGCTTGTGTCACATAGGTGGCATGGGTGGAGTGGTGGTGACAAAAGTTTCGGAGTTGCCCTTTTGAACTAGTTGCAAAACTCAACGGTGGGATGTGAAGTGGTGAAGGCAAGGGCATATCCTGCCCACCAATGGATGTCCATGACGGTCAGAGGACATACTAAAGGGGTTTGGAGGATGTGGTTGCTAGGGGAGGGTTTGGGAATGGGGGTAGATTGGCTCAACCTCTGGCTGCCTCTCCCAAGTCGTCTGTGGTAACAGTGTTCCTGCCGAATAAGCTTGTGCAGTTTGCTAGCTGGGGTGACTGGGCATGTAAAAAGATGGTTGGAAGCCCCGCCCGTGGCCACGAAAGGGGCAGAACACAGACTGGGGTTGGCAAGGGGCCATGGAAAGTTCTAAGGACCTGGCCGTAGCTCTGTTGTCCTTAAAGTTCTCAAGCGCACCTGCTCTCCAGACAACCGAGAGCCATCAAAGGGCATGTCCATGAGTGGGGCTTGGACGTCCCTCGAAAAGTCAGTGGTTTTGAACAAGACATGGTGCAAAGTGGCCACAAACTAATAAATTGCTCTACCTTGTGAGTCAGTCGTATCCAGCCAACATTGTATGGTGCTTGGCTGTGTCCCACACATCAGCAATTGCTTGAGAGAGTATAAGAGGCACACCGTGTTCACCAACTGCACTGCCAGTCTGGCAGAAGAGAACAACCTCTTTCCAAAGGCATCCAGACTTTTGCATTCCCTGACCAGTAGAGTGGTAGGGAATGCGAAGCTGTAAACTTTGGAGGCGGAGGCCTGGACCATCAAGCTATTTAGGGTGGGGTGCTGGGTGAGGAAACTGGGGTCCCCTGGAGCTGGGAGATGGTGGTGGGCAATTGTCCTATGCACAGGAGACCCTGTGCAGGGCTTGGACCTGTTCATTAGCATCTGCCAGATACTCGTACCAGTTGTCCTCGGGATGTTCTGACTGGTATCCATAAGGTTCTGCAGATGCCATCCATTCATTTCTCAATCCAAGTCTGATACAAAGAAGTCACTGGCTTCGTCAGAGAGTCTGCCCCCTTGCTGGTGTCAGACGATGTCTGTCCAACTCAATGGTGGAGTCATGGATGACTATGGGGATGGCGTCAGCACTGGAGCAGGCTCCAGGGAAAGTCAAGGTGGCTTGACTGGCGCCACACCAGATCCATCAACAGCTCCAAGGGGCTTAATTGGTGCCGGGTGGGGAACCCGCCGGCGAGAGGCCAGTAAGGGCCCCTCATGAGGATTTTATGAGGCTGTGCACTTCATATTTGGGTGGCCTCTCCCCGAAGGCACTTAAGAGGGGAGAGGCCACCCAAATATGAAGTGCACAGCCTCATAAAATTTGCCTTACTGGGCGGGGGTCGCTCAGGGTCACGGATACTCCAGGGGGCTCAATGACGGCCCAGGCTCCACCTCAAAGCTAGGGCTTGAGTGCAGACGCTCCCTCATCTCATCAGATGACTTTAAAAAACATGGCGAAGTCAAGGATCTCTTTGGCTTCTTGCTTTTCTTCCGTTTATGGGGATAACTAGATTACCTAATTGACCTTGACTGTGACGACGAGCGCTTGGAGTGGCTCCACAACCGATCTTGGGAACTTCCCCTCAATCGAGATCTTGAGTGTCACACGGTGAGAGGTTTGAGGGATTGCTTGGGGTGCATGGCACGGCATTCGGCGCAGGTCTTGGCATCTTTGTCACGCTCCATGAACCAGAGGCACATTTCATGTGGGTCTGTCACTGACATTTGTCCGCGACAGGCGCCACATGGCCTGAAAGGATAATGTTACTTACCAAGTAAGCATCTGTTCTTGGCATGTAGAGCTGTAGATTCACTTGCTTTGCATATGCCTGCCATCTAGTGTTGGGTCCGGATGTTTGCAAGTTGCTTTTCTTCGAAGAAGTCTTTCCAGACATGAGGTAGGTGACTCCTCCTTTTGGTAATAGTGCGCACGGGCATCAACTCCATTGTTAGATTGTTTTCCCGCAGAGGGTAAGAATGGAGTTAGTAAGAGTAGAATAGAGATGTCCATGTGTATGTATGTAAAGTAATCGAGAACTACAACAGGTATAGGTACCCGGGAAGGCGGGTGGGTGCATGTAAATGTACAGCTCTACATGCCAAGAACAGATGCTTACTGGGTTAAGTAACATTATCCGTTTGGTGCATGTGAGCTGTAGATCACATGCTTTGCATAGACCATACAGCAGTATGCTCCCAAAGCGGTGACTAACCTGTATCTGTTGCAGTTGTCTGAAAGATTGTTCTAAGTACTGCCTGGCCTACATTAGCTTGTTGTCTTGCTAACACATCTACACAGTAGTGCTTGGTGAATGCGTGTGGTGTAGACCATGTTGTAGCCTTACAAATGTCAACTATGGGAATGTTTCCTAAGAAATCCATGGTAGCCCATAGTTTGTGAGTGGAATGCGCTCTAGGCGGGATTGTTAAAGTTATTTTTGCCTTTGAATAACAAGTTTGAATACATTTAGCAATCCACCTGGCAATACCGGATTTGGAAATAGGATTGCCCTTGTGAGGTGGAGCAAAAGCACCAAAAAGTTGTTTGGTCTTATGGAATGGCTTTGTCCTTCCTATGTAGTATGAGAGGGCTCTTCAGACATTTAAGGTGTGTAGCGCTCTTTCTGCCACTGAATCTGGTTGAGGAAAGAACACTGGTAACTCAACCGATTGATGTGGAAGGCAGAAACTACTTTAGGTAGAAATGTAGGGTTGGTGTTAGAAAGTGGCTCTATATATACTGGACCAAAGTAAGGTACAGTGTGTACAGTGTATAGAGTCCTCAGTATCCAGAGGCATAACAGAGGTTAAAGTCCGATATGACCTTACTCTCTAAAGTGGTAGCTTGGTCGAGCAGTAAGGCAGTATCAGAGGGCAGTGTAAAGCATTTGTTGTACACACTCAGTCAGCAAAAGGTTTCACACACTCAAGAACTGAACTCTAGGCCAATTGTTTTATATCAAAAGCGAATATGCTACTTACCAGTATGCATCTGTTCTTGGTATGTAGGGCTGCTGACATTCATACCTGTGTTGGGTCCGGATGATTGCACATTGTTGTCCTGGAAGAGTCTTCGAAGTATCACGAGATAGGTGGCTCCTCCCCTGGACTACAGTGCGCATGGGCATCGACTCCATCCTCAGATTGTTTTTAGCCATTGTGGCCAAGATGGAGTGAAACTAAGTGAATGATGACCATGCTAGAAGTATATGTGAATCCTGCAGCTGCTACAGGCGCCGGGGAAGAGGGCGGGCGATATGAATGTCAGCAGCCCTACAGATGCATACTGGTAAGTAGCATATTCGGTTCGAGGCATGTGGGCTGCTGAATTCATATCTGTGCATAGAATACATAGCAGTCCCTCCATTAACGGCGGCCGCCCGTGCCAGCTGCAGCAGTTTGGAAAAGTGTTTTTAGAACAGCCTGCCCTACAGCTGCCTGCTGTTTGGAGTGCACATCAACACAGTAATGTTTTGTAAATGTGTGTGTGGTAGATCATGTGGCTGCTCTACATATGTCTTCCAAAGGAATATTTCCAAGGAAAGCCATGGAGGCCCCCAACTTTCTGGTGGAGTGGGCCCGTGGTGGAATGGTGATAGTACGCTTGGCTTTCAGATAGCAGATTTGAATACATTTAACGATCCACCTGGCTATACCAGCCTTGGAAATGGGGTTACCTTTGTGTTGTGGCGCAAAGGCAACAAAGAGTTGCTTAGTTTTCCTAAAATCCTTGGTCCTATCAATGTAATACATTAGGGCCCTTTTGACGTCAAGCGTGTGGAGCATTCTCTCCGCCAATGACTCAGGATTTTGGAAGAAAACAGGCAATTCAATAGTTTGGTTAATATGGAATTGAGACACAACCGTTGGAAGGAATTTAGGGTTAGTGCGAAGCACCACCCTGTTAGAATGAATTTGAATAAATGGCTCTTGGATAGTTAGTGCTTGTAGCTCACTAACTCGTCGCAGCGATGTAAGCGCGATAAGGAAAGCCACTTTCCGCGTCAAGAATTGAATCTCGCAGGAATGCAGTGGTTCAAAGGGAGGACCCATCAGCCAGGTGAGGACCACATTGAGGTTCTACTCCGGAGCTGGTGGAGTCCGCGGAGGATTGACTCGTTTGAGTCTTTCTAGAAAGGCCTTAATGGCAGGCACCCTGAAAAGTGAGAGGTGCTGCCTGTTCTGGAGATAAGCGGCCATTGCGGATAGATGTATGCGAATGGAAGCATAGGCCAGATTACATTTGTACAAATGGAAAAGATAACAAATGATGTTCTGAATAGATGCATCCAGCTGGTTAATGTTGTGGTCTGCACAATAAATGACAAACTGCTTCCACTTTGCCGCATAGCATGCTCTTGTGGTGGGCTTCCTTGCCTCCCGGATGATGTCCATACAGTCAGGAGGCAAGTGTAGGTAGCCAAACTCTAAGACCTCAGGAGCCAGATCGCCAGGTTGAGCTGTTGCGGATCCGGATGCTGAATGTCGCCATGGCTCTGCGTCAGAAGGCTGGGTGTGAGATGTAGCCTTTGATGCGGTACCACGGACAGTTCTAGAAACATGGTGTACCATGGTTGGCGAGCCCACGTTGGAGCAACCAGGATGAGAGTCATCGAGTGCTGCCTGAGTTTGCGTGCCACCAGCGGAATCAGAGGTGCTGGGGGGAAAAGCGTACGCAAATTTGCCTGACCAGTTCATCCATATCGCATTGCCCTGCGACAGTGGGTGTGGGAACCTGGCGGCGAAGCTTTGGCATTTTGCGTTCTCCTTCGTGGCGAACAGGTCTATCTCTGGATGACCCCACCTTTGGAAGTACGGCCGGAGTACTGATGGATGTATCTCCCACTCGTGCATCTGGTGGCTGTGCCTGCTGAGCAGGTCCGCCATCTGATTGTCTTTGCCCGGGAGATGTTCTGCCATGTGGAAGATGTTCCTCTGAATGGCCCACTTCCACATGCTCTGAGCCAGATGAGAGCTGCGGAGAGTGTGTGCCTCCCTGCTTTTGAATGTAGTACATCGCCGTCATGTTGTCCGTCCGAATCAACACAACCTTGTTGCATAGATGTACCTTGAAGGCCTTTAGTGCCATGAAGATCGCCATCAGTTCCAGAACATTGATGTGCATCTTCCCCTGTTGCGGTGTCCATAGTCCCTGCACAGTGTATTGGAGTACATGCGCTCCCCATCCCTGGAGAGAAGCGTCCGTTGTCAGGATAATCTGTGGCACAGGCTCCTGAAACAGTCGGCCCTTGCAAAGGTTTCGTGGATTCCACCAATGCAGAGAGTTGTATGCCCGACCGCTCACCAACACTAGGTCTTTCAACTGGTTGTGAGCCTGAGTCCACTGACGTGCCAAGCACTCCTGAAGCAGACGCATATGTAGTCTCGCGTGCGGGACAATGGAGATGCAGGAGGCCATCATGCCTATCAACTGCATGAACACTCTTGCTGGAAGCGAGTGTTGAGGTCTGAATTTTTGGATCAGCGATTGAATGCTGTCGACTCTCACTGAATTTGGCTGTGCTGTGGCCGCCAGAGTGTTTATGGTCGCACCCAGATACTGCCGTATGTGGGCGGGCTGGAGATGGGATTTGGGGTAATTCAGTGAGAACCCCAGATCGTGCATGGTGTGGGACACGTGGTCGGCGCACTGCTGGGCCGACTTCGCCTGAATGAGCCAGTCGTCCAGATAGGGGTAGACGTGGATGTTTTGACGTCTCAGATGCGCCGCCACCGTCGCTAGGCACTTTGTGAAAACCCTGGGTGCCGTAGTGACCCCAAAAGGCAAAACCTTGAACTGGTAGTGCTGGTTTTGGATGGTGAACCTGAGGTATTTTCTGTGTGATGAATGTAGAGGAATGTGGAAGTACGCATCCTTCAGGTCCAGAGTTGCTAGGAAGTCCTCCTGTTGAAGCAGTGGGAGAACCTGCTGCAGTGTGAGCATGTGGAAATGCTCTGATAGGATGTAAAAATTGAGGGGCCTGAGATCCAGGATGGGCCTGAGGGATCCGTCCTTCTTTGGAATAAGAAAGTACAGGGAGTAAACTCCTTCACCTCTTTCCTTCAAGGGCACGAGCTCTATTGCCCCTTTTTGCAGCATGACTGTGACCTCTTGCTGCAATAAGTGCAAGTGCTCGCCGGACATAGGACGGTGCTTTGGGGGTATGTTGGGTGGAGTGGACGTGAGCTCCAGACAATAACCGAATTGGACAAGTGTTCTGACCCACCTGTCCGTGGTGATGGACTTCCACATGGGCAGGAACCGCTGGAGTCTCCCCCCGACCGGTGTTGCGTGGTCGGGGGGCAGTGACAAGGCGTCACTGTTTGTTGGCGGTGGAGGACCTGGAGCTGCTGTTGCCACGTCCTCTGCCCTTGGCGTTTTTGCAGCGGTATCCACCCCGACCTTTGTTGGTATAAGAAGTTTGGGCGTTGCTTTTGTAGAACTGCGCTGACTGCGAAAGTTGACCCCTTGAGGTGCCTCTAGTATTGGAGCGACAAAAGGACCCACTCCGAAACTGCTGGGATTGCAAGGCACCCATAGATTTTGCAGTGTCGGTGTCCTTCATCTTCTCAAGGGTGGTATCAACCTCAGGGCCAAACAGGTGATCTGGGTTGACCGTTTGGTTCAAGATGGTAGTTTGAATGTCCGGCTTGAACCCAGATATCCTCAGCCATGCAGGTCTACGAAGCATAACGCTAGTGTTAATTGCGCGTGCGGCAGTGTCAGCCACGTCCAGAGCGCACTTTATGGAAGCATTGGAGATAAGCTTCCCCTCTTGTATCAACATTTCTGTCGCTTCCTTATATTGATCAGGTAAATGCTGTAAAAGGGTCTCTAGAGTATCATAGTGTGCCCTGTCATAACGCGCTAGGAGCGCCTGCGTGTTGGAGATGCGCCATATATTGGCTGCCTGCGCTGCCACCCTCTTCCCCGAAGCCTCAAAGACTTTTGATTCCTTGTCTGAGGGAGGAGCATCACCCGTAGTTTGTGAGTTGGCTCTTTTCCGGGCATTGGAGACAACCAGGGAGTCCAGAGGCAACTGTCCCTTAATATAAGTTGGATCAGTGGGCGCCGCCTTGTACTTTTTGTCGATTCGCGGGTTGATGACCCTCGTCCGGGTGGGTTCTTTGAACACCTCAGCCGCGTGCTTCAAAACACCCTTCAGCATTGGCAGAGTTTTTACAGTTTTTTCAGAGACTGAAAAGGTGTCAAATAGGAAGTCAACGTCCACCGGGTCAGCATGCAGCTCGACGTTGTGATTGGCTGCTGCCCTCTCAATGAGGGCATTGAAAGCTGCAGAGTCCTCAGTGGGGGAAGTTTTGGCTGAAAAAAGCTGAGGGTCCTGTCCAGAATGCAGGTCCCCAGGATCGCCACCAGCAGACCAGGGTTCAGTCACATCCTCTGGGTCTGTGTAGACGGGATAGCTGTACTCATCCTCGTCGTCACCTTCACCTGCGTCGACATTGGAATGAGTGGGCGAGAGTTCGTGAGCCAGTGGTGAAATGGGCTCCATCAAGGCAGGAGTGCCAGCAGAGTCCATCTTTCTTTTGAGTGGGATCTTGTACGACTCCAATTGGGGCTCAGGGGTGATTTTCCTCTTCAGGAGGGAAAGTCTGCCCGTGTCGGCGTCGATGAAACGCTCCTGGCGCTCCTCCTCTGCAAGTGGTCGATGCCGTGGGCCGAGGACCACCAACGACTGTTTCGGCGTCGAAGACACCTTTTCGGGCACGCCGGCCCCCGGTTTAGCAGCGAAAGCCTTCGGCGCCGTTTTAGGCGGCAAGGTGAAAAGGATCGGCGTGGGCGCTTTCGCCGGTTTGTCCAGAGGCTTGGGCGGCGCAGTGTCCTTCGGCTCGACTGCTGCGGCGCCGTCCCTAATTCGCTGTAGGGACTCTGTAACCTTCTTAGTGAACACGGCGGATGGACGCGCCGGTTCGACAGAGTCTTTAGCGGCTGGTTTCGGAGCGGAGACCGACGATGTGCCCTTCGGAGTCGACGCACTCGGCGCAGCTCCTTTGGTTTTGTCGTGTGTAAGCGAGGCAGAGAGGGACTTCGTGTCGTCCGGCCGCTTCTTCGGGTCGAGAATAGACTTCTTGGGGTCGTCAACCGTTTTCTTGTGATCGAGTCGACCCTTGCTGGCGTCGACCGTCTTTGGCGCCGATGCGGCTGCGTCCGACCCCTTAACCTTCGGCTTCGATGTAGTAGCCTTCGGGTCGGCCCTTTTGACGTGGCTCTTTGGCTCGACGGCCATCTTAGATTTCTTCGGCGCCGAGGCCCCCGAAGTCTTAGAACCGACCAGCGCAACACGCACTTTCGGTTTCGATATCTCTGGCGTCGAGACCGTAGGTTTCACTTTCGGTTTCTGAGGTACCGGGAGTGAATCGGTATCAATGTCCGGGGCCGGGCCGGGAGGCGGAGCCGTGGAACGTACATCAAGGTGTTGGGTAAGGCCCGAAGGCGATCCCTCGACCTGGGCCTTATGAATTTGGACGGCCCCGGAGTCAGTCTGAGGAAGCTCCTCGTCCGAGCTGTCCTCCACGGTGGCAAGGGCCCCGTCGTCGTCCCCTACCTCCTAGACGACTTCATCGAAATCCTCGGTCTCTGCGTCGTAGTCGTCCTCGACCTCCGACGCGGGGTTGGATTTTGTGATGTCCTGGATATCGTCGTCCTCGACATCTCCAGCATCGAAAATGTCCGTAGGCGGTGGTGCAGACTGCTGGGCCTCCAGGCGCGCAGCTCGACGGAGCTTGAGTGTTTTCTTGGACCGGAACCTGGAACAGGCCATACACTTGGCCTCGTCGTGGTCCGGCGACATGCAATTGTTGCACACCGGGTGTACATCGATATGTGGGTACTTTGAGGCACACACCGGACATTGTTTGAATGGACAATGAAAAAAACAATCTGGGGATGGAGTCGATGCCCATGCGCACTGTAGTCCAGGGGAGGAGCCACCTATCTCGTGATACTTCGAAGACTCTTCCAGGACAACAATGTGCAATCACCCGGACCCAACACTAGGCGGCGATCTATGCACAGATATGAATTCAGCAGCCCACATGCCTCGAACACAGGAGTGCCCCTAAATACTAAATTTAGGGGTGTTACAGGTAGGGCAAAGGCAGGGACCAATAGGTCCCTGTCCTGGGGTGGGTACACCCCCTAGTCTGCTCCTCTCCTGTGGGAGGGGGGCAGGAGCCTAGCTGTGATTGGGCAGGGCTCCCCATCTTCAAGATGGCCAGAGTCCGGGGTCGTGCTTCATCGGCCTCTCCCACCTGAGTGGGGTTGGCACAGGCTGGCACACCCCCTTCTTAACGTAGGGTTTCCCGCTAGTCTTCCTGCTAGAGTGGGGGACAGAACTGGTGGGGGCCAGTTGCTGAGTACAGCAAGGGGTCTGGAGAGGCTCACAAAGGCGGCATGCCTTTGAAGCTTCCCCCTGCCCATTCTGGGGGAGGAGACCTAGCACTTCGCCCAGGATGTGCATTGTTGCACGCCCAGGAGAGCAGGGGCTCTCCACCCAGGGGTCCAGCAACTTGTCTGCTGTGTGGCAGCCTAGGCAGCCTCTCATACCAGACGTAGGTTGTAGGTTAGGTTTCAGGGGGCTTCTTCCAAGATGCCCTCTGGTACATTTTACATTAAATCCCACACTGGCGTCAGTGCTGGTTTAATGTGCTGAGAAATTTGATATCACACTTCTTAGTCTTCAGTGAAGCTATCATGATGCTGTGTAGTTCGTAATGTCAACTTCCCAACACCATATCCTCTTAATGGCAGCACTGTACTTACAGCGCCCAGGAATGGCCCTGGGCACTATAGGGGCACAGGGCTCATGCACCTGTACCCACACCACTGGCATAGGGCACCCAGCTAGAGCGGTGACTGATGGGTGCCAGGGCAGTGAGCTTGTGGGCATGGCACACAGGGGTGTGTGCCATGTCGACTTTGTTTAGTTCTGCACCTAGCCACTCAGCCTGCAAAGGCAGTATGTGGGTGTCAGGGTGCAGGGCCCTCTAAGGGTGGCACAATAACTGCTGCAGCCATTAGGGGTCTTCTCTGGTCTCCATGCCCAGGGTACCTAGGGTACCATTTACTAGGGGCTGACAGGTGGCCAGAGATGCCAATTGGGTTTTAGTTTCAACACATTTTTAGGGAAGGAACACAGGCCCTGGGCACCTGGTTGGCAGGAGCCCAGGGCAAACTCAGTCAAAGCACATCAGCAATTCAGCAAAAAGTGGGGGCATACCAATGCAAGAAAGGTGGCACTTTCTCACAGTTGGTACGAAGAACCACTTTGTCCTTGTGAAGCTGGCAAAAAGGTTCTTCTATGGTCAGGGCCTGTAGCTCGCCCACTCTCCTCAGTGAAGTGACTGCAATGCGGAAAGCGATTTTCCGCGAAAAAAATTGGAGTTCACATTTATGCATGGATTCAAAAGGTGGGCCCATTAATTGTGTGAGGACTGTGTTAAGATTCCACACAGGGGCAGGTGGAAGTCTTGGTGATCTAACTCTTTCTAGTCCACCCATAAAAGCTTTGATAACTGGTACTCTCAAGAGATAAGTGTTGTATGTTTTTCAGATAGACAGCTATTGCAGCAAGATGTGTAAGCTAGGTCTGACAGCTGCAAGTGTAACAAATAACATGGTATTTTGTATGGAAGCATCAGGAGGATTAATTTTATTACAGTAAATAACAAAACTCTCCCATTTAACTGCATAACAAGCTCTTGTAGTAGGTCTTTTGGCCTTTCTAATAATGTTCATATAGTCTGGTGGAAGATTCAGATAACCAAACCCTGACTTCAGGAGCCAGATTGCTAGATTCAGTTCTTTGGGATCTGGGTGTTTGATTTCGCCATGGCTCTGTGTGAGGAGATTGGATGCGAGATGCAGCTTTTGATGTGGAACTACTGAATGCTCCAGCAGGGTCGTGAACCAAGGTTGACGGGCCCATGTGGGAGCTACTAAAATCAGTGTGAGGGATGTAAGCCTGAGTTTCCGAACCACTGATGGAATGAGTGGGAGAGGCGGAAAAGCGTAGGCAAATATCCCTGACCAGTTCATCCATAGTGCATTGCCTTTGAAGAGCGGGTGTGGATACCTGGAGGAGAAGCTTGGGCATTTTGTGTGTGTGTGTGGCATAAAGATCTCTTTGAGGAAGCCCGCAACTTTGAAAAGTATGGGAGGAGAAATTGAGGGTGGTGTTACCAATCATGGATTTGCTGCCTCTGTCTGCTGAGAAGGTCGGCAATCTGATTGTGTACTCCTGGGAGGTGTTCTACTAGGAGATAGATTTTATGGTGTATGGCCCATTTACAAATGTCTTGAGCTAGGTGTGACAGTTGGAGAGTGTCCCCCCGTGTTTGTATATAATACATAGCTGTCATGTCAGTGCGAACTAGGACATCTTTGCCTACAAGGTGAATTTGAAAGGATTTGAGCGCTAGAAGCACTGCTAGCAGCTCTAGATAATTTATGTGGAGAGCGTTTTACTTTAGACTCCACAAGCCTTGAATTGTGTGTTTCTGGAGATGAGCTTCCCCAACCAGTGAGCGACGAGTCTGCTGTTCGTATTCTCTGTGGAACAGGGTCTATGAAGGGCCGTCCTTTTGACAAATGTTTTTGGTCCCACCACTGCAGAGAGCGATGAGTACGGCTGTTTACCAACACTAGATTAGTAAAGAGACCCTGCGACTGGTTCCACTGACTTGCTAAGCATTCCTGAAGGGGATGCATGTGAAGCCTGGCATAGGGAACAATCCTGATGCAAGAGGCCATCATTCCTAGCAGCAGCATATACACTCGAGCTGGTAGTGAGTAAGTGGGCTGAAACTGAAGAATCAGAGCCTAAATATTGCAAATTTGGGCTGCACTGGGGAAAGCCAGAGCGTTTTGAGTATCTAAAGATGCTCCTAAATAGAGTGTTGAAAGATTGAAAATGTGATTTCAACACATTGACTGAACCCCAATTGGTGCAGTAACTACAGTGTTATGTGAGTATGCTGGAAACACTTTGGGTACGTGTGAGAAAGTGCCCTCTTTCTGCATGGTTGCCCCAACTTTTTGCTTAACTGCTGATGTGCTTAGACTGAGTGTGCTTTGGGCTCCTGCCAATCAGGTACTCAGGGCCTATGTTCTTTCCCTAAACGTGCATTGAATATAAAACCCAATTGACATCTCTGGCCATAGGTCAGCCCCTGGTAAATGGTACTACAGGTACCCAGGGCACGGTGCCACCCTTAGAGGCCCTGTACCATAACACTCACACACACTGCCCTTGTGGGCTGCGTGTCTTGGTGCTGAACAAAGTGAAGAGTCAACATGGCACACATCTCTGTGTGCCATGCCTACCACACACTACCCTAGCATAGATCAGTCACCCCTCTAGCTGGGTGTCCTATACCAGTGGTAAGGGTACAGGTGCATGAACCCTGTATCCCTACAGTGTCTAAGTCCATTCTTAGACTTTGTAAGTGCAGTGCTGCCATTAAGAGTATATGGTGCTTTGAGTTTGTCATTACGAACTCCACAGCACCATAATGGCTGTACTGAAAACTGAGAAGTTTGGTATGAAGCTTCTCAGCACATTAAACCCACACTGATGCCAGTGAGGGATTTAATGAAAAATGCACACAGAGGGCATCTTAGAAATGTCCTCTGAAAAACAACCTACTGCTAGTGTCCAGGCTGAGTGGCTGCTTTCAGCTGCCACCACCAGACATGTTTCTGGACCCCTGGGTCGAGAGCCTGCTGCTGTCGGGGGCCTGAAACAATACGCAGCCTGGGGAAGTGGTTCCAAGCCTCCTACCCTAGGATGGGCAGGGTTCACGAAGGGGAAGTTTCAAAGGCTTGCTGCTTTTATGAGCTTCCCCAGGCCACTTGCTGCTTTCAGCAACTGGTCCCCACTTTGGGCGGAAGAACCAACTGGAAAAACAAGTGAGAAAGCGGTGGGCACACATCTGCCAACTCCACCCCTCAGGTGGGAGAGGCAAGTTGAAGCACAACCCTCAGTCCACGCCATCTTGCAGATAGGGGGTCCCAGCCAATCAGGGTGAGGCATATGCCCCCCTCCCACAGGAGTGTGGCATAATAGGGGGTGTACCCACGACAGGGAAGGGACCAATTGCTCCCAACCTTTTACCTACCTGTAACACCCCTAAATCTAGTATTTAGGAGCACCCCTGAACCTTGCAAGAAGAAGGACCAAACAGCCATGCCAAAGCTACAAAGGAGGATAAAAACTGACTTGGCCCCAGCCCTACCGGCCTGTCCCCACCTCGAACTGCTCCAGCAAAATCCTGGTGTGTCCTGCAGCCAGCAGCCAGCAACCTCAAGAAACCCAGAGGACCTGCTTGCCTTCTTTCACAAAGACTCTGTCTCCTGTGAACACCGGATTTGTTTATCAACAGACTCCAGCTCAGCAAGGATCCGTGGGTATGCACCACTCTGCACCCGGAGCCCACTGCCCGAGTTCGAATGGCCCACCACCAAGAGGAGGTGTCCCCGGCGATCCTGACCCGAGATCCGGTGACCCCTGACCTGCCTCAAGCCTCCAGCCGGCGCCTGCAGCATCAAACCGGAAGTGTGAAGTTGGAAAATCTAAGAAATCCTTTAAAACCGTAACTAAATAATCAAAACGCTTTTACTTACCGGTTTCCAGGAAATTTCCCAGTGCAGTATCCAGGTGTACTGCACTGTGTAAGAAAAGTAATCTGAAAAGTAACCTCCATGATATTCTACTAAAAATCCTATACAAATTATATGTACTGTATTCTGAAAAGCATTGCATTATCAGTAACACTATTGTAATCAAATCAAAGAACATTTACAATTGCAATTCAAACTGTTTACAAACTGTATTAATACTGTCCAGTATTTACTGCTTACCTGTGCCCGGCTTGCTTGGTTCTAGAAAATAAAATAACTAGAAGAATATTTTCATACAAAAACAATTGATCTGAAGTTCAGTCTTTGATTGTGTGAATTCATTTGCTGACTGTGTACAACACATGCTTAACACTGTCCTCTGATAAAGCCTTACTGCTCGACCACACTACCACAAAAGAGTGTGGGGCTATCTACTTTACCTCTGCCTACCTTTTGGGTTCCACTCGACTCTGTGCACACTATACCTCACTATGGTATAGTATATACACAGAGCCAGCTTCCTACAGTACGTACTGGCTTTGATGAGCCTGTCGTCCAAGTACGGGAAGACATGAATGTGTTGTCTTCGTAGGTGAGCAGAGTCTACTGCTAGACATTTCGTAAACAGTCTGGGAGCAGTGGTGACTCCGAATGGGAGCACCTTGAACTAGTAATGCTGCCATGCTACCACAAATCTGAGAAATTTGCGATGAGTGGGATGTATTGGAATGTGGAAATACGTGTCCTTTAAATCTAGAGTAGACAACAAGTCACCCTGTTGTAGCAGTGGGAGCACTTGTTGAAGCGTCACCATGTGAAAGTGGTCTGATTGTATGTAAATGTTTAATTCTCTAAGGACTAAAATGGGTATGAGAGAACTATCCGGTTTAGGTATGAGAAAGTACGTAGACCCCTAATATTGTATTGGTATGAGCTCCATGGCTCCCTTCAAACGAGATTGAACCTCTTGTCTGAGGAGATGTACATGATCTGGTGACACTTTGCGTGAACGCAGAGGAATGTTTGGAGAATTGTTGGTAAGCTCCAGGCAATAACCAGAATGGATAATTCCTAGCACCCATTTGTCTGTAGTTAATGATTGTCCACAACAAGGAGCATCAGAGGGAATAAACCAGTCAGGTCACCCTCCACTCAATGGTTCAATCCAACAAGAAAACCTGACCGTTTAGGACATATTAACATTTCTTAGGAATCCGAAGGGCATTCTTCTACTGTCTTCCCTCAACCAATGGCTTTAGTCGATTGTCAAGACGTGTCCGGTCCAAAATGTCCCACATGGTTATCTTTTCCAAACAAACAGGAACCAGCCTCACCCGATTACATCCATCCCCCTATCGCTTGAAAGGTGTTCGGAGTACTTAGACGCCGCCTCTGCACGCTGACGTCAGTTCTTAGACACAGCTTTTCCGCCCAGTAACGCAGAGCCATGTTAAAAATCAACACTGGTGCCATTGAAACTAGGGCCCTAAAAAGGGATGACCTTAACCCTAGATATCAGTTCGCAGAACAGGGAGGATGGGTGGGGCGGTAAGGAATCTAATGCTAACTACCGTTTCTTACAGATATACCGTTACCAAAGGTAAGTAACTTGTTCATCTGAAAGAAACAGGTTAGTATTAGATTCCTTACCTTAGAATAGATACCCCAGCAATACCAACCCCGGTGGTGGGTCTGCGAACCAATAATCACACCAGAAAGTCCTGGAGGACGGAACGGCCAAAGAAGCAATCCCTCCGGACTTGGCTGTCCAGGCAGTAGTGTCTTGCGAACGTGTGCAGCTAGGCCCACGTAGCTTCCTGACATATGTCCTGCAAGGGGACTCCCCGGCCCAGGGCAGTAGTAGCCGCCGTGGCCCTTCTTTGCCAAGGAGTAACAAGCCTTGAAACAAAAGACGACCCACCGAGAGATGGTCCGCTTGTGCACCGCCCGTCCATTCTTAGCGCCCACGTAACCAACAAAGAGTTGGTCATCCACCCGGAACTGTCGTGTGCGATCCAGACAGAACGAAAGCGCACGTTTTGGGTCCAGACGGTGGAGACGCTCTTCCTCTTTAGAGGGATGCGGAGGCGGGCAAGGTGATAGACTGCCCGATGTGGAAGGGCGTGACAACCTTGGGCAGGAAAGAGGGTCTAGTCCACAACACAACCTTGTCTGGATGGACAGAAAGGAAAGGAGGTTTGGATGAAAGAGCCTGGAGCTCACTCACTCTACTGGCAGAGGTGATGGCAACCAGGAAGGCAGTCTTCAGAGTAAGAAGGCGGAGAGGACGGTTGTGAAGTGGCTCAAAGGGAGCACACATCAGATAGGTAAGAACAAGGTTCAAGTCCCACTGAGGCATCACAAACGGAACAGGGGGAAACGTGTGTGATGCCTCTCAGAAAACGAGTTACAATAGGGAACTTGAACAAGGATGGTTGATCAGGAGGGCAGAAAGGTAGCCCTTGATAGTGCCCAGAGCAGAGCCCTGCTGGGCAAGAGAAAGAAAGAAGAGAAGAACCTCTGAAAGCGGGGCAGAGAGAGGATCCACAGCCTTTGCTGTGCACCATGCCACAAATCTGTTCCACCTGCAGGCGTATACAGACTTTGTGGAGGGACGCCTGGCTGCCAGAATTACAGTACAGACTTCAGGAGGCAAGTCAAATGGCCTCAACTGTCGCCGCTCAATCTCCAAGCATGGAGGAGGAGACTGGACAGGTTCGAGTGGAGGACCGTCCCCTGCTGCTGCGACAGAAGGTCCTCCTTAAGAGGCAGACGAACCAGGGGATCGACTGACATACTGAGTAGCGAATATGCTACTTCCCAGTATGCATCTGTTCTTGGCATGTAGGGCTGCTGACTTTCATATCTGTGCATAGATCGCCGCCTAGTGTTGGGTCCGGATGATTGCACATTGTTGTCCTGTAAGAGTCTTCGAAGTATCACGAGAAAGGTGGCTCCTCCCCTGGACTACAGTGCGCATGGGCATAGACTCCATCCCCAGATTGTTTTTAGCCATTGTGGCCAAGATGGAGTGAAACTCAGTGAATGATGACTATGCTATGAGTATATGTGAATACTGCAGCTGCTACAGGCGCCGGGGAGGAGGGCGGGCGATATGAATGTCAGCAGCCCTACATGCCAAGAACAGATGCATACTGGTAAGTAGCATATTCGGTTCGAGGCATGTGGGCTGCTGAATTCATATCTGTGCATAGAATACATAGCAGTCCCTCCAATAGCGGCGGCCGCCCGTGCCAGCTGCAGGAGTTTAGAAAAGTGTTTTGAGAACAGCCTGCAAAACAGCTGCCTACTGTTTGGAGTGCACATCAACACAGTAATGCTTAGTAAATGTGTGTGTGGTAGACCATGTGGCTGCTCTACATATGTCTTCCAAAGTAATGTTTCCAAGGAATGCCATAGAGGCCCCCAGCTTTCTGGTGGAGTGGACTCTTGGTGCAATGGTAAGAGTGCGTTTTGCTTTTAGATAGCAGATCTGGATACATTTAACGATCCACTTAGCAATACCAGCCTTGGAAATAGGATTACCTTTGTGGTGTGGGGCAAAGGCGACAAAGAGTTGCTTAGTCTTCCTAAAATCCTTGGTCTTATCGATGTAATACATTAGGGCCCTTTTTACGTCAAGGGTATGGAGCATCCGCTCCGCCAATGACTCGGGATTTTGGAAGAAAACAGGTAATTCAATAGTCTGGTTGATATGAAATTGAGACACAACTTTTGGAAGAAATTTAGGGTTAGTGCGAAGTACTACCCTGTTGGAATGAATTTGAATAAATGGCTCTTGTATAGTTATGGCTTGTAATTCACTAACCCTCCGTAGCCATGTAATTGCTATCAGGAAAGCCACTTTCCACGTCAAGAACTGAATCTCGCAGGAATGCAATGGTTCAAAGGGAGGACCCATCAGCCTAGTAAGGACCACATTGAGGTTCCACTCCGGAGCTGGTGGAGTCCGTGGAGGAATGACTCGTTTGAGCCCTTCCAGAAAAGCGTTAATGGCAGGCACCCTGAAGAGGGAGAGGTGCTGCCTATTTTGTAGATAAGCGGCCATTGCAGACAGATGAATGCGAATGGAAGCATAGGCCAGATTACACTTGTACAGATGGAAAAGGTAACAGATGATGTTCTGAATAGAAGCATGTACCATGGTTGGCGAGCCCACGTTGGAGCAACCAGGATGAGAGTCATCAAGTGCTGCCTGAGCTTGCGTGCCACCAGCGGTATCAGAGGTGCTGGGGAAAAAGCGTACGCAAATTTGCCTGACCAGTTCATCCATATCGCATTGCCCTGCAACTGTGGGTGTGGGAATCTGGCGGCGAAGCTTTGGCATTTTGCGTTCTCCCTTGTGGCGATGAGGTCGATTTCTGGATGACCCCACCTTCGGAAGTACGGTTGGAGAACTGATAGATGTATCTCCCACTCGTGCATTTGGTGGCTGTGCCTGCTGAGCAGGTCCGCCATCTGATTGTCCTTGCCCGGGAGGTGTTCCGGCATGAGGAAGATGTTCCTCTGAATGGCCCACTTCCACATGTCTGAACCAGATGAGACAGCTGTGGAGAGTGTGTTCCTCCCTGCTTTTGAATGTAGTACATGGCTGTCATGTTGTCCGTCCGGATCAACACGACCTTGCTGCACAGATGTACTTTGAAGGCTTTTAGTGCCATGAAGATTGCCATCAGTTCCAGAACAATGATGTGCATCTTCCGCTGCTGTTGCGTCCATAGTCCCTGCACCGTGTAATGGAGTACATGAGCTCCCCATCCCTGGAGAGAGGCGTCCGTCGTCAGGATAATCTGTGGCACAGGCTCCTGGAACGGTCGGCCCTTGCAAAGGTTTCGTGGATTCCACCAATGCAGAGAGTTGTATGCCCGACCGCTCACCAACACTAGGTCTTTCAACTGGCCGTGAGCCTGAGTCCACTGACGTGCTAAGCACTCCTGAAGCGGACGCATATGTAGTCTCGCGTGCGGGACAATGGAGATGCAGGAGGCCATCATGCCTATCAACTGCATGAACACTCTTGCTGGAAGCGAGTGTTGAGGTCTGAATTTTTGAATCAGCGATTGAATGCTGCTGACTCTCACTGAATTCGGCTGGGCTGTGGCCGCCAGAGTGTCTATGGTCGCACCCAGATACTGCCGTATGTGGGCGGGCTGGAGGTGGGACTTTGGGTAATTCAGTGAGAATCCCAGATCGTGCAGGAGGTGAATAGTGTGGGACACGTGGGCGGCACACTGCTGGGCTGACTTCGCTTGGATGAGCCAGTCGTCCAGATAGGGGTAGACGTGGATGTTTTGTCTCCTTCGATGTGCCGCCACCGTCGCCAGGCACTTTGTGAACACCCTGGGTGCTGTGGTGACACCGAAAGGCAAAACCCTGAATTGGTAGTGCTGGTTTTGGATGGTGAACCTGAGGTATTTTCTGTGTGAAGGATGTAGTGGAATGTGAAAGTACGCATCCTTCAGGTCTAAAGTGGCCAGAAAGTCCCCCTGCCGGAGCAGCGGGAGCAGTTGCTGCAGGGTCAGCATATGGAAGTGCTCTGACAGGATGCAGAAGTTGAGGGGCCTGAGTGACCCATCCTTCTTCGGAATCAGGAAGTACAGGGAGTAAACGCCTGTGCCTCTTTCCTGCATAGGCACGAGCTCTATTGCCCCTTTTTGCAGCATGACGTTGACCTCCTGCTGCAATAAGTGCAAGTGCTCGGCCGACATAGGACGGTGCCTTGGGGGTATGTTTGGTGGAGTGGATGTTAACTCCAGACAATAACCGAATTGGATAAGCTTTCTGACCCACCTGTCCGTGGTGATGGACTTCCACACGGGCAGGAACTGCTGGAGTCTCCCCCCGACCGGTGTTGTGTGGTCGGGGGGCAGTGACAAGGCGTCACTGTTTGCTGGCGGTAGAGGACCTGGAGCTGTTGTTGCCACGTCCTCTGCACTTGGCGCTGTTGCCGCGATATCCACCTCGATTCTTGTTGGCATAAGTTGTCTGGGTGTTGCCCTTGTAGAATTGCGCGGACTGTGAAAGCTGACCTCTTGAGGTGCCCCTAGCATTGGAGCGACGAAAAGACCCACCCCGAAACTGCTGGGACTGCAAGGCACCCATGGATTTTGCAGTGTCAGTGTCCTTCATTTTCTCTAGGGTGGTGTCAACCTCTGGGGCAAACAGGTGGTCTGGGTTGACCGTTTGGTTCAAGATGGTGGTTTGGATGTCTGGCTTGAAACCAGAGATTCTCAGCCAGGCATGTCTCCGAAGCATAACACTGGTGTTAATAGCACGCGCAGCGGTGTCAGCTGCGTCCAGAGCGCACTTAATGGAAGCGTTGGTGATTAGCTTCCCTTCTTGGATTAGCATCTCAGCCCCTTCCTTGTATTGATCTGGCAGGTGTTGCAAAAGGGTCTCTAGTGTATCGTAGTGCGCCCTGTCATAACGCGCCAAAAGCGCCTGTGTGTTTGAGATGCGCCATATGTTGGCTGCCTGTGCTGCTACCCTCTTCTCTGAAGCCTCAAAGACCTTGGACTCTTTGTCTGGGGAGGAGCATCACCCGTAGTCTGAGAATTGGCCCTCTTCCGGGCATTCGAGACGACAAGGGAGTCTAGAGGCAACTGTCCTTTAATGTACGTTGGATCAGTAGGTGCCGCTTTGTATTTTTTGTCAATCCTCGGGTTGATGACTCTCGCCCTGGTAGGTTCCTTGAAGACCTCAGCAGCATGCTTCAAAACACCTTTCAGCATAGGCAGAGTTTTCACAGTTTTTTCAGATACTGAAAAGGTGTCAAAGAGGAAATCCACATCCACAGGGTCAGCATGCAGCTGGACATTGTGATTGGTAGCGGCCCGTTCAATGATGGCATTGAAAGCAGCAGAGTCTTCAGTAGGTGAAGTCTTAGCAGAGAAGAGTTGAGGGTTTTGTCCTGAATGAGGATCCCCCGGGTCACCACCAGCTGACCAGGACTCATTTGTATCTTCTGGGTCTGTGTAGACCGGATAGCTATATTCATCTTCCCCCTCGCCCTCACCAGCATCCACATCGGAGTAAGTGGGCGAGACCTCATGGGCCTGTGGTGAAAGGGGTTCCACCAAGGCCGGAGTACCATCAGAGTCCCTTTTTTTCTTGAGGGGGATTTTGTAGGACTCCAGTTGGGGTTCCGGGGGGATTTTCCTATTCAGAAAGGAAAGCCTGCCCGTTTCGGCGTCGATGAAATGTTCTTGACGCTCCTCCTCCGAAGGTCGTCGAGGCCGCGGTCCGTGGACCACCAACGACGCCTTTGGCGCCGAAGAGACCTTCTCGGGCGCGCCGGCCCCCAGCCTAGGAGCGAAAGCCTTTGGCGCCGTCTTAGGCGGCAAGGTAAAGAGGATCGGCGTGGACGCCTTAACCGGTTTCTCCAGAAGCTTGGCAGGCGCTGCAGGGACTCCGTGACCTTTTTTGTGAACGCGGCAGATGGACGTGCCGGTTCAACGGAGTCCTTCGAGGTCGGTTTTGGAGTGGAGTCCTTCGAGGTCGCCTTCGGAGTCGACTCACGTGGTGCAGCATCCTTGGCCTTGTCGTGGTGAAGCGCAGCAGAGAGGACCTTTGGGTCATCGGTTCGCTTCTTTGTGTCGCCGAGAGATTTCTTTGGGTCGTCGACAACCTTCTTCGGGTCGACCCGGGCATTACCGGCGTCGATCGTCTTTGGCGCCGAAGCGCCGGTGTCGAACACCTTCACCTTAGTCTTTGGCGCGGTAGCCTTTGGCTCGGCACCCTTGACTTGGCCTTTCGGCTCGACGGCCATCTTAGGCTTCTTCGGCGCCGAGGCCTCAGGAGTCTTCGATCCGACTAATGCGATGCGCACTTTCGGTGGCGATACCTGCCCCTGCGCAGTATCTGGAGTCGAGACCATAGATTTCACTTTCGGTTTCGTTTTGACAGGGAGTGACTCTGTAACAATGTCCGTGGCCGGGCCCGAAGGCGGGGCAGAGGAACCCATATCGAGGTCTTGGGTAAGGCCCGAAGGCGATCCCTCGACCTGGGCCTTATAGATAGGCACGGCCCCAGTGTCAGATTGAGGGAGCTCCTCGTCCGAGCTACCCTCCATGGCCCTGAGGGCCCCGTCGTCGTCTCCTACTTCCTCGAAGACTTCCTCGCTTTCGAAAACCTCGGCATCAACGTCGGAGTCTTCTTCAACATCTGACGCGGGGTTTGATTCCGAAACGTCCTGGATATCATCTTCCTCGTCCTCCCCGGCATCGAAAATGTCCGTAGGCGCCGGAGCAGATTGCTGGGCCTCCAGGCGCGCAGCTCGTCAGAGCTTAAGTGTCTTCTTGGACCTGAATCTTGAACAGGCCATACACTTGGCCTCATCGTGGTCCGGCGACAGACAATTGTTGCACACCGGGTGGACGTCGATGTGCGGGTACTTCGAGTTACAGACCGGACACCTTTTGAATGGACTTCGGTCCATGATGGATGGTCGATGAGTCTGGAGCGTCGACAAGACCTTCCGCGCCGAAAGCACGCGGAAGCACAGAACTCGGCTCGGAGCCGAAGTAAAAGTTGCTAAGCCGAACGCAAGACAATACCGACGTAAGACTAAAGACTAAAGACCTTTTGGTCTCAAGGAAAGTTTTCTATCGATTCCGACAAGAGGGAACCAAAGACATCCGTACCCAATGGCGGAAAAAAACAATCTGGGGATGGAGTCGATGCCCATGCGCACTGTAGTTCAGGGGAGGAGCCACCTATCTCGTGATACTTCAAAGACTCTTCCAGGACAACAATGTGCAATCACCCGGACCCAACACTAGGCGGCGATCTATGCACAGATATGAATTCAGCAGCCCACATGCCTCGAACCTTGGGATACCAGTACCTTCGTGCCCAGTCCGGGGCCACAAGGATCACTTGGGCCCGGTCGCGTTTGATCTTCAGCACTCTGGGCAGAAGTGGTATAGGCGGAAAGGCGTACAACAGACTGCAACTCCACTTGCGAAGAAAAGCGTCTCCAAACGAGTGCCGCCTTGGAAATTCCAACGCGCAAAACTGATGACATTGCACGTTCTCTTAGGTGGCGAATAGATCTAACCAAGGAACTCCCCACTGCAGAAAGAGACCTTGCGCCACGTCAGAGTTTAGACGCCATTCGTGATCCATCATGCACCGGCGGCTGAGTTAGTCCACCCTGGCGTTCAGAGAACCTGCCAGGTGTTGAACCACCAGGGTCACACCCTGATGCTCCAGCCACTGCCAGAGGCGCAGAGCATCCTGGCAGAGGGTCCACGACCCCACCCCGCCCCGTTTGTTGCAGTGTTGTCCGTGAACACCTGCACTATACTCCCCCGGACAGAGGGGAGGAATGCCTTCAGTGCAAGACGAATCGCCCGCAGCTCCAGAAGGTTGATATGGAGCCGGGACTCCGCCGGAGACCAGAGGCCTCTGATCTCCGCCTCTCCCATGTGGCCTCCCCAGCCCTGGAGGGATGCGTCCGTCACAACTACATTCTCCGGTTGGGGAAGGGAGAGGGATCTGTCGCTGACCCAATCGCGGTCCGTGAGCCACCACTGCAGCTGTCTCGCAGTGCCCTCCGAGATCAGGACATGGTCGGACAGGTTGCCCTGATGCTGGGCCCACTGAAACTTCAGGTTCCACTGCAGAGCCCGCATCAGCCATCGGGCGTGATGCACCAGAAGGATGCAGGAGGCCATTAGCCCCAGAAGCCGCAGCGTCAACCTGACCGAGACCCGGGATAAAGGCTGAAAGATCGGAATCAAAGCCTGAATATCCCGAACCCGCTGTTCGGGAGGATAAACCCGAAACTGCGCAGAGTCGAGACCGCTCCGATGAAGAGGAGCTTCCGGGAGGGGCACAGGTGTGACTTTGGCACATTGATGGAGAACCCCAGCTGGTGCAGGAGGTCAGCCGTCGTCTGGAGGTGGCTGACGACTGTCTGGGGCGAGCCCGCCTTCAACAACCAGTCGTCGAGGTAGGGGAAGACTGAAACCCCTAACCTGCGCAGATGAGCTGCGACCACCGCCATCACCTTCGTGAATACCCGTGGGAAGCTGGTAAGGCCAAAGGGGAGCACGGTAAACTGAAAGTGCTCGTGGCCTACCGTGAACCGCAGGTAGCGCCGGTGGGCCGGCAGGACGGGGATGTGGAAATAAGCGTCCTGCAAGTCCAACACTACTATCCAGTCTCCTGGGTCTAGGGAAGCCAAGACCTGAGCCAAAGTCAGCATCTTGAACTTCTCCTTCCGGAGGCAGCCGTTGACGTTCCGTAGATCCAAGATAGTGCGCAGGCCCCCCTTTGCCCTTCTTGGGTACCAGAAAGTAGTGGGAGTAGCAACCACACCCTACTTAGGGGCCCAGGAACGCGCTTGATGGCGCCCTTGGCCAAGAGGGCCGTAACTTCCTCCCTCTGAAGTCGCAAGTGATCCGTCACGCAGTGGAATTGCGGTGGAATGGCTGGAGGGGTCGCCTGGAAGGGGAGGGAGTAGCCCCTTCGGAAGATTTGTAGCACCCACCTGTCCGATGTGACAGTGCACCAGTGGAGGCGGTGATGGCCAACCCTGCCCCCCACTGGCGTCACATGGGCCTGAAAGCACAGACTAGGAGGGTTTTGAGGCGGATGCTGCAGGGGAAGGTGTGGACTGGCCTTGCCGTTGTCACCGACCGCCTCCACGGCGGTTTCCACGGCCGCCACCGCTGTGGAAGTTAGTCTGCGGTGCGTGACTGGCAGCACGTGTGGGGGCGCCCCTTCCTTGGCCACGAAAGGAGCGAAAGGCACCCGTTTGCTTGCGCGGGCCGAGAGGCCCAAGGACTTGGCCGTAGCCCTGGAGTTATTAAAGTGCTCAAGCGCATGGTCTGCCTTGTCTCCAAAATGGCGACGTCCATCAAACGGCATGTCCATGAGTGTATTCTTGACATCGGCCGAAAAGTTGGCGGACCTCAACCAGGCGTGGCGACAAATCACCACCGTCGTTGCCATCGCTCTACCCAGGGAGTCGGTGGTATCCAATCCACACCTGATGGAAAAACGTGCTGCATCCCGACCCTCCGCAAGGGCTTGGGCGAGTTTAGCCTTGACCTCCACCGGGCATTGTGGCAACACGTCCGCGACCGTGTCCCACAGAGAGTGGGTGTAACGGCCCAAGAGGCAAGCGGTGTTGGAAGACAGCAGTTCCAAACTCAGGGACGAGAATACCTTCTTGCTGTATTGCTCGTACCTCTTGGATTCCCGATTGGGCGGAGCCGACGGGAATGCGATCTGGGAGTTGGAGGCCTGGATGACCAGGCTCTCAGGGTGGGATGGGTAGACAGGAAACAAGGGTCGCCCGGGGGCGGGCAGTGGCGTCTGGCCACGTTCCTATCTACAGAGGGACCTGTAGCGGGCCTGGACCAAGTCCCCAAAAGAACGTCAGTCAAGGCCTCATTAAATGGCAGCAGAGGCTCAGCCGAGCTTGACTGCGGTTTAAGGACCTCAGTGAGGAGGTTAGTCCTCACGGCTGCGACGGGGAGCTCAAGGCCCAGGGCCTTGGCCGCCCGCGTCAGTACCACACTAAAGGTTGCCCCCTTCCCCGAAGCCACGGTAGGAGGCGAGACAAAGCCAGTGTCTGGCGAAGTGTCCAGACCACAGGCATCCCCAAGTTCACCTGTCCAGTCCTGCTGGGACTGACACTCACGTGTCAGAGGGTCCTCAGACCCCTCCCAATACTCCTCATAACCCATTTCCTGATAATCAGGGTTGTCAAAGGATGGGGCTGGTTCGTTGAAGTAGAACTCTCTAAGCGGCGTAGAAAGTGGCGCCGGATCGAGGGAGGCATCAGGAACGGTGGCGCCGGAGGTGACACCCTAGGGACCGGCGCCGGTGAGGTCGTCAGGTCAACCGGCGACGACCCAGATCCGGAAGCGGATCCAGCGGGGCCCTGCGGCGCAGGGCGCGGCGGGGCCGAAGCACCCGGCGGCGTCGGGCCGAAGCCCCCAGACGGATCCGCTGGGCCCGAAGGCGCCGCGGAGCCCGTCGGAGGAGAGAGGGACCTCATGGCCATGAGGAAACACTCGCTCTCCTCCGGCGTCGCTTGCTGCCCAGGGACTAGAGGGTATGGGGCAGGCAGCGACCAATAGGTCCCTGTCCTGGGGTGAGTACACCCCCTATCCTGCTCCTCTCCTGTGGGAGGGGGGCAGGAGCCTATCCATAATTGGGCAGGGCTTCCCATCTTCAAGAAGGCCGGAGCCCGGAGTTGTGCTTCACCACGCCATTCCCACCTGAGGGGTGGAGTTGGCACAAGCTGGCACACCCCCTTTCCTAGCGTAGGTTTTCCCGCCAGTCTTGAAATGAAATGAAGAAAGTTCTTAATAAAGAGCACTGCAGCCAAGCGGTATGCCTTTGAAGCTTCCCCCTGCCCATCCTTGGGGAGGAGGCCTAGCACCTCGCCCAGGATGTGCATTGTTGCAGGACCAGGAGAGCGGGGCTCTCCGCCCAGGGGTCCAGCAACATGTCTGTTGTGTGGCAGCCTAGGCAGCCTCTCAGACCAGACGTGGATTGAAGGTTAGGTTTCAGGGGGTATCTCTAAGATGCCTCTGTGGTGCATTTTACATTAAATCCCACACTGGCATCAGTGTGGGTTTAATGTGCTGAGAAGTTTGATATCAAACTTGTCAGTCTTCAGTGTAGCCATTATGGTGCAGTGGAGTTCGTAATGACAACCTCCCAGCACCATATACTGTTAATGGCATCACTGCACTCACAGTGCCCAGGAATGGCCCTGGGTACTGTAGGGGCACAGGGCTCATGCACCTGTGCCCACACCACTGGCATAGGGCACACAGCTAGAGGGGTGACTGACGGATGCCAGGGTATTGGGTTTATGGCATGGTACACAGGGATGTGTGTGCCATGTTGACTCTTTGTTTAGGTCTGCGCCAGGACACTCAGTCTGCCAAGGCAGGGTGTGGGTGTCAGGGTGCAGGGCCTCTAAGGGTGGCACACTAAGTGATGCAGCCCTTAGGGGTCTTCTCTGGTCACAGAGCCCTGGGTACCTAGGGTACCATTTACCAGGGGCTGACATGTGGCCAGAGATGCCAATTGGGTTTTAGCTTCAATACAGTTTTTAGGGAAGGAACACAGGACCTGGGCACCTGATTGGCTGAAGCCCAGGGCACACTCCGTCAAAGCACATCAGCAATTCTGAAAAAAGTGGGGCCTACCATGCAAGAAAGATGGCACTTTCTCACATCATGGAAAAAAACAGAAATGTGCGAGTCATAACTCTATTTTAATTGGAGAAAAAACCAGAGGCCACTGATCTCAGACTCCCCATGTGGCCGCCCCATCCCAGAAGTGATGAATCCGTCACTACTGTTAACTCTGGTTGGGGAAGGGAGAGGGATCTGCTGCTGACCCAATCCTGGTTCATGAGCCACCACCGCAACTTACTTGCAGTCCCCTCCGAGGTCTGGATGACATCGGAAAGATTTCCCTGATGCTGCGCCCACTGGAACTTCAGGTCCCACTGTAGAGCCCGCATTTTCCATCTGGCATGATCCACCAGAAGGATGCAGGAGGCCACGAGGACCAGCAGCCTTAGGGTCATTCTTACCGAAATCCGGGTTAGAGGTTGAAACATCGGTATCATAGCCCGAATATCCTGGAATCGATACTGGGGAGGATAGACCAAAAACAGTGCTGTGTCCAGAACCGCTCCGATGAAAAGGAGCTTCTGAGAGGGAATCAGGTGCGACTTCGGCACGTTTATAGTGAACTCCAGGGAATTCAAGGGGTCCATCGTAGTCTGGAGGTGGGAGACGACAGCCTGGGGAAAGCCCGCCTTCAACAGCCAGTTGTGGAGATTGGGGTAGACTGGAACCCCTGATCTGTGCAGATGAGCTAGACCACCGCCATCACTTTTGTGAACACCCGAGGGGCACTGGTAAGGCCAAAGGGGAGTACAGTAAACTGAAAATGCTCATGACCTACCGTGAACTGTAGGTAACGCTGGTGGGCATACAAGACAGGATGTGAAAATAAGCATCCTGCAAGTCCAACGTTACCAACCAGTCTCCAGGGTCAAGGGAGACCGAACCTGAGCCCAAGGTTAACATTTTCAATTTCTCATTCCGGAAGAAGTGGTTGATGTCCATGAGGTCTAAGATAGGACGCAGGCCTTTCTCCTTCTTGGGTACCACGAAGTAGTGGGAGTAAGAACCACAACCTACTTTGGCACAGTGACTCGTACGTTAGCTCCCTTGGCCAAGAGAGCTGTAACTTCCTGGCGGCGAAAGGCCAAGTGATCCTCTGACATGCGATGGGAGCGTTTGTGGCATGGAGGGAGGAGTAGTCTTGAAGGGGAGGGAGTAGCTCCTTTGGACTATCTGCAAAACCCACCTGTACAACGTGAAGTTGTGCCAGTGGGGGAGGTGATGGCGGATCCTGCCGCCCACTGGCAACTGGTAGCCCTGAAAAGTCGGACTGGGGGGGGGGGGGGTGTATTAGAGGATGGGCTCGCCCGCTGGCCCCCAAACCTGTGATGCTGACCCCGCCCACGCATCGGCTAGGTAGCTTGCGTGGCCCTTTGGCTCTAGGCGGAACGTGGTGGGGAGCCCCTTCCTTAGCCAGGAAAGGCAGACTACCCAGAGCGACAAGTTGCTGCGTGGCCCAAAAATCTAGCTGTGGCTCTAGAATCCTTGAAGCACTCGAGCGTGTTGTCAGCCTTGTCACCAAACCGGCGACAGCCATCAAAGGGCATGTCCAAAAGTAAGGATTGGACAGCCCCAGAGAAGTCAGATGTTCTCAGTCAGGAGCAGCGCTCAGGGCTACTGACGTGGAAACTGTTCTACCCAGCGAATTAGCAGTATCCAGTCCACACCGGATGGTGAACTTAGCTGTCTCTCGACCCTCAGCAACAGCGCAGGTGAGCACAGCCCAGGTCTCCTCCAGGCACTGTGGCAACACTTGCGCGACCGCATCCGACGTGTGTGTATAACAGCCCAAGAGACATGCGGTGTTCACCGACCGCAGTCCTAAGCTGGCGGAAGAAAAAATCTTCTTCCTAAGATGGTCCAGCTTCTTGGATTCTTATCTGGGGAGCAGTAGCGAATGCGCCTTTTGAGGATGAGGCTAGGACCGCCAAGCTCCCAGGGGTTGAGTGTTGGGAGAGAAAAAGTGGCTCACATGGGGCCGGGCGGTGGCGTCAGTCAATCATCCTGTCCACGGGAGCCCCTGTGCTGAGCTTGGACAAAGTGCCCAGAAGGATGTCAGTGAAAGCCTCATTAAAAGGTATCATGGGCTCCAAAGAGGCTGCTGCCCGCTGAAGCACCTCACTCAGGTTAGTCTTGACAGCCACCGTAAGAAGCTCAAGGCCCAAGGCCTCAGCCGACCTAGGCAGCACCACAGCGTAGTAAGCTCCCTCCTCCATAGCCACGGTAGGGGGAGAAAGCATGCCAAGGTCTGGGGAGGTTTCCCACTAGCATCACCCAACTCCTCTTGCCAGTCCGGCTCCTCAAGTTGGACTGCTAGAGCGTCAACAGACCCCTCCAAGTCCTCCTCACCCTCCTCTGGCGGCCATTCAGGGCGATAGGGAACGCCAGGGATGAACAGAGGTACAAATGTACCCTCCGGCACAAGTACCGACTTCAGTCAACGTCGGTCCGCCGCCAGGTCCAAGTCAGGGGTGAGGCTGGGGTCGATGCCGGTTGGGGGCACAACCGGCATTGTCACTGGAATTGGCGCCGGGGAAGGTACCGTGAGGTCGACCAGCGTAGATATGGATCCAGGCCTGGAGCTGAAGCAGCTGGCCTTGAAGGCCCAGGGTCCCCAGGCGAGTACGCAAGGCCCAAAGGCACGCAGGTGGGGTTGGGCTGTCACAAGATGCTGTAAAGCGCTTCGTAGAAAGCTCGAAGCTGGGCAGGGTACTCTCCAGCTCTGGGAAGAGGAGGGAAGTGTGGAGTCGTCCCTGAAGCGGGGTCCGAAAGAAGAGCCGGAGAGCAACTACGCTCTGGGTCCTGCGTCGTGTCAGCTGACGGATGGGGAGAAGGAGAAGAGGGAGGGTGATTCTTTGCCTTCTTCTTGTGCTTCGACTTACCAGAGGAGTGCGAAGACTTCGAAGAGGTATGCTGAGGACTCCGTTATTGGTCCCAGGACCTTCTTCTCGGCAGGGACCTCGAACAGAGCTGACTGCCGGGCTTCCAAAAGCTTTCAGGACCGCTCTCGCAAAGACTTCAGGGTCATGGCCTAGCAGTCGGAGCATGACTTCGGATCGTGGTCACGGTCCAGGCACTAAAGGAACACGAGGTGCGGATCGGTGACAGACATCAACTTGTTACAGGAGTCACAGGGCTTGAAGCCAGTCTGAAGATGGAACATCCCTCATGCACCAGGAGTCAAAGACTCAAAAAAGACGTTGACAAAAGTCGAAAAAGGGTTAGTCAAAAAGTGATTAAGGGGCACGCTCTCTCCGGATCTGCGCTGGCTGGTGCGGAAAAAGAAAGAACTGACGTAAGCATGAAGGTGCGTCATCTAAGTAGACACAGCGACGTCATCCCGGCGACCATGCCTAACGCGGAGCCGACAGACACCACCTACCGACGCGAAGGAGTACTGCTACGAAAAAATTTCCCCAGATTCAGTGACGCCTGGGGATAATTCTAAGGTAAGGAATCCATAACTTTGGTCTCTTTCAGATAATTTCTGCGTTGAAGGGTTTCTCTTCAACCTGAATCTCAGTTTCTTATCCTATGCTTCCTACTGTGTTATTTTCTTGATTTTTCCATTGGAAGGGAAGGAGATGTGTTATGATGTCATTCTGATGTTTATTTTCGTGGTTTAGATTGTAAGGTCGATGGACATTTCAAGTGAGTTCAGCTGCTGTTGACCCCTTGACATGGACTGGCACCAGGTTATGTCTATTAAAGCTCATCAACTTATACCTCCAATCAATGTCTGCTTCCTTCCTAACAAACTGCCATGGACAGGTATATGATTTATTAACACTGATAAATTCCCAACCTGAGAAACAATGTTGCTGTCTTTTGCATGTGTCCTAGCCATTGTTGGATCACTTTTCTTTTTAGCGACTAATCATCTAGGTACAGGTTCATGAACTTTAATTTTTGTTTTTGTTTTTTTTACAGTACAGGTATGTTTCCACTACCACCACCAGCAACTCGTGAACACCCTTGGTATGACTTGTCACAAACAGTAACTCTGAATTGGTTCCGTTTCCAAGATAGGCAATGTTAGGGAATCTTGTTGTAGAAGCCTGGGAACTACTTGCAGCACTATCATCTAGAAGTGCTTCTTTACGTAACTGCTTAGAACACAAGTCTACAAATGGTCTAAACGATCTGTACAATGAAGGGGAAGCTTCTCCATCAACACATATGAGAATAATTCTTTCTCGTCTAAAAGTACCAGTAACTTATATTAGTTTTGTACTTTAAAGGGGAGGGGGGAGATATTTCTGGGGGAAAGCTTAATTTAATACAATATATGCCCTAAATGAAGGATAGTACACATTTGACCAAAGTAATGTTCCTTCAACACTGAAGTACCTCATTGAATTTTCTTCCTACAGGTATTATGGAATCAGACTAAAAGAAAACAGTCATTGCTTGGATGTTCTAGAACCTGTACTTGAGTTCCTAATGCAGAATCTGTATTCCTTCACGAAAGCCGCCTCTTTAAACCAGTTGACCTTGTATGTATGTATTTAGGGAAACCTAGCCAAAAGGCAGTGGAACACAGTGCATGGTCAAAGAAAAATATAAAGTCAACTAGTGATAGATTAGGAAGCAGGGTTGTGGATGGTTGATGCATGGTCATATAGTGTTCTTTACTGAGAGGAGTCTTCAACTCATTCTTCAATTAGAGCAGAGTAAGGTCTGTTGTGATGGATACAGGAATGTTGCTCTATGTCTTAAGTGCATCGTTGGAAATGGCTTGCAGAGTTGCTTTTTTTCCTTTTTTTTTTTTTAACACTACTAAGTCTGCAGTCTGGTGGTGTCCCGGCTGCAAGTGTGCTGAGAACCACCAGAGATGTTGAGCTTGTCTGCAAGATTATCGGGTGCTGGTCGTGATGGCTTTGAAGACTGTGCTGACCGTCAATGGAGCTACTGGATTTCCATCAAAATGGGGATGATGCGATCAATTTTTTTCACGCCCTAGATGAGACCTGCTGCAGCATGTAGGATGCACTCACGGGGTACCAGTGTGGTGTCTGGGAGGCCATAGAATAGAGCAATCCCACCATCCATGTGAGAGAATATGAGGGCTTTAATAGCAGTTTGAAAGCCGCTTTATGGAAGATACGGTCTGATTTTCTTAACAAGATAGAGCTGCTAGCTGGCCGTCTTTTTTTTCTGGGAAAGTGTTCCTTGAAAGTGAGGCTGGTGCTCAGGATGAAAGCAAATTACTTGGCATTCTGTGAAACGAGGGGGTTGGAACCTGCCAAGGTTCGTGCTACTGAGGGAGGTTTGTAGTGTAACTTATTTGTTGTTCTAGGCAAGTAACAAGGATTTGATTGTGTTTAGGTTGAGCGTCTGGTTGATGCTAGACACCTGGATCTGGATGATGTCCAGTTAAGTGTTTGGGGTGTTGAATGTCTGAAGCAGAGGAGATGTTCAAGTAGAGTTGTGTATCATCAGCATATTGGAAAATCTTGATGCAGTTAATTGTGAGTAGAGCGCCATGGGGCTCCATGTAATTTTGCAGATGACAGGAGACAGGTGCTATGGATCTTTTGTGACATGGAGATGACTATGCGGACAAACTGGTGTTGGTTGAAAAGGCAGGAAAAAAATCAGAGCAGTACATCGCAGGTGAACCACATTTGAGACACCACAATGTGTGTGAGCGTCAGATGGTCGACTGTGGTGAAGGCAACAGAGATGCCCAGCAATATCAAGAATCAGGGCTCATCTTCAACTGCGATCAAGAGGGCATTGCTTCGATGACTAAGTATGGGTGCTCTGTGCTGCAGTATGTTCTGAAGACTTATTGGTAATCGTGCAGGAGATGGTTAGCATTGATGTTGTGGCAATTGAAAGTCCTTGGAGCGATGTGTATAAAATAGGATGGATTTATTAAAGCTTAGTTCCAGGTTAAGTTCATTATAAGAAGATAGGTAGATGGAATAAAACCCCACCAGGAGCAGCCTCCCTGTTGTTCAGCCTGCCTGCCATCAACTGTCGCTCCACAAACAAGCCAGGCACCAAACATTCCATGATGTCATCAGGCATTCTACCACTCACACTAGCTGAGCAACATGGAAGTCACAGCCAGGGAAAGGAAAGGTACAAGTCAAATATAACAGATGTGCTCTTGGAGTTGAACACAGACTGCTTTTTAAATTATTTTGCCAATGATTAGTAGATGAGCAAGGACAAAGTAGTTGGCAAGGTCATCAGGTTCTAGTTTAAAGTTCTTTAGGAGTGGAAGGAACTGACAAGTATTCAGAGCATCTATGAAGATGCCTTGTGGGAGAGAGACATTGAAAATGGAGCCTCACCATCTTCGCTCCTGGAGCCTCACCCTCTTCGCTCCTGGAGCCTCACCCTCTTCGCTCCTCTCTTCGCTCCACTGGTACCCCACGGTTCGCCACCTTGGGCCCATATAGCGCCAAGCCCCTCATCGCAACTCAATCAGGCTCCCCCACCCACCCCCTCTCCATCCCCATGATGGCCCGGGACCAGCCTCCTCCACCTTCTCCAGCCCCACCTGCCCACCTCAAACCTCACAGTCGGAACGCCTTCACCATCATCTACCCCCCCCTTCTCTCTACAAAGCTTCGGCGCACTTTCAAACAGAAACTCATCTGCAAACATAAAGAAACCCTAATCACTGACATCTACCACTCGACCTCCTTAGGACCGATGAAGATGGATCTAATATTTCACACCGAAAGACCCGAATATTGGATCTCCACGATCAGAACGCGGATGCTCATCGCCAAAACTACCTCCACTCCTCACAGCTGCAAACTAACTGCGATTCTTCCGTTCAGATCAGCTGGCAGAGGTTATACTACCGTGACTATCTTCACCAATGGCACAGTCCTCATACAAGCCAACAATGACAACCTGGAAGCTTTTGACTCCTTATTTCCCTCTCTCAAGGCAGCCCTCCCTACCCCTCCACACCTCGCCTCTTCACCCTCACCGACCACTCTCTCAGCACACAGAGAAGACCTCGACACGCCCCTTCTCGATCCACTCACAGCCCGCCAGGCTCCCCCCCCGCCCACCATATCTCATCCCCCTCGCCCACCCATCCACCACCAACAGGAATCCCAACCCTCACCCCCCACCCCGCCCTCTAACCATCTCACCCCCCCCAGCCACAGCCACCGACCACCGCCTAGGACAATTCCCTTCCTGCCAACAGGCAGTCCCCAGCCAACGAGCCTCCCCTCTAGTCTCCCCCCTACTCTCAAACCTCCCCTGTCCATTCCTCCTCCTGTCCCTCTCCCTATCTCTCCCACGTCTAACCCCCCCCCTAGCCCTCTCCCCAAACCTCCCCCTCCCACTATCCCGATCCCTATCTCTCAACCCACCCTCTCTAACTATAACACGCTCGGCCCCTCCACAGCTGCTCACAACCCCCCCATTGACTCCATAACAAAGCGGCTCACAGCTCTTGAAAACCAGGTCGACACTATCACCCAAGGCTTAATAGAAATCCTTCTTAACCTCGGTATAGCCTGCAAACCCCACAAACCCCCTCTCCGAACCCCCCTCCCCGCCAACGCCAACACCAACACCACCCAGGAGCCCACAGTAGCCCTCAATGCCCACCCGATCGATCCATATCCCAAGGACCCGGTTTCCAGTCCCAAAAAATTCGAACACTCCAGAGCCCCATGCATCAGGCCCCCGACCACTATCTCTTCTCACTCCCTAGCAGACTCAAAACACCGGACCTCCAGACCGCGCAGATCAGAAGCTCCTATGTCAGACAGAGAAGCAACCTTACTAGCCACTACCTACGACCCTACCATCTCAGTTTCACCTAAATCTAATATCCAAGTAATCACGAGCTACCGGAAAGACCTACCCACCTTCAAACGACAGAGATTACCAGTCCTCACCGCCATACCTAGAGAGGCTAAAGACAAAATCACCAGCAATCAGGAGAAAATCACCAACTGCCTCCTAATCAACTGCAGATCGGCCTCACTACATGCAACGGACCTAGCCGAAGCTATCCTCACACATGACATTGACGTTGCGTTCCTCACGGAGACCTGGCTAAACAAGGCATCTCCTCCCTGCCTTGACATGCTGGTACCTCCTGGTTTCTCCCTCATCTCCAAAGACAGGATTGATCAACGAGGAGGTGGGGTTGCTATCATCCACAAGGACAGCTGGTGCATCACAGAAACCTCCTCCTTCGAGTACAACTCATTCGAATATCTATCCGCTGTCATCAAAACCAAAGACAACGACTCTCTACTGTGTCATCTACTCTATCACCCCCCGGGCAGAAACAACGAGTTTGGAGATCAACTATCCAACCTGATTGCACAAGTCGCCCTCGGTGATTCCAACAACATAATTCTTGGTGACCTGAATCTCCGATGGAACGAAATCCACAACCCTCTAATCAAAGCGCTATCCAGCCTCCTCGCCGAAAACAACCTCACTCAACATTGCACTGAGGAGACGCACTACAAAGGAGCCACACTGGACGCCATCATCGCACAAAAGAACTCAATCACGGTCAACCACATACTACCTGTTGACTGGTCAGATCATCATTTGATCCTATTTCACATCAATCACCCCATCATCCCGCTCAAACCCCCCCAAGACCCCCCCAAATCGTCAAGAAACCTCTCCCAAGTACCCCAAGACATTCTAGAAGGCCAACTAAGTTCACTTCTTCCAGACAACTCTTTGCACCTCTCGACCAATGATCTCATCGACCACTACAACTCCGAGCTAGTCTCCATTCTCGATAATCTAGCTCCACTAAAGCTCAAAAGAAGCCGTGCCACCCCTTCCAGAACCTGGTTCAATGCGGACCTCAACGCAGAAAGAAGATCCTTGAGAGCCAAAGAAAGAAAGTGGAGAAACAACCCAACAGCCATCCTTCGCTTACAACTAAAAACAGCACGCAGGAAATACAACAACCACATCAAAAACAAGAAATCCAGCTTCTTCCGAGAGGCACTAGCCAATTCCAAAAACAGACCTAAGGAGCTCTACAACATTATCAGACGTCAAACATCCAAGCCTCTGCCCTCACCCCTGCAGGAGTCCAAAGAACTATGCGATAACTTCGCCACCTTCTTCAACGACAAAGTCCTAAAAATCGAATTATCTCTAGACATCAACAACTCACTCCTCCCGAAGGACAACGCGGCCATCCCTCAGGCCCTACCTTCCGGCTCCTCCCCCCTCCGTTGGCTAAGCTTTCGCCACGTGCAGGAAACTGAGATAATCTCGCTGATCTCGACCTCCAAACCATCAGCTCACATCTCAGATCCCATTCCCCCCTCACTAATCAAAAAAATGAAGCTCACCTTAGCACCTATCTGGGGCAAAATCATAAACAGCTCCCTACAAAGCGGAGTGGTCCCCGACTGTCTAAAAATGGGACAAGTCACCCCTTTGCTGAAAAAACCCGGTCTTGACTCTACTGACTTGAACAATTTCAGACCGATATCTAACCTCCCTCTACTTGCCAAAACACTGGAACGATGCGTTCTCCTTCAATTGACTCATCATCTGGATAACATCAATCTCCTAGACCCCCTCCAATCCGGCTTCAGACAAGGCCGCAGCACAGAAACCGCGATGCTGAACATCATAGACGATATTCACGGTTCCCTTGACGCTGACAAATGCTGCCTCCTCATACTCCTTGATTTATCCGCAGCTTTCGACACGGTGGACCATAGCCTCCTCATCAAGACTCTGCAAGTAAGAGCTGGCCTCGGCGAGGTAGTTCTCGATTGGTTTTCCTCCTTTCTACACAACCGCTCGCAAATAATAAAAATGAAGAACTTCACCTCCGAATCCCAGCAAGTCAACAGGGGTGTCCCCCAAGGATCAGTACTTTCTCCTCAGCTCTTCAACATCTATATGGAACCACTCGCCAAACTACTCAGGAATGCCAATATCCACTTCCACCTCTACGCGGATGACACACAGATCTACCTGGAAACCTCTTCTATTAACGACATCCACCGAGTAAATGCCGTCTTAAATGATGTTCAAGATTGGTTGACAAAGAATCACCTGAAACTCAATCCCGACAAGACCGAAACTCTTCTCATCTCAAACAAAGAAGACAACCCTCAAATCATCGAGTGGCTGAAGTCGATCGATGCTCTTAAAGGTTCTCTCACGCTAGCTGATTCCGTAAAATCTCTGGGCTTCACCTTAGACCCCAAACTAACCTTGACAAACCACATTAAGAACTCGGCAAAAAGCGCATTCTTTAACCTCAGACTGCTGAATAAAATCAAACCTTTCATTCCCAACAAGGACCTCAAACTAGCCACGCAATCACTAGTTTTATCTAGACTGGACTATGGGAACTCAATCCTAACAGGCATCCCCAAATCACACCTGGCCCCATTAAAAACAACATTGCATGCGGTAGCAAGAATGATCACAGGATGCAAAAAATCCGACCACATCTCCCCTGCACTCAAAGAACTTGAATGGCTCCCGGTGGATATGCGTAGCACCTTCAGAACGGCCTGTCTAACCCACAAGGCCCTCCACACCGGAAAACCAGAATACCTGGCAAACAAACTCACAAAAGCTGGCCAAAGTAGAATCTTGAGAAGCTCTAACTCCCTGCTGCTCATCCTACCAAAAACCAGAAAGAAGAAAACTGCGGACTGCTCCTTCTCAGGAAATGCCCCCAAAATATGGAACTCTATCCCCCCGCATATCAGAACCATACCGTCCTATGCGGAATTCAAGAGCCAACTCAAATCCTTGTTCCTCATCCGTTCCCTAGGTCCTGGGTAACTAGGATCAACATCCATCCCCAGAACTATGTGAGAACTCTGTATCCTATTGCCAAGAAGTCCTACTGTACGAACTGTCATTTGATGATCACCTTTATTTGTTACTTGTCTTTTTGTCCACCTTTTCATGCCTTTACTGTAAAGCGCTCTGCTACCTTCGGGTCTTGTTAGCGCTATAGAAAACTTCTAAATAAATAATAAAATAAATAAAATAAGTAAGGCTAAGAGACCTTTGATGAATTAAGCAAGACTTCTTCCTAGTGAGGTTGATTACTGTTGTGTAGGACCAGTTTGTTCAAAAGTCTGGTGTGTTTTGTAAAGCTGCCTAACAGTAAGCATTGGCTGTTTTGCTTGCTGTCCCTATAACAGGGTCAATGGAGTTGAAAGTATTCATAATTGTTTAACTTTTCCAACAGTTCCTCTTCTTGTGGACTGAAATAAAACCACTGAAAGTCATATATTGAGTAAATGTTGTTGGATTTCAGGTCTGAACCCTAATATCAGACAGTTACACACACCATTTTAGCAGAACAGTAGAGTTAGCTCTTTTGGGAGCTAAGAGTGGAGTATATCTTTTTAACAAATCGCCTTGCGTTATATGCAACTATACCTTCTCTTGTTTGTGTCTGATAAATGATTTCACCCCGTCCCCATTTGAACTCGCAATAAAAGCTTAGGAGATAATTACAGTTTCCATTCTCCAATTCATAGTTGCTCCCATTTTTACTCCTTCCCCCACACTAAAGTGATAGAAGAAATGTGTGACTTAATTTCAGCCATAGGCAATCACATAGGTCACATTACAGTCCATTAATATTAACCCAAAGGACCGCTGTAATAGAGCCTGCCATATTCAAGCCAGCTTTGACGTAACTAACTGGAACAGGCGAGCATAAACTGCAGGCCAGGTATCCTCTGTACACAAATATAGCCAAACCCAAACCAGTTTTAGCCAACTTAGGTTCACTCTGCCACAGGATGCTGGTACAGGGAACCCGACCTAGGTTTTCTCCGATTGAGCTAGACTGTTCATATTTGAACAAGATTAAGGTTGACTTGAATATGAAAAGCTGCTGTCTGAAGTGGTAAAGTCAGTAAAATAAAAAAGAAAACAGACACTAATGCAGCACGGGTGACTGTCAGCAGTTTTTATAAGCATTTCACAAATCACTAATTTTTTCATTTGGATTCTTTATCCGATGATTAAAAATCACCATAAAAGTGCAAACAATCATTATACATTAACCTCATAAGTGCTGCGCCAGTCCAACGGCACCACTACCTCGGGAGTGCTGCCGTCGGCCGTTCCAACTGCACCTGCGCAATGGAACGTTCAGCACTGGAGCTGGACGTTCCATAGCTGCTAAGGTGTTAAGTTCATCCCTTTTAAAACAATCAAGTTGACATGTAACCCAATGTAAATACAACAACAAAATCCCAGTGAAATAAGTAAACATTATGATCCATTAAAACCAATCACAGAATTCTCATGATCCCCCCCCCCCCCCCCCACCCCCCTCTAGTTGCTCTTAATCGGACAGCTACTTTGATAAAATTAATAATGCAGCACAATGTTAGTGGGTCCGAAGCTTGTTGTAAAAAAATCAAGGCCTCTTTTGCACATTTGATATTTTTAAAATATCTACCAAAAATCTACGTCTGGGTTCAGAATAAAACAGACATAATAATACAAACTGAAGGGAATCCTGCGGAGACCTATTGTCGCAGCCGCAGGTTCCCCTCTGCTCAATAGTGGGTGAGTACCCTAGTGGTGATCCCAATAAATAAGGTAAAAAATTTAGCCTAAAACGGGTCATTAAAAACCTTTCCTGTGCGTTGTGTAGCAAATATAAATAGGGTTCCATTCCTTCTGTGGTCTTTACAAGGTTGTATGCACCCACCGTAATTTTAGCCATTTCTTGTTCTGTTCTTTGTGCGGCTCTGAGTGCAAAGAACGCTTATTTAACAGTTGTCTTGTGCTGAGGGATGATCAAAGATTCCCTAGGCCCAGAGTTACCAGTACAGATTTTACATAGCTGAGCCACGGGATTCGCGACCATTTTTCTCTGCCCAAGCAATCCTTCAATATTTCCCTGCTTAGGCTCGCCTCTTGGTTTGTCCAGAGCTTTAGCCAGGCTAGAATTGGCTTAACCTTTATCGAATCTTCAAGGTGAAGGATCCCTAACTCCCTGTGTGCTATTGAGGCTGTTACACTATGTGGGGCTTTCAGGACAGATCGTAGATGTTTATTCTCCTCCCGCTGCAATTGACAGACGTTAGCAAAGCCCCACACCTCTGCCCCATAGGTAACTTTAGAGCAACATATTGAGTTATATAGGATCATCACCTGTTCGGGGCACCATCTCCCCAACCTTCGGCCATAACTAGCTATTGCCCCATTGGCCGCAATCAATTTGCGACAACGATCCTCTATCAGAGCGTTAAATTTTAGTAACCCATCAAACAAAACGCCTAGATATGAGAATGACTTAACCTTCTCAATCTTATGACTCCCAATTGTAAAAATACATTTGTTAGAGGGTTTTTTGCCAACAGTTAAAACATAAGATTTACTCAAATTGACAGAAAGGTCTAATGAACCCATAAAGAAAACAAAACCATCAATTAAAATCTGTAAACTCTTTGGTGTGCGCCCGAGTAGGACCGCGTCATCTGCGTTAAGTAACACAGGAACATGCCGCGACCCTACTCGTGGACAGTCGGCTCCCAACTGTAAAAGGTGCTGTTCAAGATTATTAATATAAAGAGAAAATAAAAAAGGCGCCAGGATGCAACCCTGACGGACCCCACTATTACATTGGAAGGAGTCTGTGCATTCACCTTGCATATTACACCTAACTTGTGCAGATGTGTTGCTGAGCAGTTCCCCTAATATGTTAATGAGGCCAACCTCTATCCCCATGGTAGTCATCATGTTCCAGAGCTTACCTCTGTTAACATGATCAAAGGTGGCTGCCAGATCCATAAACCCCAAATAAATGGATTCATCACTAGCCATGGTGTATTTAGCTGCTATCATATAAAGGTTCAAGCATTGGTCGCTCGTAGAACGACCCCTCCTAAAACCGTACTGTGCGTCAGATGATATTATTTGTTTCTGTCCACTCAGACAGCCGGTTTAGTATCCCCCTTCCCATGATTTTAGCAGAAACATAGATTAGGGAAATGGGGCGATAACATTGTGGGTCGTCCATGTTACCCTTTTTAAAAATGGGGACGATGGTGGCAGTAGACCATGAGGGCGGTAAGCAACAACGGATTGCAGTGTTAATGACTCGTCAATATAGGGGCCCATAATTCCACTGAACTGAGAAACAGGTCAGGTGGAATTCCGTCTGGGCCAGGTGCTTTGTATTTTGATAGCCCCTCAATCCCGACCTTGATTTTCTTATAGGAAAAAACTACAAGCTGACCTTGATCTGTATTCCCTGTTTCGTACTGGGTGTCTGTTTCATGGTTATGTAGACCCCTGTAGTGAGTGATCCACATGTCGGGCGTGATGTTCGTTCCTAGTTTGGGGGACGAATCATCCTGGAATGTGGGTCTATTTATTATTTTCCAAAATTCGGTCATGTCCCTCTTTTCCCCAGCTTCTCTAAGGTCCGCCCATCCTTCTGCTTGTAAAACCTTTTTCCTCCTGCTCAACTCACTTTTATATTTTTTCCTGCAGGACGTAACCCGAGTAACGTCCCTGGGCTTTGCTTTAATACTGTCTTTGAGATCCCTCAGGGCTTTGGAGCAGTCTCGGTCGAACCATCGTGGCTGGCTATCAGTCTCTTTTGCTGGGGCTCTAGACTTTACCAACCCATCTACCAGGTGTGCTTTTTGTTCAAATGTTGTGAGTAGTTGCCTCCCTTCTATTCTCTCATCTAAGCACGCCTCAATGGGTGTTTTCCCCTTCTCAATGAGTGATTCATAAAACCTTTCCCCATTGATCTTAGACCACCTTAGGCGTCTACCCTGGTCAGTAACCCTCTCAGAAACCGCTACAAACTTTTCCCTAGTTGGGGCGGGCTGGTATAGTAAATCCAACATCAGGGGGTTAGGGTCACTAAACGGGTTCCATTCTATGCCTACCCTAGAGACTCTATTTATAATAGTCCTTGAGATGATGATATAGTCGATATACGAAGAGCATCCTCTACCCTTGAAGGTAGGTGGCAGGTTCTCGTCCTTTAACATACGCACCATATCTAAGGTGTGGACCAGATCCTGGTTTTATTAAAAAATTTGTTAAAGCCTCACCTTCTACGGTGTGCTCAAAGTGAGCCCCGTTGTCCTTTGGGCATCGCGACCATGTCGAGTCTATTGGTAAAAGAGATGGACAAAGAGGACAATTGAAATCCCCCACAATTATGCTATTTGGGGTGTGAATTTTGGTTTAACGGGTGGGGACTTGGCAAAGTCTAATCCAATTCCCGTATCAGAGCATTACACCCCCCCCCGCCACATTGTTATACACATTCAGTATTGTCAGATTAAATCCTTTACCCTTGAGCCGCACCTCTTGGATATCATGAGAGTGGCAATTAATAGTTGACCATGTACCAGGGAGGTTCAGATCCACATATACCGCTAGCCCACCCATTGCCCTGCCTGATCTAGATTTCCTTGCTGGAACAAAAAAACATTTATATCCCTGTAAATGTATAGAGTGGTTGTCAACAGCCCAGGTTTCCTGTAAACAGATTAAAGGGAATTGGTGTATATACTGGCACCATTCTTTATTACTAATTTTAGCGGCCAAGCCAGCAATGTTCCAAGACAATTCTGACTGCCTCGTTGGCCACCTTGCCCCTTGTGTCTCCCCTGCCTGAAGCTTGTATGTTGGCTAGTTGCCCCATATCTATGCTCATACAAACATGCGCTGGTTTTTGGGGATCGTTAAGCTTTGGGGGGGGGAAACGCAGGCCTTACGGGTTATGGGTGACTTTATAATTGTGCAGGGGCCCTTCCCAGCAACAAGATTATCTGCTATATCCCCTGAACAGAGTCAGTCAACACCCTCCATGTCCGCTAATGCTGCAAAGTGATTAAAGGTGGGCCAAAAATAATCACCTTGCTGGAACACGGGTGGTCTTAGGTAATCATCCTGCCTCTGGGTGGTTGGCCCAAAGCCGAAATGTCAGGGGCAGTATGATGGGGTTGCTTGGATGTTCTGAGGATGGTAATGAGTGGGTCTAAAATAACCATCCTGTCTCTGAGTAAAATACCAATGACCCATGTTCTGATGCCGGAATAAGGTGGTTGCATGATTGTTCTGTTGGTAACTCAGAGGCCTACAGTTATGTATCGGGGCAACTACTCCTCTTGGATAAAAATAAGTTAGATCACGTATAGTGATGGTGTTATCTATGTTTTGTGGAAACTCATTCATGATGTACCTAACAACTCTGTCATCTTGGAAATTTATGATGACAATGTCACCCTCTAAATCCTTAGTTCTTTTCCCCAGCCAGGCTAAACGTCTAACATTAAGTATTGCCCCGTTTATATGTTGTGGAAGTGGGCAGTTCTGCCTCAGCCAGTGTATGACTTTGTTTTTTAGCCCACGTTGATCTTCTACACATCCATCCACAAGTGCTGGTACCCCGGTCAGGACTGCAACAAATGGCGCCGCTTCTGGGGGCATCTCTACTCTAAGTTTCCTCGCTGGGAATGTCCTAGTAGTTGTGTCTTGCTCAATGGGTTTAGAAGTATTTGTGTTTGTGGGTGCATGTAATAGAGGTCCGTTACTTGGTTTGTCTGAGATTGCCCCTTCTTGTGTCTTCTTAGCCTTATTCCCACTATTTATCGCTTCAGTGTTAGTGGGTAATATTTTACGGGGTTTCGGTTGAGGCAAGGACATGGTTTTGGTACCCTTCTGGGCAGCTGTATTTAATGGTGGTACAGGGGGATTATGCACTAGTTCATGTTTAGGGGGATCTTTAATTGATGTCCCCTAAATCTCTTTCTAACTTCTCCATTTGGCTGGTTAAACCCTTCAATCTCTCAACTAGTGGCAGCGTGAACGATCTTAATAATTGCTCTATGCTGCTCAATAGATTTGTACTAGCTGGGTCGTTTAACTGGATGGGTGTTAACTTGTCCATCAGGATTGGTGTAGATACAGATGTATTGGGGGGTAGGTTTAGTAGAGGTTCCCCCATTTTTACCAGTCACCTTGTTTTTGAGTAGAGAATCCCCTCTCTTTTTCCTTCTTTTGGGTGGTGGGCCTTGGGCTCTGTGTGTTTTTGCTGCTCCCTTTACTATAATAGGTGAGTCCACTTGCGTTGGCAGAGTGTCAGGCAAGGGTTCTACGTCAACAATCAGACTGCTATTCAAGTATGAGTCGTTTATATTCAGAGTATTGACTACAACTGAAGGGGGGAGTATTATCTTGTAAGAGTAAAGGAATACTAATATTTAGGATTACCTCATTGTCCCCGATGACGGGGAAAATACTGTGGATTGGGGAGATCTTAATCTTTGGTGAGCCTATAGATGTTCTCTTGTTTTTAATACTTTCGATCGAGCGACGTCTCTCCGCCCGTCGCTCAGACAGAGCTATTTCCTTGTCTGTCCCCGAGTTAACCCTAAATAAGAAATCATCCAGTGTATGCTGGTTAACTCCCCCTAACAATGAGTGCCTGTCTTTCGTGGGAGATGACGTCCTATTTAGATGGTGAACCCAAATCTGTCTAAACAAAGACAACTAGAATGGATAAGACACTGTGGTACAACAAACAGAGCAAGCTACAATTTAGCAACCAATGTTGTTAAGTAAATATGGATACAACAGCTTGCTACATGTAATACCTACTCTACTAATTCATGAATTAGTCAATGAAGGAGGGGGGCCCAGCCCAGTCTCTTACTGTCTCTGAGGGCCTCAGAGGGCCTGCCCTTTGCCCGGGCTTAGCCTGGCGTTCGCCTGCGCGCGTCCCGCGAGGCGGAAGAGGCAGCGTGATTTAAGCGCCTCCGGGCGCGATGTGGGCGTTGCCAAACTAGAGGCTCATGGGAGGTGTAGTCCTTTCCCCCACTCGGCGATCGCGCCTGCTCACCGAGGCAGCGACAGGTGGGGGGAAACAATTCCAGCAGCCTGAGGACTAGAGTTATGCGCCCAAACGGTAATCCTTCTCTCTATTCAGTTTGGTTTTGGCCAGCACGGGTGACTGTCAGCAGTTTTTATAAGCATTTCACCAATCACTCAGTGTGACCACACCAATGCAATAGGCTTGCCAAGACATGGGATTTGTACTCACTGACATTTAAGAGGTCTACAAAGACATGACTGCCTTACGAGGGAATACTCTTAACACTTACATAGAGCTGTAGGATGAGCTTAGTAGGAAAAAACAGTGGCAAAGCAAACAGGTTTTGTCTATGCAACATCTATTGGCTTTGTCAATGTTTCTACATGTTGCACAACAGCACGAGCTGCTGTGCAACATGACTTAAAGGAAAAAAAAATCAAAGAACTATAACACGGCCAGCCCTGACATGATGCAAGGCATTTTTTTTATCTGACTCATGCTGCTGAGCAACATGTAAAAAAACAGCGTGGGGCGGGAATCAAGCAACACGAGGAAGGCGGATCAGAAACACAATGGAGAGCAGGAGACAGGGTGGATTAGAAACAATGGAAAGTGGCAGGGTGGGTTTAAAATCACAGCGGACAGTGGGGACAAAGGAAGGGACTGAAGGCACATGCACTCTCTAAGAGTGCATGTAGAAACATTCTAAAAGAGTATGTGTGGCCAGTGGAAGGACACTGGTCACAGGATGCAGTACTTGGTCCATGCTCCATGGCATGGACAAAGGCTCAGAAGGCCAGTAGGAAGCTGGAGGCCAGTAGGAGATGTTGACCACCAGGAAGCAGGGAAACAAGAGTGACATGGGACCCAAGCAATAGTCGGTAAATGTAAGTAATAGGCGAGCTCTAAGCCCCTTTTTAATTACAAGAGATTTTGCAAGCGCTATGCAGGAAAATCCCAAGAAGGAATGCAGGGGCTCTGGCAAATAGTGGTGAAAAGGGGAATACCTCACTAACTCACTGGCATAAAGAGAGCTCAGTCCTACCCCTTATTTTTGAGAAAAGTATCTTCCTTGCTCACTTCTTCCTGGTGATGTAAGAAATTATACATGTTGATTGAGAATGATGCACTCTTACTCTGCATGCAAGCCAGGCGGGTAGCAAACAGAGCAAAGTAATGTAACAGGTGATATCTAATCTCTAAGAACTCAATACATAGGTTATGCAGCTCAGCTTCTCCAAATGGCTCGGGGCATGAAAAGCATTGGCTGAATGAATTAGCAGGGCACTTTGATTTAAGATATCTCATCTAAAGGTAAGAGTGTATGATGAGAAACATCAAAACCCAAAAAAGGACGTGGAAGGAATATGCTACTTACCAGTATGCATCTGTTCTTGGCATGTAGGGCTGCTGACATTCATATCTTGTGCATAGATCGCCGCCTAGTGTTGGGTCCGGATGATTGCACTTGTTGTCTTGGAAGAGATTTCGAAGTATCACGAGATAGGTGACTTCTCCCATGGACTACAGTGCGCATGGGCATCCTCTCCATCCTCAGATTGTTTTCCGCCATTGTGGCAGAGATGGAGATAGCAAAGTAAGAGATGGCCATGCCAGAGAGAATGCTGCAGCTGCTACAGGCACCGGGGAGGAGGACGGGCGACATGAATGTCAGTAGCCCTACATGCCAAGAACAGATGCATACTGGTAAGTAGCATATTCCGTTCGAGGCATGTGGGTTGCTGAATTAATATCTTGTGCATAGACTGTATAGCAGTATCTCCTCTAGCGGTGGCTACCTGTGCCAGGTGCAGCAGTTTGTAAAAGAGTTTTGAGGACAGCCTGGCCTACAGCAGCTTGCTGTTTTGTTTGTACATCTACACAGTAATGTTTTGTGAAAGTGTGTATGGTGGACCATGCGGCTGCCTTACAGATGTCTTCAAGAGGAATATTTCCTAGGAAAGCCATGGATGCCCCCATTTTCCTAGTGGAGTGTGCTCTTGGGGGAACGGTTAAAGTGCGTTTTGCCTTTTGATAGCATATCTGAATGCATTTAACTATCCATCTGGCTATTCCTGATTTTGAAATTGGATTCCCTTTGTGCTGTGGTGCAAATGCAACAAACAGTTGCTTTGTTTTCCGAAAGGATTTAGTTCTGTCCACATAGTAAAGTAGAGCTCTCTTTACGTATAGTGTGTGCAAGGCTCTCTCAGCTACCGACTGTGGATTTTGAAAGAAAACTGGCAGTTCTATTGATTGGTTGATATGGAAATTGGATACAACCTTAGGCATGAATTTAGGGTTTGTTCTAAGAACCACCCTGTTGGCGTGTACCTGCATGAAAGGTTCTTGAATTGTAAGTGCTTGTAATTCACTCACTTTTCTGAGTGAGGTGATGGCCACTAGAAAGGCAACTTTCCACGTTAGGAATTGTATTTCGCAAGAATGTAAAGGTTCGAAAGGAGGGCCATGAGTTTGGTAAGCACTATATTGAGATTCCAGACTGTGGAAGGGGGGTGCCTAGGAGGAATCACCCTTTTTAGACCCTCCATGAAAGCTTAGATTGCTGGTATGCGAAACAGTGAAAGGTGTTGTCTGTTTTGAAGGTATGCTGCAATGGCAGCAAGGTGTAGCCGTATTGAAGAGTATGCTAAGTTACATCTTTGTAGGTGCAGCAGGTAACATATAATGTTCTGTATTGATGCGTCTAATGGATTGATTTGGTTATTGTTGCAATAAATAACGAATCTTTTCCATTTAGCTGCATAGCACGCTCATGTGGTTGGCCTTCTTGCCTCCTTAATGATATTCATGCAATCTGGTGGCAAGTTAAGATATCCAAACTCTAAGACCTCAGGAGCCAGATCGCTAGGTTCATTTGGTTGGGATCTGGGTGTCTGATTTCTCCACGGTTCTGAGTTAGATGAGGTGCAAGGTGCAGTCTTTGATGGGGAACTACTGAGAGTTCGAGGAACGTCGTGCACCAAGGTTGTGTCGCCCATGTGGGAGCCACTAGGATTAGTGAGGGAGTGTTGCCGCAGTTTGCGTGCTACCAGCGGGATCAGTGGTGCTGGGGGAAAACGTACGCAAATCTGCCTGACCAGTTCATCCATATGGCATTGCCCGGTGACAATGGATGTGGGAACCTGGCGGCAATGTATTGGCATTTCGAGTTTTCTTTTGTGGCGAACAGGTCTATTTCTGGGTGACCCCACTCCTCGAAGAATGGTTGGAGGACCTGGGGGTGAATCTCCCATTCGTGTAATTGCTGGCTGTGCCTGCTGAGCAGGTCGGCAATTTGGTTGTCCTTCCCTGGAAGGTGTTCTGCTAGGAGAAAAATGTTTTTTGGAATCGCCCACTTCCAGATGCTCTGTGCCAGATGGGACAGCTGTGTAGAGTGCGTTCCTCCCTGTTTCTGGATATAGTACATTGCGGTCATGTTGTCCGTCCGGATCAACACCGTCTTGCTGTACAAGTATTTCTGAAATGCTTTCAGGGCTAGGAATATCCCTAGCAACTCTAGTTGGGTGATATGCAGCCTTTTCTGTTTGTTTGTCCAGAGCCCCTGTACTGTGTATTGAAGGAGATGGGTTCCCCAGCCTGTCAGTGATGCGTCCGCTGTTAGTACTAGTTGTGGAACCGGCTCTTGGAACAGTCGCCCCTTGGAAAGGTTTTGTGGGTTCCACCACTGCAGAGAGTAGTGAGTGCGACTGTCTACCAACACTAGGTCTTTTAGTTGTCAGGTTCCATTGCCGTGCTAGGCATTCCTGTAATGGACGCATTTGTACTCTGGCATGGGGGACAATGAATATGCAGGAGGCTATCATGCCTATGAGCTGCATGAAGACTTGAGCTAGCAGAGTGTGTTGTGGCTGGAATTTGCGAATGAGTGTCTGCATACTGCTATCCTTGTTGAGTTTGGATATGCCTTTGCCACCGAGGTGTTTATGGTGGCTCCCAGGTACTGCTGTATGTAGGACGGTTGCAGATGTGATTTTGTGTAGTTGATTGAAAATCCCAAGCTGTGTAACAGCTGGATTGTTTGAGACGTGTGTGTGCTACGCATTGTTGGTACGATTTTGCTTGTATAAGCCAATCGTCCAGGTAAGGGTACACATGGACGTGCTGCCTCCTGAGATGTGCTGCCACGGTCGCTAAGCATTTTGTAAACACTCTTGGAGCCGTGATAACCCTGAAGGGCAAAACCTTGAATTGGTAGTGTTGACCTTCTATTGTGAACCTGAGGTATTTTCTGTGGGCTGGATGGATGGGTACGTGGAAATACGCATCTTTGAGGTCTAGAGTTGCTAGGAAATTCCCCTGTTGTAGCAACGGGAGCACATGTAATGTGATCATATGAAAGTGCTCCTACAGTATGTATTGGTTTAGGGGTCTGAGGTACAATATTGGCCTGAGAGAGCCGTCCTTCTTGGAAATAAAGAAAAATAGGGAGTACACTCCCTTCCCTTGCTGTTGGAAAGGGACTTGCTCTATGGCCCCCTTTTCTAGCATGCAGTTTGCCTCTTGTTGTAATAGGGTGATGTGTTCTGTGGACATTGGACGATGTTTTGGAGGTATGTTTGGTGGTGTAGAAGTCAGTTCTAGGCAGTAGCCAGACTGTATAATTTCTCTCACCCACCTGTCTGTGGTAATAGTGTTCCAGACGGGTAGGAACAGTTGTAGTCTGCCTTCGACCGGTGTTATGTGGTATGGGAGGTAGTGTGATAGAGTCACTGTTTTGAGGCAGTGGAGGCTCTGGTGTTATTGCCTCCACGTCCTCTTCCCTTGGTATTGTTACCTCTGTAGCCTCCTCTGGTGGTGTTTTTAGCAAAGGAACTTTGTGCGTTACCTTTATATGAGGCCGTTGTATGTGAGGTATGTCCTCGTGAGTTTGCCCTGTATGATGAGCGACGAAAGGAGCCTCTTTGTTGCTGAAATTGCAATGCCCCCATAGATTTTGCTGTCTCTGTGTCCTTTTTCATTTTATCCAAAATGGTGTCAACAGCAGGGCCAAACAAAGTCCTGGTTAACAGGCTGGTTAAGGATAGTGGACTGTACCTAATTTTTAAAACCAGAAATACGCAGCCATGCATGTCTGCGGAGTAGAACGCTAGTGTTGATTGACCTAGCTGCAGTGTCTGCAGCGTCAAGCGCGCATTTGATGGAGGCGTTTGTTATGAATTTTCCCTCCTGTATGAGATCTTGGGCTTGTGCTTTGAAAGGCTCAGGTAGGTGTTGCATTAGGGTCTCTAGCTGGTCGTAATGTGCCCTGTCGTACCGAGCCAGTAGAGCTTGTGTATTAGCTATCCTCCATGAGTTGGAGGCTTGCGCCGCTACTCTTTTCCCTGATGCCTCTAGTATCTTTGACTCTTTGTCTGGGGGAGGTGCCTCCCCGGTTGTTTGGGAGTTGGCCCTTTTACGTGCGTTGGCCACTACCAGTGAATCAAGTGGTAACTGCCCTTTGATGTAAGTAGGGTCTGTAGGGGCCGCCCTATACTTTTTCTCTATTCTGGGATTGATTACCCGTGCCCTGGCTGTGTCCTTAAATATGTCAGGTGCATGTTTCAGAACTCCCTTTAACATGGGAAGTGTTTTGACACTTTAATCTGATGTAGGGAAGGTGTCAAATAAGAAGTCTTTCTCAACGGGGTCATTATGCATAATCACGTTGTGGAACTGTGCAGCCCTGTCTATGAGCTGATTAAACACCACTGTGTCGTCAGTAGGAGACGGTTTAGTATGATAAGAGGACATGTCAGGGATGGGATGGGTGTTATAAGGGTCAGTTGGCTCTTCCCATGGTTCCTCTTGTTGGTCAGGATCCTGTGGGAAGTCATATTGAGGCTGTGGCTCATCTACTGTGTCACCTTCATTGTCCCCGTGTTGAGAAGGAGAATAAGGAATGTATGGATTAAAAGGAGTAGTAGGCATGAAGGGTTGAAAAGGAATGAAGGGTCTAGAGGGAGAAGTCTCAAAGTCCTTTTTCTTCATTGGAATAGGGGAATGAGGTTCAAAGTCCAAAGGCCTCTTTTTCCTATGCAGTATGGTAACTTTACCAGTCTGTGGGTCATAAAAAAAATTGCCTGGTCGTCAGAGGGATCTGGGTGGAAGAGTTCTTCCTCAACAGTCCTGGGTTGAGCCTTAGGCTTTGGTTTGTAGACGACTTTAGGTTTCTGAACCGGCTTTTTCGGTTCGAGGCCTTTTTTCGGGTCAACTGTGTCTTTAGAGTCGACACGTTTTTTGTGCTCCTTAGGCTTGTTTGGAGAAGTCTTGTCTCCCGAGTCGATGTTTTTGTTGGTATCGACTGGAGTCTCTTGCTTTTTTCGGCGGAGAGTCTTTTCCTGAGTCGATTGGCTTTTTTGGATCGACTGTTGTCTTCGGATCCAGTGTTTTTGGTCCGAGAGGACGTTCTGGCTTGGACGCGTGCTTCGGTACGGCGCCTTTTGTCGGGTCGACGTTTTTCGGTGCAGAAGGCTTGTTTGGGTCGACGACCTTCTTTGGTTCAGCGCCCTTGGGTTGTGTGGCCTTGTTAGGATCGACAACGTGTTTTGGGTCGACAAATTTTACTGTGCGGCCTTTTTGGGGTCGACAGTCTTTTTCGGCTCCACGCTCTTTGGCTGTACGGCCGCTTTCGGATCGACGCCCTTCGGGTCGGCGACCTTCTTTGGCTCTGGAACCTTCTTCGGGAGAATGTTACTGGGCCCTGGGGTTTCTGAAGGTTTCGGTTTCGGAGCCGAGCCGGATGGCGGGGCAATCGAAACTTTTTTATGATCTTGGCTAAGGCCTTTCAGCGATGCCTTGACCGGAGCCGTTGTTATTGGGGTAGATGGTGTCGGGGGCAGGGTACTCACGATCTGCCCCGGTGGGATCTCGTCATCGGAGTCCAAGTAGTCCTCCATGGTGACGATCTCTAGGTCCGAGTCCGGCGCCTTTTGGAGTTTCTGGTCGTCATCGAAGATGTTGTCCGGGTCTGAAACTGTCGCTGCATTTCTTGCATGGCTGCACGTCGGTTCCGAATAGTTTTCTTGGATCGAAACTGTGCACAGGCTGGACAGCTTTCCTCCTTATGATTTGGGGAAAGGCACTTGTTGCATACTGAGTGCTTATCAGTATGTGGGAACTTGGCGTGGCATTGCGCGCCCCTTTTAAATGGGCTTCTTTCCATCGACAGTCGGCTCACGTGGCGTCGAAAAGGCGCAACAGCCCGCGTCGACGACCGCTTGGAGATGGAAGGCTGGATCGAGTAGAGAGGTACCGATCGAGAACAATACCGTCGAATCGAAGGCCTTTAGAAAATGTTGTTTTCGCTTCGGAAGTTGGAGTATAGGAGTTTGCATCTGAACCCAATGGCGGAAAAAAACTATCTGAGGATGGAGAGGATGCCCATGCGCACTGGAGTCCAAGGGAGGAGTCACCTATCTCGTAATACTTCGAAAACTCTTCCAAGACAACAAGTGCAATCATCCAGACCCAACACTAGGCGGCGATCTATGCACAAGATATGAATTCAGCAGCCCACATGCCTCGAACATAGATTTCTTACAGGAATTTGCTAAGCACTAGACAGTTAGGTCTATTAACACCAATGGATGGGAAAAAGGGTACAGGCGTGGCCATTCATAAGCATTGGCTTGAAGCATGCCATATGGCTTATCCATATTCAAGTTATATTGTTAAAGTACAATAACCATAATCTTTGTGACCCCATAATGTAGCTTGAAATTGACACTCTGCCTATCTACAGTTACAACCCACACTGCTTACTGTAATATGAACTGCTGGTATTGGAGGTGGTGCAGATGGTAGAGTGTGGAGATCTCCTGCTGGCGGCTCCGCCTCTCCAGATCCAGTTCTCCCTGCTGATGTAAGTAAAATAGATTAAACCTACTATACAAAAGTTCAAACCAAGTCAAAAATATTTAACCTCTTTCCTGCTAAGGCAATATTTTGGCCCCCATTTAATTTCCATTGAAATCAATGAAAAGTGCATGACGAGTTACCCTTGTCATTAGCAGCCAAGAGGTTAAAAGTACACAATACAAATCTGAACAGACTGCAGATATAACTTTTCATTTTGCTCATAAACAGCTCAAATTCATTGATGCCAAATTCATATCTTCCCTCGTTCCACAGGTTGAGACTGCCAGGTATATTCTAAACTGACCACAACCTGTCAAATGCTGCATTAAGGATGGTTTGCTACATACAATTACACCAAATAACAAAATCCCCTTACTAGGATGAGCCAGTAATTTGTTTTGACTATCTACTAATCAGATTATGCCATGACCAATCCACAATACATTCTCCACCAGACCCTGAAATTAACCACCCTTTCTAGAAGTTTATTAAGTCAACAGACACAATCAATATGTTGACTGATTAATCAGGCATGGAGATTAGAAACGGCAAATGGATTTGCTGTCCATACCCTGTGTCATGACCAGCAATTTATCCACAAATTTCAATTCCTACATATCTACTATCAAATCAAAATAAACTTTATTCGGCTTCACATGCAGAAAACCATAAAAGTTTCACAACATCCAAATTTCATTTAAAACAGGATACAGTAAAATGACATACAAAATACAAATCTTATCAATAAAAGACAAAAAAGGGCCCCTACTATCAAAGATTAACTAGAAATAATTTTGAAAAGTGAGAGCCTGAAATGGGTCATTTGTCCGAGGTGCCAAAATAGTAGAGAAACCTATGCTTAGGGAAAATCAACACCAAATCGTAAGTGATGACAGCCCTACTATTATCCAACTGCAATGGTAATTAGAATGTATAAACTATATACACAACCAATCACACATCTGTTGCCATGTTGTAAATGTTAGCTTTGTCCAGTGCCGATGAGACTATCCTTAAGTAAACAATGCATCCTGTTCTAGGTTCAGCTATGGGAAATTCTTGTCACTTGTGTGCAAAGGCCAAAAGCACTGGAAAACTCCAAGTGGATAATCAAGTTGATTCCTTAGAACAACTAACTGCTCATGCATAGAAAAGGCGAGAAAATTAAACTAAAAGCTGAAAGTTTAGGATTTTCACCTTTTATTTGCATTAGCCATTTGAGAGTTCTGTGGTCAGTTCTAACAAGGAAGTGAGTACCAAACAAGTATGGTCTTAACTTCTTCAGGGACCAAACTACAGCAAAGGCCTCCCTCTCAACAGCACTCCAACGCTGCTCCCCTGAGAGGGAGTGGGGGGCAGGGGGGGGGGGGGCGGGTAAGAGTATCCGTCTGCTTATAAAAGGAACACGTTGGTCTTGGCCTTCATCATTGGTCTGGGATAGGACTGCACAAGTCTGCACAATCAACTGCTTGGTATAATCTGGAGCTTTGAGAATTGGTGCTGAGCAAATTGCCTCTTTCAGGCCTCTCCAATCCAGCAAGGACTTGATTACTTGATTAACCAACCGTTGGAAGGTGGCAGGAGCATGCTAGAAACCAAAAGGCATAACAATAACTGATAATGCCCATCAGGTGTGGAGAATGCGGTCTTTTCTTTTGCTCCTGGTGCCATGCCAATCTGTCAGTACCCTGCAGTTAAGTCAAAGGTACTTAGAAATTTGGCTGCACCCAATTTGTCTATCAATTCATCAGCTCTTGAGATAGGGTGCACATCTGTCTGGGTGACAGTTGAGCCCTCTATAGTCCACACAGAACCTAATTTCTCTCTTTCCACCCTGTGGATGAGGTTTGGCGACTAGAACCACTGGGCTGGCCCAGGGGCTCCCAGAGCATCCAACAACATCTAGCTCCAGCATCTTGCTGACATCAGCTCCGATGTTCTCTGTAGGAAAGTATGATCTGTTTCTTATGGTTACCCCCACATTTTGCTTGATGTAACTCTGTTTTGACTAGTCCGACAGGGACCCTGCTAATCAGGACCCCAGTCCATCTGCTTTATCCCTAAACTGTTATGATATGCACTTGGGTACACTCCAGGTTGGATACTGGGGTACCCTGGTCAGTCCCTAGTATATGGTACCCATGCACACAGGGCATAGGTACCCCAGAGACCTCCCATGGGTTGAACCATGTATTATGCCACCCATGAGAGGACATGCAAAATGGAAGTACAGGCCTGCTATTGAAGCCTGTGAAAGTTGGTGCATGCACCACTTAAGATATAGGTTTACTATATCTAAGGGTCACTTTACTTAAAACCTATAAGTCACCCCTATAGCAGGACTTTACGATCCTGAAGGCAGGGTGCTTGGTTCTAAGTGAGAGGGTGCCCCTGCATGAGCTGAATACTCTGCAGCCTACGGAGCCCATTCTCCCGGGTTCTCAGTGAAGCGGCCATATACAATATATAGAGGGGCAATACGCGACCTTGTGATGACCGACTCTAAAACAGCTGAAACACCCCAGAGGAGGTCATCAAGTGGACAGAGGAAACTGTGCGGGTGAGACCGCATACACCGCCTGGAAAGAAATCAGATTCTTCATCGAGCGAGGTGGTTCGGAGGGGCCCTTGGGGTCAACAACAGAGGGGCGGCAGACAATCCAGGTCCCGGCAGCGCTCTTAGTCCTGCAGCTTCTCCTCCCGGGGGAACTCTACCTCGGAGCGACGCACTCTTGAAACAGGATATGTGAGGTTAATGGGAAGCTCTGGGGCCGTCTTAGTTATTAATATGGGGAGTCACGTAGTGGGCTGGTCTTTCCGTCCAGATGGTACTGGTTGGAGGTATGCCCAGAGGACATGGGCTGTGAGTTGGGGATCCATTGGCTGGGGAGGTCCTCATCCCCCCTTGGAGACTGGGGCTCGGCCATGCCACGACAGATACTTCTGTGTTTTTGAGTAGGAGGGGGGGGGTTTGTTGGGTGGGGGTTGTTTTAGTTTTAGGGTCGCAATTCCGCTGGATGCTTGTTGTTCCATATATATGCACTACCACAGCCTGATACACTCTGCAACAACAGGTGCCCCCTCCCCATGGCTGGCAGTACAGGTAATAGCCGGGTAACCCCAGACAGTCTGCGCATCATCAGTTGGAATGTGTGCGGGGCTCTGGATACGATCAAATGTCGAGCAGTATTGTATCAGGCAAAGAGGGCTAGGGCTGATGTCCTTATGTTGCAGGAGACGCAACTCTTGGGCACGAAGGCTTTATGCCTGCAGCGATATGGTTTCCACCAGGTCTTTCATGCTGGATTTACCAGGGGCTCGCGGGGAGTGGTGATTTTGGTACATCCTAGAGTCCCGTATGTGAACCTACAACAGTGGTCTGATGTGCAAGGGCGCTACATCTTTATCCGGGGCAGAATAGGGGAGGATCCCTTGATATTGGGCAGTGTCTATGCACCCCCCCTTCAACGGAATCCGATTGAGAAACTGCACTCCATGTGGGCCGACATGCCAGATGGGTTATCCATGGTGGGTGGAGACTAGAATGACGTTATGGAACTGGCCAAAGATAGAACTAGAGTTGGGGGTGGCCCCGGGGGTGGTCTCCCTACGAAATTACACTCGCTGGTGACGGGCTTGGACTGGGTGGATGTATGGTGACAGATGCACGGTGATCAGCGGGGGTTCAGGTTCCTGTCAGTGGTTCATAATTCTTATTTCCAGACTTGATTACTTCTTTGTGCCTCGGGTGGCGGTTGATAGGGTAGCATCGGTGGAGATCATGCCCCGCGGCCCGTCGGCTCATTCCCCGATGTCCCTGGAAATATATATCGGTAGAAGGAAACAACCGTTCTGGTGGTACTGGTCGGCCTGGCACTTGCAGGATGCTGAATATGGGACACATATGGGTGACGCGATTGCACAGTACTTGACTGCAAATGAGGGGTCCGTCCCTAGTGCTGCGACGCTATGGGAAGCAATAAAGCCTACTCTCTGTGGGGTCGACATAGCCTGGTGCACGGCGGCCCGCCGGAAGCGTAGAGAGGAACTGACCCGCGCGGAGGCCCTCGAGCGCCCGTGTCGGGAGGCGGGATGAGACCAGCACATATGGCAATTTCTCTATGCAAAGCAGACCTGTGCATCCCTATTACTTGACGAGGCGTGCCAGGTCTGGCTGGCGACACGTAGTAGGGTTTATCAATGGAGGGGGACAAGTCTAGCAAGATGCTGCACAGACTGTCAGGGTGCCTTCCATGCCCAGACCTTACCGGGCATTCTGGACTCGGCGGGAGCACCGATTTTTGTATGGGGTTGGAGCAGCCCATCTTTGTGGCCAGGGGTTGTTCACGTGAGCATTATAAGATTTGGAAAAAGTGGGCTGACTATCAGGGTTTATGGCTGGAGCCGCTGGTGGAAGCGGAGACTCATCCACTGAAGTAGTTGTTGATACGGCCCATGTGCGCGGTGGGGTGGTAGTGAGAGGTGCATGTGTTTGGGATCGGATTATTGGTGGGCTATTTAGGCTGAGGATAAGATCAGGCGGTAGTAGTGTGACCTTGGGGGGTTGGGAGACGGAGGGGGGGAGTTGGGGGGGGGGGGAATAATTCTTTTTTATTGTTTAGCATGTCTTTATTATGCATCTAGATCCTATGTCTTACAATGTCAATAACACACTTGTTCCCATAGGTCTGATTTGGCAGCTGTCTCTGGGGTACAGAGCCATGCGTTGTAATTGCTTATTGGCTAATAAAATACATAAAATAGGTTTTAAAAAAACAAAACAGCTGAAACGAACCCTATGGTGTTTGGTGTAAACCTGTTGTAATCATACCCGGTAACTGGTGTGGGAGGTATGATTCCACCCCTCAGAAGCGAGCTTTGTGGGGTCCCGAGCAGGAGAAGGCAGAACAAAAGGCATCCTGTCACAGGAAGGTGTGACCACCTTCCACACAGGATTTAGAGTATTAGGGCCGGGAGGGTGCACTTGCCAGCGACTGAAAGTCTGCATGAGGTGCACATTTGGTGTCCATGTGAATAGTCCAGTTGAAACCAGTCCTGTGAGCCGTTGGCTCCCACTCTGGCGCAAAACTGGACAAAGGACATGGGAGTAACCTCCCCCTGTCCAGGCCCTCCCCTGGGAGTGTCCCCTGAATCTTTCCAACCCTCTCCCGTAGGTACTTAAGGACATACCTGGCTGTAGATTCTAACCTGAAACCACTGCCACTTCGACTGTCTGGGCACTCTAGACTTTGCTGGACTTTGTTTGGGCCTGACTCCGTCCCCCTCTCAGTCTGCTGCATCGTCTGTGCACCATTCAGGATCCGAATTGACAAAAAGGGGGCCTTGGCAAGGCAATATACAATACATAAATGGGCAGAGAAACCTAGTGCATGTAGAATACCAGAATTCATTGCATACAAGACTAATAGTGTCGTCAGATTTATTAAAGATACATATTTTTTCTTTCCATTTCTCTAAAACACATTAATTTTCAATAAATTACATACAATGCTGTGAAAAACATTACATATATAAATCAGATATCCACAAATACACATCAAGTGTTATAATTATGGTCTCGGAGTTTTAGTGATTACAAATGTATTGCATCAATCCTAGATGGCTTCTAATAATTTGATTATATCTATAGGGTCATGTAAAACACAGGCAACCATTTCTGATATCATACACATTCAAATAGCATAATGCAATTGAAGAACTGGTGGTATGTTGGCACTACGCGTGTTACGGCGAAGCCTTCATTAGGGTTCCATCCCAGTATGCACGATCTTGTGACGATTTGTCTGACAGCCAGACTTTTGTTGTGATGAAGAAAATGTCATCACCTGGAGGAACTGTATCCTTATTTTAGAAATTGATGAAATTCATTATCAGTAGCTTTAGACTTGAATAGATGGATTATTCCTTAAGCTCCCAGGGTATGTAGAATCCACTGGCCCAGGAATAGGCCACCGGAAGTTATAGGGAACATCTAGAGATGAAGAGCTGATAGAATAAACTTTGTATGCTCTGAAGGTGCACAATGTAGGCGATCTATGTGATAACCAGTGCCGCAGCGTCAGGAACGCGTGTCAGTCTATGTATGGTGTCTCCTTTACATACAGGATCCGTGCAGGACCTGTGGAGCATCGAAGACAACTGAAGATAATCTCCCTTGGAGTGAAGGAGTCACTCCCCTGCATTCGCAGGCACTGCAACACTGCTGACCGATCTGCTAATAAGGAGTTCCTTTGGACTCTAAAAGGTTCAGCAACATAGGAGGTGGGTTTCTACGTTCTTCGAGGTCCGAGCTGCCCTCTGACCAAGTTTGAAGTCAGAATCCCTTGTGGGGGGCTGCAATACCCGAACCCCTGTGCACCGCATACTTTTGGAAGTGCATGTACTTGTTGCCAATTGTTTAACAAGTGCATTGGGCTTCGAGTAGCCCCAACTTCTGGCATCTTCTTCCGCAAAGATTTTAAACCACCTCGCACAGCATGCTCCGTGGCCTGTCGTTCTTTGAAGCTGCTCGAGGTCCTCTCGTGATTCCTGTGCCTCCGGCCTGTGGGTCATTTGAGGGTCAACTTTGCTTTTCTTGGGTTCCCCTGGTTGCTGGAAGCTTGCCCTGACTCCCCTGTATGTGGTGAGCCACCTAGATATTGCTGGTCCAAACCGTATACTTTCTTGACTTCTGGTGTGGGTCCCGTTGCCAAGGCTTGTTGGTGATCCCGCCGGACAGCGGCCCCTCAACACACTATACCCTTCATAGGATAGCTCACATCTGGCTCCTGGTCGTCCAACGCCACCTGGTCCCTGCAGCTACAGAGTCAAGAGCACTGTCAACTATCCTGAAGCACCCAACATCGGTGGGCATTAGTCTACAGAGCCCCTGGTCACTCTCCAGTGACTCAGAGAATTTGTCCTCTCTGCTTTCAGGTACCCCGCAACAAGAATCCACATTTGGATTCCAACGTACATTCTTCTACCTTCCAGCAGCAGCTCTTCTTTGAAGTCCTTCATTGGGTTCAACAGTGGTTTCCGATGCTACTTCACACCTATACACCCGGCTCGCATGGGTTATGTAACTTGGGTACTTTGGTATTCACGGGTGGGGTGGCTCTCCAACCTTATGTCTTCCACACGGTTTCTTCTTAGTCCACTGGAAAGGGTCCTTAATCTCTAAAACTCTAACCACCTCTTTCACATATAGTTGTACAGAGCACGCCGTCGTGGTCCCACACTGCACTTGTCCTCCGTGCGGTCTCCATCTACTCAACTTGGGGTCCCAGCGGATCTACGTCCACTCGACATCGTCCCGAGTCGTGGTTCTTATACCCCCTTCTTTGTATATGGTTTGGTCCCACCCTGGAGCCCCCTGTGTTTTAGTGCTATTTACTGTCATTTCTGTGCTTACGTATTGTGTGCTTTGTGTCTTATCTCCATGTAGGAGATACTGTAACGTACTAGATAGAACTATATAATAAATACATATTTTTATAACTATTGTATGATTCTCTTTTAATGTAATCTATACTAAAATATTGCATTCTTGTACAACAAGCTGCTTTACACTCCTTCAGGACTTAGCCTGAAGGCTGCTTTCCACTGCTACCACTTGGATAGGTTTCTAAGGTTATCTGAGACCTCTTAAATCACCATAAGGGTTGTCTGGACTGGTGCAGGGTTCCCACTTTAATTAGTGGACAGCATATACCAGGCCAGCCTCTCATGCTCTCCTTAACTTTATCAGACTGTCAATAGATTTTATTTTTGACATGTACATGGTCCCCAGTGTCCACATCAAGGGTACACTAGTTTGTCTGACCAGGAGTTAAAGAAAAGAGCTTAGCATACTGTTGCAAGACTTGCTGGGCAGAGAGGGTGTCTGAGTAGACAACTCCATCCACTGACCCATCTTTGGGGCTGTAAGAGAGGAGGTCAGGGAGAGGTTCCCTCTCAGTCTCCTGATAATCATCAGTCAGCATTAGCATGGTGATGTCAGCCATGTCATGGAAAAGCTTAAGGCAGTTCACATGGATCACCCTTTTGGGTGTCCGGCTTGTGCTACCAAGTAAGTGACCTCACTCTTCTTTTTTAAGATGGGGAAAGGGCCACTCCATTTGTCCTGGAGAGCCCTTGGTGCCACAGGCTCCAAACCCACACCCTTTGCCCTGGTTGGAACTTCACCAATGCATCATTTTGGCCACACCAGTGCTTTTGGAGCTCCTGGATGGCCTATACATTTTTGGAAGCTTTTTTCATGGATTCTGCCATTCTGGACCTAAGGCCTAGCACATAGTCAACAATGTCTTGTTTGGGTTTTTGGAGAGGCTTCTCCAAACCCTCTTTTACAAGACAGAGTGGTCCGTTAACAGGATGACCAAATAGAAGTTCAATGGTGGAAAACCCACCTCCCTTCTGAGGCACCTCTCTGTAGGCGAAAAGCAAGCATGGTAAGAGGACATCCCATCTCCTTTTGAGCTTTTCAGGGAGCCCCATGATCATGCCTTTCAATGTCTTGTTTAACCTCTCAACAAGACAATTGGTTTGTGGGTGATAGGGTTTAGTAAACTTGTGTTGCACTCCACGCTCTTTCCATATATGTTTGAGGTAAGCTAACATTAAGTTTGACGCTCTGTCTGAAACCACCTCCTTAGGAAACCCTACACAGGTGAAGACACCAATGAGGGCTTTGGATACTGCAGGAGCTGTAGTAGTCCTAAGTGGAATTGCCTCATGATACCTGGTGGCATGTTCCACTAGCACCCGAATAAATATGTTTCCTGATGCTGTGGGAGGCTCAAGTGGACCCGCTATATCCACACCTACCCTTTCAAATGGAATCCCAACCAATAGTAGTCTGATTAAGGGGGCCCTTGGGTCTCCACCTGTTTTGCCACGGGCTTGAAAGGTGACACAGGAGCTGACAAACGTATTTACCTTCTGAGACATCTGGGGCCAATACAAGTGGCTAACTAGCCTTTCCCAAGTTTTGGTTAGGCACAAATGTCCAGCTAGGGGGATTTCATGAGCTAAAGTGAGTAAGAACTCCCTGTACATCTGAGGGTTGGGGTCTCTGGCCTCAGTGTGCAGTTGTCCCTCCTTCCAATAGACTCTATGGGTACCACTGACATCTCCCTTTTCCTGTGCCTCAGGCTCTCAAGAGTTGGACAGGTCTGCTGTCCAAGGCACAGCTTTTCCCTAGTGGGTCCCCCTGGGCCTAAGAGCTCAACCTGATAAGGGTCAAGTTCCATAGGCTCAGTTCCCTCTGGAGCTTCCCCGAGGAGAGCGGTCCTGATTCTTTTGCTGTTAAGAAGCTGGTTTCCCAGTCTTCTTACCTTTCCTCTTGGACGTTTGGACCATTCTTTCAGGCTCCAAAACTTCTTTTTCACTCTGAGTTCAGCTCTATGCTTTAGTCTTGAAACACAATCTCATGGAGGTCCAGCATTGCCGCATGGGTTTTCAAATCTATCCTCAGCCCATTCTGATGTCTCCAGGTCATTACCAAGCAAACAGGAAGCTGGGAGCTATGCAGAGATCACAACCCCCCCCCCCCCTCCACCCCAACTCTATAGTCACCATAGCCATGGCATGGTTAGTAGTAACACTGTCAACGTTGGTGACTGGGTACGTTTTCCCAATCAGGTATTCTTCTGGGGAAACCAGTGTATCTCTCACCACAGTGACACTGGCACCTGTATCCCTCAGGACCTCTATCCCAGTCCCATCGATTCAGGGGTATTGCAAATACTTTTTTAAGTTGAGTGGCCACACAGCTAAAGTGGGAAATTCAACTTCACCCTCAGTGACTAGAACTGCTTTATTGTGAACCCTAATTTGCTCTGGGCATACTGTTGATCCCATCTGGAGACTGACTACAACAGTAGTACCTGTAGGATGACTAGGGGGCATCTTGATAGGGCAAGTAGCATCTCCAGTTAAGTGTCCAAAGTCTTACAGTTGAGGCACCAGGCCTTTAGCGGATCAAAGTTCTTCCCTTTGTATCGGTTACTGGACTGGGAAGAGTTTTGGGACCCACCCCCCTGTGCAGGTGTTTTGGGGCCCTTTTGAAGACTCAGGCTTTTTATCTTTGGGGTTCTCACCCCCTTTCCCCTGGGGATGTTGTGTAACTCCTTTATATTGGTCACCCCCAGTCGCTGTTTTAGTTACTCTAGTCTTGACCCAGTGGTCTGTCTTGCTCAAAACTTGGGGAGAAATTAGACCTAGGTCTACCAAATGCTGATGTAACTTTTCATTAGTACAATTACTGAAAATACGTTCCTTCATAAAGAAATTGTAAAGTCCATTGGAATCAGGCACATTATTTCCAGCTAACCAACCATCTAGTATCTTAACTAAGTAGTCAACTAAGTCAATCCAATACTGATTTTGGGTTTTGTGAGCCTGCGGCCCAGCAGGCTTGTGGCGGACTGGTGAGCATCGCGGAGCCCCAGCGAGGTTCCCATCCTGGGCCCCCTTGCAGAGACAACGACGACACGCCTCACTGACTGGTTCTCTTTGGAGGTGCGACGGAGCCTTGATGTTACAGCGCTGGAATTGGCACCACTTTGTCTTTCATTGCCGCGGCTGGGCTGGGGCCTGGGGTGGCGGTGCCAGAGAGGAGTGGCCCTGATGGTGTGAACAGGCTGCTTAGGAGCATGTAGGCTGCCTAGGATCCCTGCGCTGCAGAGTGCCCTCTAGTAGCGGTGCCGCACTGCCTAGTGGCGCCTATGGAATTGGTTGCCTCCCCAGGGGTCCGGAGGTGAGGAGTGACGGGCCAGGAGTGTGGGGAGCAGCCGAGGGAGGTGAAATCCAGTCAGCAGGTCGGCGGACAGTAAGAGGAGTGGTTGGGGCCTGCGCCTGGTACCTGCGTCCAGAGGGGAGAGTGGTGCCTACTTGTGTGGATTCCCTTCTGGAGCCAGAGACTTAGTGAGTTGACGTGGATCCTGACGGGCCCTGCAGAGCGAGTGACAGTGAGTGCGAGGGATGGTGGTTGGGCCGGGGCCTGGCGAACCTTGGCCTAGTTACTAGACCGGCGTGCACTGTGGGCCTGTAGCACAAGTTAGTTACTTGTGTAACGATATACCTGTAAGAGACATTAGTTAGTGATAAATTCCTTACCTTAGAATATCCCCAGGCGTCAGACTGGATCTGGAAAGTTTTTGTGCTTAGCAGTACCTCTGTGCGCCAGTAGGTGGCGTCCTACGGCTCCTAGTCCGTCATTGGCGTAGCAGGCGGCGAGATGACGTCACGGAGAGTGCTTAGGCGCCACACATGCACGCGGACGTCAGTTCTGTACACAACTATTCCGCGCGAAATGCAGAGCCATGCAAGATACTGACAATTTGTGCATAAAACTAGGGCCCTAAAAAGGGGATGATCCCTAGGATCAAAAGAGAGAGACAAGGAGGCCGAGCCCTTTCATTCAGAGGCCCCACTCTTTGGAATTCACTACCCCTCTTTCTAAGACTAAACTCCAATCTTTTTACCTTTAGAAAATGCCTGAAGACGCACTTGTTTCCTACCCAGCAATCCTAGTTATGTCACACAAACTTTCTGTCTTTGCTTATTTTCGGAACAACGCAGCGCGGAGATATCTCCTCTGAGATTGAATTCCTGCGCTATATAAGAAACATAAATAAATAAATAAATAAATTACCTTAACCCTAGTAATCAGTTCGCAGAACGGGCAGGATGGGTGGGGAGGTAGGAAATCTATCACAATCTAATGTCTCTTACAGCTATATCGTTACACAAGTAAGTAACTTGTGCGTCTGAAAGAGACACGTTAGTGATCGATTCCTTACCTTAGAATATATATACCCCAGCAATACCAACCCTGTGGGTGGGTCTGTGAACAGGATTACACCAGAAAGTCACGGAGCACAGAACGGCCAAAGAAGCCATCTCTCCGGACTTGACGGCCAAGGCAGTAATGCTTGGTAAACGTGTGCAGCGAGTCCCACGTAGCTGCCTGACAAATGTCCTGCAAGGGGACACCGCGTCAATAGGCAGTAGTGGCTGCAGTTGCCCTGGCGAATGGGCACGCAGCCCCACAGGAGGCTCCTTCTTGGGCAAGGAGTAACCAGCTTTGATGCACAAAACGACTCACCGGGAGATGGTCCGTTTGTGCACGGCCCGACCTTTTTTGGCGCCCACGTAGCCAACAAAAAGCTGATCATCCACCGGAAACTGCTGTGTACGCCGCAGATAAAATGCAAGCACACATTTTGGATCCAGACGGTGGAGCCTCTCCTCTTCCCTTCCCTTGAAGGATGCGAAGGCGGAAAGAAGGTGGGCAAAGTGATGGACTGCCCAATGTGGAAGGGCGTGACAACCTTTGGTAAGAAAGAAGGACGTGTCCTCAGAACCACCTTGTCCAGATGGACAAAGGAAAGGAGGTTTGGAAGAAAGAGCCTGGAGCTCACTCACTCTTCTGGCAGAGGTGATAACTACCAGGAAAGCAGTCTTGAGAGTAAGAAGACGTAAAGGACAGTTATGAAGGGGCTCAAAGGGAGAGCACATCAGAAAAGTCAAGACAAGATTCAAGTCCCACTGAGGCATTATGAAGGGCACCGGTGGAAACGTGTGTGTAATGCCTTTGAGGAAACGGTTAACAACCTGGGACTTAAAAAGAGAAGGCTGATCTGGAAGCCGTAGAAAGGCAGAGATGGCCGAAAGATAGCCCTTGATAGTGCCCAGATCAGAGCCCTGCTGGGCCAAAGATAGAAGGCACAGAAGGACCTCAGGAAGAGGGGCAGAAAGGAGATCCACAGCCCTTGCTGTGCACCATGCCACAAACTTGTTCCACCTGTAGGCGTACACCCTCTTGGTGGAGGGACGCCTGGCTGCCAGAATGACATCACAGACTTCAAAGGGTGTTAACTGTCGCCGCTCAATCTCCACGCATGAAGGTGGAGACTGGACAGGTTCGGTGGAGGACCGTCCCCCGCAGCTGCGACAGAAGATCCTCCCGAAGAGGCAGATGGATCGGGGGATCGATGCTCATATTGAGTAGCTCGGGATACCATACCCTTCGAGCCTAATCCGGAGCCACAAGAATGACTTGGGCACGGTCGCGCATGATCTTCTTCAGCACTCTGGGCAGAAGTGGTATAGGAGGAAAGGCGTACAACAGACCGCAGATCCACGTGCCGCCTTGGAAATTCCAACAGTCCTCCTGTTGCAGCGCTTCAAGAACCTGCGCTAGGGTGAGCATCTTGAACTTCTCCTGTTTCAGAAAAAGGTTCAAGATCCTGAGATCCAGGATTGGACGTAACCTGCCATCCTTTTTGGGAATCAGGAAATACCGGGAGTAGCATCCCTGACCCCTTTCCCGCTCTGGAAGCGCCTCTATCGCACCTTTCTTTAGAAATGTAAGAACTTCCTCCTGCAGAAGTAGAAGGTGGTCCTCTGAACATGACCCTTGGCAAGGCGGGTAATTTGGAGGGAATTCCTGAAAGGGAAGGGCATACCCATTTTCCACAAGATTTAGAACCCAAAGGTCCGTAGTGACCGATTCCCAATCTTGTAGAAAATGGGTAAGCCAACCCCACACACACAGGACCAACATGATCAAGGATTGTCGATCTAGGGCTGCTGTGCTGTACCAGCAAAAGAGGGGGGAGGTAGAGAAGGGTTGACTACCTCGTGGACAACCTCTGTTCTTGCCTCTGTATGACTTATACAGAGAATGCTCCTGCTGCAGAGGCTTCCTGTAGGTCCGAAACGACGACCTTCCAAATCCTCTGTATCTTCTGTAGTTGAAACCTCTAGGCTGCGCCTGCAGGCCCAAAGACTTTGCAGTGGGTTTGCTGTCTTTGCACCTCTGCAAGGCTGAATCTGCCTTCTTGCCAAACAGCCTGGAGCCATCAAAAGGGAGGTCAAGAAGAGTCGCCTGCACATCAAGAGAGAACTCCTACAACCGGAGCCAAGCACTTCTCCTCGTTCCAACAGAAGAGCCCATAATTCTAGCAACAGAGTCCACAGTGTCCAGACCACGCTGTATACCCTGGCGTGCAGCTGCCCGACCATCCGCCAAGACTTCATTAAAATTCAGCCTGTCCTCTTCGCACAATTTAGGAGCAAGCTGCTTCGCTGAGTCCATAGGAGCATTTATGTAACGGCCCAAAAGACAGATGGCGTTCGTAGACTTCAAGGCAATACTTGCTGACGAAAATACCTTTTTAGCAGATTGTTCTAGTCTCTTAGAGTCTCTATCCCCAGGGACTTGAGGAAAAGCCCCTGAAGATTTCTTAGAACAAGCAGCCTGAACCACCAGGCTCTCAGGAGAAGGATGAGATGAAGGGAAATCCGGGTCTCCTGGAGCCGTTCTGTACCTCCTAGCGACAGACGGACACAGCTGGAGCTGAAAAGGGCTTATGCCAGACTTCCAACACTGGCTCAGTGATAGCATCATTAAAAGGCAACAACGGCTCTATCACAGTAGAGGGGGAATGCAGTACCTCCGTTAGAATGTTAGATTTAAACTCAGCTGTTGGAAGTTGCAGGACTAAAAGCTCTGCAGCTTTTCTAATCACTGTGTGGTAAGGAGCCACATCTTTAGAAGGAGCATCTGTAGTAGGAGAAAGTTCCCACTCCGGCGATGTATCCAGTCCACTAGCTTCCTTCAACCCTCAAACAAGTCTTCCTTCTCCTCAAGCTCACCTTCTTCCATTTCCTCTTCTGCCTGATAACGTTGTTCCTCCAAAATTCTCTGCACCTCTCGCCTCGACCTCATCATCGGAATAGGCGTCAGCAAAATTCCAGGACGGAGCCGCAGGTAGAAACGGCACAAAGGGAGCCTGAGCATAAGCCGGAGGCACTCCCAGGTTAAAGGCCATTGGACCCATGGAACCCGAAGGCGCTCCAGAGGGGTAAAAAGCTCTACTGAAGACTCCATACATTGCATTTAAGTAATGTGATAGATCTGCACCCAGGCCAGGGAAAGGTGGGTAGGCCCCCGGGACAAACTCCGATTGAGACATTACCGGACTCGGGCCAGCCGGCGCAGACGGTGGGGCCATTGAAGCAGCTGACCCTTCAGGAATAGGGGTTTCTTCCTGAACATGAGACTGGATCGGAGTCGGAGAGTGCACCGGTAAACCTTCAGGCGAAGCCGATCGAACCAGAGATACCGGATTAGAGCCTGAAGGAGATGGTGAAACAAAGTCCTTAAGATGTTGAGGAACTGGCGAAGTCGACTTCGGAGCCACATCCTTGTTAGAACAGTGCTGAGAGCCGTGTCTCCTTTTTCTTGTGCTTCTTCGACTTCGAAGCATGACCAGACGACGACTTCGACCTCGACATTGATCTCCTACAACCTCTCTTTTCCTTTCTCATCTTCGCCATGAAGTTTGGCCTCTCTCCTTTAAAACTTTTGGGTTCATCTTGCGACAGCAAGAGCAACACTCAACATTGTGGTCCGACCATAAACACCAGACACAGTCTTCGTGGGGGTCAGTGATCGACATATGACCCCCAAACTCTCGACAGGGCTTGAAACCTGACTTCCTCGAAGACATCTTCCCAAAAAGTAACACTGAGAGCAAACCGGGGGCGTGGCCAAGCAGCATGGCCGACAGGACGTGAGCTCCACCAGCTCCGTCCCGAGGACCGACAAAATCCTGAGATCTAATCCTGCCCGGGCTGTCACACTAACTGAAAAGTGTGTCGGAAGTAGCCCTCAACCGATCGAGACCCCCGAACCGGAGAAGCGCTCTTGCAATCACCCGTGAGCGGAGGTGGAGACTCTGCCTGAGCTGGCGGCGGCGCGCTGGCTCACGCGACACCGCGGTCTGGGCCTACACTGCCGGACTGCAGGCGATCCGCCCGAGGCACTCAAACTGGGCAAATCCTTGCTGGGCTCTGGCGTTTCTCTCAGCAACCCCCAGAGACGGGCTGTGGTAGCGGGGGTCAGCGACTTGGAGCCCCGGAGATCGGAGGTGGTGGCGGCGACGGAAGGGAGGTGCCGTCCATTTTGACCGCGCTCCGGTGGCGGAGCTCCGTCCCAAGCACTGATATTGCCGGGGATTGCCTAGATGACCGCTGGGGAGCCTGCGACCAACGGCGGAGGGCGTGAGTACTAAAGCCCTGATACCTATTTGAAGCGGGTGCTTGGTGTAGAGGCCCGGACTTATTGGGTGCCCGACCCGGCCTGGTCCCTGCACTGCGCCCCACAGGAGCTATGCACCTGATTCCATCCACCTCCCCCCCCACCGGGCTACGGATTGCATTCCGCTCCTGAACTGAGTCACCTTGCAGTCTTCGGGGGGCCGCGGGGAGCGGTGCCTCTGGAACAGCGGTGGCTCTGCGCCCCCTCCCCCACTCGCCCGCCATTTTCGCCATTTCATCAGGCGATTCCTCAGTGGGGCTGTAGAGGCGCGTGGCGGGGTGCACCTCTCTTGCTGCCTAACCTGAGGCTGTGTGCCCCTCCGGGGGGGCGATCCTAGAGGCCTGACAGCCCCTCTGCCGTAGCCTGAAGGTGAGGAGAGACATGAAATGAGGGAGTGAATGTGCCCACGCTACTGACTGTCCTGATCCTTACTCCTGCAGGAAGGTGCTGGTCCCTGGACCCCGCTGTGCTCCCAGTGCTGTGGGGAGACAGATACGTTCCGTTTCCATTCTGCCTTGCTTGCTGAGACGGCTGGACTGCCCCGGGCGAGACCCGCACTGCGATACCTGTGAGACAGGGTGTGACCACGCGGCAACTATTGTCCCTGACCCAGGCCTGGTCGAGTGGTTCCTCTCTAGCCGGTGGACCGTGAAGCGAGCGCCCTGGAACGCGCGCTCTTGGCGCTGTAATAGTCGATATGGCAGGCCGCTCAGGACGGTCCTCGAAGGCCTCCCAACCAAACACAATCGTGCAATACACTACCCCGCGCCTGCAGCCGATCACGTGGCAGACAGGGCCCGATGATGGTGGTGAAGGGTCTGCGGAACCATCTAGAGCTGAAATCCTTAAGGCTATCCAGGGATCCCACTCAGCACTGGAGCGCCAGATAGAGACGGTCTCTATAGATGTCAACCTTCTACGCACGGATCACCGCAAGGTGGCAGACAAGGTATCGGACGCAGAGGGCAACATCACTCAGTTACAAGGAGAGATGGCATCTTTGCAGAAATGGCTTGCCCAACTTACCTCTACCACCAGCGCATTGGAAAGACGTGCCGAGGACGCAGAGGGGAGGGCGCGTCGTAGCAACATAAGGGTCCTGGGAGTGCCGGAGCGTCTGGAGGCGGGGAATCCTGAACGTTTCCTGGAAACGTGGATCCGCACAGAACTGTGTCCAGCTGGATTGTCCAGTGTCTTCGTGGTGGAACGTGCGCATAGAGCCCTTGTGCCCCCTCCGAGACCGGGTGAGACTCCCAGAGCCCTCATTGCGAAGATCCTGAATTACAAAGACCGCAACTGTATCCTCAGAGCTGCGAGAGAAGCGGAGTCCCTCATGATTGAGAACAGTCGCATGTCTATCTACCCTGACTATACCCAACAAGTACAGGAACAAAGGAAATCCTACTTAGGAGTTAAACAAAAACTCTGTGAAATGAAGCTTCAGTATATGCTTCTATATCCTGCCAAACTTAAGGTACTCTCTCAGGGCCGAGCGCACTTCTTTGAGACACCAGCGGAGGTGTGGGAGTGGCTTGAGATCAGGGGAGATGACCTGCCCCCGGGTGAGCGAGGTGGCACACGTGAAACTTGGGGGACCAGACCACAGAGGAGGCGCCGTGGTAGAAGGGGGTGCCGTTCTGGGTCCCGTGGCACTCCAGAGGCTCGGCCCACGGTGGGAGCGGATGGAGCTATTCATATGGAAACTTCCCCGACGAGAGTGAGCTCAGGTTCACCCGGGGCTCCCGCTCCTGATGAGATCTTGGTACCGGACACCTTACAGGAGACGCCACCGGGCACAGACTCTACGGCACCGGTGGTCCCGGAGATGGCCCTAACTGAATCAAGGTCGGAATGATTTTTCTTTTTGTTCTCTTGTATTGCCTTGACTATGCCTTACTCGAAGGATGTCCTCTGTTTGGGTGACCCTATACTAACAATGTGAGGGGCTACCGCACCCCCTCCTGGTCGATGGGGCTTTCTTGAACAATGGACCGTGCCAGAAGACTGGAAGCCTTGTGGCCCGGTGGGGGGGGGGGGCTGGGGGAGATTGGAACCAATCATAGTTATGAATAATATCATGGCCAGACTGCTGACAGAGTTACGAAGACATGCCCGGGTATCTTCTTGGGACTGTTAGGTCTTTCGGGGTGCTGGGAGGGAGGGTGGGGTTGGTTTGGAGTGAGTGAGTGGGTGTTGAGTGTGTTGTATGGGGTGGCTGTGTACGACCTGGAACTGGCAGGTGGCGTTTTTGGTTGTTGCTATCCTATTGCTCGTGGGTGGGGGTGGGAGGGGTGATGTTGCCAAAGTTCAGGGTTCTGGGGTTGTTGGGGGGTGGGGTGGGGTTTATGAAGGGAATGGCACGGACATCATGTACATACTAATTCCGATTTATGGGGAGCTCATTTCGTGGGCTGCACCCCCAGATTTACATACAGTGAGGGCCGAGGGGAACCGGTTCAAGTTGCACATCCTCTTGTGCCCGCATGGGCGTAATCATTGGCCATGGGTTTCAAGTTTTTAAGATGGAATGTGCGTGGCCTAGGCACTTGCACCAAAAGACACAGAGTCCTCACCTTCCTCAAACGTCATGGGGTCTCGGTTGCTTGTCTAAAGGAGACCCATCTAGACGACGACGGCGCACAGCGCTTAATCAAGAAATGGAGAGGTCCGATTTTCCACTCCTCCTTCTCCACGTATCCTAGGGGGGTCCTCATCTGGGTGGCCCCGGGGATTCCTTGTGCTGTTCAGTATATTGATGCGGATGTGGAAGGCAGGTACCTATTAGTGAAGCTTAGATTAGGCGACGGGGAACTCCTGCTCCTAAACACGTATGCCCCGAACACTGATGACCCGACCTTCTCTCAGATCCAGGATCTTTTGGCTCCAAGTCTGGACGCGCCCCTTCTCTGGATTGGGTATTTCAATTGCATACTGCACCATGAGCTGGACCGTCATCCACCCAGAGCGGGCACTAAGCCCCGTATGACGGCGCGCCTGCGAGACGTGATGCACAATCTTGGGGCGAAAGATGTGTGGCGTACTTGCCACCCCACCCAGAAGATTTACACGCGCTACACTCTGGCACACGGCACGCATAGTAGACTGGATCGCATTCTAGCGGCTCACCTCCCCTCTTCTCTTACTTTGACAGTTACCCACCAGGCTCGCTACCTGTCGGACCACGCCCCGGTGACATGTGTAGCACAATGGCCTGATCGTGTTGCGCGTCCGCGCACGTGGAGACTACCGGCTGACCTGCTTCAGGATCAGGTGGCCAGAGACCATGTGGCGGCGTCGATATCAAATTATTTGGAGCTCAACTGGGGGGGAGATGCACTACCCTACTCCACCAAGTGGGAAGCGTTAAAGGCAGTAGTGCGTGGAGCATGCATGGGCCTCTTGTACGGGGTCCGGAAACAATTACTGTCTGAACTACATGATGCGGAGGTGGCGCTTCAACGCGCTGAATCTCGAGCAGATCCGGACGAGTCAGATCACCAGACGGAGAGGGATGCCCTGGTGTCGATCCATGTATGTATGTAGGTGGAAGTTGCACTCAGTTAATCAAATTAATCTGATCGGACGTTTTGTGTGCTATGCTGTATTAATGCCTGCTAAGCACTGTATGTACCAATGAAAGTGGCCTAACCCCAAGTCTGGCAGCTAGGACTACAGCATGCAGAAGTCCTAGCTGCCAGACTTGGGGTTAGGCCACTTTCACTGGTCTCGATCCATGACATACTCACACGGCTTGTCAAATTTACGTTGGGCCAATACAGACAACGTCTCCACCGCAAAGGGGATAAGTCCGGCCGCTTGTTGGCCTGGATACTCCGACGAGAGTTCGCACCTGAGAGGATAGTAGCATTACGGAACTCTAATGGTGTTATGGTCCATTCTGGGTCTAATGTTCGCGAGGTTCTTAGAGGCCACCTGCAGGCTGTATATGAGGCAGACCCATTGGTCTCGGAAGATATCGCTCAAATCGTATCTTGAGGGCCTCCATCTCCAGACTCTGCCAGAGGCTGCGGTAAAGGAGCTTGACACAAAATTGGCACTGGGTGAGATTACTGCGGCGATAGCCGCCCTCCCTCGTGCTAAGACCCCTGGTGGAGATGGATACCCGGCTGAGTTTGATCATACCTTCAGCCATGTTCTAGCCCCCCTCCTTTTGCAGGTCTACAATGAGGCTTTACGCGTTGGCACCCTTCCGCCCACCATGAATCAGGGAGAGGTATGCATGATCCTGAAGCCAGGCGGTGACAGTACTGGTCCTGCGGCATATCGTCCTATTACGTTGATAAATACGGACGCAAAAATCCTCACTAAACTGTTGGCCACTCGCCTTGCCCCGCTCATGACCCGACTGATCCACCCCGACTAATGCGGATTTATTCCGGGTCGTAACACGACGATGAATTTGCGTCGCCTAAATCACATACTACATGAGGTGCAAGGACGAGAGGGTCCTCACGTATTGGTCTCGGTCGACTTAGCTAAAGCCTTTGATACGGTGCACTGGGGATATCTAATGCAGGTGCTTCAGAAGATGGGGTTGGGACCTAGGTTCCGCAATTGGATCCGGGTGCTCTATGAGGCGCCCCAAGCCAGGGTGCGCCTGGGATCAGCCCGCTCAGCCGAATGGTCATTGGGGAGAGGCACCCGTCAGGGTTGTCCTCTCTCCCCTCTCTATTTTGCTCTTGCAATTGAGCCCCTCGCCGTTTCCGCCCGTGTGGAGCTGCAGGACTGGGGGATAGTGGTGGGTGACACTACCAATGGGATCTCCCTCTACGCAGATGATGCGCTTTTTTACCTGACCTCCCCGGTTGAGGCCCTCCCCGCCTTGTTGCGGCTCCTAGACCAATTTGGCGCAGCCTCCGGGTTGCGTATAAATCTTACCAAGTCATTGGTTTTCCCGCTAACTAATATGGTCCCAGATCCAGTTACGGATCTTCAACATTTGGGCCTACGATATGAATGAACGGCATTCCGATATTTGGGCATCCAGGTGGCCACATCTGATGAGACTCTCCTGACTCACAATGTCAACAGGATACTCGCAGCCCTCAGCAAATCTATTGCCTTCTGGAACACACTTCCTCTCTCTCTCATGGGGCGAATGGCGATTACCAAAATGGTGATGCTTCCTAGGGTCCTATATGTCTTGCAGAACTCCCTGTGTCCACTGCCTCCCCGAGTGTTCCACACGTTGAACTCTCTACTGCGCCCACCCGCCCAAAGCAGGGAGGTGAGGAGAGTCGCTTTACGCACGGTTATGAGATGCTGGGATGAAGGCGGCCTCGAGGCCCCGAGGTTTGACCTGTATTATTACGCGGCGCAGCTCCTCCCGGCCGCCAGGTGGTTCGCCGAGGATGATAATTGGGAACTGACACTACTGACTGGTACGACAAATGATAAGGCCCTGCAGGAGGCCCTGATGCAAGGTCGTGGGACTGACAACACTACCTTATGTGGTGCGACATACAGCTAATATTTGGCAGCGGTTTGTCGAAAAGGTGCTACAACGCGCACCGTTCCACAGGGAGCTCCCAGTTTGGATCCTGGCCCCGATACTCAGGCTGGAGGAAAATATGTCCTTTCGAGAGTGGCGATCTGGGGGTTATGAGACTCTTGCGGACCTATACCCAAACGACTCCTTCGTGTCCTTTGAAAATGCTATGGAGTCCTTTGACCTAGGTGAGGGGCAATACCTCCACTATGGTAGTCTTCAAGATGTGGCCAGGACAACGTGGCCCCAATTCCCAGAGGCGACTCCACTCACCAATACCCTCGACATTATTATGTCCTGTGGGAGAGGTAAGCGCCTGATTTCCCTCCTCTACACAGCCATGCGCAGAGACTCGACCCCCCCGATAGCACCATCCGGGGGGGGCTTGGGAGGCAGACCTGGGGATGGAACTGGAGCCTGCACAACGAAAGCGGATTGGGCTGTTGACCCATAGGGTCTCCTGCAATGCACGTTTTAAACTCATCCACTTTAATTTTGTCCACCGCACCTATATGACACCTATCTCCCTCCATCGTATATCAGCAGATACACGCCATAATTGTATTAAGTGCGGGGTACGGAGAGCGGGCTTTCTGCATTTAGTGTGGGAATGTCCTTTAGTTCAGGAATTTTGGCGCAGGGTGGTAGGGTACATTGCTCGAGCCACGCAAATTAGGCTTTCTTTAGACCCACTCCACTGTCTACTTGCGTTGGTGCCCAAACTCCAAAAAAAGAGACTATTTTACAAATTCCTGCAACTCTTACTAGTTTTGGCGAGGAGGCGAGTGGCTATTACTTGGATGGGTCAGAGGGCGCCTGAGATTTCTCTTTGGCTGAGGGACGCAAGGGAGTGGGCCTTAGCGGAGGAGACTCACATGCAACGCACTCGTAAAGATGGGAAGCTGCAAGATGATTTGCTTGCCTGGAGGACACTGTGCATGGAGGGGCTAGCGGAGGATGATTCGGATGCCACCAGTGCAGAATTGTTTTCTTCTGCCGCCTCAGACTCTGACTGTGGGGGGGAGGGGATTGGTGTTTAACTGCCTGGAGACAGTGTAGGAGCCCCTCGTGGCCACGCTGATATCCCTTAACATGTTTGTATATTTATGGCTGTGATTCCTATAGGGCCATGATGCATTATAATGACTATGCCTTAGCTGGCCCTCACACAAATATCCTACTTTATTCGGATCAGTACTAGCAATGCCATTCAAGGGGTAATTAGTTGTTGTTAAACTGTTACGCAATGTAAAAGAGCGAAATGTTAAAATTAGCGAAGGCACTGATACGTTTTCTATCCTTGTAGCACAAATGCAAATTTCCTTTTTATTATACATGCTTTAATCCTGCGCCGCCCAGCCTCCGGGATGTGGGCCGTCTATGGCTGTGTATCGACATTGAAACTGCAGTTTTTTTATCGGATGCATATCAATAGTAATGCTGACTGTATGCTTTGTGCCTTTTTTATTTTCTTCGCTACAATAAAAATGTTTTTAAAAAAAAAAACAAGGAGAGCAAACCAGAAGTACGATGTAACAACACAAGTACGGAGAGTCCCAGAAAACCGTTAGCGTTGAGGATGCGCAAAAAAGGGAAATGTCAGCACGCCGACAAGGCTCTTAAGGCTCCGGTGACGTCAGCGGAGCAGCGAGCGGAGCCATGCTATTGTGACATTGTCCTCATCGGCGTGGAGAGCTCCGAAAAATTTCCAAATGCTGTTGGTGCAGGGGATATTCACATGGTGAGGAATCCACAGGCAGATGTGTCCATCAGAATATCCCGAACTCGCTGCTCGGGAGGATAAACCCGAAACAGCTTCGAATCCAGAGCTGCTCAGATGAAACCGAGCTTCTGAGAGGAACTCCGGTGTGACTTCGGCACGTTGATGGCGAACCCCAGCAAATGCAGGAGGTCGGCCGTAGTCTGGAGGTGGGTGACACCTGCCTGGGGTGAGCCCGCCTTCAATAGCCAGTCGTCAAGGTAGGGGAAGACTGACACCCCGGACCTGCGCAGATGAGCTGCGACCACCGTCATCAGCTTTGTGAACACCCGAGGGGCACTGGTAAGGCCGAAGGGGAGCACGGCAAACTGAAAATGCTCGTGGCCTACCGTGAACCGCAGTTAACACCAGTGGGCCAGCAGGACGGGGATATGAAAATATGCGTCCTGCAAGTCCAAAGCCACCATGCAGTCTCCAGGGACCAAGGCAGCCAGGACCTGAGCCAGAGTTAGCATCTTGAACTTCTCTTTCCAGAGGAAGCGATTGATGTCCCGGAGGTCCAAGATGGGGCGCAAACGCCCTTGTCCTTCTTGGGGACCAGAAAGTAGTGGGAATAACAACCACTCCCTACTTCCTAATCGGAAACGCACTTGATGGCCCCCTTGGCCAGGAGGGCAGTGACTTCCTGACTGAGAAGAGCCAAATGATCCCCTGACATGTGGTGGTAACGAGGCGGCATGGCTGGAGGAACCAACAAAGGGAAGCGAGTAACCTTGGCAGATAATCTGCAGCACCCACTTGTCCGATGTAATGTTGCACCAGTGGTGGTGGCGGACCCTGCCACCCACTGGTGTGTGGTGCTCCCTGAACCTCTGATTAGGAAGATTTGGAGGCGGAAGCAGCGGGTGGAGGTGGACTGACCCACGCGCTGGATCCCAGACCCGTCCCTGCGGAAACCACGTCTGCGGCAGCGCTGAGTCTGGTTCTGCACAGGCTTGTTGAAGGAGCGTGCTTGGTTGCCTCTGCCCTGGCCATGAAAGGAACGAAACCCAGGGGTGGTAGGGTTCTTAGTAGAAAGGCCCAAGGACTTGGCCGGGGCCCACGAGTCTTTAAAGCGCTCCAGGGCATTGTCTGCTTTAACACCAAGGAGGCGGGAGCCATCAAAAAGGCATGTCCATGAGCAAGCTCTGGACATCGGGCGAGAACCCAGTTGAACGAAACCAGACATGGCGCCGCAACGCCAGTCATAGAAATCGCCCTGTCCAAGTAATCAGTTGTGTCCAGATCACACCTGATGGCAAACTTCGCCGCATCCTTGCCCTCTGCAATCGCCTGGAAATGCAAATGCTACTTACCAGTATGCATCTGTTCTTGGCATGTAGGGCTGCTGACATTCATATCTGTGCATAGATCGCCACCTAGTGTTGGGTCCGGATGATTGCACATTGTTGTCCTGGAAGAGTCTTCGAAGTATCACGAGATAGGTGGCTCCTCCCCTGGACTACAGTGCGCATGGGCATCGCCTCCATCCCCAGATTGTTTTTAGCCATTGGCAGAGATGGAGTGAAGAATGTGAGTGATGGCCATGCTATGAGCATATGTGTATATATGAATGAACACTGCAGCTGCTACGGGCGCCGGGGAGGAGGGTGGGCGATATGAATGTCAGCAGCCCTACATGCCAAGAACAGATGCATACTGGTAAGTAGCATTTGCAGTTCGAGGCATGTGGGCTGCTGAATTCATATCTGTGCATAGAATACATAGCAGTCCCTCCATTATCGGCGGTCGCCCGTGCCAGCTGCAGCAGTTTGAAAAAGCGTTTTTAGAACAGCCTGACCAACAGCTGCCTGCTGTTTGGAATGCACGTCTACACAGTAGTGTTTAGTGAAAGTATGTGTGGTAGACCATGTGGCTGCTCTACAGATATCTTCTAAGGGAATGTTACCTAGGAAAGCCATAGAGGCCCCTAACTTCCTGGTGGAGTGGGCCCTCGGTGGGATAGTGAGAGTGCGCTTAGCTTTAGCATAGCAGATCTGAATGCACTTTACTATCCATCTAGCAATCCCCGCTTTGGAGATAGCGTTTCCCTTGTGGTGTGTGGCAAAAGCAACAAAAAGTTGTTTGGTTTTGCGGAAATCTTTCGTCCTGTCTACATAGTACATTAAAGCCCGTTTCACATCAAGGGTATGGAGCATGCGCTCCGCCAGCGTCTCTGGGTTTTGGAAAAACACCGGCAATTCAATTGTTTGATTCATGTGGAATTGTGATACCACTTTGGGTAGGAATTTAGGGTTAGTGCGGAGCACCACCCTGTTAGCATGTACTTGGAAGAAAGGTTCTTGGATGGTGAGCGCCTGCAGCTCGCTAACCCTCCGTAGCGATGTAATTGCTACTAAGAACGCAACCTTCCAAGTCAGAAACTGAAGCTCACAAGAGTGCAGTGGCTCAAAGGGAGGACCCATCAGCCTCGTAAGAACCACATTGAGGTTCCATTCTGGAGCTGGTGGGGTCCTTGGTGGAATGACCCTTTTGAGTCCTTCCAGAAAGGCCTTGATAGCAGGGACCTTAAAGAGTGACAGGTGCTGCCTATTCTGGAGGTATGCTGCCATAGCAGACAGGTGAATGCGGATGGAAGAGTACGCTAGATTGCATCGATACAGGTGAAAAAGGTAACAGATGATGTTTTGAATGGAAGCATCTAGCGGGTCAATATCGTGGTTAGCACAGTAGATGACAAATCTCTTCCATTTAGCCGCATAACAAGCTCTAGTAGTGGGCTTCCTTGCCTCCCGAATGATGTCCATGCAATCGGGAGGAAGATTGAGGTAGCCAAACTCTAGGACTTCAGGAGCCAGATCGCCAGGTTGAGCTGTTGCGGATCTGGGTGCTGAATGTCGCCATGGCTCTGCGTCAGAAGGCTGGGAGTGAGATGAAGCCTTTGATGCGGTACCACGGAGAGTTCGAGAAACGTGGTGTACCATGGTTGGCGAGCCCACGTTGGAGCAACCAGGATGAGAGTCATCGAGTGCTGCCTGAGCTTGCGTGCCACCAGCGGTATCAGAGGTGCTGGGGGAAAAGCGTACGCAAATCTGCCTGACCAGTGCATCCACATCGCATTGCCCTGTGATTGCGGGTGTGGGAACCTGGCGGCGAAGCTTTGGCATTTTGCGTTCTCCTTTGTGGCGAATAGGTCTATCTCTGGATGACCCCACCTTTGGAAGTACGGTTGGAGTACTGATGGATGTATCTCCCACTCGTGCATCTGATGGCTGTGCCTGCTGAGCAGGTCCGCCATTTGATTGTCTTTGCCCGGGAGATGCTCTGCCATGAGGAAGATGTTCCTCTGAATGGCCCACTTCCACATGCTCTGAGCCAGATGAGACAGCTGTGGAGAGTGTGTGCCTCCCTGTTTCAGAATGTAGTACATGGCTGTCATGTTGTCCGTCCGGATCAACACGACTTTGTTGCACAGATGTACTTTGAACGCCTTTAAGGCCATGAAGATTGCCATCAGTTCCAACACATTGATGTGCATCTTCCTTTGCTGTAGTGTCCATAGTCCCTGCACCGTGTAGTGGAGTACATGCGCTCCCCATCCCTGGAGAGAGGCGTCCGTTGTCAGGATAATCTGTGGGACAGGCTCTTGGAATGGTCGGCCCTTGCAAAGGTTTTGTGGATTCCACCAATGCAGAGAGTTGTACGCCCGACCGCTCACCAACACTAGGTCTGTCAGTTGCCCATGAGCCTGAGTCCACTGACGTGCCAGGCACTCCTGAAGCGGACGCATATGTAGTCTCGCGTGCGGGACAATGGAGATGCAGGAGGCCATCATGCCTATCAACTGCATGAACACCCTCGCTGGAAGCGAGTGTTGGGGTCTGAATCGTTGGATCAGCGCCTGGATACTGGCGATTCTCACTGAATTTGGCTGCGCAGTGGCTGCCAGAGTGTCGATTGTCGCGCCCAGATACTGTCGCACGTGGGCGGGCTGGAGATGGGACTTTGGGTAGTTCAGAGAGAATCCCAGATCGTGCAGGAGATGAATGGTGCGTGACACGTGGTCGACGCACTGCTGTTCTGTCCTTGCTTGAATGAGCCAGTCGTCCAGGTAGGGAAAGACGTGGACGTGCTGGCGACGGAGATGCGCCGCCACGGTCGCCAGGCATTTTGTAAATACCCTTGGCGCTGTGGTGACCCCGAACGGCAGAACCTTGAACTGGTAATGCTGGTTTAAGATTGTGAATCTGAGATACTTCCTGTGTGAAGGATGCAGGGGGATATGAAAATATGCATCCTTCAGATCCAGTGTAGCCAGGAAGTCCCCCTGTTGAAGCAGGGGAAGCACCTGCTGCAACGTGAGCATATGGAAGTGCTCCGAGAGGATGTACCAGTTCAGGGGCCTGAGGTCCAGGATCGGTCTGAGGGACCCGTCCTTTTTGGGGATGAGAAAATAGAGGGAGTAAACCCCTGTTCCCTGTTCTTGCAATGGAACGAGCTCTATCGCCCCTTTTTGCAGCATGAGTAGAGCTTCTTGCTGCAACAAGGTCAAGTGCTCGCTGGACATAGGACGGTTTCTTGGCGGTATGTCCGGTGGAATGGACGTAAGCTCTAGACAGTACCCGTACTGGATAAGAGACCTCACCCACCTGTCTGTGGTGATGGACTCCCACGCCGGCAGGAACTGCTGGAGTCTCCCCCCGACTGGTGTTGTGTGGTCGGGGGGCAGTGACAAGACGTCACTGCTTGTTGGTGGTGGTGGACCTGGAGCCATTGTTTCCACGTCCCCTGCCCTTGACATTATTGCCTCTGTAACCACCTCTGCCCTTGTTGTTAAACGAGGCTTGGGTGTTACCCTTGTAATATTGTGTGGATTGGGATGCCTGTCCTCTTGAGGTGCCTTTTGAATTTGAGCGGCGAAAGGAGCCACCCCGAAACTGCTGACTTTGTAAAGCCCCCATTGACTTGGCAGTTTCCTGGTCTTTTTTCATCTTTTCCAGGGAGGCATCCACTTCAGGGCCAAACAGATGGTCTGGATTGACTGTTTGGTTTAGTATAGTAGTCTGGATGTCGGGTTTGAACCCCGAAATCCTAAGCCAGGCATGGCGTCTAAGCAACACGCTTGTATTGATAGCCCTGGAGGCCGTGTCTGCCACATCCAGTGCACATTTGATGGATGCGTTAGTAATGAGTTTACCCTCCTGAATAAGCATCTCCCCTGCCTCCTTGTATTGGTCAGGTAGGTGTTGTAGGATGGCCTCAAGTGTGTCATAATGTGCCCTATCATAACGTGCGAGCAGGGCTTGGGTGTTAGAAATCTTCCAGATGTTAGCTGCCTGTGCAGCGATCCTTTTGCCTGAAGCTTCGAAGATTTTCGACTCTTTATCTGGGGGAGGAGCGTCACCAGTTGTTTGAGAGTTTGCCCTCTTCCGAGCGTTGGAAACGACCAAGGAGTCCAATGGCAAGTGTCCCTTGATATACGTTGGATCTGTGGGTGCTGCCCGATATTTCCTGTCGATCCGAGGGTTGACCACACGCGCCCGTGTGGGTTCCCTGAAGACCTCTGCGGCATGCTTGAGCACCCCCTTAAGCATCGGCAGCGTTTTGACCGACTTTTCAGCCACCGAGAAGGTGTCGAACAAGAAGTCCACATCCACGGGGTCGGAGTGTAGTTCGACGTCGTGGTTGGCCGCAGCTCTCTCTATCAGTGCATTGAAGGCCGCCGAGTCTTCTGTAGGGGACGTCTTGGCGGCGAAAAGCTGAGTGTCCTGACCCGACTGCGGGTCCTCGTTGTCGGCCCCGGTGGTCCAGGGCACAGGCTCCTCCTCCGGATCCGAGTACGCCGGATAGGTGTACTCGGGATCCTCCTCGTCGGCATCGACTGCGACTGAATGCGCCGGCGAGTGCCCCAGGGCCTGGGGGGACACAGGTTCCACCATAGCCGAAGATCCCGCAGAGTCCTTTTTGTTTTTAAGAGGGATCTTAAAGGGTTCCAACGCCGGCTCCGTCGTGATCTTCCTCTTGAGGAGCGACAGTTTTCCGGTGTTGGCGTCGATGAACACCGCACGACGTTCCTCGACCGCAAGTGACTGGAGTCGAGGCTTTGGCACCGCTGAGGCAGCTTTGGGTGGCAATGGTTCCTTAGCGGGTCCGCCCGGCTTCGGCGCGAAGGCCTTCGGCGCCGACTTGGGCGGGAGAGTGAAACGGATAGGCTTGTGGCCCGTGGTAGTCTGGGGCGCCACAGTGTCCTGAGCGGGAACCACCCCGGCTTTTCGAATCCGCTGCAAGGATTCCGCCACCTTCTTTGTGAAGGCTGGAGAGGGCTGGACTGGCTCGAGCGAATCCTCATCCTCGAGATCCACAACGACAGAGGGCACTTTCTTCGGTGCCGGCGGCCCATGCCCATCGGCGTCGTCGCCCTGACGTTTCTTCAGAGCCGTCTTCGGGTCCACGACCCCTTTCGGCGCCGATGCAGCCGCATCTGAGATCTTCGCCTTCGGCGCCGACCCGGATGGTTTCGGGTCGGCCATTTTGGCGCGACGCTTCTGGTCGGCCATTTTGGATGCCTTTGTATTTGACGCCTCCAGAACCTTCATCACCTGCGCCACCTTCGGTTTCGTTTTCGGATCCGATGGCGCGTGACCAGTTGGCTTCACTTTCGGTTTTATCAACTGAAGTGATGGTTCCGAAATGTCCGTGACCGGGCCCGGAGGCGGGGACGTAGGACTTATAGTGAGATCTTGGGTAAGGCCCGAAGGCAATCCCTCGACCTGGGCCGTTTGAAGGGGTATAACCCCTGAGTCTGGTTGGGGATGCTCCTCCTCTGAGCTATCCCCCATCGTGGCACAAGCCTGATCGTCGTCCCCTACCTCGTCGGAGACTTCGTCAAAGTCCTCCTCACCCGCGTCGTAGGTCTCCTCATCGTACACGGGACCGGAGTCCGAGTCTTGCGCGTCGTCTTCTACCTCGACAGATTCCTGGAAAATGTCTTCTGGAGGGGGCGCCGCAGCCGATAGTTGAGCCTGGAGTCGATTGGCCCGGCGAATTTTCAGTGTCTTCTTGCTCCGGAATCTCGAACACGCCATGCAGGTGTCCTCGCGGTGATCCGGCGACAAGCAGGTATTGCACACAGGGTGCACGTCGAGGTGCGAATATTTTGAGTGGCACAGCGGACACTTTTTAAATGGAGTCCGCTCCATGGCTAGAGGTGTAATGTAGGCCCGTCCGCGCCGAAGGCACGTGGAAGGGCAGCAAGGAATCGGAGCTGAGAGTCAGAAAGAAAACCCGCACGCAACTATACCGACGCCCAGCCTAAAGACCTTTTGGTCTCGAGTAGAAATAGAACAACTATCGGTTCCGACAGAGGGAACCGAAACACATCCGAACCCAATGGCGGAAAAAAACAATCTGGGGATGGAGGCGATGCCCATGCGCACTGTAGTCCAGGGGAGGAGCCACCTATCTCGTGATACTTCGAAGACTCTTCCAGGACAACAATGTGCAATCATCCGGACCCAACACTAGGTGGCGATCTATGCACAGATATGAATTCAGCAGCCCACATGCCTCGAACAGGACAGCCTGGACCTCCTCAGAGCACTGAGGCAGGACCTCCGCCACCAAATCCCACACTACGTGGGAGTAACGGCCCAATAAGCAGGTGGTATTAACTGATCGGAACCCCAAGCTGGCCGAGGAGAACAACCGCTTGCCATATTGGTCCAGCTTCTTAGAGTCCTTATCCGGCGGAGCCGTGGGAAAGGCACTCTGCGACGTTGAGGCCTGAATGACCAGGCTTTCAGGAGTGGGGCGAGTGGTCAAGAAGGCCGGATCACCGGGCACCGGGCGATGGCGCCTAGCGATGTTCTTATCCACCGGAGCCCCCGAGGCCGGCTGCAACCAAGTGCCCAAAAGGACTTCGTGAAGGGCCTCATTGAAGGGGAGCAGCGGCTCTGACGAAGTAGATGTCGTCTGGAGCACCTCCGTAAGGAGTTTGGTCTTATGGGCCACCGTAGGGAGATCGAGGTAGAGAGCCTCCGCAGCTAGACGCAGCACCATAGTGTAGGAAGCGCCCTCCTCCATAGTAGGCGGGGGGACGCAAACCCGGGGTCAGAAGACACATCAAGCTCACCTGCATCGTGGAGGCCATCCACCCAATCCTGCTCGGAGTCACACTGCCGTGCAAGGGGGTCCTCGGAGTCGTCCCAATCCTCATCCGCCTCCGGAGAAGGAGCCGGCCGCGGCGGCAGTGCCGGAGCCGGAGAGGGGGCAAGCGGCGCCAGGAGCAGTGCCGGTCGGGGCCGAACCAGAGCCGCATCGCAATACGGATCCCAGTTCGGAGCGAAATGGTCCAAGAACTGGGGCAGGGGCGGAATTAACGGCACCCAGTGCGGTGCCTGTGGAGGAGCCAGGGGCAGCACTGGCGCCGGAGTCACGGGCAGCGCTGGGGCGGGAGCCAGCGGAGCTGCACCTTGTGGCGCCAGGGCCGGAGCCGAGGGCGCTGGATCCAGTAACGCCGAGACTGGCGCCAGATGTGAAAAAACAGAGTACCTCTGACACCATAAATCAAAAAGTCACTTTTTCCCAAAAGAGGTTTTAATTATCCCTGGGTAATAATAATATATATTATTTTTTAGTACAGAAGCGGTGCCGCCGGGCCAAGAGGATCTAGACACAGGACCGCGGGGCCCGAAGGTGCGCGGCGGGAGCCCGAGGCCTAAACAGGCAGCAAGAAACTCTTGCAACTGTTCAGGGGTCGCAGACGGACCCGGGTATAGCGGGTAGGCCGCAGGATTCCCATGCTCCGGAGGAGCCGCAGGGGTGGAGCCCCTGTCCCCCACGTTCGCCTCCGGGGAGGGATGGGGGAGGACGTCTGAGAGCGAACACGCTTCTTTGACTTATGGCGTCGCTTACCCGATTCAGAAGGTGAAGACTTAAGAGTCCGAGGAGCGACGACTCCAGTCCGGAGAGCGGTCACGCGAATGCCCCCTAGACCAGGAGCGGCGGTGAGAGTAGTGCCAGACCTCCAGCAACTTCCGGCGCTGTTCCCAAAACGCCTTCGGGCCATGGCACGGCAGTCCTGACAATCCTGGGAGTCATGATCATTCTTCAGGCAGTAGAGGTAGACGTTATGGGGGTCCGCCACCGACATATTACGGTGGCACGACCCACAAGACTCTAAGCCAGGCATTCCTATGTGCACCAGGAGACAAAAGTCTCAATAAGTGGTCAAAAAATGACCACGGTGCAGGACAAGAAACCGAGAATCTCCTTGAAGAAGCTCCAATTACCGAAAGACAAAGGGGGTGCAGGCCTTCCCACCTTCTTATGCAAGCAAGGAGCAAACTGGTTCCATGCCCATCAGGAATATACTCCTATGTGGGTTCACGTAGAAAAATCCATCATTAACAATTTGCCGCTTTCCGCCATAATGACTATGGATGCCTCTGCCTTTACTCAATCCAAATATATATTCCTCAACACTAAACGGGCTCTACTCAGCCTTGAGAGGCACTGTAAAGTTCAAATAAAGTTCTCCAAGTCAAATCGATCATCGTTCTGGTTTAACCCGGCCCTGAAGGATGATGGCGGACTCCTCTTTTGGGAAAATTGGGCCAATAAGGGTTTGAACTCAGTGCAAGACATTTACGATGGAACCTCTCCTCTTTCTTTTGTCAACCTACAGACGCGGTTTGATCTCCAACCACTGGATTTTTACAAGTTTCTACGCCTCAAAGCCCTTGTCTCTGCCAGAGCCATTGTACCACAGCAACCTACTCTATCTACTAGACTAACCCACCTCATGTCACAAGGTCACATGGTATCAAAAATTAACAAACTCATATCACCTCTACCCCGGAGAGCACATAGAAAATGTGAGCGGGATTGGGAAAGTGAACCGAACTCCTCTAATCTGGCTTTTGATTGGGACAAGATTCACCTCACTCCTTTCTATAATAAAATATCCCCCGATACTCTCACAGACCAAACTCATGCTGATAAACCGATCTTATTGGACACCAGAGAAACTCTTCAAGCTCAAACTCCTGGATAGCCCCTTCTGCTGGAACTGCAAATCACACGTGGGTGACATGGCACATATGTTTTTTCAATGTCCGCTCTGCCAAACGTTTTGGGATAAGATTTTTTCCTATATCCAACACACCTTCCATTTTCGGCCGCCCAGAGACTTCACATATATTCTGCTTGGGGCGATTGACCCAGGTATACCTATAGATCATGACAGACACCTCCTGGACATTATACTCACACTTGCATGCAAAATCATTTTGAGCAAGTGGACGAGCGCTTCTGATGTCTCCTTCACACACTGGCAGGAATGGCGGACTTCCTTGAGGGGAGCGGACGATGACATTCTCCATTCATCCCCTTGGCAAAAGCCTCACGCCAAACTCTGGAGTTTACTTCATTCATTGGAACTCTGTTATGATGCACCTTAGGCACATTGAGTACATACATCATGTCCCTTGCCCGGTCTTTGATGTCACATTGGGCATTACTCCCAGAAATGTAGGATAGATGTCCGAAAGCACACTACGTTCTTCAAGTCAGGTTGATGCTGCTTGGTCCTTCCCCTCCTCCCCGTCTCCCTCCGTTCTCCCTCCCAGTCCTCCTTGTTTTGGCCTGATCCCCTCTTCTTCCCTCTGTCTCTTTCCCCGTCACATGCGCCCCGTGGGATCGAGATCTTATGTATGGACGTTTTACTCAATGCTCTCATTTGATAATTACTTTTACGGTCCTTTTGCGTATTTATTACATGTATGATGTATCACTGACCCTTTATTATTTCCCCCGACTACTTTTACTGTACTTTTTCATGCACTGCTGATGGTATCTTTTGTGAGCTAATTATTGTATGTCTATCCTGTTTTTTGTATTTTTGTGTTATTTGAATCCTAAATAAAAAAAGATTTGAAATTAAAAAAACAAAATTACCAAGGTACGCGCTCAATCCGGATCTAGTCTTTCGACGCGAAAAGAACTGACGTCAGCGTGCATGGGTGGCGCCCAAGTACTCTCCTTGACGTCATCTCGGCGCCTTAGACGCCAGTGACTGACGCGTAGCCGCAGGATGCCACCTACTGGTGTGCAGAGGTACCGCTAAGCAAAAAAACGTTATGAATACAGTCGGACGCCTGGGGATATTCTAAGGTAAGAAATCTATCATTAACGTGTCTCTTTCAGATGGAGTTCCTCAAGCCTTTCCTGTGCGGTGCTGGGTGCGAGACTTTCCCTGCTGGCTGTGGTGCTCAGTGCTCCTTGAGAGTCCTGTGAAAAGCTGGTAGCCTGTGCTGTGCTTGCTTGAATGTGGCTGCCTTCAGTCCGTGGATCAGCGGAGACCGCGGCCAACTGTTTATTTGTTGGGAACAGCAACGCTCCGCGACAAGAAGGGGGGTCCATCGGGGGGGGATTGTGCCCATTGTCATAGTGAATGTACACGAGCTGGTCTGTGAGGAGGAGGTCCTGACGCCTGTGTTGACACACTCCCCCAGGTCCAGTTGGAGTTTGAGGCCTATCAAGATCGGAGATGCGCTTTTACATTTGCTTGGTATTGACCAGTTGTTGTGAGATGGTTGAGCCCGCAGGGTCAGCAAGGCCCCCACAGTGAATGGTAGCCTCCTAGTTCTGACCAAGGTGAGGTGGAGAAGGGGTTGGGCCACAGAGATATTGGTCCGTCTGCAACTCTGCGGACGGTGTACACGGAGGGTCACGAGGCCCGGCAATGCCGCAGGTGATGGGGCTACGCCTATAACTGCCCTCCCGACCGAGCGCTGTGTTGGTGGAGTGGAGCAGGCTTGGCAGTGAATTGTCAGTGCGGTTGTAGGGACAGATACGCTGTTCGTACTTGGCCAGGGGAGCCAAAAGGTAGTCTGCGCGGTGATCTACTTTGGTCATCATGTCGTCGGCCAGAGGACACCAGAGGACAGAAGGAGAAATCCCTGAAGGAACTCCTCGAGAAAACGCCAGGGTAGTCGGCATCGCAGCCGGATGCTAAGGCTCCACCAATGGAAGGGGACGACACACCAGCCACTAAAGCCTTCATGATTGAGCTCTTCACGGCCATCAAGGATGATATCCAGGAGCTTCGCTCCCAGCTTCCTGCGGACCTAACAGACATATGGCGTGATGTCGATGACATTGGTGAAAGGATGGCAACTCTGGAGGAGCACGATTTGAGTAGGGAAGAGGACCTACATCTGTTGCAACAGGAGATGCTAAGGCTGCGGGAACAGAACATTGATCTCCAAGCCCACATGGAGGATCTGGAGAACCACTCCAGACGTAATATTCGGATCAGAGCGGGCAATGGAAAGGGGAAGGTGATGACCTCCGTGCCTACGTCAGCGCCATGCTCCTACAGATCCTCGGGGACGACGAGGTACAGGAGATTCAGTTGGACGTTGTCCACCGAGTGGGCTTTCCGCGTGGTGCTAAAGCTGCCCCCCCCCCTGATATTCTCGTCTGCGTTCATGACTTTCAATTGAAGAAACGCATCCTGTGCAGGGCTAGAGACCTTAATCCAGTGCAGTTCGGCGGTCACCAACCTGCGCTTTTTCAAGATCTGGCCGCTTCCACATTGCTTAAGCATAGAGAGTTTAAGCCCATCAGCAAACCTCGGGCCATCGAAGAAGAATGGTGTGGCGATCCTCTTTTATGCACGCTCACAATGCAAAGTAGTTTCCACAGTGACGGAAGCACAAGTTACTACTTGTGTAACGATATATCTGTAAGAGACATTAGCTAGTGATAGATTCCTTACTTTCGAATATCCCCAGGCGTCAGACTGGATCCAGAAAATTTTGCATAGCAATACACCTGCGCGCCGGTAGGCGTTGTCCGCGGCTCCGCGTCCGTCGTCGGATTCGTTAGCGCCGGAATGACGTCTGAGTACTTATACGCTGCCCATGCACGCGGACGTCAGTTCTGATACACAGCTTTTCCGCGCCAGAAACGCAGAGCCATGATAGAACCAACAGTGGTGCCATGAAACTAGGGCCCTGAGGGGGCAGGGGGGGGGGGGGGGGGGGGGGGGTGAGGACTTAAATGTTGTCATGGATCCGGAGCTGGACAGATCTGGGCAGCGGTCTAATCAGGCAGGAGGGCCGACGCAGGTTGCGAAACAATGGTTGTCTGATTGTGGGCTGTGTGATGTGTGGCGTATACAACACCCTAAGGAGCGCGACTATACCTACTTTTCAGCGGCACACAAAACATATGCGCGTCTAGATCACCTTTTAGCCTCTTCCTCTCTCCTTCCTGATTTGCACGCTGCGGATATCGCCCCCGCTCAATTTCAGACCATGCCCTCATTTCAGTCCTGCTTCCGGCACGATGCTCACGCTCAACTCCACCAGGCTGGCGACTCCATGAATCCATTCTCCACTCTGAGGAAGTTACCAACTGGGTCCGAGATACAATAGTGCACTCTCGGTCTGAGAAAGATCAGGAGGGCACTCCCCTTGCAGCGGTGTGGAAGGCATTGAAGCAGGTGGTGCGGGTGAATTTATTGCGGTTGAGGAGTTTTGCGCTTCTCCGCAAGGAGAAGCGCGCGGAGTTGGAAAAGGAGGTAGAAGAACTGGAGGCGTTTCACAAGCGGACAGGGGTGCCGAGGGTTTGGAAAGAGTTGGAAATGTGGCAAGGCATGCTGAAGCACCTGGATCTAGATAGGGCTGAGCATGCTCTTCTGAGGCTGCAGCACAAATTCTACCTCAGTGGAGATGTGTGGGAGGATGTTAGCGCATAGGCTACGAGCACAAGCGCAGATGTCTGCAATTTGTTCCATACAGGACCAGAAAGGGGTGGAACATTCCACTGATGCCCTTATGGTTGATTCCTTTCGCCAGTTTTATCAACGCCTTTATGCAAAAGGAGATGCCTCCTTGCATGATACAAGGGATTATTTGACTACCTGCATTATAGCTCCCATTCTCAAATCTTCGGCTGATAATTGGGACTCAGCCATTCACATAGAAGAGGTCATATTGCCGATAGCGCAGCTTTAGGTAGCTAAATCTCCAGGCCAGGATGGCTTCCCGGCACTGTTTTATAAAACATTTTGCGTGGAGCTGGCTTCCCTTTTAACGCAGCTCAAGTAACGCCTACAATGTTGGAGGTGGCCATTTCGGTAAACCTTAAGTCTGGGAAAGATACCCAAAGATTGTGGGTCACACCGGCCAATCTCGCTCCTTAATATCAACACGAAGCTGTTTGCGGGTGTTTTAGCTTTGCGCCTTAGTCCCCTTATGGACGATATTGTAGAACCGGACCAGTCCGGTTTTATACCGATGCGGCAGGGAGGGGATAAAACTAAACGGTTACTGCACCTTGTGGACCTGATAAACCGGTCAGGCATGCAGGCCTTCTTGCTCTCGATTGACACGGAAAAGGCCTTTGGCCGCGTTGATTGGGAGTATTTGTTTGCGGTGCTGCGCACGTTTGGGTATAACTTTTTCCAATTTGTTAGTTGCTTATATGCCTCCCTGTGGTGGCGGTGCGGGTTAATGGTTGCAAATCGACCCTTTTCCCCATTGCCCGGGGCACGCATCAGGGTTGTCCCCTATCCCCACTGTTATTTGCGCTCTACATGGTGCCGTTCGCCCAAAGCATTCGGTTAAATACTGACACTGTGGGCATTAAATTTGGTGCTGACACAAAATTAGTATGTATGCAGATGAAGTCATTCTCTCACTTACTCAGCCGCGGTCGACTCTCCGATATCCAACTAGGGAGCTTACTACTTTTGGGAGCGTTGTGGGGTTCAAGGTTAACTTTACAAAGTCGCAGATTCTTAATATTTCTATCCCGGAGGCTGAGGTACAGGATCTACAGCAACACTTTGCATTCCAATGGGTACCTTCAGACATCACATACCTGGGCATTCGTCTGACATCATCCATCGCTAGGACGCCCGCTCTCAACTATGCCTTATTGCTGGAGCAAACGACCAAGGTGTTGGCTGCCTGGTCACGTTTCAAATTGGCGTGGTATGGGAGGGTAGCGGCAGTGAAGTTGACACTGCTTCCACGCATCCTGTACGTCTTCCAAATGCTGTCATTGAGTCCACCACCGGGCACATTTCGGGAATTGCAGGGGCTTTTTAATAAGTTCCTACGGGACAACAAGATGAGGTGTCTCACGTTTGCACACGTGATCTCGTCTAAGGCACAGGGAGGGCTAGGCTTCCCGCTGGTAGGTGCTTACTACCAGGCGGCGTGCCTCTGCTAGATCACCGAATGGAACAGGCCCATCTCTAGCAAACATTGGAACTTTATGGACATCAGTGGCCAGGCGGAATATATGGCGTGAATTGTGGCTCCCGCGCAGGCATAGCGTGTGGGGACTGAATTCCTCCCCGGTTTCCTCCCCGGCCCTCAAGGTGTCGGACCGGGTAGCATGCCCGAAAGGTTGGACCACATTTCCTTCTCCTATGACTCCTATCGTGGACAATCCCGACTTTCCGCCGGGATGTGCGTCCCCGATCTTCCATCGCTGGAGGGAGGAAGGTTGCAAGAGGGTGGGTTCCCTTTTTAATGTTGAGGGCTTGATGCACAAGTTACCTACCTTCGGTAACGATATATCTGTAAGAAACAGTAGTTAATGTTAAATTCCTTACCATAGAATATCCCCAGGCGTCAGACTGGATCCGGAAAGTTTTGCATAACAGCACCCCTGCGCATAGGTAGGCGTCGTCTGCGGCTCCACGTCCGTCGTCGACCCCGGGATGACGTCAGAGTACTTAGACGTCGCCGTCCCGCGCTGACGTCAGTTCTTATACACAGCTTTTCCGCGCCAGGAACGCAGAGCCATGATAAAAACAAAAACTGATGCCATGAAACTAGGGCCCTCAAAGGGAAGAACCTTAACCCTAGATATCGTTTAGCAGAACAGGGAGGATGGGTGGGGCGGTAAGGAATCTAACACTAACTACTGTTTCTTACAGCTATATCGTTACCGAAGGTAAGTAACTTGTGCATCTGAAAGAAACAGGTTAGTGTTAGATTCCTTACCTTAGAATAGATACCCCAGCAATACCAACCCAGGTGGTGGGTCTGCGAACCAATGATCACACCAGAAAGTCCTGGAGAACAGAATGGCCGAAAAAGACATCTCTTCGGACTTGGCTGTCAAGGCAATAGTGTCTAGCGAATGTGTGCAGCGAGGCCCACGAAGCTGCCTGACAGATGTCCTGGAAGGGGACTCCCCGACCCAGGTCAGAAGTAGCCGCCCTTGTCCGAGTGGAATGGGCATGCAGCCCCACAGGAGGCTCCTTTTTAGCCAGTGAATAACAAGCCTTTATGCACAAAACAACCCATCGAGAAATGGTTTGTTTGTGCACCGCCCGTCCCTTCCTAACGCCCACGTAACCAACAAAGAGCTGGTCATCCAACCGGAACTGGCGTGTGCGGTCCAGATAGAATGAGTGTGCACGTTTTGGGTCCATACGGTGGAGCCTCTCTTCCGCTTTCGAGGGATGCGGAGGAGGAAAGAAGGTGGGCAATGTGATGGACTGCCCGATGTGGAAGGCTGTGACTACCTTGGGCAGGAAAGAGGGACGTGTTCTTCAAGACAACTTTGTCCGGATGGACAGAGGAAAGGAGGTTGAGAAGATAGAGCCTGGAGCTCACTCACTCTCCTGGCAGAGGTGATGGCAACCAGGAATGCAGTCTTAAGAGTTAGAAGATGAAGAGGGCAATTGTGAAGTGGCTCGAAAGGAGCGCACATCAAATAAGTCAGAACAAGGTTGAAGTCCCACTGAGGCATCATGAAAGGAACAGGAGGAAACATGTGAGTGATGCCCTTCAAGAATCTATTTACAACAGGGGACTTGAAAAGAGAAGGCTGATCAGGAAGCCTTAAGAAGGCTGAAATGGCAGAGAGGTAGCCTGTGATAGTGCCCAGAGCAGAGCCCTGCTGGGCAAGAGAAAGAAGAAAGAGGAGAACCTCTGAAAGGGGGGCAGAAAGGGGATCCACAGCCTTTGCTGTGCACCATGCCACAAACTTGTTCCAAGTGCAGGCGTATACCGATTTCATGGTGAGACGCCTGGCTGCCAGAATCACATCACAGACTTCAGGAGGCAAGTCAAATGGCCTCAACTGTCGCCGCTCTAACTCCACGCATGGAGGTGGAGACGGGACAGGTTCGGGTGGAGGACCGTCCCCGGCTGCTGCGACAGAAGGTCCTCCTGAAGAGGGAGACGAATCGGGGGTTCGACTGACATGCTCGGGATACCAGTATCTTCGTGCCCAGTCCAGAGCCACAAGAATGACTTGGGCCGGTAGCGCCTTATCTTCTTCAGCACTCTGGGCAGAAGTGGCATAGGCGTACAGGCGTACAATAGACTGCAGCTTCACTCGCGACGAAAAGCGTCTCCGAGCCAGTGCCGCCTTGGAAATTCCAACGCGCAGAACTGATGACATTGCGCATTCTCTTTGGTGGCTTTCTAGCTCACGCAGAGCGCACAAGATAAAGGGGCATGTTTCCCTATACTTGAATACGATACATGATCATTAATACATGTTCGTGTGTTATTGAGGGGCATGTAAGTTTGCTGTTCGGAAGAAGGTTGTTGGCTACTTTCTTTTTTTTAAGTACTCATGAGTTCCTGGCACACCAGTACTAAACATGGTGCATAATGCACGTGAAAGTTCCCTGACCGAGCATTCACCTCAGCACAGTCACTCATTAACATCAAATGTCGTAGATTATCTGTGGTTCTAAGAGTGGAACGAGTCAATCCTCACTAGTAATTTGGCTAGTTCGGCTTCTATGAGGGAGCAATTATACCATGACTATTGGAAATGGTACATGTGTTTTTTTAATAGCCTGACAACGGATATTGCTAAGCGTGTCCTGATGGTGTACTGCTCTTTGTCTCCTTCCCTTTATTTCTATATGTGCACTACAGATTGATGATCACAATCGGGAGGGCTGAAGTGTATTTTAAGAAAACCTCACTGCAGGAGGATTACGTTAAATCCCTCTGTTTCCTCGACAGCTGGTATGACTGATGAAAGCTGCTAGAGGGTAACTACTTGAATTAATGTGATGTGCATCAGATTTTAAAATCAGGCAGTTCGGGTCTTTTTAAATTGTTAATAATTTTTGTTGTATTGTTTCCTTCTTCCTGACAGTCGCTATAGAACAACAATGGTGCGGTGACAAGGTGTGTTGCCCTGACTAATCTGCCGTTACTTTTGAGGCAGAGAAACATGTTGGCGATAGGTAATGTTATGCGAGGTTAGCTACCAGCCTTTTTAATTCAATGGTTCACACCTATATATTAGGAATAAAAGGTTGCGAACAGGTATGCCTGTTGATTTTAATCACAGTATATTGTCACTAGTAGCTCCCAGGGTTCTGCTATTATTGCACTTACACTTTTCTGTTTGGTTTCTGTTTGGGCACATTTGTTTATATATTTTTTGAATTGAATGACTACCAATGATGAGAAAAGGGGCCTAGTCTGGTGAGGTTTCGCCAGTTGCCCCGCGGGTGGTGTTCCCGTAAGGTGTCATTCTTTTCGCCACACATTTTTTCTTGCAGGTGATTTTTTCTCTGCAGAATTTGCTTTGACACATTTTTAGTTATCATATTTCTTTGGTTATAGCACTGTGCAGACAATTTAGTTCTGCATTTCTGTGGTGTTCTGTGCGATTGTCAGGAGACGGTAATCAATATATCAACTTTTCTTCCCTGTGTTTTTTAATAAGATTATAATTGTGTTCAAAAATTTTTGAAAGCATCGCAGTAGGTATCCACTAAAATATGAAGGTTAAGAGGATACTGCCAAAATAAACACTAATACTAGGTTGTTTTGCTGGAAGGCACACTGACATGATTTGCATTCATAAGACAGGGTTTCATTGGTACTGATGGCAGATAGATCTAACCAAGGCTCTCCCCACTGCTGAAAGAGACCTTTCGCTATGTCAGAGTTCAGACGCCATTCGTGATCCATCATGCACCGACAACTGAGTTCGTCCGCACTGGCGTTCAGGGAACCTGCCAGGTGTTAAACCACCAGGGAGACGCCCTGGTGTTCCAGCCATTTCCAGAGGCGCAGAGCCTCCTGACAAAGGGTCCACGATCCCACCCCCACCCTGTTTGTTGCAGTACCACATGGCGGGGGTGTTGTCAGTGAACACCTGCACTACACTTCCCTGGACAGAGGGAAGGAAGGCTTTCAGTGCAAACCGGATCGCCCGCAGCTCCAGAAGGTTGATATGGAGCCGGGACTCCGCGGGAGACCTGAGGCCTCTGATCTCAGCCTCTACCATGTGGCCCCCCAACCCAGGAGGGACGCATCAGTCAATCCTACATGCTCCGGTTGGGGTAGGGAGAGGGATCTGCCGCTGACCCAATCGCGGTCTGTGAGCCACCACGGCAACTGTCTCGCAGTGCCCTCCATGATCAGGACGTGGTCGGACAGGTTGACCTGATGCTGGGCCCACTGAAACTTCAGGTCCCACTGCAGAGCCCGCATCCTCCACCTGGCGTGATGCACCAGAAGGATGCAGGAGGCCATCAGCCCTAGAAGCCGCAGCGTCAACCTGACCGAGACTCGGGATAAAGGCTGAAAGATCGGAATCAGAGCCTGAATATCCCAAACCCGCCGTTCGGGAGGATAAACCTGAAATTGCGCCGAATCCAGAAGCACTCCGATGAAGAGGAGCTTCCGAGAGGGACACAGGTGTGACTTCGCCACATTGATGGAGAACCCCAGCAGGTGCAGGAGATCGGCCGTAGTCTGGAGGTGGCTGACGACTGTCTGGGGCGAGCCCGCCTTCAACAACCAGTCGTCGAGATAGGGGAAGACCGACACCCCTGTTCTGCGCAGATGAGCTGCCACCATAGCCATCACTTTCGTGAACACCCGAAGGGTCCCTGGTAAGGCCGAAGGGGAGCACGGTAAACTGAAAGTGCTCGTGGCCTATCGTGAACCGCAGGTAACGCCGGTGGGCCTGCAGGACGGGTATGTGAAAATATGCGTCCTGCAAGTCCAACGTTACCATCCAGTTTACAGGGTCTAGGGCAGCTAAGACCTGAGCCAAATTCAGCATCTTTAACTTCTCCTTCCGGAGGAAGTCGTTGAAGTTCCGCAGGTCCAAGATAGGGCGTAGGCCCACTTTGCCCTTCTTGGGAACCAGAAAGTAGTGGGAGTAACAACCACAATTTATTTCTGGCCCAGGAACGCGCTCGATGACCCCCTTGGCCAAGAGGGCCGTAACTTCCTCTTGCAGAAGTTGCAAGTGATCCCCCGATACGCGGTGGTACTGCAGTGGCATGGCTGGAGGGGTCGCCTCGAAGGGGAGGGAGTAGCCCCGTCTGACGATTTGCAGCACCCATCTGTCCGATGTGATGGTGCGCAAGTGGAGGAGGTGATGGCGAACCCTGCCCCTCACTGGCATCAAATGGGCCTGAAAGCTCGGACTAGGAAGGCTTTGAGGCGGATGCCGCGGGGTGTATGTGGACTGGTCTTGCCACTGTCCCCTGGCACCGCCACGGCGGTTACCACGTCCGCCACCGCATTGGATGTTAGTCTGCGGCCCATGGCTAGCAGAACGTGAAGGGGCACCCCTTCCTTGGCTACGAATGGAGCGAAAGGCAGAAATTTGCTGGCGCTGGCCCGACAGCCCAAGGACTTGGCCGTAGCCCTGGAGTCCTTGAAACGTTAAAGCGCACTGTCTGCCTTGTTGCCAAAGAGGAGACGGCCATCAAACGGCATGTCCATGAGTGAGTTCTGGACATCAGCCGAAAAGTTGACGGACCTCAGCCAGGTGTGGCGACGAACCGCCACCGTCGTGGAAATCGCCCTGCCCAGCGAGTCCGTGGTATCCAGCCCACATCGAATAGAGTACCGTGCTGCATCTCGCCCTTCTGCAAGGGCTTGAGCGAGTTTTACCCAGGCCTCCTATGGGTAAACCGGCAGCACATCCGCAACCGTGTCCCACAGGGAGTGGGTAGAACGGCCAAAAGGCAGGCAGTGTTGACCGACCGCAACCCCAAACTAAGTGAGGAGTACAGCTTTTTACCCAATTGCTCATACCTTTTGGTTTCCTGATCAGGTGGAGCAGTCGGGAATGCATTCTGGGAGTTAGAGGCCTGCATAACCAGGCTCTCGGGTGGGGTGGGTGGACAGGAAGCTAGGGTCGCCCGGGGCTGGGCGGTGGCGCCTGGCCACGTTCCGATCTACAGGGGGGCCTGTAGCGGGCCTGGACCAGGTGCCCAACAGAATGTCAGTAAGGGTCTCATTAAACGGCAGTAGAGGATACGAAGAGCTTGCCTGCGGTTTAAGGACCTCACTGAGGAGGTTAGTCCTCACGGCTGGGACGGGGAGCTCAAGAGTCATGGCCTTGGCCGCCTTCGTCAGCACCACGCTGTAAGCCAAGGTAGGAAGGGAGACAAATCCAGTGTCGGGTGAAGTGTCCAGACCACTGGCCTCCCCTAGCTCAACTGCCCAGTCCCAATACGACTGGCACTCCCGTGCCAGAGGGTCCTCCGACCCCTCCCAATCTTCATCGCCTCCCATCTCCTGATAGTCAGGTGCAAAGGATGGGGCTGGATCATCGAAGAATTGCTCTTCCCTCGGCATCGAATGCGGCGTTGAGAGACGCTGGATCCGGACCCAGGGAGGGACCGGGGACGACGACGTCCGGGGACTGCGTCGAGAGCGACACCCTGGGGGTTGGCATCGACGGAGGGGTTGTAAGGTCGACCAGCGGCGACACGGATCCGGACCCGGATGCAGTAGGGCACCCGATGGCGTCGAAGCCCCCCGCCCGCTTGGGCTCCCAGACGGGGCCGCGGGGCTCGAAGGCACCACAGCGGGACCAGACGGAGGAGAGAGCGAACTCAAGGCCATGAGGAAGGCATTGATCTCCTCCGGCGTCGTGTTCAGTCCAGGGACCGGCAGATATGGAGCTGGCCGCAGCGCCTGCAGCTCCAGCGGAGCCGCGTGAGCGTCTGGGGGAATCGGAAGAGCGATGTCACCTCTTCGACTTCTTGTGCCTCTTACCTGAGGACTTGGAGCCCGACGAATGGTGTAGACTCGCCGAGCTGTGATGACTGTGGCCCCAAGACCGGTCCTTCGACCTCCTCCTCGACCGGGACCACGAACGGCGCGGGGCAGACTGCCGGAGCTGGAGGCGCTTACTGGACCGCTCCCGCCTAGCCTTCGACGTCAAGGCACGACTTGTCGTCGTGGTCAGCCCCAAGGCAATAAAGGCACCGACGGTGGGTGTCAGTAACCGACATCTGGCGGTTATAATCGGCACACTGTTTGAACCCGGGCATCCCTATCGGCATCGAAAAATGGCTAGTGTGTAAAAAAGATGATCGGAAACTCATATCTGAACTTTACTCCATGATCACACACATCCGAAGAGACATCGCACAAGGCGCAAATCAGATGTGAGGCTGAACTGGGGAGGCCCTTATCGAATAAATAGTGGGAACACATTTTTTACTGAGCGCATCACACTGCTTCCAATACGGCAGGTGCAGAACCTGCATATAAGGTGGTTCCTTAATGGTATTATACTCCAGCGCGTATTAAGAGTTGGGACAGGTCAAAGTCAGACCTTTGCTGGCAGGGGTGTGGACTTACGGTACATTTGCTCTTGCACTGTCCGAAACTGGTGCGCTATAAATAACTGCAATCGTTGATGCTGATGTAGCATTTCAGATTAAATTGCTGTGTGCTCCTGAATATACTCTGCTGGGGCTTCCCCATCTTAAGTTTTTACCGCTGAAATCATCGAGGGGTAAGCAGATCGCCATGACATTGCTTGCAGCGCGGCAGGTGCTCTTAGCGCATTGGAGGTCCTTGACAGTTCCAGACCCTAGAGCTTGGATCCATCGACTCTGGCAACTTCTAGCGATGGAGCGTCTATCGCTTACTGTAGATGGGAAAGGCAAGGAATTTGCTAAGCTGTGGGCCCCTTTCTTGCACATTCTTACCAAAGATAGGAGAGAAGTGACGTGCCCGAAATATCTGAAGATCCTTCGGCTAATACCCTTAGAACCACCTGGTGCATCCACTGAATAAATTGCTAGATGGTTGCCCATTGCTTTAGTGGCTGTGGCGCGACGGATTAGGCGGGCTTGAACTGATGAGAGAGGGTGGTTTTGGGGGTTGGGGGAGGTGGGGTTTCTTTTATTTTTCTTATAAAAGTGGTATTTTCGCTTGGTGCATTAATGTTTATCTAAGGCTAGAACTCATCGCGAAGGCTGTGTAGTTTTATTCAGTTTTCGCTCTGCCGGCACCCCGATGTAGGCAGCTAAGCTGTGTACTTACTATCATGTAACCACGCAATAAAAGCGTTTGTTTCTAAAAAATATTAAATTATTTTAGTTCTAGAACCAAGCCAAGCCTGGTGCAGGTAAGGGAAATAGTACTTTGCAAAATCTTATGCAGTGTTTTACAATTGAATGCAGGTTCAAATGCAGTTGGTTGAAATACAGGTCTGTCAATGCTTTGAAATAATTTTTCAGATTACTTTGTATGTAACGTTTTGGTTACTTTTTTAAGTTACTTTTTGTACTCAGTCATATGCCTAGATATCACATTGAGAAATCTCCTAGACAAAAGGTAAGTCATTTACTTTTAGTCCATATGCAGTTTTTCAATGTTCCATACCAACCAACTCCACACTTCGAACAATTTTCAAGCAAAGCAGTCAATGCAATCCTATGGGAGGAAATTGAGTCATTGGTTTAAAGGCAAGTACAATTTTGTGGGAGTTGGTATCCTGGCGTTAGAACCAGGGTTCCCCCAGGGTCGAGGATGCACTCTCAAAAGCACCCTCAGCGACACTAGGGTCGCCGGGTGCAGAGTGCTGAGGCTCAATGTTATCCAATGAGGGATGGGGGCCTCTATTGATGGCTGCTCACGAGCAGGCCACAAGGTTATGGGAGGAAATCTCCTAGTGTTAGGCTCAGGGCATCGAGGGATCTGAGTTAGCACCCAAAGTACACACGCAGCGGCGGCTTGTTGCAGGGTGCCGGTTTGGCATCGGGTGCCCTGTTGATTTTAATGGGGATGCTCCAGTTGCAACAAAGACTGCAGGCTCGGCGACGAAGATCTTCTGGAGGTGACCACCGGTTGGAGAGTTAAGTTGGGATGCCGAGACACCGTCAGTTGGGCCACCCAAGGCCATGAGATGTTAGGCGCAGGGGTGTGTTTAGGCATTGGGTTTTTCTCACCAACTCCAGTCGCGGTCAGGGGGCTCCTCCAGAAGGACTGCAGGCGTCGTTTGGAGATTCGAGGCAGGCCAGAATCTGTTGACTTCTCAGTCAAAACACTAGGTGGCTGGTTGAAAGGCAGTAAGGTGCAAGACTGTGAAGGACTATGACTTGATAATGAAAGAGCATCTGCTGAGTAACTGTAGTTCCGAAAAATTGCATCAGTACTTATTGGACTTAGAGTTAATCTCTGCCCAAGAGCTGAGGAAGAAGGCTGAACACTGGGTCAAAAGAAAAAAGTGTCCAGAAAGACTCAAGATGCAGTGACCAAAAGAAAAGTGTTACTGCTCCTCCCAAAGGAAAGATGCGTGACACAAATAGGAAAACCCAAAAGAGTCATCTAAAGGCCCTCAAAAACCTGCTCAGGAGGATGGGCCCAGAGACATTTTCCAATCAAAGGGTGGGTACAAGGATAAAAACTGGGATCCCAAGAAGACTTGGTGCCATCTCTGTAAGCAGAATGGCCATGGAACTGGGGACTCTTCCTGTACCAAAAATGCTTCCATTAGTCAAACACCTTCAGGGTTTGTTAGCCTACAGATGGAAGCCTTGGTGTGCCCTAAGTCAGAGAGCAGACTGAAGCTACCTTAATCTCAGTGGGTGGGGTGGATATAGCTACACTGAATGTCTGGCCAGTAACCTGAAGAAATACAAACAAAAGCCATATATTAATGGGGTTGAAGTAGAAGCACTGAGGGGATACAGGTGCAAGTGTCACCATGGCAAATGAAAAACTGATAGCCTCAGAACAGTACTTAACTGGACAGACATATCCAGTTATTAATGCTGATAACATTATCAAGGTGTATTCCATGGCTATGGTGACCTTGGAATGGAGAGGGGTTACTGGTCAAAAGAAGGTGCTCTTGCAATCTACTATTCCAGTAGAATGGCTGCTAGGTAATGATCTGGAAAACTCAGCATGGGCCAAGGAAGAGTTGAGAACTCACGAGCTGCCATGCTTGGAATATCTGAATAGGGGAGTGTAAAAACAAGAGCGCTAAGCTCAGGGTGAAAAAATATATTGTAGCCTGGAATAATGACCCAATCCTCTAGGGAAGATCTTTGCTAGGTACAAAAACACCTGTCCAACTCTTGAGAGCCTGAGACAGCAAGCTGCTGACCAGGAAAAGGGTGATGCGAGTGGCTACCACAGGACCTACTGCGAGGAGAGACTCCTGCATACTGACCCCCGAGACTCCAAAACTGGTGCCACTAGGAAAGTGGTAGTGCCTCAGCAGCACAGAGAGTTCTTACACACTTTAGTACATTACACCCCCTTAGCTGGGCATCTTGGCCAAACTAAACTTAGAGAAGGTTAGTAATATACTTCTACTGTCCAGGCATGTCCTAGAAAGTGAAGGAGTTTTGCATCTCCTGTGTTACCTCAAGTCAGTGGCAAGACATGTAGGAAACCAAAGGTCCCTTAATTCCACTACCTCTGGTTGAGGTTCCCTTTGAAAGGGTAGACATTGACATTGTAGGTCCCTTTGACCCTCAAACAGCATCAGGCAACATATTTATACTGGTGGTAGTGAATCATGCCACCAGGTATCCTAAAGCAATCCCGCTTAGGTCGGTCATTGCTCCTGAAGTTGACAGAGCCCCTTAAGTATTTTTACTAGAGTGAGTCTCCCTAAGGAGGTGGTTTTAGGCAGAGGTTGTAACTTTGTGTCTGCTTACCTAAAAGCAATGTGGAATGAATGTGGTGTGACTTATAAGTTCAATACCCCATATCACCCACAAACCAATGGTCTGGTTGAGAGATTCAACAAGACCATGTAAGGTATGATCATGGGAATCTTTAACAAACTCAAAAGAAGATGAGATGTCGTGTTGCCATGCCTGCTTTTTGCCTACAGAGGTGCCACAGAAAGGAGTGGACATTAGTCGATTTGATCTTCTGTTTGGCCATCCTGTTAGGGGACCACTGAGTGCAGTGAGGAAAGGCTGGAAGAAGCCTCTCAAGAGCCGAAACTTGACATTGTGGATTATGTGCTTGGCCTTCATTCCAGAATAGCTGACTACATCGAGAAAGCAAATAAAAAACCTTGAGGCCAGCCAAGAGCTCTAAAAGCAATGCTTTGACCAAAAGGGTGCACTGGGTGAGTTGCAGCAAGGGCTGGAGGTATGGGATTTGGAGACTATGGCACCCAAGGCCCTCCAGGACAAATGGAGTGGTCAATATCCTATTAGGATCCAAATAGGTCACTTACTTGGTAGACCTAGGAAATTGCAGGAGCCCCCACAGGGTCCATGTAAACCGGCTGAAACCTTTGCATGAAAGGGCTGATGTACCCCTGCTGGTGGTCACTGATGAGGATCAGGAAGAAGAAAGTGAACCTCTCCCTGACCTCCTCTCCAAAAGCCCTAAAGATGGACCTGTTGAGGGAGTTGTCTTTTCGATACCCTCACCGGCAAACAAGGCTATCCCTAGTTGCACGTTTAGCTGGTCATAGTCTCAATGCCCCTATATTGAGCTACTGCTAATTATTAGGCTTGGAAAAAGGCCTCGGTCAACGCGTTTCGGTGGCATAAGAAGACACTGAGGCCACCTTCATCAGGTCCCACCAATTATCGCACCAAGAGTTCTCAACACCTAGGGATTACTTTAGTAGAATGTCCCAAGTGGAGTTCAATACTCATCACTAATAGGTGGGATACCGCCCCACACTATTTAAAGTTTCAAGAAGTCTGCCCGATTCCAACAAATGTATGTCTTCTCTATTCTTTAATTCAAGTTTGATACTAGAAGAACCCACTGCTACACCTCAGGATATCTTAACTCTGTAGAAGTATTTGCGCCACAGTGGTCTTCTCACTTTTCAAACATTGATAGCTGCAATATTTTCACAAGGAGCCTTAGACCCAGAACTCGTCCTCCTTTTCTAGCTTTGTTTAAGCACTTTTACAAGTAGCTTGTCAGTCTCCCAGAGTCGCGTGTCGTAGTGGTCCACAGACTAATGCAAAAACGTGCAGCCCCATGCACCCAATATATACAACGGCGTCACAGGGAAACAAACCCCGCGCGCAAATTGAAACCTGCTATGTAGCGGGTCCGTATGGGTTGTAGCATGTATTATAAAGGGTCCCACACAAAAACTGCATCCAGTCTGGCATTGCAGAACGAGTGAAATGGTGCAATCCATTTTAAAAACATAGCATGGTACACCCTACAGCAGGCCTTAGAGCCTATGGCAGGGTGCATGAGCAGATTGGCCCAGTGATGTCTTGTTCAATACAGTACTTTAAATGGGAACAATTTAGGGCAGGTACTCTTAAAATTGAGCTTGGGGTGTTGCTAGTAGGCTGGGCTAGGGGTGGATGATACAATGGCACTTCTGCCATCTGGTTGAGTATTCATTTTGCACTTGGATTGTCCTGGTTAGTAGTCTCAAATTTCCCATATGTGTAAATTCACACTGCACATATAGCATACCATATAAATAGTTATTAATTAATACGTTACTTACCTTCCGTAACACCTTATCTAGTGGAGACAGGATCTCGTCACAGATTTATTACCTTTGAATTATCCCCAGGCACCAGACTGGATCCCGGAATTATTCTTTTTTTTACAGCAGTACCTCTGTGCATCAGTAGAGAGCGTCTAGCGACTCTGTACCGACGTGGTACAGCAGTTGTGATGTCGACATATAAGGCCTTCCCTGACACGCTGACGTCAGTTTCTTCTGTGGCTATTTTTCTTGCCAAAAACACAGAGCCACCTATCGAAACTGCATATGGAGACAATGTGTCCAAAAAATCATTTATTTTTGTCAAAAGAATTACTCAAACCTGATGAAAGGCATGAAATGCCCAGAAAGGGATCTGGAAGATAAAAGTAGAACCCAGTTTGCAGAGCAGTAAGGATGGGTGGGTGGGTTGGTAAGGAATCTGCGGTTAGATCGTGTCTCTATCAGATAAAGTTACCGAAGGTAAGCAACTTCTTCTGATAGAGACAACTGTTTTCCTGTTAGGCGCCTTTTTTTTCCTGTTAGGCGCCTTGATGCCTTCGGGCTTAGTTGGCGCGTTACAAGATTCTTTTCATTTCATTTCATTCAACTAGCCAGAGATTCCTTTCCATTGAATTAGATACCCAAGCAATACCCTCCGGGGAGGGCCTGCAAACTGAAGCCACAAAAAATACGATCAGGACTAGCTGGTCTGTAAAAAGAAAAAATGACCGGGCTGTCTTGGGAAGGTAGATGAGGAAAAGGAGGTGCTCTACTAGAACGCTCTTCTAAAAAGACTGTGGGAAAGACCGTAGGAAACTGAAGATCATAAGACATTGAAAAACATAGGGAAAAAATTGCACTCATCGCAGAGGAAAAAAAAAGTGCACTCTAAGAACATAATGTAGTTCTTCTGAATGTAACCGAACCACGGCTGGATAGATCTGAAGAACCAAGGACAACAGCCAAGGCCACTAAGCCAGAGCTCCTTATTGAAGAAAACAACTATGTGAACTAACCTAATCCTGCCCTGAGAATACAGGGAATAAGGGATCTCAGAACACATCCACAATGGGGCTAGAATCAAGCAACTTTCAATAAAACTATTACGAGAAGAACATTAACAGCTACTTGCATAGATAACTTTCATTCAGAGAAAACACCACTAGAGAGATGGGAACCCTCTAAGACTATCCAACGTGGAAGCAACAGAGAAAGGAGAAGAAATGCATATGTAACAACTAAGAAAAAGGCCAACTAGGACACCAGGAAAGGTGCAGTACCATATGTAGATACAGATATAAACGTGACGAAATATAGCACAACACTGACTTGCAATATGTAGATATACATACAAACGTATACATGCATATACTTAAAATATATACACCTGTTCTGATACCAAGATTACAAATAATCACACAGAAAACTCAGCCATAGACCGAAGCTGTGATATCGAAAAATTATTATATATACACACACATCCATGCTCCAAGTGCATTATAAACAAATCACTCCAGGACGGGTGCTTTCATACAGCGATGCGTTCTGCTTCCATGTAGGCTCCAAATTCACCAATCACGGGGAAAATAAGCACTGACTGGTGGTGTTCTCAAGAATCTTTATTCCACGAACAAACGCGTTTCGGCGGTCTGCCTTCTTCGGTGTTACCAACACACCGCGGGAAGCCATCTTTAAATCAGTTACATTCAAAGGTAAATATCGATAAAGGACGCAGTGGACCCCACAGGAAGCGTTCTAAATATCACGCCATCTTAGAACATGTTATTCTATAGCTAATGCATTGCACAATAAACGTTTTTTCGATATCGTACTTAATTCATTCACATTCAAAGGTTGCATGAAATGTTTACGAAATACAAAATCAACATGTTGGTGTAAAATAAAAAATTCTCGGGGTTTCAAATTCATGCCTAGATGTTCACATTATTGTCAATATAATTGTATTTTTTAGTGCTCTCCTCATGCATAGTGGTGTAAATAATGCATGTCGTTCAACATGTTCAAAACCCTCTAGCCGTGAATCGGCATCGGTCCACTGCGAAAACCAATTAAAAACACAATGGACCCCACAAGAAACGTTCTAAATATCACACCATCTTGTAACATATAATATAAATATATCATACTGTTACTATTACCAACACTAATGCATTGCACGATGAGCGTGTATGAAATTGAGCACTAAATCCTTTTATCCTTGGGAATTTTATTAAAACCAAACAATACACGATAACATTTTTAACATGGAATTGAAATTCACTGTCAGCACTTATTTGTATCGTCTTTTTACACCTGGTTTTCGTCTTTTGTGATTAAAATCATCAAGCAGTAAATCGGCAATGGTCCACTGCGTAAATTGTACCTCTAATGTACCAAATCATTGACATGTCACAGTTAATATTCCACAGCACCCATTTCATGGCCTGATATCACAGAAATACATCAGTAGTGAGTCTTTCCAATTAATTGGTCCTTTGATAAAAAAACACAAGTTCTAGTATTTCATAATGTAATTCTATCCATAAGTCACTGTGTGGAATATATATATATATATATATATATATATATATATATATATATATATATATATATATATATATATATATATATATTATATATAAATAACTTACTGGCGGTAGCCAGTAGGTATATATAGTTAGGACCTAGTTACCATAGGAAATCCGCAACATTCTATTGGGAATAACTTTGGCGTCGATTGAGGAAATTGCGTGCAGTTTTCCAAAATTTTGGCCAGCTCAGTTCTGCTCCTTCCCTGAAAGTTTTGGGGGGATTCGTCAAGAGGGGGCCGAGAAAAAAGGGGGGTCCCAAAACATGTTTTCCCCATGTTAATTTCCATAGGACGTTCAGACACGGCTACAGCCCGAACAGCTTAATGGAATTACACCAAACTTTGCAAAATTGTAGGGACTGGTACACAGAAGTGCCTTTTCTATATTTGGTGAAAATTGCTCCAGTGGTTTTTATGAAAAGTAACTTCAAAAACACATATATCCATATGCGCGCTTCGGGCGCTTACCTGTACGCGTACCGGGGAGCGCACCCGGGAGCCACGGAAGTGCGCGAGCGGAAAGCTGATTGGCTCTCGGGTGTCTGTCAACATTCCAAACAGTCCGGAGAGTCCGCCATCTTGTGTCTCGGTAGAATCGAGACTCAAGAGGTGAAAAAAAAATTATTAAAAGGGGGCAGGGTAGACACCCACTGACCCCCTAGGTTTTCTGAGGGGGGCCTAGAAGGACCTCCAAGGCCAAATTTGTTTTAGAAAAATCGAGGGGTGCGTGCACCGTGCGCGCACGGGTCGGCGTACGTACGCTTACGGTAGCGGACGGTGCCTGTACCTTTCCGAGAAAGCTGCATGCTTATTGCCTGTCAACACTCCAAACCAGGAAGTGTTGGCAGCCATCTTGTGCTCATTAGACTGAGGCACAAGAAAGCAGAAAAATAAATGTGTAGAACACAAAAAGGGGGCAGGATAGAAATACCCTGACCACCTAGGCCTGCTAAGGTGGTCCCACAAGGACCCCCAAGGCCAACATTTTTTTTTTTTTAAACCCAGTATGTTTTTTAAAAATTACCACCCAGGGGAACCAAATCGCAGGGGCATAGTGATAAAGAATTGTGGGGGGTACCCAATCCACCCCACACTGCCCCGGGGACCGCCGCCCTCCGGGGTAAAGCAACACAGCCCCCTGGCGCATACTGGAGGCTCCTGGTGGGCTAGTTGGCCCCCAGGGACCCCGAGTATGCAAGGGGAATTAGTTCCCCCTCTGCAAACGCGCCAGTGGGCTGCGTTGCAGAGAGGTGTAAAAAGGAGAATAGCCTCATTACATCTCTGTGCAATACAGCCCCCTGGCGCATACTGGAGGTTCCAGGTGGGCTAGTTGGCCCCCAGTATGCAAGGGGAATTAGTTCCCCCTCTTCAAACATGCACGGGGGCTGCGTTGCAGAGAGTTGTAAAAAAGGGTGTGGCCTCATTACACATATCTGCAATGTAGCCCCTTGGACATACTGCAGGTTCAAGGTGGGCTAGTTGGCCACCATGGACCCCCAGTATGCAAGGGGAATTAGTTCCCCCTCTGCAAAAATGCCCAGGGGCTGCGTTGCAGAGAGGTGTTCCCTAACTATATAAGGCCTGAAACCTATGGTGTTTTCAGTGAATATATACATATATACACATATACATATATACACATATATATATATATATATTACCTACTGGCGGTCGCCAGTAGGTAGTTATAGTTAGGATAATTTTCAATGTTAAATCTCAACATTCTATTTTGAATAACTTTGGCGCCGGTTGACGAATCTGCCTGAAATTTTCAGGAAAATGGTCTCATGGCGGTCCGGTCCTTCCCTGAAAGTTTGGGGGGGATTCGTCAAGCGGGGGCCGAGATAAAAGGGGGGTCCCAAAACGCGTTTTCCCCATGTTAATTTCCATAGGGCGGTCGATTTCACTTTTAGCTCGAACGGCTGAATGGATTTCCACCAAACTTGGCAAAATTGTAGGGACTGGTAGCCCGATGTGCCTTTGCTATGTCTCAAGATATGTGCTCCAGTGGATTTTGAGTAATTTAGGTTCAAAAAAATATATATATCTATAGCCGCGCTCCGGTGCGCGCACCGGAGAGCGCTCGAGGCGCGACACGCGACTTGCGCGCAGGAAGCTGATTGGATCTCAGTTGTCTGTAAACATTCTAAACAGTCTGGAGCGGCCGCCATCTTGTGTCTCGGTAAAATCGAGACACAAGAGGTGGCTAAAAGAAAGGGGGAAATGACAATAAGGGGGAAGAGTACACCCCCTCTGACCCCCTAGTTTTGATGTGGGGGCCATTAAAGGGCCCCGCGGGGCCTCAAAAAAAAATTATTTTTTTTCGATTTCCGCGGGGGGCGCACCCGGTACGCGTACCGGGGAGCTTACTGAGGAGCGTACTAAGGAGAAAAAAAATGACAGATTTTTTTCACAAAAAAATGCATTTTTTTATAAATTAGAGGTAGTTCTGAAAAGAACTTTTTTTTTTCTTCTTTTTGTTGTTTTATATTTTTTTGTGTTTTTTGAACTTTTTGAACTTTTTTTGGCTTTTTAAAACAATTTTATAATTTTTTTGGATTTTTGTCAAGGGAAAAACAAAAAACAGGAATTCAAAAACGGCTCAACAGGAGCAAAAAAATGTGAAAATTTAGGGACTGTCAGGGCAGCGGTGTTGCTGTTTCTTTAGGGCAATAAGTTCAACACTCTGCTCCCCATAGCAGAGCAGTTCGTTACACTCCGTGCACAGAAATTTGATGCCTGCAAACTCTGGCTGTATGTTAGGGACCATTCTTCTACGGGATGGTCCCGAAGGTGTTGCTCCACCAGTGGAGGTGCTGCCGCCATCTGTGGGTAATTTCCGTGCCAGGTCTCTGACACTCTCCCTCGCAAAGTTGTTTGGGTGTCTTCTTTTGACATGCCTGATTAAATTGGCATTACCAAAACTATATTTTTTCAGAGGATTGCCTCTGGATAAAGTACTCCCACATATTTTGCAGGTTACTTTTGGAGCGTTGACTTTTTTTTCACCTTCAGGGATGTTATAAAATTTCCAGATGAAATGGATTTTTTTCTTCTCCGTAGGAGGGTCCTCATCTACAAATGCATCTGAATCACTGCTGGATGACTCTCTTGCAGCCATTGCTGTAGATCAGGAAAGTAGGAGATGAAGATAGTACACAGAACAGCTCTTGCTCTCTCCAAGTACAAAGCAATAGTGAAGGAAATGGGTGGGGATTTCATTCTTTGTAAAAAAAACTGTTAGCAACCAATGAAAAGTGTTATTTTAGGGTCACATGACCCGACGCGCTTACGCTGCGCGCTTCGGAGCACTTCCGGTGCGTTTACGCGGCGCGAGCGGAGGCGCTTCCGGGGCGCAAACGTGGCGCGATCGTAGGCGCTTCCGGGTGCGTTTACGCGGCGCGATTTGAGGCGCTTCCGGGGCGCACATATGACGCGACCGTAGGCGCTTCTGCGTGCGTTTACGAGGCGCGAGCGTAGGCGCTTCCGAGGGCACTTACGTTGCGCGCCGAAGTGATGTCATCAAACTTTTACAGAAATGCATAATCATTTTCCTTATTAAAAAAAACTGATTTTATTTGTATAGTACGAAAAGTTTTGCATTATTATTAACTTTTCATTCATATTTTTTTTCACGAACGACAATAGCGCTCCGGGTGCGCTTTCTGCTAAGCTCACCGGAAAGCTTACGGGAGCGCTTAGCTGAAAGCTTCTCGGAGCGCGCACCAAGAGCGCAAAAAAAAAAAAATATATAAAAAAAAGAATACTTACAAAAAAACAGCAAATTGTAAAAAAAAAAAGGATACAAACTCGATATAGAAAGGAATTAGCATTTAAAAAACCTATGAAATTCACTGAAAAAACCATAGGTTTCACACCAGTTATAGTTAGGAATTAGCATTTAAAAAACCTATTAAATTCACTGAAAAAACCATAGGTTTGACCCCAGTTATAGTTAGCTGGAAATTTTACTGATATAAAACCATTGAAATTCACACGTTATAGTTAGTCGGACTCACTATAACTTGCGCGTGCAATGCACTGCTGATGACATCACATATTACATCACTCATGACATGGTCAGTGACATCACTCATGACATCACTGATGACACCATCCAGTGAATATGTGCCTTTCTGAAAAAGTAAATATTAGTGAGTAATGTTTAAATATTTAAATATATATATTAGTGTTTTACTTTGTGTATAAGTGGCTACATGTGTTGGTAAGTAGCTACATGCGTATGTATATGGGTTATTAGATGTTTCTCTTAGTATCAGTATGAGTGTCTATATGGTTTGGTGGGGGTATTACTTAGCACATAGATGCATGAGTGACTGACTCTCTGTTTCTATGTGTTTTGAAGACAGCATATGTACAGGACTGTATGGGTGGATGAGTGTCTATATGTGTTTGTTAGTGAGTGAATGACTGTCTCACTAGTGTCTTTATCAGTAACTACATATGTTTTAATCTAGTATATATGAATATTGATGTATATAAGTGAGTATATGTGAGAGTAAGAGATTGTAAGAGTTCCTGTTTAAATAAGTATGTGTTTCTATAAGTGATTGTTTAAGAGAATAAATATGTGTAATTTTAAATAGAAGTAAGGTGGAAGTGTGTGTATAACTCTATATTCAAATAAATGGATGTCCAATAGTTTATTTGCACGTGTGAATATGTGTGTGAGTAACTTTTGGATGAATGTCGGTGTGTAACAGGATGTATAGGTGTATCACTTCATATGATGAGTGAGTATATGTATGAGTGACTATATAAAACTATTGGTGAATGAGTGGATGTGTATATAGATAGTGGAATTACTGAATTGCTTGTTGTAACTGATATAGGTATCTCCATTTTTTTAAAAATTTCAGTTTCTATTTTTGAATATGTGTCTCAAGGGTTACATTATAGTGAAAGGAGGTCTGTCACTATGTCACAAGGATGGTGTCATGAGTGATGTCACTGACCATGTCATGAGTGATGTAATATGTGATGTCATCAGCAGTGCATTGCACGCGCAAGTTATAGTGAGTCCGACTAACTATAACGTGTGAATTTCAATGGTTTTATATCAGTAAAATTTCCAGCTAACTATAACTGGGGTCAAACCTATGGTTTTTTCAGTGAATTTAATAGGTTTTTTAAATGCTAATTCCTAACTATAACTGGTGTGAAACCTATGGTTTTTTCAGTGAATATATATATATATATATATATATATATTACCTACTGGCGATAGCCAGTAGGTATATATAGTTAGGATTTTTTTCCTATGGGATTTTTGAAAATTCTATGTCGAATAACTTTGGCTTATGAGGACAGAATTGCCTGAAATTTTCAGGAAAATGGAACATTTTGTTTCTGAGCAGCCCCTGAAAATTTGGGGGGGTTTCGTCAAGGGGGGGCCGAGAAAAAAGGGGGGTCCCAAAACGTGTTTTTCCCATGCAATTTTCCATAGGGCGGTTGGCCTCACTTTTAGCCTGAACGGCTGAATGGATTTACATCAAACTTGGCAAAATTGTAGGGACTGGTAGCCCGATGTGCCTTTGCTATGTCTCAAGATATAGGCTCCAGTGGTTTTTACGAAAATTAACTTTGAAAAATATATATTGGGCTACATTGGGCTATATATATGTTGGAGCCCAAATGTAGCCCAATGTAGCCCAATGTAGCCCAATGTAGCCCAAAGATGGCCACCAGAGACAAAAAAAACAAATGTAGCCCAAATATCAGCCAGATGTAGCCCAACTATAGCCCAATGACAGATTGTCCCAGAGTGTTCTAAAGAACAACTAGAGTGCTAACAGTCCTACTTATTACAAAGGTATGGCACACCTGAAGCCATCTTGATTGGAATAAAGTGATAACTCTTAAAACATTTAATTTAAAAAGGAACAAAATGAGGGGGTTCATTTTGCCATAGAAAGTATGATTAGCGAATATATGACGAAATCCCGCATACCATCAGTCCGCAAAAAAAATCCCGCATGTACTATTAGGCCGCAAATTAAAATAACGAAAACTTTTAGAACGAATATGCCTTTAGCATACACTAAACAACTAAACTACCCTAAACCCTAAAACACTACCCCCAGCATGACCCTACACTACACAAACAGTACAACACTACCCTAAACCCTAAAACACTACCCCCAGCATGACCCTACACTACACAAACACTACAACACTACCCTAAACCCTAAAACACTACCCCCAGCATGACCCTACACTACACAAACACTACAACACTACCCTAAACCCTAAAACACTACACCCCAGCAGGACCCTACACTACGCAAACACTACAACACTACCCTAAACCCTAAAACACTACCCCCAGCATGACCCTACACTACACAAACACTACAACACAACCCTAAACCCTAAAACACTACCCCCAGCATGACCCTACAGTACGCAAACACTACAACACAACCCTAAACCCTAAAACACTACCCCCAGCATGACCCTACACTACGCAAACACTACAACACTAACCTAAATCCTAAAACACTACCGCCAGCATGACCCTACACTACGCAAACACTACAACACTACCCAAAACCCTAAAACACTACACCCCAGCATGACCCTACACTACGCAAACACTACAACACTACCCTAAACCCTAAAACACTACCCCCAGCATGACCCTACACTACGCAAACACTACAACACTACCCAAAACCCTAAAACACTACACCCCAGCATGACCCTACACTACGCAAACACTACAACACTACCCTAAACCCTAAAACACTACCCCCAGCATGACCCTACACTACGCAAACACTACAACACTACCCTAAACCCTAAAACACTACCCCCAGCATGACCCTACACTACGCAAACACTACAACACTACCCAAAACCCTAAAACACTACCCCCAGCATGACCCTACACTACGCAAACACTACAACACTACCCAAAACCCTAAAACACTACCCCCAGCATGACCCTACACTACGCAAACACTACAACACTACCCTAAATCCTAAAACACTACCCCCAGCATGACCCTACACTACGCAAACACTACAACACTACCCAAAACCCTAAAACACTACACCCCAGCATGACCCTACACTACGCAAACACTACAACACTACCCTAAACCCTAAAACACTACACCCCAGCATGACCCTACACTACCCAAACACTACAACACTACCCTAAACCCTAAAACACTACCCCCAGCATGACCCTACACTACGCAAACACTACAACCCTACCCTAAACCCTAAAACACTACCCCCAGCATGACCCTACACTACGCAAACACTACAACACTACCCTAAACCCTAAAACACTACCCCCAGCATGACCCTACACTACGCAAACACTACAACACTACCCAAAACCCTAAAACACTACCCCCAGCATGACCCTACACTACGCAAACACTACAACACTACCCAAAACCCTAAAACACTACCCCCAGCATGACCCTACACTACGCAAACACTACAACACTACCCAAAACCCTAAAACACTACCCCCAGCATGACCCTACACTACGCAAACACTACAACACTACCCAAAACCCTAAAACACTACACCCCAGTATGACCCTACACTACGCAAACACTACAACACTACCCAGAACCCTAAAACACTACCCCCAGCATGACCCTACACTACGCAAACACTACAACACTACCCAAAACCCTAAAACACTACCCCCAGCATGACCCTACACTACGCAAACACTACAACACTACCCTAAACCCTAAAACACTACACCCCAGCATGACCCTACACTACGCAAACACTACCCAGAACCCTAAAACACTACCCCCAGCATGACCCTACACTACGCAAACACTACAACACTACCCAGAACCCTAAAACACTACCCCCAGCATGACCCTACACTACGCAAACACTACAACACTACCCTAAACCCTAAAACACTACACCCCAGCATGACCCTACACTACGCAAACACTACAACACTACCCAAAACCCTAAAACACTACCCCCAGCATGACCCTACACTACGCAAACACTACAACACTATCCTAAACCCTAAAACACTACGCCCAGCATGACCCTACACTACGCAAACACTACAACACTACCCTAAACCCTAAAACACTAGCCCCAGCATGACCCTACACTACGCAAACACTACAACACAACCCTAAACCCTAAAACACTACCCCCAGCATGACCCTACACTACGCAAACACTACAACACTACCCTGAACCCTAAAACACTACCCCCTGCATGACCCTACACTACGCAAACACTACAACACAACCCTAAACCCTAAAACACTACCCCCAGCATGACCCTACACTAAACAACCACCACAACTCTACACTACACTAACACAACACTACACTACACAACACTACACTACACTACACAATCACTAACCCACGAAAAAATTAACACAAACCCACTTACCTCTCTCGTCATCGTGGTTTTCACAACGCAAATGCATTTACCATACATGCCTTTAAAACGTAATTCTTTGTAAAGGCATGCGCGATAAATGCACATGCGTTTTGAAAAAATGCGGGATAATGGTATGCAAGCTCAATGACCTTGCGGGATAATGGTATGCGGACTGAAAGTCTGCGGGATAAAAAATGCGGGAAAATGGCTGCAAACCATGATTAGCAGCAGACTTCCCTGGTGAGCACTAGCTTTACTACAGTGATCTAATGAGCAACTAGAGTGCTAACATTCAGAATTTATGGCAAATGTGTGACACATCTGAATGCCTTCTTGATAGAACCAAAGTAAACAAGCATTGAAAATGCAATAGATCTCGCCCTCGTTTAAGTTAAAGCCATTCTGCTTGTAATGAGGTTGCTTTTTAGCTTTGCTTTTATTAGTGTTTTTAAAACTTTCATGTAAATAACATGCATATGTATGCATATATGTATATGTATGCATGCATTTATATTTATATAGATATGCAGATTACATATGTTTATATATGTATATTACCTACTGGCGATAGCCAGTGGGTATATATAGTTAGGATTTTTTCTCTATGGGATTTCTGAAAATTCTATGTCTAATAACTTTGGCGTTTGTGGACGGAATTGGCTGAAATTTTCAGGAAAATGGCACATTTTTTTTCTGAGCAGCCCCTGAAAATTTGGTGGGGTTTCGTTAAGGGGGGGCCGAGAACAAAGGGGGGTCCCAAAACGCGTTTTTCCCATTCATTTTTCCATAGGGCGGTTGGACTCACTTTTAGCTCGAACGGCTGAATAGATTTACATGAAACTTGGCAAAATTGTAGATATGGTTTGCCCGACGTGCCTTTGCTATGTCTCAATATATGTGCTCCAGTGGATTTTGAGAAATTAACGTTTAAAAAAATATATATATCTGTGACAGCGCTCCGGTTAGCGCCCCGGTTCGCGTACCTGACGCGTAACGGAACTTCGCGAAGTGAATCTGATTGGCTCTCCGGTGTCTGTCAACATTCTAAACAAACCGGAGCGGCCGCCATCTTGTCAAGATGTGGTGAAAAACGAAGGGGCGATTTTTCGCGGTAGAGGCGCTTCCCGGTACGCGAACCGGGCAGCTAACCGGCAGCGTAACGGGAGTCCGCCATCTTGTGTTTTTGGAGCGTCCGGTTCGCGTACCGGGTAGCGTCCCGGTAAGCGTAACAAGGGGAAAACCAAGAGAAACAGTAAAAAAAAATTAAGGGAATAGATTTCCAGCAAACTTGGCAAAATTGTAGGGACTGTTTGTTTGATGTGCCTTTGCAAGGCCTCAAGGTATGTGCACGTGTGGATTTTGTCTAATTAAGGTTAAAAAAAATATATATATCTGTAAGCGTGCTCCGGCACGCTTACGTTACGGGTTTTGTTTGCGCTGCAGAACCGATACGTCACGGTTATGCGACGCGTCATGAGGCGTCTCACGTGGCTACGTGATACGTCACGTAATAAAGAATATATTTTACAGCTATAGATATTAGCTTTTAAAAAACCAATGAAATTCACTGAAAAAACCATAGGTTATAGACCATATATAGTTAGGAATTTGCATTTACAAAACCTTGAAAATTCACTGAAAAAACCATAGGTTAGAGACCATATATAGTTAGCTGGACATTTTATTGACATAAAACCAATGAAATTCCATATATAGTTAGTTGCACTAACTATATATCGCGCACCCGCAATCCACTGCTGATGATGTCACATATTACATCATTCATGACATGGTCAGTGACATCACTGATGACATCACTGATGACATCTCAAATGACATCACTGATGACATCACTGATGACATCTCAAATGACATCAGTGATGACATCATGACACACCAATACCAGTTACTACATACGCACTCACTGATTCCTACGTCTACACACACATTCACTCATTCACCCATACAATCACTCATACATACAGTCACTCATTATTACAACAATATCATATGCACTCATACACCTATGCAGACACTCACACACTGCCACTCATACATGGAGTTACTCACACACCTAGTCAGTCCTGTAAAGAATCAATCACACTTCCATTTCCTCATCTATACAGTTAAACACAGAACACCATACTTCAGTGACATCACTGATGACATCACTGATGACATCTCAAATGACATCACTGATGACATCTCAAATGACATCACTGATGACATCATGACACACCAATACCAGTTACTACATACGCACTCACTGATTCCTACGTCTACACACACATTCACTCATTCACCCATACAATCACTCATACATACAGTCACTCATTATTACAACACTATCATATGCACTCATACACCTAGTCAGTCCTGTGAAGAATCAATCACACTTCGATTTCCTCATCTATACAGTTAAACACAGAACACCATACTTTTCACACATATACTAACACATACTTACTCTCTTATACAATCACTGATACAAGTACACATTGATATGCACAGAGTCACACACCTCCCAGCCAGCCACACACACACTCAGTCTTCCATACATCCACTCATTCTTCAATATGTAAAACATATTTAAACTTTACAAAAACACACAGACACTAGATGATGTCATCAGTGATGTCATTTGAGATGTCATCAGTGATGTCATCAGTGATGTCATTTGAGATGTCATCAGTGATGTCATCAGTGATGTCACTGACCATGTCATGAATGATGTAATATGTGACATCATCAGCAGTGGATTGCGGGTGCGCGATATATAGTTAGTGCAACTAACTATATATGGAATTTCATTGGTTTTATGTCAATAAAATGTCCAGCTAACTATATATGGTCTCTAACCTATGGTTTTTTCAGTGAATATATATATATATATAACCTACTGGCGGTTGCCAGTAGGTATATATAGTTAGGACCTAGTTACCATAGGAAATTCCGAACATTCTATTGGGCATAACTTTGGCGCCGATTGAGGGATCTGCCTGTAATTTTCCTTAAATTAGCCTCACTGCACTCCGCTCCGTCCCTGAAAGTTTCGGGGGGATTCGTCAAGCGGGGGCCGAGAAAAAAGGGGGGTCCCAAAACGTGTTTTCCCCATGTTAATTTCCATAGGGACATTCTGACAAGGCTACAGCCCGAACGGCTGAACGGAATTACACCAAAATTGGCAAAATGGTAGGGACAGGTATGCAGTAGTGCCTTTTCTATATTTGGTGAAAATCCCTCCAGTAGTTGTTGAGAAAATTGATTTGAGCAAATTATATATCTATATGCGCTCAACATTCTATTGGGAATAACTTTGGCGCTGATTGAGGAATCTGTGTGTAATTTTCCAGAATTTTGGCCAGCTCCGCTCCGCTCCTTCCCTGAAAGTTTCGGGGGGATTCGTCAAGCGGGGGCCGAAGGGGGGTCCCAAAACATGTTTTCCCCATGTTAATTTCCATAGGGACCTTTAGACACGGCTACAGCCCGAACGGCTGAATGGAATTACACCAAACTTGGCAAAATGGTAGGGACAGGTATGCAATAGTGCCTTTTCTGTATTTGGTGAAAATCTCTCCAGTAGTTGAGAAAATTGAATTTGAGCAAATTATATATCTATATGCGCTCACTGTACGAGCACCGTACGCGTACGTGCACGTACGCGTACGCGCACGTACCCTTACGTGCGCGAGCGAGTTTCTGATTGGCTGGCAGTCGACTGTCAACATTCCAAACCAGGAAGTGTTGGCCACCATCTTGTTTTTTCAGGAGAACTGAGGCACAAGAGAGCCCAAAACAAGAGTGGAAAACACGAAAAGTGGACAGGGTAGAGACCCCCCAACCCTCTAGTCCTTCTTAGAGGGTCCCAAAAGGACCCCCAAGGGCTAAACAAATCCAAAAAATTCAAAAAAATTGCGGGGTACGCGCACCGTACGCGTACGGTGCGCGTACCCCGCAATTTTAAAAAAGAATAATTTTTTTTTGCACTTGGTGGTCCTTCTGGGACCCCCTGAGAAGGGCTAGGGGGTCAGAAGGGTCTCAACCCTGCCCCCTTTTCGTGTTTTCCACTCTTGTTTTGGGCTCTCTTGTGCCTCAGTTCTCCTGAAAAAACAAGATGGTGGCCAACACTTCCTGGTTTGGACAGTTTGGAATGTTGACAGTCGACTGCCAGCCAATCAGAAACTCGCTTGCGCACGTAAGGGTAAGGTGCTCGTACGGTGAGTGCATATAGATATATAATTTGCTCAAATTCAATTTTCTCAAATTTTCGCGTTTTCCACTCTTGTTTTGTGCTCTCTTGTGCCTCACTTCTCCTGAGAAATAAGATGGCTGCTCAGGTGGTCCCAGAAGGATAATAACATATATAAACATTATCCGCTAATAGAATTAGCATTTACAAAACCTTTGAAATTTATTGAAAAAAAATATAGGTTTCACGCCGGATATAGTTAGGAATTAGCATTTAAAAAACCTTGCAAATTCACTTAAAAAACCATAGGTTTCAGGCCTTATATAGTTAGGAATTAGCATTTAAAAAACCTTTCAAATTCACTTAAAAAAACATAGGTTTCAGGCCTTATATAGTTAGGAATTAGCATTTTAAAAACCTTGCAAAGTCACTGATGTAATATGTGACATCATCAGCAGTGGATTGCTGGTGCGCGAAATATAGTTAGTACAACTAACTATATAGAAGCAATTTCAATGGTTTTTTAAATGCTAATTCCTAACTATATAAGGCCTGAAACCTATGGTTTTTAAGTGAATATATATATATATATATATATATATATATATATATATATATATATATATATATATATCAAATATTTAAGAAAACAGCCCGTGATCAAGTGTTCAAGATAGCACGAAACACGTCGGGTGATACAAAATGAGGACACTGTTCTGGCATGCGAGGTGCTGCTTTCCTCCTTAACCCCTTCCATGCTGATGACGAACCCCAGCCGTCATGCACTACGGTGCTCATGTGCTGATGACGGCTGGGGTTAGTCACGGCCCGCCCCTGTTCATGTTGTTTACAGCACATCAGGGGAATCGCGGCCGCATGGAAGGGGTTAATAAAACGCTGAAATTGAACTTTTGGCTGGCAGCTTCATTCACATGGGCAACTTTGTGTTTTGGATATTATAGCGGCCAAGTCTGGTCTCGAATGAAGCCCCACCGCGCCAGCGGATCTTTGCTGACGTTAACAGCGGCAGCACTTTAAGGGCCGGAGACACATGGATGAAAGTGCCACAAAGCAACTTGAAAGCTCAGGACTGTGATCTTAAACCCACTGGGGTTTTATATTGTTTTTATTTGGCACCCCACGAGCCACTCACTGGAGTAATACAGCTCAGCACCACAAAGACCAGCAAGCAGTTCGGGTTGCCACGCCCACTGAGGCGAGTGTTAGGAAACACAGGTGTTGGCAATTGACTTTTGGGACTGCTATTTAGGAAACCAGCCCATGATCATGTGCTCAAGATAGCACGAAACGCGTTGGGTGATACAAAATGAGGACACTGTTCTGGCATGTGAGCTGCTGCTTTCCTTCTTAATAAACCGATGAAATGGAACCTTTGGCTCGCGGCTTCATTCACATGGGCAACTTTGTGTTTTGGGTGTGTATGTATATATATATATATATATATATATATATATACATATATATATATACATGCTGAAAAGAACACAGGTTTCAGGGACATTATAGTTAGTCAGACATTTCCTTGTACAAAACCAGAGAAATCCGCCCGTTATAGTTAGCTGAGCTTAACTATAGCTTTCGCCCCTGCAATGCACCGCTGATGACGTCACATAATACATCACAAAATTACATGGTCAGTGACATCACTGATGACCTCTCAAATGACATCACTGATGAGTGTTTCTGAAAAGTTTAAGAATGATACACACACACATATATATATATATATATATATATATATATATATATATGAATATATGAAAAGAGCAGTCCAGGTTCCGAGTCAATATCAGAACCAAAGGTCAGGACCTCAAAACACCTCGTATTCAGCAATCAACAGCCTCGAAAAAAATATACATCCAACAATGGGAAACAGGAAAGACGTTTTTAATGTAAGATGACGCATTTCACTCTGCAATATATATATATATATATATACACACGCCAAGGTTTATTGAAGAATGAGTGGGTGTATGAGTGTCTGAATGGATGATTTAGTGCACGGATACTCCTAGTACGGCCCGCGGCTGCCAGTGGCCCGGCAAGCGTTCCTCTGCGACCAGCGGACCTTGCAGACATTGTACCCGTCTTTTTTTTTTTAAAGCGTGTCAGCAAACACCGATACAGCAGCGCGGATTCCGAGAGACTCTGCTCTATAGGGGTCGGGCGATTCTAGAGATAGTCAGAGTGGAGATGCAGGGGCGCTAAGAAGAGGTGAAATACAACAGAGCCTCATTAACAAGTAAATGGTCTTTTAAAGACCTGTGAAGTACTCAGGTGCGTCTGTGTGTGTGCCAGGAAGCGGTCTCAGCCCAGGTTGTGACAGACGGAGAAGGAGAGGGAAAGGGAGGGTGGACCATGTCATGAATTATGTAATGTGTGACATCATCAGCAGTGGATTGAGGGTGCGCGACATATAGTTATTGCAACTAACTATATATGCGAATTTCAATGGTTTTGTGCGAGTAAATTAAGGTTTTGTAAATGCGAATCCCTAACTATATATGGTCTATAACCTATGGTTTTTTCAGTGAATTTCAATGGTTTTTTCATAGCAAATATCAAAAGCTGTAAAATGTCAAGTACGTGGTAGGTAAAAACATTTTCGTATTTATGCACGCTGATGTGCTTTGAACGCTGCCCGCCCCCCCTCCTCTTTTCTTTTATGAGTATTCTCTCTTTGCAGATAGTGAAGGGTAAGTAACGTAAGCCTTTGCCCCCGTTGTAACCCGTCGTGCCTGCTTCCCTCTACATTTGATTGATTGTTATCCAAGCATTTACTGTTTTAGAATTGGGTGCTCTCATGCTGACGCCAGCTTCAATCTGAAACATCCAGAAACACTGTAGACTACCAATTCAATCAGTTCTGGTGGAGCCCCAACAAGACCCGGTAGAGAAGAACTTGCCCTCCCCTCTTTGACTGATTGTTCTTGTTGCCTGTCCCTTTTCTTGTCATTTAACAGAACTTTTTGGACTGCTGAAAGGGGTTGTATTCCGACCGCTGGTTGGTGGAGACATTTTGACTATATTCTGGACCTGCGTTGTCGCGTAATGCGTCATATGACACGCCGCGTTAGCGCACCCGGAAGTGCTCCGGTGCGCAAGGCGAGGCTTCCCGGAAACGATCCAGAGCGCGGCGCGCAGCACGTAACATAAGCATAACAGGTCATGTGACTTGTTAATAAAACTTTTCATTGTTTCATTTTACTTTTGTTATTCTAATGATGAAAGGCTTGGTTATATGACCTAAAAATAACGCTTTTCATTGCTTTCGATCATTTTTTTTTCTCAAATGATGAAAGCCCCACCTTTTTTTTCTCGCTCTGACTTGTAAAGCAAAGGACCCAGATGCATTTACAGTTTATCACTAACAATGTTCCAGGCTAATGTATTTTGCCGGGAAATTTACAACTGTCCTGCAAGTAAAATATTCCTATTTCGAGAAAAAGGGCGTTTCTTCGTCCCATGAGGGAGCCGTTGAGCAAAAGAGGCTCGGCCTGCTGTCTTAGTCGCTGATAGGCATGAATATCGGATTCTTATCGATCACTTTATGTTGCAGGAGTGGAAAACACAACAGCCCTTGACCATTTATCTTTACTGCGTTCCTGAGTATTATACCTTTTAACCGTCATGTAATCGGGCTGTTTTATTTCACTTGCCTTATACTGATTCGAAAACAGTGGCTATTATTCAAAACTTTACCAAAAAAGGTACTACTACCACCATGTTTTGTTTTAAAAACCTTTATTGTGAAAATGTCAGTATACAAATACGGGCCTATAACCACGTGGGCCGGCCACGGAGCAAACTGGAATCGTATATGATGAGGGGACATTTACACTGTAGAACAACGTAACTGCCGGGCCATTAAGTTGCAAGAAGTAAGGTGTCAAACAGTTGCGGAATCAATGGACGTACATTTTATAATTAAAGTACGACAGGGCCATTTACAATAACATTATCTAGATATACATTTGCGGGCAAGTACCATGGGTGACGTTAATTCAAACTTTCAATAGTACAGTAATCAATAACACATCAGAACTTAATATCAATAGGGATGTCCAAATGTTCAATCAGTACTCGTCCCCGCCCGCCATGTGCTTCAAAACTGCATATGTATCTCGTGATATCAAGGTTGGACAACCAGTACACAACAAGGAGTTACGAGTTCCATTTATACCGGCGCCATTTTGGGCGAGGCCGGGCAGGTCCAGGATATAGTCAAAATGTCTCCACCAACCAGCGGTCGGACCAGAACCCCTTTTGGCAGTCCAAAAAGGTTCCGTTAAATGACAACCGAAGAGATAGGCAACAAGAACAATCAGTCAAAAGAGGGGACGCTTTCGTGAATGGGGCCCATGCCCTAGCAGGCAAGCGTCCGAGTTCCAAGGTGTCCCAGGGCCATTTTAGTGGACCAGGCCCAAATCCAAAGAGCTGGCCGCCATTTTGAAAGTCTTGTTGCAGCCGCCTTTCGCTGCACCGCAAAAGTAAACGCAACTCAGCTGGATGGGGGGGTGAGGCACTGTGCCGCAAGAGCGGGCGCAATGCAGCTGGAAGCCGAGTGAAACGCTAAGGGGCGCCCCGCTGCAGATGAGGTGCCTCCACCTGGGGAAGAGGGAGAGGCCCGTTTGCGCTGCCTTCCTCCCCCTCCCCGGGCACCCCACGCCGTCTTTCGGCGCAGCATTGTAGGATGGCCACACCAGTGAAACTTGCTGGACACCACCTCGGTGCCATCCGGATCTCAGCGCGTTCGAGTCACTGTACCGCAAGAGTGGGAGAAACTCAGCTGGACACGCCGTCTTTCGGCGCAGCATTGCAGGATGGCCACACCAGTGCGGCAACTTGCTGGACACCACCTCGGTGCCATCTGGATCTCGGCGCGTTGTGCTGCCTTCGGCCTACTGTAGCAGCAAGTGCGGGCGCAACTCGGCAGGACGGCGAGTGAAACGCTAAGGGGCGCCGCACTGCACATGAGGTGCCTCCACCTGGGGAGGCGGAAGAAGGCCGTTCGCGCCACCTCCCCCCGGGCACCCCACGCCGTCTTTCGGCGCAGCATTGTAGGATGGCCACACCAGTGCAACTTGCTGGACACCACCTCGGTGCCATCCGGATCTCGGCGCGTTGTGCTGCCTTCGGCCTATTCGCACATCGGTCCGCTACTGACGCCGCCTCATGTGTCAACGGGTTTTGTATGCTTTTTATAACCCAAAGCCGCATAACAGGTCATGTGACTTGTTTATAAAACTTTTCATTGGTTCATTTTACTTTTGGTTTCCTAATGATGGAAGGCTTGATCATATGACCTACAAATAACACTTTTCATTGGATTAAAACATTTTTTTTTCCCCAAACGATGAAAGACCCACCTTTTTTTTTCTCAATCGGCAATCAAAAAAGGTTCCGTTAGGTGACAACAGAGGGGACAGGCAACAAGAACCATCACTCAAAAAAGGGGAGGGCAAGTTCTTCCCTACCGGGTCACATTGGGGCTACACCGGAACTCATCGAATTGATAGTCTACAGTGTTTCTGGATGTTTCAGACTGAAGCTGGCGTCAGCATGAGAGCACCACCATCTCGTAGCTCCGTCGTGGCCATTCCGCAAGCAATCATGGCAGCCGCTCCCCACCGGAAGCCTGCGGGAGTCGGGGGCCCCCAAGACTTTTGTAGAATCTTCAAGGCTGAGGGGACGCTTTCGAGAATGGAGCCCAAGCCCTAGCAGACAAGCATCCGATTTCCAAGGTGTCCCAGGGCCATTTTAGTGGACCAGGCCCAAATCCGAAGAGCCGGCCGCTATTTTAAGAGTCCTGTGGCAGCCGCCTATCGCTGCACCGCAAGAGTGGGAGCAACTCAACTACATGGTGAGCGAGACGCTGTAGCCGCAAGAGCGGGCGGTAAACAGCTGAATGGCAGATGAGGCACAGTGTAGCAAAAGCGGGCGGAATGGCAACTGAAACGGTAAAGGGGCGCCCCACTACAACAGACGAGCCTCCACCTGGGGAGGCCCATTCACGCCGCCTCCCCCGACGCCCCCCCGGGGCACCCCACGCCGTTTTTCGGAGCAGCATTGTAGGATACCAAAACCAGTGCGGCAACTTACTGGACATCACCTGGGTGCCGTCCAGATCTCAGCGCGTTCTGCTGCCTTGGGACTATTCGCACAACAGACCGCTACTGACGAGGCACAGTGCAGCAAAAGCGGGCGGAAAACCGCTGAATGGCAAGTGAAACGCTAAAGGGGCGCCCCACTACAACAGACGAGCCTCCACCTGGTTCCTTTGAAGAGGGGTGATTCTTTACAGTTGAGGCCATAAACTACATCCGCAGGGCTACGTGATAGCCTGGGACCGGCCTGGACAATCAGACACAAAGGAAGAGGAATGTCAGAGGGTGCGGTAGTGAATAGGGTGAAAGGGTGGTGTTGGGCGGGCACAGGGTGTGATTCTCAGGGAAGAGCAGCGCAGATGGGGAGAGGTTTATGGCCCATGCATAAGACAGAGAGCGGGGGTGACCAGTGCGTGGGGGAGATGCTTGCGAGGGTGGGGAGCCATGCTGAGGATCGGTGGCGTGCAGAGAGTGGGTCTGGTCAAGGCATCTAAAACGGCTGCCGTGCACGACAAAAGTGTGGCATTAGAAAAAAAGCAAGATGGCGCACACAATGTTTATCAATACGGATTAATTTATAACAATTATTTTTAACAATATATTTACTCGCAGTGTAAAAATGGCGGTCAACACTTCCTTATTTCCTAAGAATCGAACGTTAACAGACGTCACGATCGGCGGCGTGCAGAGAGTGGGTCTGGTCAAGGCATCTAAAATGGCTGCCGTGCACGACAAAAGTGTGGCATTGGAAAAAAAGCAAGATGGCGCAGACAATGTTTATCAATACGGATTAATTTATAACAATTATTTTTAACAATATATTTTCTCGCAGTGTCAAAATGGCGGTCAACACTTCCTGATTTCCTAAGAATCAAACGTTAACAGAGTTCACGCAGCAAAAAAAAAAAAAACGCTCACACGCAGCCACTGGAAGACAAGTATCAACATATATGAGCATCCTCAGCCACCCTCAGAAAACATAGGAGGTCAGGATAAGTCTCCCGTACCCCCTTATACCCATTTCTCACATTGTTTTTCCTCAATCTTGTAATTTAATTAAAACGAAACACAAAATGGCGAATTCCCGTTTCGCGTCCCGATTCACTACCCGGTTCGCGAACCGGAAAGCGCTTCTTCCGCAAAAAATCTAATTTTTTTTATTTGCCCCACGGGACCCTTTAATAACCCCAACATCATTTCTAGTGGGTCAAGAAGGGTCTACCTTGCCCCCTTTCATTAAATTCGCCCTTCGTTTTTCTCCTCTTCTTGTCTCTCGATCCTACCGAGAGACAAGATGGCGGCCGCACCGGACTGTTTAGAATGTTGACAGACGCCGGAGAGCCAATCAGCTTCGCTTCGCAAAGCTCCGTTGCGCGAAAAGTTCGCGAACCGGAGCGCTACCCAAGACGCTGTCACAGATATATCTGTTTTTTTAAATGTTAATTTCTCAAAATCCACTGGAGCACATATATTGAGACCCAGCAAAGGCACATCGGGCTAACAGTCCCTACAATTATGCCAAGTTTCGTGCAAATCCATTCAGCCGTTCGAGCTAAAAGTGAGGCCAAACGCCCTATGGAAAAATGAATGGGAAAAACGCGTTTTGGGACCCCCCTTTTTTCTCGGCCCCCCCCCCTTGACGAAACCCCCCCAGATTTTCAGGGGCTGCTCATAAACAAGATGTGCCATTTTCCTGAAAATTTCAGCCGATTCCGTCCACAAACGCCAAAGTTATTAGGCATAGAATTTTCAAAAGTTCCATAGAGAAAAAATCCTAACTATATATACCTACTGGCGACCGCCAGTAGGTTATATATATATATATATATATATATATATATATATATATATATATATATATATATATATATATATATATATATATATATATATATATATATATATATATATATATATATATATATATATATATATATATATATATGTATATATATATGTATATATATATGTTCAAACCCTCTTCCCTCATCGAAAGAAGCTGAGTCGCACACGTGACTTCATTCTTTAACCATTTTAATTAAAGGAACAGCATGATTCGGGACTTCACTGACGCGTTTCGTTTCACCAGGAAACTTTTTCAAAGTAGTGTCCTGCACCTAAACTCCAGTCCGCGGGTCCCACAGTTCAATTAATGTTTTTGCTACATTTCCTTTGATGGAGTTACAATGTGGAAAACATTCCCCTTTGTTGTTGCATTATGGAGCCTGTGGTTCCGGCGGCTGTTTAACGTTTTTCAACCCTCCAGTGGCCGGTGAATTAATCTTGCTGTCCAAGAAGGTATTTTTGCTGGCTTGAAGTCGCCCCGTGTCAGCCCACTTTTCAAGCTGACTAGGGACCAATACCGAGGTCCAGTCCTCGGCGGCACCTCTCTCCCGATCCGTTTTGTCGGTTCAGCACTTTGGTTCCGTTTGGGAGAGCATTGGCGCTCTTGTGGCGGTGCGTTTACTCTTCGGCAGAACCACGCCGATGTAAATGTTCAAACCCTCTTCCCTCATCGAAAGAAGCTGAGTCGCACACGTGACTTCATTCTTTAACCATTTTAATTAAAGGAACAGCATGATTCGGGACTTCACTGACGCGTTTCGTTTCACCAGGAAACTTTTTCAAAGTAGTGTCCTGCACCTAAACTCCAGTCCGCGGGTCCCACAGTTCAATTAATGTTTTTGCTACATTTCCTTTGATGGAGTTACAATGTGGAAAACATTCCCCTTTGTTGTTGCATTATGGAGCCTGTGGTTCCAGCGGCTGTTTAACGTTTTTCAACCCTCCAGTGGGCGGTGAATTAATCTTGCTGTCCAAGAAGGTATTTTTGCTGGCTTGAAGTCGCCCCGTGTCAGCCCACTTTTCAAGCTGACTAGGGACCAATACCGAGGTCCAGTCCTCGGCGGCACCTCTCTCCCGATCCGTTTTGTCGGTTCAGCACTTTGGTTCCGTTTGGGAGAGCATTGGCGCTCTTGTGGCGGTGCGTTTACTCTTCGGCAGAACCACGCCGATGTAAATGTTCAAACCCTCTTCCCTCATCGAAAGAAGCTGAGTCGCACACGTGACTTCATTCTTTAACCATTTTAATTAAAGGAACAGCATGATTCGGGACTTCACTGACGCGTTTCGCTTCACCAGGAAACTTTTTCAAAGTAGTGTCCTGCACCTAAACTCCAGTCCGCGGGTCCCACAGTTCAATTAATGTTTTTGCTACATTTCCTTTGATGGAGTTACAATGTGGAAAACATTCCCCTTTGTTGTTGCATTATGGAGCCTGTGGTTCCGGCGGCTGTTTAACGTTTTTCAACCCTCCAGTGGGCGGTGAATTAATCTTGCTGTCCAAGAAGGTATTTTTGCTGGCTTGAAGTCGCCCCGTGTCAGCCCACTTTTCAAGCTGACTAGGGACCAATACCGAGGTCCAGTCCTCGGCGGCACCTCTCTCCCGATCCGTTTTGTCGGTTCAGCACTTTGGTTCCGTTTGGGAGAGCATTGGCGCTCTTGTGGCGGTGCGTTTACTCTTCGGCAGAACCACGCCGATGTAAATGTTCAAACCCTCTTCCCTCATCGAAAGAAGCTGAGTCGCACACGTGACTTCATTCTTTAACCATTTTAATTAAAGGAACAGCATGATTCGGGACTTCACTGACGCGTTTCGTTTCACCAGGAAACTTTTTCAAAGTAGTGTCCTGCACCTAAACTCCAGTCCGCGGAGTATATATATATATATATGTATATATATATATATATATTACCTACTGGCGATAGCCAGTAGGTATATATAGTTAGGATTTTTTTCCTATGGGATTTTTGAAAATTCTATGTCGAATAACTTTGGCGTTTGAGGACAGAATTGGCTGAAATTTTCAGGAAAATGGAACATTTTGTTTCTGAGCAGCCCCTGAAAATTTGGGGGGGTTTTGTCAAGGGGGGGCCGAGAAAAAAGGGGGGTCCCAAAACATGTTTTTCCCATGCAATTTTCCATAGGGCGGTTGGCCTCACTTTTAGCCTGAACGGCTGAATGGATTTACACCAAACTTGGCAAAATTGTAGGGACTGGTAGCCCGGTGTGCCTTTGCTATGTCTCAAGATATAGGCTCCAGTGGTTTTTACGAAAATTAACTTTGAAAAATATATATTGGGCTACATTGGGCTATATATATGTTGGAGCCCAAATGTAGCCCAATGTAGCCCAATGTAGCCCAATGTAGCCCAAAGATGGCCACCAGAGACAAAAAAAACAAATGTAGCCCAAATATCAGCCAGATGTAGCCCAACTATAGCCCAATGACAGAATGTCCCAGAGTGTTCTAAAGAACAACTAGAGTGCTAACAGTCCTACTTATTACAAAGGTATGGCACACCTGAAGCCATCTTGATTGGAATAAAGTGGTAACTCTTAAAACATTTAATTTAAAAAGGAACAAAATGAGGGGGTTCATTTTGCCATAGAAAGTATGATTAGCGAATATATGACGAAATCCCACATACCATCAGTCCGCAAAAAAAATCCTGCATGTACTATTAGGCCGCAAATTAAAATAACGAAAACTTTTAGAACGAATATGCCTTTAGCATACACTGAACAACTAAACTACCCTAAATCCTAAAACACTACCCCCAGCATGACCCTACACTACACAAACAGTACAACACTACCCTAAACCCTAAAACACTACCCCCAGCATGACCCTACACTACGCAAACACTACAACACTACCCAAAACCCTAAAACACTACACCCCAGCATGACCCTACACTACGCAAACACTACAACACTACCCTAAACCCTAAAACACTACCCCCAGCATGACCCTACACTACACAAACACTACAACACAACCCTAAACCCTAAAACACTACCCCCAGCATGACCCTACACTACGCAAACACTACAACACAACCCTAAACCCTAAAGCACTACCCCCAGCATGACCCTACACTACGCAAACACTACAACACTACCCTAAACCCTAAAACACTACCCCCAGCATGACCCTACACTACGCAAACACTACAACACTACCCAAAACCCTAAAACACTACACCCCAGCATGACCTTACACTACGCAAACACTACAACACTACCCTAAACCCTAAAACACTACCCCCAGCATGACCCTACACTACACAAACACTACAACACAACCCTAAACCCTAAAACACTACCCCAGCATGACCCTACACTACGCAAACACTACAACACAACCCTAAAACACTACCCCCAGCATGACCTTACACTACGCAAACACTACAACACTACCCTAAACCCTAAAACACTACCCCCAGCATGACCCTACACTACGCAAACACTGCAACACTACCCAAAACCCTAAAACACTACACCCCAGCATGACCCTACACTACGCAAACACTACAACACTACCCTAAACCCTAAAACACTACCCCCAGCATGACCCTACACTACGCAAACACTACAACACTACCCAAAACCCTAAAACACTACACCCCAGCATGACCCTACACTACACAAACACTGCAACACTACCCTAAACCCTAAAACACTACCCCCAGCATGACCCTACACTACGCAAACACTACAACACTAACCTAAACCCTAAAACACTACCCCCAGCATGACCCTACACTACGCAAACACTACAACACTACCCTAAACCCTAAAACACTATCCCCAGCATGACCCTACACTACGCAAACACTACAACACTACCCTAAACCCTAAAACACTACCCCCAGCATGACCCTACACTACGCAAACACTACAACACTACCCAAAACCCTAAAACACTACCCCCAGCATGACCCTTCACTACGCAAACACTACAACACTACCCAAAACCCTAAAACACTACCCCCAGCATGACCCTACACTACGCAAACACTACAACACTACCCAAAACCCTAAAACACTACACCCCAGCATGACCCTACACTACGCAAACACTACAACACTACCCAAAACCCTAAAACACTACCCCCAGCATGACCCTACACTACGCAAACACTACAACACTACCCAAAACCCTAAAACACTACCCCCAGCATGACCCTACACTACACAAACACTACAAAACTACCCTAAACCCTAAAATACTACACCCCAGCATGACCCTACACTACGCAAACACTACAACACTACCCAAAACCCTAAAACACTACCCCCAGCATGACCCTACACTACGCAAACACTACAACACTACCCTAAACCCTAAAACACTACCCCCAGCATGACCCTACACTACGCAAACACTACAACACTACCCTAAACCCTAAAACACTAGCCCCAGCATGACCCTACACTACGCAAACACTACAACACATCCCTAAACCCTAAAACACTACCCCCAGCATGACCCTACACTACGCAAACACTACAACACTACCCTAAACCCTAAAACACTACGCCCAGCATGACCCTACACTACGCAAACACTACAACACTACCCAAAACCCTAAAACACTACACCCCAGCATGACCCTACACTACGCAAACACTACAACACTACCCTAAACCCTAAAACACTACCCCCAGCATGACCCTACACTACGCAAACACTACAACACTACCCAAAACCCTAAAACACTACACCCCAGCATGACCCTACACTACGCAAACACTGCAAAACTACCCTAAACCCTAAAACACTACCCCCAGCATGACCCTACACTACGCAAACACTACAACACTAACCTAAACCCTAAAACACTACCCCCAGCATGACCCTACACTACGCAAACACTACAACACTACCCTAAACCCTAAAACACTACCCCCAGCATGACCCTACACTACGCAAACACTACAACACTACCCTAAACCCTAAAACACTACCCCCAGCATGACCCTACACTACGCAAACACTACAACACTACCCAAAACCCTAAAACACTACCCCCCAGCATGACCCTACACTATGCAAACACTACAACACTACCCAAAACCCTAAAACACTACCCCCAGCATGACCCTTCACTACGCAAACACTACAACACTACCCAAAACCCTAAAACACTACACCCCAGCATGACCCTACACTACGCAAACACTACAACACTACCCAAAACCCTAAAACACTACCCCCAGCATGACCCTACACTACGCAAACACTACAACACTACCCAAAACCCTAAAACACTACCCCCAGCATGACCCTACACTACGCAAACACTACAAAACTACCCTAAACCCTAAAATACTACACCCCAGCATGACCCTACACTACGCAAACACTACAACACTACCCAAAACCCTAAAACACTACCCCCAGCATGACCCTACACTACGCAAACACTACAACACTATCCTAAACCCTAAAACACTACGCCCAGCATGACCCTACACTACGCAAACACTACAACACTACCCTAAACCCTAAAACACTAGCCCCAGCATGACCCTACACTACGCAAACACTACAACACAACCCTAAACCCTAAAACACTACCCCCAGCATGACCCTACACTACGCAAACACTACAACACTACCCTAAACCCTAAAACACTACCCTCAGCATGACCCTACACTACGCAAACACTACAACACAACCCTAAACCCTAAAACACTACCCCCAGCATGACCCTACACTAAACAACCACCACAACTCTACACTACACTAACACTACACTACACTACACAATCACTAACCCACGAAAAAATTAACACAAACCAACTTACCTCTCTCGTCATCGTGGTTTTCACAACGCAAATGCATTTACCATACATGCCTTTAAAACGTAATTCTTTGTAAAGGCATGAGCGATAAATGCACATGCGTTTTGAAAAAATGCGGGATAATGGTATGCGAGGTCAATTACCTTGCGGGATAATGGTATGCGGACTGAAAGTCTGCGGGATAAAAAATGCGGGAAAATGGCTGCAAACCATGATTAGCAGCAGACTTCCCTGGTGAGCACTAGCTTTACTACAGTGATCTAATGAGCAACTAGAGTGCTAACATTCAGAATTTATGGCAAATGTGTGAAACATCTGAATGCCTTCTTGATAGAACCAAAGTAAACAAGCATTGAAAATGCAATAGATCTCGCCCTCGTTTAAGTTAAAGCCATTCTGTTTGTAATGAGGTGGCTTTTTAGCTTTGCTTTTATTAGTGTTTTTAAAACTTTCATGTAAATAACATGCATATGTATGCATATATGTATATGTATGCATGCATTTATATTTATATAGATATGCAGATTATATATGTTTATATATGTATATTACCTACTGGCCTATTACCTATTACCTATAGCCAGTGGGTATATATAGTTAGGATTTTTTCTCTATGGGATTTCTGAAAATTCTATGTCTAATAACTTTGGCGTTTGTGGACGGAATTGGCTGAAATTTTCTGGAAAATGGCACATTTTGTTTCTGAGCAGCCCCTGAAAATTTGGGGGTGTTTCGTCAAGGGGGGGGCCGAGAAAGAAGGGGGGTCCCAAAACACGTTTTTCCCATTCATTTTTCCATAGGGCGGTGGGACTCACTTTTAGCTCGAACGGCTGAATAGATTTACATGAAACTTGGCAAAATTGTAGATATGGTTTGCCCCACGTGCCTTTGCTATGTCTCAATATATGTGCTCCAGTGGATTTTGAGAAATTAACGTTTAAAAAAAAATATATATCTGTGACAGCGCTCCGGTTAGCGCCCCGGTTTGCGTACCTGACGCGTAACGGAACTTCGCGAAACGAAGCTGATTGGCTCTCCGGTGTCTGTCAACATTCTAAACAGTCCGGAGCGGCCGCCATCTTGTCTCTCAGTACGATCGAGAGACAAGATGTGGTGAAAAACGAAGGGGGAAATGAAGGAAAGGGGGCAAGGTAGACCACTCCTGACCCCCTAGGATTGATGAGGGGGATATTAAAGTGCCCCGCGGGGCAAAAAAAATAATAATAATTTTTTTGCGATTTTACGCCGTAGAGGCGCGTCCCGGTACGCGAACCGGGCAGCTCACCAGGCAGCTAACCGGGCAGCTAACCGGCAGCGTAGCTGCCAACATTGTAAACAGTCCGGAGCGGCCGCCATCTTGTCTCTCGGTAGGTTCGAGAGACAAGATGTGGTGAAAAAAGAAGGGGGAAATGAAGGAAAGGGGGCAAGGTAAACCCCTCCTGACCCCCTAGGATTGATGAGGGGGATATTAAAGTCCCCCGCGATTTTTCGCGGTAGAGGCGCTTCCCGGTACGCGAACCGGGCAGCTAACCGGCAGCGTAACGGGAGTCCGCCATCTTGTGTTTTTGGAGCGTCCGGTTTGCGTACCGGGTAGCGTCCCGGTAAGCGTAACAAGGGGAAAACCAAGAGAAACAGTAAAAAAAAAAATTAAGGGAATAGATTTCCAGCAAACTTGACAAAATTGTAGGGACTGTTTGTTTGATGTGCCTTTGCAAGGCCTCAAGATATGTGCACGTGTGGATTTTGTCTAATTAAGGTTAAAAAAAATATATATATCTGTAAGCGTGCTCCGGCACGCTTACGTTACGGGTTTTGTTTGCGCTGCAGAGCCGATACGTCACGGTTATGCGACGCGTCATGAGGCGTCTCACGTGGCTACGTGATACGTCACGTAATAAAGAATATATGTTACAGCTATAGATATTAGCTTTTAAAAAACCAATGAAATTCACTGAATAAACCATAGGTTATAGACCATATATAGTTAGGAATTTGCATTTACAAAACCTTGAAAATTCACTGAAAAAACCATAGGTTAGAGACCATATATAGTTAGCTGGACATTTTATTGACATAAAACCAATAAAATTCCATATATAGTTAGTTGCACTAACTATATATCGCGCACCCGCAATCCACTGCTGATGATGTCACATATTACATCATTCATGACATGGTCAGTGACATCACTGATGACATCTCAAATGACATCACTGATGACATCACTGATGACATCTCAAATGACATCACTGATGACATCATGACACACCAATACCAGTTACTACATACGCTCTCACTGATTCCTACGTCTACACACACATTCACTCATTCACCCATACAATCACTCATACATACAGTCACTCATTATTACAACACTATCATATGCACTCATACACCTATGCAGACACTCACACACTGCCACTCATCCATGGAGTTACTCACACATCTAGTCAGTCCTGTAAAGAATCAATCACACTTCCATTTCCTCATCTATACAGTTAAACACAGAACACCATACTTCAGTGACATCACTGATGACATCACTGATGACATCTCAAATGACATCACTTATGACATCTCAAATGACATCACTGATGACATCATGACACACCAATACCAGTTACTACATACGCACTCACTGATTCCTACGTCTACACACACATTCACTCATTCACCCATACAATCAGTCATACATACAGTCACTCATTATTACAAGACTATCATATGCACTCATACACCTAGTCAGTCCTGTGAAGAATCAATCACACTTCGATTTCCTCATCTATACAGTTAAACACAGAACACCATACTTTTCACACATATACTAACACATACTTACTCTCTTATACAATCACTGATACAAGTACACATTGATATGCACAGAGTCACACACCTCCCAGCCAGCCACACACACACTCAGTCTTCCATACATCCACTCATTCTTCAATATGTAAAACATATTTAAACTTTACAAAAACACACAGACACTAGATGATGTCATCAGTGATGTCATTTGAGATGTCATCAGTGATGTCATCAGTGATGTCATTTGAGATGTCATCAGTGATGTCATCAGTGATGTCACTGACCATGTCATGAATGATGTAATATGTGACATCATCAGCAGTGGATTGCGGGTGCGCGATATATAGTTAGTGCAACTAACTATATATGGAATTTTATTGGTTTTATGTCAATAAAATGTCCAGCTAACTATATATGGTCTCTAACCTATGGTTTTTTCAGTGAATATATATATATATATATATGTGTGTGTATATATATATATGTGTGTGTGTGTGTATATATATATATATATATATATATTCACTGAAAAAACCATAGGTTATAGACCATATATAGTTAGGAATTAGCATTTACAAAACCTTATTTTACTCACACAAAACCATTGAAATTCCATATATAGTTAGTTGCACTAACTATATATCGCGCACCCGCAATCCACTGCTGATGATGTCACATATTACATCATTCATGACATGGTCAGTGACATCACTGATGACACTGTCAGCAGTGGAGGTGTCAGGGTGACGCTGCGACTTATGAGTGACTTATCATGGTCAACAATCAAAATTAAGAATAGTTGAATCCACCTTCACAAAGCATGATTTATTTTTGACTAAGTTTTTCCTTTCTTACTTTCAACCATTGCTCTGGATGTCACTACATGCCCTTCAAGACTATACACCAGTGAACCTAACTATAAAGATTGCGTCCATAAGATATATTTCTTCTAGGACTGATATTACTGGTGTGACCATAAAACTTGGCTTCATCTGCTTTATACAACAAGATTCGTGGTGTTCAATACCAGTGCTTTATTTCCGTCTTCTTGGCCTTGAAAAAGTCTCCAAAGAGACGAAACACATGTCGGCAGGACAAGCTGGAAACAATTTTTAATGATTATGAAATAAAAGATTTGAAGTCTAACACCTGGCTCTGGATCCGTATTTTGGAAGTCTTTCTCCTATCAATGAACTGTTTTCTATAAACTTATGATAATTACTTGGATCATTACATATCTTGTGAGGGTGCTTGATTAATGCCTGTTCTTTTTTTGGTATTTAACATTAGCAAAAACCCCCTTTTTGCTGATTTAACACTCCAGGTGGTGGGTGTTTGACAGGACAACAGTGCACCTCACATTAGGAACTGTATATAAGTGACAACACACGTATACGTGTTTAGAGAATTGTATTGCTCATATGTGCGGACGCTTTCTCATCCTTGAGAAACACTACCACCACAATCCTGTACAACTATTTACATGGCAGCCTGCTGCAACATCGATCCAAATGCATGCCGCCGTTCCCAGGATTTCTCCCCGACTACTCTGCGGCCTACGAGATGGAGAGGCCGGGGCGTTGACTAGGCGGGGCCTCCGGCCGCAACCACAGCGCCAACGATCGCCGCTGACGGAGGAGAGCCTTGCCGGTGACAGCCACTGATCTGAAGAACCGCTGCCTGCGGTGCCTCATTGAGCCGCTTGACGGAGGCCCCCGAGGGGAGGTGTGCTGGCGCGGACTCAGAGGGGGCGCTTGACTCCTGCTCCCTCCCCAAGTCTTGTTGCCCTGGTGTGGCCTGAGATCGCCCCCGACATAGGCGGTCGCTCCCGGGGTCAGGCGGAACTTGTTGCCTTTTGGTGACTCTTCCATTCTGGACCTTGTCCCACAATCCGTTTGACCTGAAGACACGTCCTGCGGTGCCCTGGTCCAACCATCACATATACCTGCGCCAGGAGACGGCGTGGGGTGCACTGGAAGGGAGAGGCGGCGCGAACGAGCCCCCCCCACCTCCCCAGGTGGAGGTTTCTCAGCTACACCCCAGCGCTTCACTCGGCCACTTGAGTTGCGCCCGCTCCTGCGACACAGAGCCTCGCTCGGCCAGCTGAATTGCGCCTGCTCTTGTTATTACAGCGTCTCACCCGCCATCCGGATGAATTGCACCCACTCTTGCAGTACAGCGACAGGCGGCTGCCACGGAGCTCAGGAAATGGCGGTCGGCTCCACAGACTTGGGCCTGGCCTGCAAGGATGGCTCTGGGCAACCCTGGAACTCGGACGCTTGACGGCGTGGGGTGCACTGGAAGGGAGAAGCGGCGCGAACGAGCCTCCCCCACCTCCCCAATTGGAGGTTTCTCAGCTACACCCCAGCGCTTCACTCGGCCACCTGAGTTGCGCCCGCTCCTGCGGCACAGGGCCTCGCTCGGCCAGCTGAATTGCGCCTGCTCTTGTTATTACAGCGTCTCACCCGCCATCCGGATGAATAGCACCCACTCTTGCAGTACAGCGACAGGCGGCTGCCATGGAGCTCAGGAAATGGCGGTCGGCTTCACAGACTTGGGCCTGGCCTGCAAGGAAGGCTCTTGGCAACCCTGGAACTCAGACGCTCGACTGCTAAGGCATGGGCCCCATTCCCAAAAGCGTCCCCTCAGCCTTAAAGATTCTACAAGAGTCCCTGGGGCCCCCGACTCCCGCAGACTTCCGGTGGGGAGCGACTGCCATGATTGCTCGCGGAATGGCCACGACGTAGCCACGGAATGCTCTCATGCTGACGCCAGCTTCAGTCTGAAACATCCAGAAACACTGTAGACTACCAATTCGATCAGTTCCGGTGGAGCCCCAACGTGACCCGGTAGAGAAGAACTTGCCCCCCCCTCTTTGACTGATGGTTCTTCTTGCCTATCCTTTCTGTCATATGACGCGACGCGTTAGCGCACCCGGAAGTACTCCGGTGCGCGAGGCGCGAAGCGCAGCTTCCCGGAAGCGATCCGGGGCGCGGCGCGGAGCGCGTAACGTAAGCAAAACAGGTCATGTGACTTGTTAATAAAACTTTTCATTGGTTCATTTCACTTTTGGGTTCCTAATGATGTAGGACTAGGTCATGTGACCTAAAAATAACACTTTTCATTGGTTGAGAACTATTTTTTGTCCAAAATGATGAAAACCCCTCCTTGTTTCCTCACTCTGATTTTCATCTTTGTGAGAGGAAGACCTTTTTTCATCACTTAGCAATAGCAAGTGTTGTAGCTTCAGCTGATGCATCCCCACCACCATCACCACCTCCTAGGAAGAGAGTACCACCTCCTCAGGTGGTGGTTGAGCAAGAGGTGCCCCCCCCCCAACACCTTCTTGTTACCTGATTCAGCCAGCTCAATCGATCGAGCATGAGACTCTGTTGTGATCTGAAGAACCGCTGCCTGCGGTGCCTCACTGAGCCGCTTGACAGAGGCCCCCGAGGGGCGGTGTGGTGGTGCGGACTGGGAGGGGGCGCTTGGCTCTTGCCCCCTCCCCAAGTCTCGCTCGGCCAGCTGAGTTGCGACCACTCTTGCGGCCTACGACATGGAGGCCGGGGGGTTGACTAGGCGGGGCCTCCGGCCGCAACCACAGCACCAACGATTGCTGCTGACGGAGTGGAGCCTTGCCAGTGAGAGCCACTGATCTGAAGAACCGCTGCCTGCGGTACCTCCCTAAACTGCTTGACGGAGGCCCCCGAGGGGCGGTGTGGTGGCGCGGACTGGGAGGGGGCGCTTGGCTCCTGCCCCCTCCCCAAGTCTCTCTCGGCCAGCTGAGTTGCGCCTACTCTTGCTATTACAGCGTCTCACCCGCCATCCGGCTAAATTTCACCCACTCTTGCGATATAGCGACTCTTCCATTCTGGACCTTGTCCCACAATCCGTTTGACCTGAAGACACGTCCTGCGGTGCCCTCGCAATGCGGCCTGGTCCCTGAATGTGTGCAGGGGGACGGTATTTCTCGCTCGGCCAGCAGAGTTGCGCCCACTCTTGTGGCCTACGACATGGAGAGGCCGGGGCGTTGACTAGGCGGGGCCTCCGGCCGCAACCACAGCGCCAACGATTGCTGCTGACGGAGGGGAGCCTTGCCGGTGAGAGCCACTGATCTGAAGAACAGCTGCCTGCGGTGCCTCCCTGAACCGCTTGGTCCCTGAGATGCTTCGATGTCACTGCCTTGCACAAATGGCATAAGTCCTGGATGTTGGGTGCCATAGTTGAGGGTTCCGAGCAGCGCTTGTAACACTGTCTGAAGCTCATTTGCACCTGCTGCAGCTTCACTATTCTCAAAGTAAGTGGGGGCTGTTTGAGGACCTGACTGCATTGGAAAGCAATGTGATGCGGTGCCTCCCTGAACCGCTTGACGGAGGCCCCGAGAGGCGGTGTGGTGGCGCGGACTGGGAGGGGGCGCTTGGCTCCTGCCTCCTCCCCAAGTCTTGTTGCTCTGGTGTGGCCTAAGATCGCCCCCGACATAGGCGGCCGGCTCCCGGGGTCCAGCGGAACTTTTTGCCTTTTGGTGACTCTTCCATTCTGCACCTTGTCCCACAATCCGTTTGACCTGAAGACACGTCTGTTGCAATTAGACAACATAGTAAGCAGGAGTTGACATCAAAGGATTTATTTAAGTAAGTTATAAGAATAATAAAAGCCCACAAGAAGAGAGAACAAAGAGAGATGCTGTGGTGTCCAGTTAACAGAACCGAATGACACGACAGCACACATGAGCCATAGAATACAGAACACTAAATATGTCATGAAAGAATGTAAAAGCAATTAAAGATACAGATACAACAACGTCCTGCGGCCTGGTCCCTGAATGTGTGCAAGGGGACGGCATTGATTGGATCAAGATGGCGGCTTCACACAAAGCTGACTCAAGTGTTGCTGCTGATGCTATGCAAACAAAAACTGGTTTTAAGTTTGTACATTCTTCAGGATTTTTCCATCCAAGGCTGGTTGAGAGTTTGTAGAACGATGGCTTCAGATTTTCAACATACTACTCTTCAACATTCTTCATATATGTAACAATGTGAGACTCACTAGAAGAACGGACGTTTATCTTTCCTTTCAAAATGCTGCCAACAATATTTTCTGAATGGAAGACACCATCTTGTATCATAGAAGGCTGCGTCAAGGGTGGTATTGCCCAAAATGTCTTGTTTTCTAGTGCTCGTAATGACGAAGCCAGAACTGCCGAAAGGGATTCTGGTCCTGCCGCTACTTATTGGAGACATTGAACTATACTCTGGACCTGCCTGGCCTCGACCAAAATGGCGCCAGTATGGGAGCGACTTGCAACTCCTTATGACGTTCTAGTTACTTAGCCTTGACGTTATGGGGGATGTATGCGGTCTTTGTGCACATGGCGGGCGGGGAAGGGTACTGACTGGGAATATGGACAAGCCTATTGATGTCGATTTTTCATTATTGATTATTGTATTAATAAAGCTTCGGAGTAATGTTACCCATGATACTCGCCCATGGTGTGCGTATGGACGATGTTATTGTAACTGATCCTGTTATACTTTCAATTAAAAAAATCAACCTTCACTGATCCTGCAACCGTTTGTCACGTTTAGTTTTTTTCATTATTGATTATTGTATTAATAAAGCTTCGAAGTAATGTTACCCATGATACTCGCCCATGGTGTGCGTATGGACGATTTAATTGTAACTGATCCTGTTATACTTTCAATTAAAAAGTCAACCTTCACTGATCCTGCAACCGTTTGTCACGTTTAGTTTTTTCAATTAAATGGCTCGCTTGTTACATACTCCGATACCCCCGGCTTTTGAAAGACACCATCTTGTAGAATAAAAGGCTCAGTCAAGAGTGGTATTGCCCAGAATGTCTTGTTTTCTAGTTCTCGTAATGACGAAGCCAGAACTGCCGAAAGGGATTCTGGTCCTGCCGCTACTTATTGGAGACATTGAACTATACTCTGAACCTGCCTGGCCTCGACCAAAATGGCGCCAGTATGGGAGCGAATTGCAACTCCTTATGACGTTCTAGTTACTTAGCCTTGACGTTATGGGGGATATATGCGGTCTTTGTGCACATGGCGGGCGGGGAAGGGTACTGACTGGGAATATGGACAAGCCTATTGATGTCGATTTTTCATTATTGTATTAATAAAGCATCGAAATAATGTTACCCATGATACTCGCTCATGGTGTGCGTATGAACGATTTTATTGTAACTGATCCTGTTATACTTTCAATTATAAAATCAACCTTCACTGATCCTGCAACCGTTTGTCACGTTTAGTTTTTTCAATTAAATGGCTCGCTTGTTACATACTCCTATACCCCTGGCTTTTGACCCTTTCCTACGCGCGGTCTGTACTACCGCCCTCGGGCGATCTATGTAATGAACAGACTACCATTGCCGAAACACAAGGGAATGCATCTCAGAGAGATAAGTCAAGTACGTGGTAGATAAAAACATTTTCGTGTTTATGCACACTGATGTGCTTTGAACGATGCCCTGACCCAAACCCCCCCCTCCTCATCATTTAGATTACCACCGCCCATTGCACTAAAGCATACCGGGCGCTCCCCACGCCCTTTTAAAGCCTCCACATCAAACCTAGGGGGTCAGAGAGGATCTACTATGCCCCCTTATGGTAATTTCCCCCCTTCGTTTTGGCCTCCTCTTGTCTCTCGATCCTACCGAGAGACAAGATGGCGGTCGCTCCGGACTGTTTAGAATGTTGACAGACACCGGAGAGCCAATCAGCTTCGCTTCGCGAAGTTCCGTTTCGCGTCAAGTACGCGAACCGGAGCGCTACCCGGAGCACTGTCACAGATATATATATTTTTTTTAAACGTTAATTTATCAAAATCCACTGGAGCACATATATTGAGACCTAGCAAAGGCACATCGGGCTAACAGTCCCTACAATTTTGCCAAGTTTCATGCAAATCCATTCAGCCGTTCGAGCTAAAAGTGAGGCCAACCGCCCTATGGAAATTAACATGGGAAAAACGTGTTTTGGGACCCCCCTTTTTTCTCGCCCCCCCCCCCCCCTTGACATACCCCCCCCCCCCCCCCCCAAATTTTCAGGGGGTGCTCAGAAACATAATGTGCCATTTTCCTGAAAATTTCAGCCAATTCCGTCCACAAACGCCAAAGTTATTAGACATAGAATTTTCAAAAATCCCATAGAGAAAAAATCCTAACTATATATACACCTACTGGCAACCGCCAGTAGGAAGGATAGATAGATAGATAGATAGATAGATAGATAGATAGATAGATAGATAGATAGATAGATAGATAGATAGATAGATAGATAGATAGATAGATAGATAGATAGATAGATAGATAGATAGATAATCTCTTTTTTTAAGGCTTTTTCGGCCCCGGAAAACCATCTCCTAGGGCATTGACTCGTGTGATTTTTTTTAAATGTTTTTTTCAGGTGGGGACCGCAGCCCTCCTTTCTGAGGCCTTTTCGGCCTTGGGAGCCCATCTCCCGGGGCCTGGCCAGCCTGTCACATTTTTTTTATTTTGTTGGGTGGCCGCCGGGCCCCCTCTTGATGCAAATTATGGCCCAGGGGACCCCACCTAAATTTTTTGGGGAGGGGGCCGCGTGGACCCCATCCCCCAGAGCCAGGCCTTACGTTGGGGACCCCTGTCATTGCAAACTGCAATGTCTCGGGTGGGCATCCTAGGACATTGCCAGGGCTGGCCCTGGGAGGTGGCGGTCCCCAGGGCCATAGAGGGCTCCAGGAGGGGGTCGGCGTAGCCCCCCTCCCAACATGAAAATAGCCCCAGGGAGGTGGTGGTCCTCGGTCCAGTGTGGGGGGCCTCGAGCCCCCCACATATCTTAAAAGCCACGGGGAGGTAGCAGTCCCTGGGGCGGCCCGCGAGGCCCAACCGACCCATAATAAGAATTACCAGAGGAGGCCCCCCACATGCAATTTTTCACAAAAGCACCGGGGAGGTGGAAGTCCATGGGGCTGCGGGCCCCTGCTATATAAATTTGGACTGCCCCCGGGACCTGGCCCACCGAGGCGCGTAGTTTAAAAAAAACAATTCTACCGGATTTCCGCACCTGGCAAAACTCTGGCCTAAATGTTTTTTAAAAAATTGTTTTTTTGGGCCTGGATGGCCTAGGAGGTCAGGGTGTTTCTACCCTGCCCCTTTTTCTTGTTTTTTTATTTTTGTTTACTGTTTTCTTGTGACGTAGTTCCGAGTCCAAAGATGGCTGTTAAAACTTCTTGGTTTGAAGTGTTGGCAGCTGATCAGGATGAAGCTCGTAATCGGGAGGGTTTGCGAATCCTCCTCGGTCACCAGCTATTAATATTTATTTTTTAAATTTCTCAAGAACTACTGAACAGATTTACACTATTTAAAGAAAAGAGTGAACTCTGGACCAAGAGCTACCTCGCTGCCAAATTTGGTGCAATTCCGTTCAGCAGTTCGGGCTGTAGCCGCAAAAAAAGTTCCAATGGAAACAAGTTTTGGCCCCCCCCCCCCTTTTCATCACCCCCCGCATGACGAATAACCCCGAAACTTTCAAGACAGGAGCTGACCGGAGCAGGCCATCCGTTTGAAAAATGTTGCCTAGATTCGTGAAACTGCGCCAAAGATATTGGCAAACCAAGAAACGCTTTTCCTATGGAAACTAGGTCCTAACTATAACTACGGAGAGAGATATCTATCTCTCTCTATATCTATATCTATACAGAAACAACTCTGAACAATCTCTGGTCCACACAGACAAGCGAAGGAGACGGACCACAGGATCTGGCTAGACGAAATTATTTATTCAGGTGATATCAGCAATGACGCGTTTCGGGCCCACAAACCCTTGTTCACATACGGGTCACAGTAACCATGTAACATTTTTTAATTTTCAAAAGTGCACGCCCCCAAACATCACATTGCAGGTCATCTGACCATCAAAAGTGAAGAAATACTGTCATTCTGCACTGAAAGCTTTTGCATTTAGCATATCTATATCTATCTATCTATCTATCTATCTATCTATCTATCTCTATCTCTATCTCTCTCTCTCTCTATATATATATATCTATATCTCCACGCTCAGGTCCACTTGTGAGCGGGTGCTTCAGACGCGATGGTACACGCGTTTAAAAATCCTGGCTCGGACTCTATTTTCTATGTCAAACAAAGTTCAGCACTCCAGGGGTATAGGCAAGATTTTCTTTATTTCGCCATTAGCTGTAGACAGACGCGTTTCGGACGAGAGTCCTTCGTCAGTGTTTACTCAAAATGCCGCGAGGCGGCTACTTTAAATACGTCATTCTGACATGCCAATCACCATTAGATAACGATGTCGAGATCGCATATGCGCACATATGAATGTGGCGGCCATCTTTGAATGCGCAATATAATGCAATTTTTAATGCAGTTTGTTGTTACTGCAACTACTCTTGCCGTGTATCGGCATATCTACCGCTCTAGCTGGTGTAAACTTACTATGAAGCAGTGGATCGGCATTTCACCAGCTACATTCAGTGGCGCATTGCGATTTCAACACCCGTAATTCATGATTACTCCTGTTATACATTTATATTTTCCATAGGCATGTCACAAATAACAATCAATATTCATCATATTCTCCATACAGCTTCATCAATACATATAAAGTAGAGGGACAGACATCTCAGTTCCAATGGTGATCCCCAATTCCAACCTCACAATTATCAACCTGACCTACAAAAACTTGACCAAGGAAGAGGAAGACACTTTACAGCTGGGTCTAACATTTTGCCCTAGCGACAAATTGGAATACACACAGACCAGAATAGACCTCTTCAAGTTGGTTCGCAAAATCAAGTTGCATAAATTCTTCGCATTAAAGCTCTCAAGCACGGAAGTTAAAAGAACAAAGAGAAAATCCACTAGACAAACTACGGACACCTTGAGCACTAAGGATCTTAATCTTATGGAAACTTTAACAAAATTACGAACAGAACAAGACTTTGAAACATATGAAGATCCAATAATGAGAGCTAGGAGAATAAATATTGAACAACAAGCCCCTGTAACCGATTTTAAGGCAACTTCACAATTCAATCCACAAATGCCATACGATGCCATCGATACTTTTTCGGATGCTGTAATTGAGGATTTGATCAAGTTTAGGACCACTGAGCAGAAACGTACCCCCTACAAAAGGAATCTCTCAAATCCAATCTAAAATAATATCTGATATCAGTAACAATGATGAGATTATTGTGAAACCTTCGGACAAGAGAGGAAATATTGTCCTGCTCTCAAGAGAACAATACTGTCAAGAATCCCTCCGTCAATTAGAGGATGTACAATGTTATATTAAAACTAATAAAGAGGAATATGTTCAAAGCATACAAACTTATCATGACTTATTGAAAAAATGGCGTAACAGATCTATGTTGCATACAAATGAATATTTATTTTTGAGAAATCATGAACCAATAACACCAACCTTTTACCAACTGCCTAAAGTGCACAAAGACCTCCATTTACCACCAGGGAGATCGATTGTCTCGTCCAAAGGAGGGCTTACTGAAAATCTTTCAACCTATATTGATTCATATCTTGCACAATCGGTTGTAAAATTAAAATCCTATGTGAGAGACACTAAAGATTTCATTGAATAAGTTGAAAACATCCAATGGGACAATACATATGTACTCATAACCCTCGACATTACATGTTTATATACTTGTATCCGGCATGATCAGCGAGTCGAGGCAGTAAGATACTTCTTAGAAAAAAGAGCAATGAAGTATACGGAATATGGGGTGATGTTGAACTACTGGTATTTTGCCTGACGCACAACATATTCTTATTCCAAAATGACCTGTTCAAACAGATCTCAGGGACAGCAATGGGCACCTGCTTCACTCCCAGCTACGCAAATTTATTCGTAGGCTGGTGGGAGGAGCAGGTGGCCCTGGGAGGTGACCACGCCAAATGAGCAGAATATATAGTTGTGTGGCGTCGTTATATAGACAACCTTTTTCTAGTATGGAGGGGCTCCTTCAGACAGGCAGTGGATTTCATTAGGGAACAGAAACAACTCTAATTTGAAATTTACTAGTGATATAAGTAGGAAAGCGGTGCATTACTTAGATTTGAAGGTCTTTGTAAATGAGGGGAAACTTGAAACATCATTATACAGGAAGCCCACTTCGGGCAATAGCATAATACATGCCAAGAGTAGTCATCCTGGGAATTTGATTCGCAGTATACCCTACGGCGAGTTACTTAGACTCCGACGCAATTGCTCAAGAGACTCTGACTTTATTAGTGCAGCCAAGGAATCTATGATTAGATTTAAAACTAGAAGATATGACTCTACTCTCCTTGAGAAAACCTTTGACAGATTTCGGAAAATATAAAGAAGGAGTCTATTATATAAAAAAGAAAAAAATAGAGCAATCAGAAATTACCAACAAATTCAGGATGATAACAACTTTCTCTAATGATGCTAACCATCTGAGAGAGATACGGACTAAAAACTGGCACATATTGCGACTGGACCCCACTATAGGGCGAGATGTCCCCATACGTCCTTTAATCACCTTTCGCAAACTAAGTTCTCTAAAAGACAAGTTGGTACAGAGTCATCTTATGCCCCCTAAGCCCAAGAAAAGTAACACTTTAAAATACATGAAAGGATTCTTTCCCTGTGCCAAATGCAAAGCCTGTGAGAATAGCAAACAGGTTCTAACATATCACATTCCTGGTCTACAAGCACCCAGAAGAATAGCCAAGTTCATCACATGCCAAACCCCTTATGTTGTGTACTGCCTGACCTGTCCATGTGGTCTTAAATACATTGGCAGCACAATCAACAATGTAAAAATGCGGATTTTGGAACATCAGCGTGCCATCAGTAATAAAGATGTCACCTACCCGGTGGCCCGGCACTTTGCCAAGGAACATCAAAGTAATAGGGATCTATTACAATATTTTGGCATAGATCATGTTCCGATCAATCCAAGTGGAGGTGATAGATTGATGAGGTTACGTAGACTGGAATCTCGTTACATCATTGACATGCAAATTAAACATCCACATGGGATGAATAGTGGAGAAGAACTTATGGTACACCTAGGAAAATGAATGAAACATGGACGTATTACCCTTAAACCTCTGTAAAGTCGATTTTAAGGATCTTTTGCTTTTTCCTTTTTCAATTCGGTTTCTTTTAGATATTATGCTGCTTAACATTATGAAATACTGAACTGAGATGTCTGTCCCTCTACTTTATAAGTATTGATGAAGCTGTATGGAGAATATGATGAATATTGATTATGTTATTTGTGACATGCCTATGGAAAAGATAAATGTATAACAGGAGAAATCATGAATTACGGGTGTTGAAATCGCAATGCGCCACTGAATGTAGCTGGTGAAATGCCGATCCACGGCTTCATAGTAAGGTTATACCAGCTAGAGCGGTAGATATGCCGATACACGGCAAGAGTAGTTGCAGTAACAACAAACTGCATTGAAAATTGCATCATATTGCGCATTCAAAGATGGCCGCCATATTCATATGTGCGCATATGCGATCTCGACATCGTTATCTAATGGTGATTGGCATGTCAGAATGACGCATTTAAAGTAGCCGCCTTGCGGCATTTTGAGTAAACACTGACGAAGGACTCACGTCCGAAACGAGTCTGTCTACAGCTTATGGCGAAATAAAGAAACTCTTGCCTATATCCCTGGAGTGCTGAACTTTGTTTGACAAAGAAAATGGAGTCCGAGCCAGGATAGAGAGATATATATAGATATAGATATATATAGATAGAGGGAAGTCCGCATATGTCGGGCTCATTCTGTTGGAGTGGGCGTTGGTTTCTATTTCAAAGACCAGTTTGCTGTATACTTGTCAACCGGCATGCCCTCCTGATCTGGTGTGAAGGGCAAAGGCAGCAACCTTTGGTCTTCGTATAAAACTACAAGCGCTTCACCCCAAGTGATTTTGTGGTATTTGGCTGTGGAACACTATTTCGGGGAAGGAGGCTGCAGCGTGTCTGCAGGGGCCCCGCCAGGTACTGTGGAAAATAACCCTGTGGATGAATCGGAAGGATGCGGTGACATCGAGACAAGCCACTGGGCGTTTGGCTGCTTTTCACTGCATGAGCTGTCACATTGGACTTGGTGTACCAGCATGCTCCTGGCCTCAACACCTTCACAGGAGGCACTGCAGCTGTGAGCGGAGGCGGGGAGTAATTCTCTTTTAAAAGCGTGGCCAGAGACTGCTTAGGACACTGCAAGTATCCCCAGGTGCGAGGCTCTGAGAGGAAACATGAACCGGCACTGAAGAAAGCTAACACACTCGCTAGAAACGCATCTGCCTGGCGTTTCCTGGTCGGTGCTTTACCCTTATTTTCTGCATAATAAATCCTGGTGGGAAGTCAGCATGTCGGGCTCATTCTGTTGGAGTGGGCGTTGATATATATATATATATATATATATATATATATATATATATATATATATTCACTGAAAAAACCATAGGTTATAGACCATATATAGTTAGGAATTTGCATTTACAAAACCTTGAAAATTCACTGAAAAAACCATAGGTTAGAGACCATATATAGTTAGCTGGACATTTTATTGACATAAAACCAATGAAATTCCATATATAGTTAGTTGCACTAACTATATATCGCGCACCCGCAATCCACTGCTGATGATGTCATATATTACATCATTCATGACATGGTCAGTGACATCACTGATGACATCACTGATGACATCTCAAATGACATCACTGATGACATCACTGATGACATCTCAAATGACATCACTGATGACATCATCTAGTGTCTTTGTGTTTTTGTAAAGTTTAAATATGTTTTACATATTGAAGAATGAGTGGATGTATGGAAGACTGAGTGTGTGTGTGGCTGGCTGGGAGGTGTGTGACTCTGTGCATATCAATGTGTACTTGTATCAGTGATTGTATAAGAGAGTAAGTATGTGTTAGTATATGTGTGAAAAGTATGGTGTTCTGTGTTTAACTGTATAGATGAGGAAATCGAAGTGTGATTGATTCTTCACAGGACTGACTAGGTGTATGAGTGCATATGATAGTCTTGTAATAATGAGTTACTGTATGTATGAGTGATTGTATGGGTGAATGAGTGAATGTGTGTGTAGACGTAGGAATCAGTGAGTGCGTATGTAGTAACTGGTATTGGTGTGTCATGATGTCATCAGTGATGTCATTTGAGATGTCATCAGTGATGTCATCAGTGATGTCACTGAAGTATGGTGTTCTGTGTTTAACTGTATAGATGAGGAAATGGAAGTGTGATTGATTCTTTACAGGACTGACTAGATGTGTGAGTAACTCCATGGATGAGTGGCAGTGTGTGAGTGTCTGCATAGGTGTATGAGTGCATATGATAGTGTTGTAATAATGAGTGACTGTATGTATGAGTGATTGTATGGGTGAATGAGTGAATGTGTGTGTAGACGTAGGAATCAGTGAGTGCGTATGTAGTAACTGGTATTGGTGTGTCATGATGTCATCAGTGATGTCATTTGAGATGTCATCAGTGATGTCATCAGTGATGTCATTTGAGATGTCATCAGTGATGTCATCAGTGATGTCACTGACCATGTCATGAATGATGTAATATGTGACATCATCAGCAGTGGATTGCGGGTGCGCGATATATAGTTAGTGCAACTAACTATATATGGAATTTCATTGGTTTTATGTCAATAAAATGTCCAGCTAACTATATATGGTCTCTAACCTATGGTTTTTTCAGTGAATTTTCAAGGTTTTGTAAATGCAAATTCCTAACTATATATGGTCTATAACCTATGGTTTTTTCAGTGAATTTCATTGGTTTTTTAAAAGCTAATATCTATAGCTGTAAAATATATTCTTTATTACGTGACGTATCACGTAACCACGTGAGACGCCTCATGACGCGTCGCATAACCGTGACGTATCGGCTCTGCAGCGCAAACAAAACCCGTAACGTAAGCGTGCCGGAGCATGCTTACAGATATATATATTTTTTTTAACCTTAATTAGACAAAATCCACACGTGCACATATCTTGAGGCCTTGCAAAGGCACATCAAACAAACAGTCCCTACAATTTTGTCAAGTTTGCTGGAAATCTATTCCCTTATTTTTTTTTTTACTGTTTCTCTTGGTTTTCCCCTTGTTACGCTTACCGGGACGCTACCCGGTACGCGAACCGGACGCTCCAAAAACACAAGATGGCGGACTCCCGTTACGCTGCCGGTTAGCTGCCCGGTTCGCGTACCGGGAAGCGCCTCTACCGCGAAAAATCGCGGGGGACTTTAATATCCCCCTCATCAATCCTAGGGGGTCAGGAGGGGTTTACCTTGCCCCCTTTCCTTCATTTCCCCCTTCTTTTTTCACCACATCTTGTCTCTCGAACCTACCGAGAGACAAGATGGCGGCCGCTCCGGACTGTTTACAATGTTGACAGCTACGCTGCCGGTTAGCTGCCCGGTTAGCTGCCCAGTGAGCTGCCCGGTTAGCTGCCCAGTGAGCTGCCCGGTTTGCGTACCGGGACGCGCCTCTACGGCGTAAAATCGCAAAAAAATTATTATTTTTTTTTTTGCCCCGCGGGGCACTTTAATATCCCCCTCATCAATCCTAGGGGGTCAGGAGTGGTCTACCTTGCCCCCTTTCCTTCATTTCCCCCTTCGTTTTTCACCACATCTTGTCTCTCGATCGTACCGAGAGACAAGATGGCGGCCGCTCCGGAATGTTTAGAATGTTGACAGACACCGGAGAGCCAATCAGCTTCGCTTCGCGAAGTTCCGTTACGCGTCAGGTACGCAAACCGGGGCGCTAACCGGAGCGCTGTCACAGATATATATTTTTTTTAAACGTTCATTTCTCAAAATCCACTGGAGCACATATATTGAGACATAGCAAAGGCACGTCGGGCAAACCATATCTACAATTTTGCCAAGTTTGTTGTAAATCTATTCAGCCGTTCGAGCTAAAAGTGAGTCCAACCGCCCTATGGAAAAATGAATGGGAAAAACGTGTTTTGGGACCCCCCTTGTTTCTCGGCCCCCCCCTTGACGAAACCCCCCCCAAATTTTCAGGGGCTGCTCAGAAACGAAATGTGCCATTTTCCTGAAAATTTCAGCCAATTCCGTCCACAAACGCCAAAGTTATTAGACATAGAATTTTCAGAAATCCCATAGAGAAAAAATCCTAACTATATATACCCACTGGCTATCGCCAGTAGGTAATATACATATATAAACATATATAATCTGCATATCTATATAAATATAAATGCATGCATACATATACATATATGCATACATATGCATGTTATTTACATGAAAGTTTTAAAAACACTAATAAAAGCAAAGCTAAAAAGCCACCTCATTACAAACAGAATGGCTTTAACTTAAACGAGGGCGAGATCTATTGCATTTTCAATGCTTGTTTACTTTGGTTCTATCAAGAAGGCATTCAGATGTTTCACACATTTGCCATAAATTCTGAATGTTAGCACTCTAGTTGCTCATTAGATCACTGTAGTAAAGCTAGTGCTCACCAGGGAAGTCTGCTGCTAATCATGGTTTGCAGCCATTTTCCCGCATTTTTTATCCCGCAGACTTTCAGTCCGCATACCATTATCCCGCAAGGTCATTGACCTCGCATACCATTATCCCGCATTTTTTCAAACCGCATGTGCATTTATCGCGCATGCCTTTACAAAGAATTACGTTTTAAAGGCATGTATGGTAAATGCGTTTGCGTTGTGAAAACCAGGATGACGAGAGAGGTAAGTGGGTTTGTGTTAATTTTTTCGTGGGTTAGTGATTGTGTAGTGTAGTGTTGTGTAGTGTAGTGTAGTGTTGTGTTAGTGTAGTGTAGAGTTGTGGTGGTTGTTTAGTGTAGGGTCATGCTGGGGGTAGTGTTTTAGGGTTTAGGGTTGTGTTGTAGTGTTTGCGTAGTGTAGGGTCATGCTGGGGGTAGTGTTTTAGGGTTTAGGGTAGTGTTGTAGTGTTTGCGTAGTGTAGGGTCATGCTGGGGGTAGTGTTTTAGGGTTTAGGGTTGTGTTGTAGTGTTTGCGTAGTGTAGGGTCATGCTGGGGCTAGTGTTTTAGGGTTTAGGGTAGTGTTGTAGTATTTGCGTAGTGTAGGGTCATGCTGGGCATAGTGTTTTAGGGTTTAGGATAGTGTTGTAGTGTTTGCGTAGTGTAGGGTCATGCTGGGGGTAGTGTTTTAGGGTTTTGGGTAGTGTTGTAGTGTTTGCGTAGTGTAGGGTCATGCTGGGGTGTAGTATTTTAGGGTTTAGGGTAGTGTTGTAGTGTTTCTGTAGTGTAGGGTCATGCTGGGGGTAGTGTTTTAGGGTTTTGGGTAGTGTTGTAGTGTTTGCGTAGTGTAGGGTCATGCTGGGGTGTAGTGTTTTAGGGTTTTGGGTAGTGTTGTAGTGTTTGCGTAGTGAAGGGTCATGCTGGGGTGTAGTGTTTTAGGGTTTTGGGTAGTGTTGTAGTGTTTGCGTAGTGAAGGGTCATGCTGGGGGTAGTGTTTTAGGGTTTTGGGTAGTATTGTAGTGTTTGCGTAGTGAAGGGTCATGCTGGGGGTAGTGTTTTAGGGTTTTGGGTAGTGTTGTAGTGTTTGCGTAGTGTAGGGTCATGCTGGGGGGTAGTGTTTTAGGGTTTTGGGTAGTGTTGTAGTGTTTGCGTAGTGTAGGGTCATGCTGGGGGTAGTGTTTTAGGGTTTAGGGTAGTGTTGTAGTGTTTGCGTAGTGTAGGGTCATGCTGGGGGTAGTGTTTTAGGGTTTAGGGTAGTGTTGTAGTGTTTGCGTAGTGTAGGGTCATGCTGGGGGTAGTGTTTTAGGGTTTAGGGTAGTGTTGTAGTGTTTGCGTAGTGTAGGGTCATGCTGGGGGTAGTGTTTTAGGGTTTAGGGTAGTGTTGCAGTGTTTGCGTAGTGTAGGGTCATGCTGGGGTGTAGTGTTTTAGGGTTTTGGGTAGTGTTGCAGTGTTTGCGTAGTGTAGGGTCATGCTGGGGGTAGTGTTTTAGGGTTTAGGGTAGTGTTGTAGTGTTTGCGTAGTGTAGGGTCATGCTGGGGTGTAGTGTTTTAGGGTTTTGGGTAGTGTTGTAGTGTTTGCGTAGTGTTGGGTCATGCTGGGGGTAGTGTTTTAGGGTTTAGGGTAGTGTTGTAGTGTTTGCGTAGTGTAGGGTCATGCTGGGGGTAGTGTTTTAGGGTTTAGGGTTGTGTTGTAGTGTTTGCGTAGTGTAGGGTCATGCTGGGGTGTAGTGTTTTAGGGTTTTGGGTAGTGTTGTAGTGTTTGCGTAGTGAAGGGTCATGCTGGGGGTAGTGTTTTAGGGTTTTGGGTAGTGTTGTAGTGTTTGCGTAGTGAAGGGTCATGCTGGGGGTAGTGTTTTAGGGTTTTGGGTAGTGTTGTAGTGTTTGCGTAGTGTAGGGTCATGCTGGGGGGTAGTGTTTTAGGGTTTTGGGTTGTGTTGTAGTGTTTGCGTAGTGTAGGGTCATGCTGGGGTGTAGTGTTTTAGGGTTTTGGGTAGTGTTGTAGTGTTTGCGTAGTGAAGGGTCATGCTGGGGGTAGTGTTTTAGGGTTTTGGGTAGTGTTGTAGTGTTTGCGTAGTGAAGGGTCATGCTGGGGGTAGTGTTTTAGGGTTTTGGGTAGTGTTGTAGTGTTTGCGTAGTGTAGGGTCATGCTGGGGGTAGTGTTTTAGGGTTTAGGGTAGTGTTGTAGTGTTTGCGTAGTGTAGGGTCATGCTGGGGGTAGTGTTTTAGGGTTTAGGGTAGTGTTGTAGTGTTTGCATAGTGTAGGGTTATGCTGGGGGTAGTGTTTTAGGGTTTAGGGTAGTGTTGTAGTGTTTGCGTAGTGTAGGGTCATGCTGGGGGTAGTGTTTTAGGGTTTAGGGTAGTGTTGTAGTGTTTGCGTAGTGTAGGGTCATGCTGGGGGTAGTGTTTTAGGGTTTAGGGTAGTGTTGCAGTGTTTGCTTAGTGAAGGGTCATGCTGGGGTGTAGTGTTTTAGGGTTTTGGGTAGTGTTGCAGTGTTTGCGTAGTGTAGGGTCATGCTGGGGGTAGTGTTTTAGGGTTTAGGGTAGTGTTGTAGTGTTTGCGTAGTGTAGGGTCATGCTGGGGTGTAGTGTTTTAGGGTTTTGGGTAGTGTTGTAGTGTTTGCGTAGTGTTGGGTCATGCTGGGGGTAGTGTTTTAGGGTTTAGGGTAGTGTTGTAGTGTTTGCGTAGTGTAGGGTCATGCTGGGGGTAGTGTTTTAGGGTTTAGGGTTGTGTTGCAGTGTTTGCGTAGTGTAGGGTCATGCTGGGGGTAGTGTTTTAGGGTTGTGTTGTAGTGTTTGTGTAGTGTAGGGTCATGCTGGGGTGTAGTGTTTTAGGGTTTTGGGTAGTGTTGTAGTGTTTGCGTAGTGTAGGGTCATGCTGGGGGTAGTGTTTTAGGGTTTAGGGTAGTGTTGTACTGTTTGTGTAGTGTAGGGTCATGCTGGGGGTAGTGTTTTAGGGTTTAGGGTAGTTTAGTTGTTTAGTGTATGCTAAAGGCATATTCGTTCTAAAAGTTTTCGTTATTTTAATTTGCGGCCTAATAGTACATGCGGGATTTTTTTTGCGGACTGATGGTATGCGGGATTTCGTCATATATTCGCTAATCATACTTTCTATGGCAAAATGAACCCCCTCATTTTGTTCCTTTTTAAATTAAATGTTTTAAGAGTTACCACTTTATTCCAATCAAGATGGCTTCAGGTGTGCCATACCTTTGTAATAAGTAGGACTGTTAGCACTCTAGTTGTTCTTTAGAACACTCTGGGACATTCTGTCATTGGGCTATAGTTGGGCTACATCTGGCTGATATTTGGGCTACATTTGTTTTTTTTGTCTCTGGTGGCCATCTTTGGGCTACATTGGGCTACATTGGGCTACATTTGGGCTCCAACATATATATAGCCCAATGTAGCCCAATATATATTTTTCAAAGTTAATTTTCGTAAAAACCACTGGAGCCTATATCTTGAGACATAGCAAAGGCACATCGGGCTACCAGTCCCTACAATTTTGCCAAGTTTGGTGTAAATCCATTCAGCCGTTCAGGCTAAAAGTGAGGCCAACCGCCCTATGGAAAATTGCATGGGAAAAACACGTTTTGGGACCCCCCTTTTTTCTCGGCCCCCCCTTGACGAAACCCCCCCAAATTTTTAGGGGCTGCTCAGAAACAAAATGTTCCATTTTCCTGAAAATTTCAGCCAATTCTGTCCTCAAACGCCAAAGTTATTCGACATATAATTTTCAAAAATCCCATAGGAAAAAAATCCTAACTATATATACCTACTGGCTATCGCCAGTAGGTAATATATATATATATATATATATATAGAGAGAGAGAGAGGGTAGTTATAGTTAGGACCTCGTTTCTATTCAAAAAGCGTTTTTTTCTTTTGCCAATAACTTTGGCACCGATTGACAAGTTTTCGCGCAATTTTCAAAACAAGTGGCCCGCTCCGGTCAGCTCCTGTCTTGAAAGTTTTGGGAAGATTCACCAAGCGGGGGGCGAGAAAAAAGGGAGGGTCCCAAAACACACTTTCCTTACGTTCATTTTCATAGGAAACTTTAGACAAAGCTACAGTCTGAACTGCTGAACGGAATTACACCAAATTTGGAAAAAAGGTAGGTCTTGGTTCAGAAAGAGCCCTTTTTAGGTCTTGCATGGCATTGCAGGCCAGAACCCTGCTCCGCCTCCGCAAGAGATTTGGTAAGAGAGGACTGTCAGATGAGGGCTTTAAGCCCCGCCCCTCATTTCCATTGGCTGGCATCACCGGTTATGCTAATGCTGGCCTGCCATTGGAAATTAAGATTTTCTGTGGATGCCGCTTCGCCTCGGAGCCGACTCGGTGGCCTTTTGCGTATGTCGCAAAGCACGTACTTATCTTTATGGGGCCATGTGTTTAGAAACACATGGCCCCATAAAGACAAGAGATCAATTCTTGTTTTAACATCGCACTTTCACTTAAAGTGAAAGCGCGATGCTAAAATAAACACACTGCTGTGTGCGTAATGGCGACAGCTTGTTCTTTTTTGTGGATGCTTTTTTGTGTCATTTTGCACTGTATTTTGTTTCAATCAGCCTGATTTTAGTTCCCTTACTTGCGGCTGTAAGTTGGTTCTCCTACAACGACGCTGTTGACGTGTTTCCCACAGAACCATGCGCAAGCCTCATGAGCAACACTTGCACTCTGGTGCATGGCAGTCCTCCTAGATGGCTAATGGTATTATTTTGTTGTGTCCCTTTGCCCTTACTTTCTGCCCGCACTCCCTTTCCCTGTTCCAGGGAACACTGGTTTGTACATCATCTGTAAGCCTCACTGACTGACTCACTGTCTGTCCTGAAGGTTAAAGTACTTGGAGAAAAAAAATCCTGCAACTTGCCGAAATTGGCAGCCTCTGCTGTACGCTTCCTGCTGCTTCAGAAGAGCGCGTCATTGCTTGATTCACCCCGTGTGGATTAGCACCGATGTTTAAATTCTGTTTAATATTTGGTGCTTATGGAAGGCAATGTAGTATAAAAGGTTGAACTTTCTAATGACGTGTTTTTCAAACTTTATCCTTCCTTTTCGGATGAACACTTAACCTCTCAACACATCTCCTGCTGGCCTGGGAAAGATAATGGTCAGCTCCTGCCACAATGCATAGCACACCCTTTTCTGTGTTCATTTATGCCTTTTTTTGTGTTCATTGATGCCTTTTTTATGTATCTCAATTCTTTATTAATTCTTCAAAATAAGACATAATCAGTAGTCAAATATCATCATCATGGAGTGCGAGCATAAGTTAGCTTGTGTAAGTATGGGTGTGTGCATGAGGGTCAGTGTGTGATTAAGTGGTGGGTGTGAGGGTCGCCTGTGTGCAAGTTGTGTGTGTGTGCAAGTTGTGTGTGTGTGCAAGTTGTGTGTGTCTAAGTTGTGTGTGTCTGTAAGTTGTGTGTGTCAGCATGCGTGTAAGCACAAGTCAGTGTGTGCACAAGGTGTGTGTGTGTGTGTGTGTGTGTGTCCGTGTGTCTGTGTGTGTGTGTGTGTGTGTGCACAAGGTGTGTGTGTGTGCGCAATTTATGGTGTGTGTGTGTGTGCACAAGTTATGGTGTGTGTGTGTGTGTGCCAGCATGTTGTGTGTGGGAGTCAATTGCAAAAACAAGTGATGGACTGAATGTGGATCAATGTCACACACTCCCCCAGTCAAAAGATCTGGGCCCAAATCCATCGTTTTTTTGCACTCCACACCACCCTGGGTTAGACAATGGCGATATGCAAATCAGCTCTGACCCTGTTGCCCCATGGGAACAGTCCAGTCCGAACTACAAAAGCCATGTCCTTCCCAGAACGGAATCAAGCATCCGAGGACCGGACCGGTTTCGAGGTAACACCTCTCATCAGCCCGGCTAGCTTGACTCCAAGTGGTGTGGAGTGCCTGGGACCCACGTCTGGGCATCCCCAGCGCACTTAGGGCGGCAATTGCAAAAACAACAAGTGATGGACTGAATGTGGATCAATGTCACACACTCCCCCAGTCAAAAGATCTGGGCCCAAATCCATCGTTTTTTTGCACTCCACACCACCCTGGGTTAGACAATGGCGATATGCAAATCAGCTCTGACCCTGTTGCCCCATGGGAACAGTCCAGTCCGAACTACAAAAGCCATGTCCTTCCCAGAACGGAATCAAGCATCCGAGGACCGGACCGGTTTCGAGGTAACACCTCTCATCAGCCCGGCTAGCTTGACTCCAAGTGGTGTGGAGTGCCTGGGACCCACGTCTGGGCATCCCCAGCGCACTTAGGGCGGCAATTGCAAAAACAACAAGTGATGGACTGAATGTGGATCAATGTCACACACTCCCCCAGTCAAAGGATCTGGGCCCAAATCCATCGTTTTTTTGCACTCCACACCACCCTGGGTTAGACAATGGCGATATGCAAATCAGCTCTGACCCTGTTGCCCCATGGGAACAGTCCAGTCCGAACTACAAAAGCCATGTCCTTTCCAGAACGGAATCAAGCATCCGAGGACCGGACCGGTTTCGAGGTAACACCTCTCATCAGCCCGGCTAGCTTGACTCCAAGTGGTGTGGAGTGCCTGGGACCCACATCTGGGCATCCCCAGCGCACTTAGGGCGGCAATTGCAAAAACAACAAGTGATGGACTGAATGTGGATCAATGTCACACACTCCCCCAGTCAAAAGATCTGGGCCCAAATCCATCGTTTTTTTGCACTCCACACCACCCTGGGTTAGACAATGGCGATATGCAAATCAGCTCTGACCCTGTTGCCCCATGGGAACAGTCCAGTCCGAACTACAAAAGCCATGTCCTTCCCAGAACGGAATCAAGCATCCGAGGACCGGACCGGTTTCGAGGTAACACCTCTCATTAGCCCGGCTAGCTTGACTCCAAGTGGTGTGGAGTGCCTGGGACCCACGTCTGGGCATCCCCAGCGCACTTAGGGCGGCAATTGCAAAAACAACAAGTGATGGACTGAATGTGGATCAATGTCACACACTCCCCCAGTCAAAAGATCTGGGCCCAAATCCATCGTTTTTCTGCACTCCACACCACCCTGGGTTAGACAATGGCGATATGCAAATCAGCTCTGACCCTGTTGCCCCATGGGAACAGTCCAGTCCGAACTACAAAAGCCATGTCCTTCCCAGAACGGAATCAAGCATCCGAGGACCGGACCGGTTTCGAGGTAACACCTCTCATCAGCCCGGCTAGCTTGACTCCAAGTGGTGTGGAGTGCCTGGGACCCACGTCTGGGCATCCCCAGCGCACTTAGGGCGGCAATTGCAAAAACAACAAGTGATGGACTGAATGTGGATCAATGTCACACACTCCCCCAGTCAAAAGATCTGGGCCCAAATCCATCGTTTTTTTGCACTCCACACCACCCTGGGTTAGACAATGGCGATATGCAAATCAGCTCTGACCCTGTTGCCCCATGGGAACAGTCCAGTCCGAACTACAAAAGCCATGTCCTGTGTGTGTGGGAGTGTCAGCGTGTATGAAAGTTGTGGTTGAGTGTCAGTGTGTGTGTAAGCACGAGTCCACATGTGTGCAAGGTATTGTGTGTGTGTGCCAGCCTGCTGCGTTGTGAGTGTCGGCTTCGGCAGGACCCCGGCTCTTCCCCGGTCCAGGTGAGGAATGCAATCTCCTCCTACATCCTCAGGCAGCCTCCTCCGGCACTCCCTCCTTCTGCAGCCTCTTCCTCCCAGGGACAGCGGCCCTCCCCTAGCCCATCCCCAGTCACCCCACAAAATCAACCAGCCTCCCGGTATGTGGACTTCAAGTAACGCATCTCACATTTGTCTCGTCCCTGGAAGATGGATGAACTACTTGGTTTTACAATGATCCCTTTTTTGTGCAACTTTTTTTTTTAAGCACTCATCTAGAGAACATCTATTTTCGTAATTCCAGCAGTCTCCTTTGTGTACTCCTTGCCCTGGGTGCTTGCTTCTATCCTTCCTCCTGCTTGTTGCCTTCCCATCTGTGCTGTTATCCCTCCTTTGCTCCCAGTTCAGTAGCGTCAAGGCCAGCTCTTTATCAGCTATAGCTTGGATGGCGTCCTCGATGGGCCTTCGCAGAAAAAAGCTCATAATTAATGTGAGGGGGTGTAAGGATGGATGGTGTGAGTGAAAGGATGGATGAGTGAAAGGGAAGAAGAGTGGATGGAAGAGTGAAAGAGTGAAAGGGTGAATGGTTGGATGTGTGAAAGGCTGGTTGTGTGAAATTATGAATGGAAGAATGGAAGAGTGAAAGGGAGTGTAGATGGATGTATGGCTGGATGATGGGTAGACAGATGGGTGAGTGAAAGGGGTATGGATGGGTGAGTGAAATGATGGCTGGGTGAGTGAAAGGGTAAATAGACCTGACCTTCCCAGTCAGGGTTCCGCAGCAACCACAGCACTGAGACTGCCCTCATCGCCGCCACAGACATCAGTACCCTGCTGGTTAACGGCGAGACCGCAGCACTCCTCTTCCTAGACCTCTCTACCGCCTTCGACAGCATTTGCCACCGCACACTTCGCGCCCGCCTCCATGCCGCAGGGATTCGAAAAGGATCTGGATTTGACCACCTCCTTCCTCTCCAGCAGAACCCAGAGCGTCCCCCTCCACCCATTCCGTTCTAAAGCCTCCGAGATAATCTGCGGCATACCCCAGGGATCCCCCCTCAGCCAGACGCTGTTTAACATTTACATGGCCCGCTCGCACACGTAGCCAAACAGCACGACCTCAACATAATCTCCTACGCCGACGACAATCAGCTGATCCTCTCCCTCACCAAGGACCCCATCACAGCCAAAGCCAACCTCCATGAAGGAATAAAGGCCGTCGCCGACTGGATGAAGACCAGCCATCTGAAACTGAACTCTGACAAGATGGAGGTCCTCATACTCTGCTCCTACCCTTCAGCCTGGGACGACTCCTGGTGCCCGACGGCACTGGGGGAGCCCCGACACCCACCGACCATGCACGCAACCTGGGAATCATCCTCGACTCAACGCTCTCAATGACCAAGCAAATCAACTCCGTCTCCTCCTCCTGCTTCAACACCCTCTGCATGCTCCGCAAGATCTACAGATGGACCCCGACAGATACAAGAAAGACATTCACCCAGGCCCTCGTCAGCAGCAGACTCTACGCGGGAGCCCCGACCAAGCTCAAAGGACTACAACGCATCCAAAACGCCTCGGCATGACTGATCCTCGACGTACCACACCACGGCCACATCACCCCCAACTGAGAAACCTGCACTGGCTCCCCGTCAACAAGAGGATATCCTTCAAGCTCCTCACCCACAAGGCACTCCACAAGACCGGCCCAGCCTACCTCAACAGATGGCTCTACTTCTACAACCCCAACCGTCACCTGCGCTCTGCCGACCTCTCACTCACCACCATCCTGCGCATCTGAAGAACAAACACCGGGGGGAGATCCTTCTCCCACCTCACCGCCAAGATATGGAACACCCTTCCACTGAGCCTACGACAGACTCAAGACCTGCTGACCTTCAGGAGTATACTCAAAACCTGGCTGTTCGATCAGTAGCACCCCCCCCCCACCAGCGCCTTGAGACCCTCGCAGGTATGTAGTGCACTTTACAAATGATTGATTGATTGAGTAAAATAGTTAATGGGTGAGTGAAAGGTTGGATGGACAGATGCATGAATAAGTGACAGGATGGATGTAAGGATAAATGGGTGAAAGGGAAGAATTATAGAGGGATGAGTAGTGAAAGGGTGAATGGATGAGTGGTAGGATGGGTTGAAGAGTGGATGGGTTTACAAGAGCTTCTCTTTGCAAGCCCGCCTGCGCTAACCTATTAATTTACCTTGTGTACTTATTATCACACTTGCTGCCTTCACAGAGAACCAGGTGCCTCTTGTGAGCGGAGCACAAACTTGTCCTGGCTGCTGCTCTTCCTTAACACATACAATTGTATTTTATTTCATGTTTAATTGTTCAGCAATGCTGGCGCTGATTTATAATTGGCTATCGAGCTCTCCTTGTGATTCCACCTATGGACAGTGCTGCTGTTTTATTGATCGCTGCTTTCATGATTTCAAAGTGTTCGCACGTAAAGTAATAAGTAGTTTGAGTGCCCTCCATGAGTCCGTGTGTGGGCAAAATGTGGGTGTGTCAGCATATGTCTAAGCATGATTCAGTGTGTGTGAAGTTGTGGGTGCATGCATGAGCGTTTCGGTGTGGGTGTATGTGCAAGCATAAGTTAGCTTGAATAAGTATGGGTCTGTGCAGGAGTATCAGCGTGTGATTAAGTGGTGGGTATGAGTGTTGCCTGTGTGCAAGTTGTGTGTGTGTCCGTAAGTTGTGTGTGTCAGCGTGCGTGTAAGCACGAGTCCGTGTGTGCACAAGTTATGGTGTGTGTCAGCAAGTTGTGTGTGGGAGAGTGTCAGCCTGTGTGCAAGTTGTGTGTGAGTGTCAGCGTGTGTGTAAGCATGAGTCAGCGGTTGTGCAAGGTATGGTGTGTGTGTGCCAGCCTACTGCGTTGTGAATCTTCGGCCTTGGCAGGACCCCAGCTCTTGCCCAGTATAGGCGAGGAATGTGCTTACCTACCACATCCTCAGACAGCCTCCTCCGGCACTCCCTCCCACTCCCTCCTCCTGCAGCCTTTTCCTCGCCAGGGACAGCGGCCCTCCCCTAGCCCATTGCCAGTCGCCCAACAACCTCAACCAGCCTCCCCCGCCACTGCTCCCCGCCACAGCCTCTCCTCCCCAGGGACAGCGGGCCTCTCCTGGCCCATACCCAGCCTGCCCCACATTCTCACCCAGCCTCCCCCATCACTGCGCCCGACCCCAGCCTCTCCCTGCCCAGGGACACCAGCCCTCCCCCAGCACGCCCCAATCCGTCCATCACTGCTCTGCAGCGCCTACCCTGGGCACCCAAGGTGCTGCAGATTGGGGTGCTGCACCTACCCTGGCACCCAAGGTGCTGAAAGTTGTCGGTGCTGCACCTATCCTGGCCCACAAGGAGCTGCAGGCGGGGGTGCTGCGCCTACCCTGGCACCCAAGGCGCTGGCGGTGGGGTGCTGCGCCTACCCTGGCACTCAAGGGGGTGGTGGTGCTGTGCCTACCGTGGCCCCCAAGGCCCTGGAGGTGGTGGTGCTGCGCCTACGCTGGCCCCCAAGGCGCTGGGGGTGCTGCATGCACGCCATCTATACATTCCATCTTGCATTTTAAGATCCTTTTTTCATATTTCTATTCATTCATTTACACCCCTTTACGTTAATATAGCCTTAGCTTTACTGTACAGTTGCTATATAAGCTTGTAGTATGGTATAGTGTGCATTTTCTTCTTTAAATTACCACTCCACTTGAAAAAGCATACCTAAAAAACATTGCCATTTACAATATCAATAGCTCCAACTCCAAAAAATGCAAGACCTATTGCATTGCAAATGCGTGTTTTAAATGGTGTAAATCTGTTCAGTAGTTCCTGAGAAATTAGAAAAAGAAAAAGTTTTGATATCTGAGCACTGAGGAGGGTTTGCGTACCCTCCCGGGCACGAGCTTCACTCTGATTGGCGGCCAACACTCCAAACTAGGAATTGTTGGCAGCCATCTTGTGACTCGGAAACCCGCTCTCGCTTCAACGAAACAAAGCAGGATTTCTTTTGGGCAAGGGAAGCTGCATGTTAGCAGCTCCCCTTGCTCAAAAGCAATGCCGGCTCCCGTAGGATGTGGGGAGCCGGCAGGACCGTGGGGGCATTGGGGCTCCCCTCACGGTCCCCAACAGAAAGGGCCGGCACTGGGGGATGGGGTCCCCGGGGCCAGAAGTGGCCCGGCAGGGGTGCCACGCGGACTACCTCCCTCAATAAAATTAAATAGAAAAAAATATGAAATAAGAGGCACAGCCGCGGGGGATGGGGTCCCCATGGACAATAGAGGCATCAGGAGGGGGGCCACACAGCCCCCCTCCTTAAAGAAAATATTTATTTAAAAAATATATATATACATATGGCCATGCCCCCGGGAATGGGGTCCCCTTGGCCAAAAATGGCCTCAGGAGAGGGGTATGCGGCCCCATTCCCATAACAAAAAAAAAATGTTTTTAAAAAAGGGCAAGGCCTGGGGGCTGTGGTCCCCAGGGCCCAAATAATGTAAAAGAAGGGAGGTCACACAGCCCCCCTTGTAAAAAAAAAAAATCAGGCTTTGAGCCTGAGGCCCCACCCCCTCCCTGCAGCACTCAGCAAACACGCCCCCTGGTGCACTGTAATTTGGGGAATTAATTCCCCTTGAATACTGCGGGTACCTTGGGGCCAACTAGCCCACCAGGTACCTCCAAGTATGCGCCACAGAGCTGCGTTGGAGAGATGTGTTCAGAGGCCACGCCCCTTTTTACACAACACTGCAATCCAGCTCTGTGGCGCACACTGGAGGTACCTGGTGGGCTAGTTGGCCCCCAAGGACCATCAGGACTCAAAGGGAATTAATCCCCCAATTTACAACGCACCAGGGGGCGCGTTTGCACAGTGGTGCAGGGAGGGGACGAGGCCTGACATAGCAAGTGTGCAAACCCGCCCCCTGGCACATTGTAAATTGGGGGATTAAGTCCCCTTAAATCCTGAGGGTCCCTGGGGGCCAACTAGCCCACCAGGTACCTCCAGTAAGCGCCACGGAGCTGGATTGAGGAGAGGTGGTCAGAGGTCACGCCCCCTTTTTACACCACTCTGCAAACGTGTTTCTTGGTGCACTGTTGGTGGGGCGATGAGGTCCTCTTGTGTCCTGAGGACCTCGGGACACAAGTGGACTTCATCCCCCAAGCAGCAGTGAGTCAACTGGCGCGTTTGCAGAGTGGTGTAAAAAAAGGGGCATGGCCTCGGACCACCTCTCTGCAATCCAGCTCTGTGGCGCTTACTGGAGGTACCTGGTGGGCTAGTTGGCCCCCAGGCACCCTCAGTATTCAAGGGGAATTAATTCCCCATCTAACAATGCACCAGGGGGCGCGTTTCCAGAGTGGTGGAGAAAGGGGGTGTGACCTTTGTCTACCTTTTAGCAATCCCACTGCGTGGGGATTACTGGAGGTAAGAGGTAGGCTAGTTGGCCCCTAAAGGACCCCCAGCAGCGAAGGGGACTTTAATCCCCCAGCAGCGAAGGGGACTTCAATCCCCCATCAAAGAGCGCACCGGGGGCCCATATGTTGAGTGGTGGGCAAAGGGGGCGTGGCCTGGTACAAGTACTTACCAATGCTGCTGTGTGGGACTTACTGGATGTAAGTTCAAAGTCTGTTGTACCATCCACAAGGCTTTGTTTAATCTTGGCCCCGCCTATCTCTCTGAGAAATTCACACCTTACCTGCCATCTAGGTCTCTCTGCTCAGGTTCCAAATCTCTTCCTGTGGTCCCTCAAGTCAAGAAAGCCAGATTGGGTGGGAAGGCTCTTTCCCATCTCGGTCCCCTATACTGGAACAAACTTCCTCTGCGTTTAAAACAATGTTCAGACCACCTACATTTTAGAAAGCAGCTTAAAACCGCTCTCTTCCATCCGTGATGTTGCAATTCAGCCTCCAGGTTCTGCCGCCCGGCCAAAGCACAGAGATAACCCTTCAGTGGTCGATTCAGGCACTATACAAAAAAAACAAATACATAAATAAAATAGGAGTTGGAAGTTTGCCCGGAAAGATGTTCTTGGGGGCCAACTACCCCTCTTGTTACCTCCAGTTAAGTCCCACACAGTGGGATTGCTAAGATGCCTTCGGAGATCATGCCCCCCTTTCTCCGCCACTCTGCAAACACGCCTCCTGGCAGAGTATGGGATGGGGGATGAAGTCCAAATTAATCCTGGGGGAGTTTTAAGGCCAAGAAGCCCTCCTGGTATCTCCTGTAAGTCCTACGCAGCAGAATTCCTGAACGCTGGTCGGAGGCCCAGCACCCTTTCTCCACCACCCAACAAACTTCACTACTACTTGAAGAAGCATTTTTCTGCACCTCGGACTTAAAGGTAGTTTTAATCCCCCTGCCCTATTATGTACTAGGGCCTTACAGAGGAGGTCATGATAATCACAGGGGTACCCCAATGCATAGTGTTCCCTAGTGTATGTAGGTGTTTTGACTGCTTTCTAAGTGCCTTTTAGCATAGCACTGGTTCTAGGCAGGGGAGGCTGGTGACATTTGAAAGTGGTAAGGCGTAAAACAAGTGCCACGTACAGCACTGTACGTGGCACTCCAAGAAAATTTTTAAAAAAAAGAGTGTGTAAATGGTGCATTTTCAAGCTTATTTGAGAAAGCAGGAAGGTGACCGACGACCACATAACCTAAGTGCACACATTTTCTTTTCACATATGATCTCTAGAAGCCTGTGTTTATTATATGGCTTGCAACAAGGGCTGCCCTAATTTACTACCAAAGACATGAAGCAGGGCCACTCGAAAATACTTGGTGATCCGGCCCTCAGAGAGCACCATTTGAAAAATAATTTTTGGGTCTATCGATAAAATTGTTTAGATTATTGAGCTGTACTTTAGCGCCCTGTGTGAATTACACAGAAAAAGATAATTCTCCCAACGTCCACAACGGGCTAAATTTAGAACTACAGAGAATAACTTTACAAAGCTTCCTCAAATTTCCATACAATCAAACCTGCAATCTAAGTTACGGAAAGCCCAACTGTGTGCTCTGCTGAGATTTTGCAAGGTTACAGGCATCAGCCTGCTTGCTTCGAGCATCTCTCAGTACACACCAGACCCTTTTCCATTATCATTTAAACTGCTTGCCCCTTAATCTTATATGAGGGTTCCTTTTATTTTGCTTTAAATCGAAAGTAGTCCCTCTGACCGAGTCTGTAATCATGACAGTGCATAACAATGTAATGAATTACAGTTATCCCCAAACCTCAAGCCATCTACAAAACCGTCCACAGCTACAATCCCACATCTGCTATGACACAGGCGCATGACATTATGTACCCAAGGGCAGGACTCCTGGGCAAACGCTGCAAAGCAAATTTACGTCTCAGATTCTCTGAATGAAGATAACTTATTTCTCTCCCAGGGGTAGCCACCCTTCTATTTATTTCTATTAACAGGTAATATCAAAAGCAGTGGCAGTAAATTCTTAGAAAACGTCGTCAGTGACCTTTCATCTTTTAATAAAGCAATCGGGTATGACCACAGCTTTTAAATTAGCATAACGGCTTGTGCATAATGCATCGTAACAGGGACTCGGTTACCCACATACTTGATTGCCTCCATGCCCTATATTCATTTAGACAACATTCTAACTTTCTGTACTAGATTATAAAATCCATCACAGATTTTAAGTGTTATTAATACTGTTCACATTTAAATGTTCGGTTTAATGTTAGCCCTGAACACAAAGCCACAGTTTACTATCGTTCTGTAGAAAGCATTAAAAACACTATATTTTAAACACTTCCATTTGTTCCTCTGAACCTTCAAAACCCCTTTCACCGCAAAGTGCCGGTGCGATCACAGCCACCTGATCTAAATCAAATCAACTTGCATGTTTGCAGTATCCAGCATCCATGTTTGACTGAAAGAAGTTGCGTACCGTACGTACAGCCAACACAAGGTGATAATTCAAGGCTGCAAATCATCAGTTCGAAGGAGACGTATCTTGATAAACCACGTGGTTGTGCTCACATTAGTAAGGTTACATGAGCTCACAGCCACGCACCGGTCCGCCAAGTATCAGCAGCTCCCCATTCAGACCAGGAGACAGACTGAGGGGCCACGTGTAAGACAAAAATAAATGGCCGAGCAGAGGTTTATCTGGCAAAGATAAATATAAAAGTGACGTCCTGTCAACTTTTTGATTAATTCTGCACTGACGAGAGCTGTGATTTCCACATTCCAGCTACTAATGTAAATCATAGCGCCTCTGAACTCTGTGACCTCGGCACTAATGGAATACTGCAGTAGTCACACACTCATTCACGGAGTGCCAGCCCGTGAAATTATACACGAAGACATGACAGAACCCACACACTTCACTTCATACTGGCGGGCCTCCAAAACGCTCACCAGTTGTGCTAAATGATTATATGTTTTGGTGTATTTTATTTATAAAATGAAATACATGCCGAAGCTTCATGGCCCTGTAGGATAACGCAAGCACTGACAATACCATCAATAAAATAGCTAAGCAAGTAAAAATAAGTTTGAATGCATAGTATCCAGAGTTGGCTAAACACAGACTTCTACATAGATTGCGCAAAGTTTTCGGATATCCATGCATCCCGCACAGGCTTCCACTACCTCCAGATTTTAAGAACTGGGGCCTATTATTGTGGCATAATATTGAGTTTCATCTAATGCTTCGCACTAAATTACCTGGTTTAGTTGTGCTTAGTCATTTTACCGACCTCGTAAAGATGGACGTCAAATGTAAGCTGTTGTAAATTAATGTACATGTCCACCGGGATTTCTAGATTATAACCGATGTCCGTGGTGATTCTGGTGAAGGTTGTCTGCTCTAAAAAATGAACTTCCTTGCTTGCCCAATGCTCACATGACAAATAAATGAAGCATGAACTAAGGCAATCCTTTCACGCATGCAAACCGCATGAATACAGAATGAGTGACCATGGCTCAATCAGCAACAGCAATCTGTGATGTAAGCATTGATCGCACCAAATCACAAGAAGCGATGCAGCAAAATTGAAATAAAGGTAATGGTGGAGACAAAGCCCAGAGCATGTAGCCAAACTAACAATTCCAGGTCTGCAGCCAGTCGCAGCACGCAATACTCGCGGGGGGTGAGGGGGGGGGGGGGGGGGGTTAGGAGGGGGCTGGGGGTTACTCATGCAGGGTGGGGGCCGGGGCTTTTGCATTAAATTAAAAAAACGCACCTGACCGGGTCCGCGCTGCCTCTGCTCCGAGATCCATCCCGTTGGCGCCTACAGGTCCTGAACAGCCGCGTCACTGCTGGCAAGTACCCCTCTCAGCCAATCCTGGCTTAGCAGGGCTGCTCACCGCCTGCCCATTAGGAGACCGAGGTTTGAGCCTTTGCTCAACCCTCGCTCTCCTAATGGGCATGCGCCATCCTGTGCAGGCATTAGTGCGCATGTGTGGGCACGGCAGAAAAATTCACTCTTCGTCCCCACTCATGTGCACTTGTGCTGCTGCATGCTCCTGGTGACGTCTAACAATCATCTCAGTCAACCCGACGCCAGACCCCCCACCCCCTTCAGACTCTGAAGGGGGTGGGTGGCCCGACGTTATGCTGACTGGCATGATTGTCAGTTCTCCCTCGGCATCTCTGAACTTAAGTAAACTGAGAGTTTACTTAAGTTCAGAGATGTCGAGGGAGCTGCAGGCGCAGGCAGGCGAACGCCCCAATGCCCCCAATGGACGCACCGCCACTGGCACTAGGCCTGTTTAGTCAGAGTCCGTTACCACCAGTACCCGTCAGCAAAAAGTTGGGCGCACAGGAGGACTTTCTGCTCCTCTGTTGGTTCTTTCTGCACATCACTTGCTTCTTTCTGCACTTTTCTTCGTCTTTTTGAACTTTTGTTGCCTGTTTCTGCATTTGTCTTGCTTCTCTCTGTGCCTTTGTTCCTCTTTCTTCAAATGAACTACCTCTGTACGTAGTTAGAAATTAGAATTTAAAAAACCTTTGCAATTCACTTAAAAAACATAGGTTTTACGTACATTATAGTTAGAAATTAGCATTTAAAAAACCTTAGAAATTCACTGAAAAAAACAGGTTTCAGGGACGTTTTAGTTAGTTGGACATTTCACTCGTACAAAACCAGGGAAAATCAGGCGTTCTAGTTAGTTCAGCTAACTATAACGCATGCCCCTACAAGTCACTGCTGATAACGTCACATATTTCATCATTCATGAAATGGTCAGTGACATCACTTATGACATCTCAAATGACATCCACGTGAAAATCTGATGCACCTCCTCATACCCTAATATAACCTTTGATACACCCAATGTAAAATACAGAGTACCATTTTCGAAACCATAGACACACCAACACCAGTTACTACATACTCACTCACTGATTCCTAGGTCTACACAGACATCCACTCATTCACCCATAGTCACTCCTACATGCAGTCACTCATCAAT